>NW_026521327.1:0-715291 GCF_021234435.1 Artibeus jamaicensis | reverse complement strand
AAAAGGATGTGAATCCACAGAGAGAGCAGGTCCAGAAAATCCACATATCTGTGTATAGCTAAATATCACTCAACTATTCCTGGCATTTACTTGTTACTGACTGCTTTCTCTTTATTGATTTATTGCCTTAAAGATTTTATCAAGTCATTTTTAGAGAGAAAAGTGAAAAGAGAGAGAGAAACATCAATGTGTGGTTACTCTCTGCCCACCCCCAGTCAGGACCTGGCCTGCAACCCAGGCATATGCCCTGACTAGGAATCAAACTGGGACCCTTTGGTTTGCAGGCGGGCACTCAACCACTGAGCTGCACCAGCCAGGGCGACAGCTTTATTTTTGTTAATGCTCCCAGTAAATTAAGAAAAAAATTGCTTAAAATTAGTTTTAAAACTTCAATTTTAAGTGTACTTAGAATGTTAATAGAATACTCATACCTAGTAATATAAAACACATTATGTATGACATCTACTTGCTTCTCACTGTCTTACAAGATCTTCTGTCCTTTTCCCCAAAGACCACTGATACTGGCTTGTAGCTTCAGTGGATTGAGGGCCAGCGGGGCTCACAACCAGACGATGTTCAATTTCCAGTCGTGCCATACCAGGGGGTGCAGGGCTGGTTGTAGTTGGTTCCCTGCAGGCCAGTTCCCAGCAGGGGATGCAAATAAAAGGCAACCACACATTGATGTTTCTCTCCCTCTCCTTCTTCCTCTAAAGATAAATAAAAATCTTAAAAAAAAAAAAAAGATCACTGACAAATGGCAAATGCATCATATCCAAGACCAGTATTTCACTTAGAAAAGTTACTAGATGCAGCAGCAAGTAGCTGGTCTGTGCACTGGCTGGGCTTCATTTGACCACAGAAATGCAGTTTCCTGTACCAACTAGAGACAAGGCTACTTTAAAATAGCAAAGAGTTAAGAATTTCATGCAGGACCACATTTAATGATTAATACTTAAACATTGGCTTGGTTGCAGATTTTTGTATTTTATGATAGTCAAAAGAAAAGAAATTCAGCTATGATTATTGTTTTTCACTAAATTGGTAATTAAGTCTTAAGGTTTATCTTACTTTTGAGCATACTAAATGATCAACATTTTCTCTATTTTTGTACTTTCCCACGCTCATTTTATAATAATAAGCACATGGGAGATAATGGAAACTCAGGGTCTGGGAGGGTAAGAGCATCGTTGTAATGAGCACAGCTTTTAAGGTAGAGAGATGAATCCCAGAATGGCCTCCTAGAAGCTTTGTGTTAGGGCAAGAGAGACAAGGTTGGTATGATCACATCATTGGAGCTGTGGGTCACAGGAGCACTCTATATCCAAGGGTGCAGGGTATAACATGGACATTTGGTCCTGTCCAAAACATCCATGGAGACATTTGGTCCACACAAAAGCCCTTGATTTTCAAATTCCACTCTTCTGTAAGATTCAAACCTCACCTGTTAACTTTTCTAACCCCATGAACCATTACCAGCTAGGCTAAAGGCAAGGAGGGTTAATATAAATACAGTCATGATATAATTATTGGACCAATAAAACACGATGGTATTTCTTTTAATCCTATAACTAGAACTGTAAGTAAAACATTATGGGGTGTTTGAGCTCAAAGGCAGGTTTTCTAAGCCTCTGGACATTTTGGATAAGACCCAATATCAAGGACCTTTAGTGTGTGGACCAAATGTCTCAGTGGACCTTTGAATAAGACCTATGTCCTCCACAGCAGGCTATAAGAGAAATGTGTTTTTCTTCTGCTTGTTGAGATAAACGCACAAATGCAGCAGATACCAATATAAGGCTACTCTCTTAAATTTGTAAAGTCATTAGGTTAGTGCTGTGTAATTGTTCATTTTCTCATTTCATCCTTAGCAGGTTGAAAGAATGAAAAGAAGATGGAGAAAGAAAGGAGACCTATCGTGCATTCTTTTCTTTACGTTTTTCATTTTAAGCCTGTAGGCATTTATTAAGCACTGATAACATCCTAAAGTTTATTACCCAAAAAGGTGCTGTAGCTAGTGATATCTAACTTATTTTTATAGATGTATTTGGACAGTATTTGTTTTAGTCAAAACTAAGTTTGTTTTCATTAATAAAATGAAATGCAGGCTGATTTAATTTAGATAAATAATCCTGACTCAAATCTCTTCACTCTCTTTGTTTTGAAAGGAATGACTTTCCACCATTTTTGTAAGCCTGCTTTAAAATATTTATGGCAGCCCCAAATAAATTTAAATGTCAATTTTAACACAATATTTGTAATGCAAGAAATGGATGTCAAGCCTTTAGAGCTGTTCTGTCCACTGTTAGTCACTACAAGCTGAAATACAGTCTGATTTGAGATGTACAACTATTAAAAATGTTACCTGTCTCACTAATAAATTATATACTGGTTTACCTGTTTAGATGATAATATACTTTAAAATATATTAAAATTAATTTTGTCTGTTTCTTTTTTGATGGGTACTAGAAAACTTAGACTTACTCATGTGACTTGTATTACATGTCTGCTAGACAGTTCTAGAGCACAGTTTCAAAGGAAACCCTTAGATGGTCCAGCTTGCCTGGATGCCAGATGGTGCTGCTGATCCTGGGTCAAACATTGATTTGGAGCAGTGGTTCTCAGAGTCAGCCCCCCAAACAGCATCATCAGCATCACCACCCAGGAATGCTTAGGCTCCACCCAAGGCCTCCTCAATTAGAAAGTCTTAGGGTAGGCCCAGTGTTAAATGTGTGTTTAACAAACCTTCCAGGGGCTTCTGATGCAGCCAGGGTTTGAGAAGCACTAGTTTAAAGCCACAGAGGAAAAAGAAGCACAGACCCACCTGTTGTAGGACCAGCCTTAACTCACTGGCTTGGGACTGTTGTATGGGAAAACAAAACAGGATGGCGATGGCTGACTAGGGAGGAAATCAGAACTCACAGGGATTGACAGGCACAGGGCTAAGAATGTGGTGATGGAAGCAAAAAAATGGGAAAGGAGAAATGCTGGTTCCCGAAGGGTGCAAACATAGTACCATGTATATGAAGTCTAAAAAACATGCGACATCATTCACCATATATATTGATTGTGATACAAAAAGAGTAAGTCCTGCCTGTAAATGTATACAAAGGTACCACACAGAAACACGTGTTTGACAGATGAACACAGTTAGGATGGTGGCTACCTTTTGGGAAAAGAAAGGGAGGGGATTTTATTGGGGAGTGCTCCATCATGCTTCAACTGTATTTGTAATGTTCCATTTCTTACGTTAAGAAAATTGATGTTTACATTAGTGTAAACATCAATTATACTATTTCTTTATCGTTTTATATAGATCTGAAATATGCCATAAGTAATTAGGAAAATAAAAAAGAGGAAAGGGAGAGAAATGAATTAGTCTCTGAAATCTGCTCAAGGAAAAATAAGATAAAGTCAGAGGTGATCTGAGTGAAGCATCACAGAGGGAGAAAGAGGTTTGGGACTAGACGGCCTCCTTTCTGCATTTTGTTACGGCTTCCTAGACATCTCCTTCATAGCATTGATGCCTTCTCTCATGCAGTATTCTGTGGTAGCACATTCATATCTTCATGTATATTATATATACTAATTTATATATAATTATTTATATTTCCCATAACACCAGCCCCTGAACAAGAATGAATGAATGAATGAATGAATGAATGAATGAATGAACATGAATGGGAGTTTAGAGGGTTTTATTTATCTTGCCTTCCCACACCCCTAAGCAAAGAGTTTTTCTTAGTAGGTACTTTATTAGAGTGAACTAAAACACTCCCATGCTCCTTTTTGGTCACCAATGTTGACATTTTTGAAATGTACTTCACATAGTATTATAACTGAATCACACTGTTGAGACAAAAGGCAAGGGCTTCTTTTTGCCATTATGTGAACCAAAAGAGCTGGCCAAGTTATATGGTTTGAGCACCTTCAAACTGATTTTGATTTGTCAGTGTTTACATTGTATTAGTTGATACTGTAGTTTTGCTCAGACCCAGGCAAAGGGGACCTGCGTCCTGAGCTCCATGCTTTTTTTACAGGCCTCACTTTGTTGTCTTCCATCCATGCCCATCCCTACGGGGGCCAGGAGGACCCCAGCCCACAGAACACGGGGTGGGTCCCTACTAGCTCATGCTCCCTGGCACCCCTGAACAGTCCCCCATGCCTGCTGCCAGGGCCCAAGTGCGCCTGTTGGGGTTGCCGCTTGGGAGGGCCGTGTACTCAGCTGGGGTCTGTGCTCCCAGCCTTGAGGGATGGGATGGGACAGGGGCCTGGTCTAGGAGCTAGGGCAGGGGGAGGAGAGGGGGGAGCAGCTCTTCCCTCACTGTTGGAGCAGGACTTAGAGGAGTCTGAGAATTCTAAATCCCAACCTGGACTTTTAGGTAGTTATGAAGGCACATCTGTCATGGAAGAAGGACAAATCTTACCCTATTTAATGGTTTATTACTTGATTAAAACATTTTAAGTATTTTATACACATGGATATGTGTATAAAATTGAACTCTTTCTGAACCCCCAACAAATTTTACAAATGCTACAGGAGGGTCAAGTTAAATATCTGATATATCACACCTTCCCTTGCTCACTCCATGTTACACTTTAACTGAACACAGAAGGGCTTTTTTCCTTTTTATAATGGCTTATTTCAATAGCCCATATTACTATAGGACTTGGACCCAGTCCTGGACTAGACTAGAGTATAACAACCACCATTTTGTGCCCTTTCTGTTCACCCCCATCAGCATTCTCCTACCAGTCTCTTTGCTCCCCATGTCTACACAGATGAGAACCTCCTCTTTAATACCACTCCCTTGTATAATCACTCAACTGGAGGCCATCGGCTCCATCAGGCACACTCATTTATGTCACACACCACCTCTAGAGATCATTTTGCTTCTCCCATCTGAACTGTCAAAATTCTACGTCATTTCTATCCCTATGTAACAGACAGAGACAGACTACAGAACAGGCTTTATTGAGTTTATTTGCTTTGCATATAGCTAAAAATCAAGAGTGCTAAAAAGCCGAAAACCTGTCAAAATGTGTCTCTAGGCATTAAAAAACCTTAACCTCTACTTAAAAACAGAGTTTTGTTATTAACTGTGGAAAAAGAAATAGTTAATGGACAGTTCTTATATTGAGAATAACCTAATAGTGGTCCACCCAGGGAAAGGGGGAAGGGAAGGTAGGGGATAACTTAATTTCTATTTTAACAATTCACTATGGAAATACAAGGAAAATTCAATCCAATCACAAAAACCTAGCATTATCAAAAAATCAAAGGTACAGTATTAGGAACAAAAGATGTTTTTACAGACAAAATGCAAAATCTAGCATATGATTATACAATGTCATGCTATACTATCAGCAAAAGCCAAATGTTTAAATCAGCTCTGGCACCTCACTGTCCCTCCGGATATTTTTTGCATGAGGCATCACTTTCACTCAGATCCCTGCAGTTTTGTTTAAGCAAAGTAGTCTCAAGGTGGCAGAGACAGACACAGTGAAAGATATACTGAGAAGACACTTCCGGGTCTGCTAAGAAAATAAGCTAGGTGCTGTCCAGGCATCCAAAGGTAGCTCTACTCTAGTGTTTGGTTTGTTTGGGGGGGATGAAAGAGAAGGAAGATTTGGGATGAATGGTTTACTGGGGAGGTTAGGACTGTTGAACTTAGTGACTTTTGGGGTGTATGCCTTTAGGAATGTAGGCAGGAGAGGCTGATTTAATCACTTAAGGCTCCCAGTGTACCAGAAAGTGAATTGCTTGATGGCAGGTTTGCTTGGGTAACAACCTTGGGAAACAGCTTTCTGAGGGAAGGGACAAAAAACTGGGCACACAGAGGTCTCTACCCCTAACGCTGGAGCTAGGGGAAGAAGGGTGACTCTCCAGTGGCCCCAGACTTCCTTCCTGGAAGACTTCTTGACTGAAAGTACAAGCTTTTGGCATTTATAGAATTTTGAATGTCAACAGTGTCTTCAATGCTTATAAAAACAGGATATGTAAGATATCGAGTGACCACTTCTGAGCAACTGGAGAGGGGTCACAGTGGTGTTGGGGCAAAGCAGTCAAAGACTGATGAACTAACCATCCAAAGGATCGTAATAATCCCCAAGAAATAGTGCCTCTTAGAAAAGCACTCACTGCTGCCAAGACCTGTAACAGGCTGACGTGGGAAATGTGTAAGGGGGGAGCTTCTGTATAAATTGCAGGCATGGGGATTCCCAGGTATTCAAAGGTGTTTCAAAGGGCACTGGGCTGACTACAGGACTGGCTGTGCAAACTTTTTTCTGTGAAAAATCCAGAAATTTTCACCTCTACCAACTCTTCTAGGGGCCTTTGCAAAATTTGGAGCAGCAACCAAGAAAAACCTGGAGTATTAACTAGGTCCATAAACCTAAAAGCCAATCCTAGGGCAAGAATCATCTGGACATTTCCACTAGAATTAATTTATTTGATAAAGGGAAATGACCCTTTTCTTAGTAGCTCCCACAAAATGTTTTTGCTTTTGCCCTCCCTAAAACACATTGCCCCAAGTTAAAGATTTCCCAATTCTACAGCGCTGCAAACATTTTATGTAGTTTTTATAGAGGAAATGCTGGTTTTTTCAGATGCTGGCAATGACTATACTGGTTATTAGGCATTCATGGCATGTTTCACTCACATAATTATTAGGCTTTAATTCCCATTTTAAGGCTTTCTGCTTATTAAAATGGTTACAGTAAATAAATCAGTACATGGCATTAGTACAGCTCTGAGCAAATATCATTTGAAATGCTGATGCTCCACCCAGGAGCCAGCACTGCATGATTTCTGTTATATGGCTCCATGCTTGGGCTTTCTTCTTGGCCATGGAGAACCAGATTGGCTCAGCTGGCTCTTGGAACATGGCTGGGTGAGCTGAAGAATGTCTGGTTTCTTTTCTTGTGGCAGGCACTTGAAATATCTTCTGATTTTCAAATCCTACAGGAACCACAGCAAATAACACACAGAGTAAGAAGCCCCCAGAAAGGGGGAAAAAGAAGCCCCCAGAGGTACTGAGCTATGTTTATAGGATGCAATAAAATTTTCCTTCTTTTGTGTTTATTCTGGTTCCTAAAACTCAGTGCATGGGCAATGCAATGAGTAGTATGGCAAAGGGGTGACATCAATATGGCTATGGCCACAGGGACCTGGAAAAGAGAAGGTCTGAGAGAAAATACTTACAGCTGTAACTGCCAATCTTTATGTGGTTAGTGTTAGATTGAGACTTTTGAATTGGGACCAGAGAGAAATCATATTGAATGGTATCTGTTCAGTATTTTAAATGTAAAATAGGGTAATATTACTTTTGTTTTGGTAATCCATGATGTTGTATGACACAAATGCTGACAAAATAGCTCCATCCAGTAAAAGTCTATGATAAATAATACTGTACCAACTACTCTGACCATGAAAACTACCTCCCTATTCTCCAATTCTACTCCTTTCCTCCTCCTGTCTTATGGTTGATTGACTTAGTAGCTTAGACTCAACCAATGGTTCTCAATCCTGACTACATATTAGAATTACCTAGAGCTCTTTTTTTAAAATACCAAGTCCCATGCCATTTCCTAAACTAACTGAATTAGAATATCTAGCAATGGAGCCAGGACCCTGTAATTTTCTGAAAGCTCACCAGGTTATTCTAATGCACAGTGAGTTGAGAACCACTTGATAGTACTATAGTGCCCAAGAGACTATCAATAGCTATGAGCAGGTCAAGTGCTGCTAATTCATGGCCTAATTTCTTCACTAGGGGGACTAAGGGAAAGGGCAAAGATGATTCATTATAAATCCATCCTCCCTGTCCCCTGCTCCTCCTGAAAAAAAATCCCTTTGGCATATAACCATTGATGAAATAACATTCTATTTTATCCCAGCATAATGTTTTTTTTCCCAGCTTTCGACATTTCCCCACCTCTCATACCCCTGGACTCAGAATACAGAGGGGCTGAAACAAGTCTTTTAAATAGTTTTAAAAAAAGTCAGCCCTGGCTGAGTGGCTCAGTGGATTGAGCACTAGCGTGTGGACGGAAAGGTTGCCAGTTCGATTCCCAGTCAGGGCACGTGCCTAGGTTGCGGGCCAGGCCCCCAGCTAGGGGTGTGAGAGATCAACCAATGCCGTTTCTCTCGTACATCATGTTTCCTCTCCCCTCTTTTTTTTTAAATATTTTTGTACCTACGCAATTGTACCTACCTTGATGGGGTAAAAGACTGGAAGCTCATCTGAAAGTTACACACTGGATTTGTATTAGCAGTAATGATTGGATTTTCCTAAAACAAGCTAATATCTGTATCTAATGGAAGAGCCATGAGAGAATTATGAAGCTGATTTGGAGGCAGGGGAATACATTTTGTCTAAGCTTGAAATTACAAAAGTCTCACAGTATTCTACCAGAGCTATTTGGGATGGGTATTGGGGTATGCATTTTTACCTGGATCAGTGGACTTAGGTAGTGTCATCTGTTCAATATTTTCCTGTCTATCGACATTGGAAGTGAAAATCTCTCTTGGTTCGGTTTGATGTACACAGCCAGCTCCCTTTTAATTCAACAATGAAATCAGCAAATTACTTACTCAGAAAGTCACAAGGTATAAACCCTGTCATAGGTATTATGAATTAAACATTAATCAAAAGGAAAGAGATAGATAGAAAAGAAAGAGATGGCATTGAGAAGACCTGGTTCAGAATTTAGGTTCACAAAACCTAGGCTGGTTCAAGTTTATCACTTCTCAGATCTGAAAGAAAGGGTTGTCTAATCATACAAATAGTGTAAACAGGTTAACATGAGAATAATTTAACTTGAGAACAACCTTTCACCTAGCACTTAGCAGCAAGCTAACAGAATGTGGTAGTTACAAAGAAATCTTATCAATTAATCGGAGTTCCATAGGATTTCTACTTAGCAAAACTTGTTGACACCTGATTTGTACTCTTTGCATTAGAAAACACTAACTACAGGTCTTTTCAAAATTGCACAGTTTAAGCTTTTCAAATTAACCTCTCCACAACTGGTCTAAGTTAAGGGTTTATATATACATACACTTATAGGCATAAATATATGTAAGGATAGTTGCTCACCCCAGTGGTTACCTTTAAGGGTTTTTCATGACTTACTCCTTATTGCTCAACCAATTTCATGGAATCCTGCTCTAGAATATTTAGGACAGGATTTGACTTATAGAACTTCTCATAGTCATTACTTTTGCACACCCTTTAAGAACACAAAGTGGGGCACACTTGTTTGTGAGCACAAAGCAAGTCTTCCCGAAGAGTCCCCCTGCCTTGATTTATGCAGTTAAAGAAGTAAGGAGCTAAATGCCTGGCAAAATCCCAGTTCAAGCTTAATCAATACCCTCCATCAAGTTTTTGGAGTATTCTGTGGGCTGCCCCAATCCTACCTCATATCTACCTACCTTAGTCTCAGTCTCTGGTCCAGCTCTATTATTGGCTTTCAGCTCTTCCATAGTAATCTCAGCCTGGAACTTCCTCTGCTTCTGCTTTGCCATGGTTATCCAAACTGGCTCTGAGGTGGCATAATCTGATTGTTGATCAGCCTTTTCTGAGAAAGGAATTCAAGGAGTTAGAACTGTAGCAAGGCAGGCAGAGTCTTGAGCCTGGCTGGGTCCTCCCCACAATAATATTCCAATGGGATCCTTGTGAATTGTCAAATAAAAATAAATAGATATCGTATAGAGAAGGGTCCCATTCTTTTTGTGCTCTCCCCCACAACCTGGCAAGGCAGGAGATCCTTGGGCAGTTAAGAAGCTATATTTAAAAGTTTGACAGTGACCAGAGAGGAGAGGGGAGGGAATTTAAGGGGAAAAGGGGGAGAAGGGGTTACAGGAACAAGTATAAAGGACACATGGACAACAACTAAGGGGGGTGGAAACAGGAGGGAGGTGGGGGAGCACTGGGGGTGGGCTGGGATGGGAGTAAAAAGACAGAAAACTGTACTTGAACAATAAATAAATAAATAAATAAATAAATAAATAAATAAATAAATAAATTTGCATGCTGTCCTGTTACTGGTCCCTTCCCTCATTTGTCCATCCCTTTTCCTATCTCCAAATTATGACAGAATGGTGGTTGTTAGGTAAGCTGGAAATTCAGAGGCCAGAGGGCCTGTTATTGATGTCATTCCTCTAACTTCAAGGAAATACAACATTTGAAATTTCATAATTCCTCATGCAAGTGTGGGGATACATGGGTGTGGTTAAGGATATACAACACTATGTGATAGTGACGTGAAGGTGCAAAGAGTTTGGGAGAGATTAGTGTTCAAAAGATCATCTAGCTCTGGATTCTTGAACATTTCAGGTGAGTGAAGAAGGTATGGGAGAACAAAGAAAATGAAGATTTCAAGCTGAGAGTCTGCACATAGTGCTCTATTAGTGAACTGGCTTAAAAAATCCATCTAGTGTTGGGGGAAGCATAATGACACATATAAAAGTGTTTTGAGAAAAGCATATAATTCCATCTACATGTAAGGTGTACAGTGGGGGAGAGAATGAAAACATGGTCATGTGTCCATTAGAAAATCCATTAATATATGCCCTGGCTGGTATAGCTCAGTGGATTGAGCACAGGCCTGTGAACCAGAGGATCAAGGTTTGATTCCCAGTCAGGGCACATGCCTGGGTTGCAGGCCAGTTCCCTGCAGGCCATTTCCCAGCAGGGGACTCACGAAAGCAACCATACATTGATGTTTCTCTCCCTCTCTCCTTCCCCTCTAAAGATAAATAAATAAATAAATAAATAAATAAATAAATAAATAAAATCTTTTTAAAAAAAGAAAATCCATTAATATAGATAGAATGGGCCATTGACTTGCCTCTAAATCAACAACCCAGCCCTATCAAAGGAACAACTCAGCAGGCAAGGCTAGAACACACTTCTTCCAAAGTCCTAAGACTTTGATTTCCAGTTCTTCCCTCCATTTGGTACCTACAGACAGTCCTACCTGGGATCTTGTAAGCAGGTTGCTTCTTGGGCATGCTGTCAGATTTGGTCTTGCTCTGTTGCTTCTCTGCAAAGTCAGATACTGCGGTGAGGTTCTCTTCAGTGTGGAGGAGTACCTTGGAAGCACTTTTGATTTCTGATTCTCTACCTACAGAAGTTGAAATTGGGCCCAAGGAGGGTGAAGGAAGCTTGGTAAAATGCTCCTGTTCCTTAATCTTATACTTCTGTGAGGAAGGGATCCTCCTCAGTCGGATTCCAAAAAGGTTTTCAACATCAGCCTCACTGGTGGATAAACTTGAACAGCCATCATTTCGATCACTACTCTCAGGAACTTCTTCCTTAGGATAACTATCCCCAGAAATGGATGTTGGCCAAACAGGAGTGACAGTGGACTTCACAGGTTTGGTAGCAGAAGTCGGGATGTTCTTAATGAGATCTTCAGAGCCTTGGCTGTGTTTTCTAGTTTCGTTTGGAGAAGCTGGACCTGTTGTTTGGGAACAACTGCTAGGATTGCTCTCAAAAATGGTTGCCTTAGCAGCAGCACTCATGGAACTTGAATAAACTTGTTGCTGATATTCAGGACCTGCAAAAGCCTGAAAAGGTTGTCTGGGAGGCAGGTGATGCCCGGCACTGCTACACTCTATAGGTACACTCACTGAGCCTGTTGACAAAATCTGTGGCTGGAATTCAGCCCCACCCTCAGCTTGGAAAGTATATCTGGAAGGCTGCTGCTCTTCAGAACACCTCCATTCTTCAAGAGACCTCTGAGAAACTGAGGAGACTACTTGCTTATGCTCAAACTTTCCATATGTCTGGGAAAGGTATCTGGAAGGCCACTGCTCTTGAGGACAGATCCACTTCACAGGAGCACTCTCTGAATATGAGAAAACTTCTTGTGGATTTTCAGGCCTCTCCAAGGACTGTAAAGGGCATTTGGTAGGCAGCAGCTTCGAAGAGATGCCTCCCTCAATATCAGCACTCTCGAAACCTGAGAAAACTTGGTACTCAACTTTAGGACCCAGCAAAGATTTGGAAGGTTGATTTGAAGCCAGAGGATCCACATAAACCTGCTGTTCCTTATCAGTGCTCTCTGAAAAGATATGCTGTGCCATGTACTTCACAAATGACTGGGAAGGACACCTGGAAAGTAGTGATTTCTTAGACATGCCTCCTTCAACAGCAGTATTCTGTAGATCTGAGGATACTTCCTGAGCTTCAAAGTTTAAGAAATGGATGGGATATTTGGGAGGCTGTGCTCTCCCCAGAAATGACTCTCTCAACAGCAGCTTTCTCAAACCTTGGCGACATTTTCTGAACTTTATGTCTAACAATGGACCAATGTCTGGGAGGTGGCGCTCTGTAGAAGTGCCCCTTTCATTGTCATACTCTCTGGACCTGTAGAGATTGGTTTTCTCAGAGCCTCAGAAGGCAATCTGGGTTGCAGAGGCTCTGTCAAAGTGCTGCTCTCAGCCACAGTGCTCTCTGGACCTGTATGTGCTTGTTGCTCGAATTTAGGGCTCATCCAGGGCTGGTAAGTATTTGTGGGACGTATTGGCTCCACAAGACCACTCCATTGTGCAGAAGCACTCAATGGACGTTCGAAGACTTTTTGCTGGGCAACTGGTCTCATCAGGGGCTGAGAAGGCATTCTGGGAAGCAGTGGCTCCATAGGAATGCCCCACTCCACAGCAGTGCTCTTTGGACCTGCAGAGGGTTGTTCAAAGCTGGTTTTCACATAGGGGTAGAAGGTGTGTCTTGGAGGCATCACCTCCATAGGACTGCCCCATTCTTTGGAAGCACTCCCTGAGTCACAGGTAATATTCTCTGGCTGTAAATTAAGCCTGACCAAAGGCTGGCAAGGACATTTTGGAGGCAGCAGCTCTACAAACATGCCTTCATTACCAGTAGTGTCCTCTGAGATGATATGTGCTGGGCTTCAGGATTTGTCAAGCATTGGGGACAACATTCCGAGAATGGTGGCTCCACTGAAATGACTCTTCTCAGCACCCTCTGAACCTAAGAACACATTTTGTTCAACTTCTGGGTTCATCAAGCGGTGGGCAAGCAGTTTAGGAGGCAGAGGCTCCATAGCAATTCTCCCCTCAACAACCGTGCTCTCTGGACCTGCAGAGATTTCTTGCTCAGATATTGGTTTCACCAGGGGCTGAGAATGAGTTCCTGGAGGTGGTAGTTCCATAGAAGTGATCCCTTCAATAACAGCAATTTCTGGACCTGAGGAGACTGGTCGCCCAACTTTACGCCTCAACTGGCGCCTTGAAGACACTCTGGGAGGCAGTGGCTCCATAGCAATGGCCCACTCAAGAGCAGTACTCTCTGGACTGGCAGAGGCTTGTTGCTTGGGTTTGGGCTTCAGCCAAGGCTGGTAAATGTGCCTGGAAGGCATTGGCACCCATTCTGAAGAAGTATTCATTGAACCTTTGGAGAGTTGTTGCTGAACAAATGGCCTCATAAAAGGCTGAGGAAGGCGTCTGGGAGGAGCCTGCTCCACAGAAAGACCCCACTCCTCAGCTGTATTCTTTGAAACTGAGAATACTTCCTTTTGGTCTTTGGGCTTCTCCAAGGCCAGGGAAGGGTGTCTAGGAGGCTGATCTTCCTCAGAGCTGCTCCAGCCCTTAGCAGTATTGTATTTTGCAAGATAACTACTTGATTCTGTGGACACTTCATCTTTAGGCTCCCCCAGAGCTTGGGACACACGACTGGGAATAAACTGCTCATGAGAACTGCTCAATTTCCCCAACAAAACTGCTTGATTCTACAAAGCCTTCTTCATCATCATCTTCGGGCTCCCCCGAGGACTGGAAAGCATAACTGGGAGCCAGGTGCTGTTTAGAACCACTGCCCTTCTGTGAAGCACTCTCTAAATCTGAAAAGAGTTTTTCATCTTCAGGTTCCCCTGAGGAGTGCAAAAAGTATCCAGGAGTCAGCTGCTGCTCAAAACCACTTTCCATCTCTGAAGTGCTGTCTGCATTTGAGGAGATTTCTTCAGCTTCTGGCTTCCCCAAGGACCGGAAGGGTGTCTGGGAGGCAGATCTTCCTCAGAGCTGCTCCAATCTTTAGCAGTATTGTATTTTTGAAAATACCTTTTTGATTCTGTGGACACTTTGTCTTCAGGCTCCCCCAAAGCCCAGGTTGCACGACTGGGAGCCAGCTGCTCATGAGAACTGCTCAATTCCCCGACAAAAACTGCTTGATTCTGCAAAGCCTTCTTCATCATCTTCGGGGTCCCCTGAGGACTGCAAAAAGTATCCAGGAGCCAGCTGCTGTTCAGAACCACTTTCCATCTCTGAAGTACTGTCTCCATCTGAGGCGACTTCTTCAGCTTCTGGTTTCCCATGGACTGGGAGAGACTTCTGGGGGGCAGCCTCTCCACAGAAATGCCTCTCTCTGGCAAATCTCTTGCCATACCCAAATGCTTACTGGAAAGGCCTGGGGGACATTTCAGGAGACTTCTTTTGCAGATATTTGAGATATCTTGAGCTGACTCCATTTTTAAATTTGGTACTTTGTGAATGAAAGCTAGAAGCAGCTTCCTCTTCTGACTGGATGTGAGAAGGACTCATATACACCTGAGCCTCCCCCTGCCACTGAGAACATGACATCTTCTTGGGTTATAGAGGGGCTTTCCACCACTGATAAAAGAGAAGCTCTGGCTTCTGACTTGGTTCCTGAAGCCTTATCTTCATGGTATTTTGATGAACCACTAATCACGGGTGCTTTCCTGTGTTTAGGTATAGGATGAGATACTGATGCTTTTCTGGTTTCATAATCTAAACCAGCCTTTCTCTGTTCCATGTAGTTTTTATCTGAAAGCAACTCCGGAGGAGTAGTGGCTTCCGCTTGAGTGGCTAGAGCTATGGGCTGCCCCGTGACTTGCTTCTCCAAGGGCAACCGCCGGAAATGGCTATCCCTGGCAGACTTATCGGCAGATGGGGACCCAGCTCTATTACCTAAGTCAAGCCTTCGACTAGATTTTGTAGTGCTCCTTCCTCTGGGTCTACTCTCACTCTTTCCTGAGCACTTGATCCTTTTTTTTCCACTTTGTCTTCCATATGCTAAGTAGCCCTGACTCCCTGTAGCATCTGTCTTTGTAGCCTGATCTGTTGTCTTAGAAATCAGTGTTGTTGCTCTGTTCCTGAGTCAAGGGACCTGTACCAAACAGAAATAAGTAAAGTAAAAATATGTGCGCTTTTGACTTGTTAAAATAAGAACAATTTGCCTTGGCCTGATGGGTACCCATTTGCTATTGTATTCCCTAGTATGAAGAAGTAGTTATTCAGAAAACAGAGAGCAATTTGGTCACTATTAGCCTTCTGCAGTTGAAAATTTTAAAATCAAAGTGAAATATGTGCTTTATAAACTGATTCCATGGTTGACTTATTACCATTACATCAATATCCTGGTGCACCATTAGGGTGAGACACATCAAAAGACAATTTTTTTGTACTTGCAGCAATGATTATCTTCCAGGAAACTGAGTGGGGCAGGGCAAGGGAAAATTTTACTTTCTAATTAGTATTTATATTTTCTACTTAATTCTATTTAATTTTCACATCATGTGCAGGTATCGGTTTACTTTCGTAGAAAGATATCAACGGGAAGTATCTGGGAGGTAAAATTATGGTCCCTTTTCTTCTGATTTCTACTCTCCTGTATGAAAATACGCTGATGTAATATACACGCAAATAAACTCTTGGAAAGCCTTAAGTGCATTGCTTCATAAGCTTTAGGTGAAGCACAAGGCAACAATTAACTACATTGTTCCTTTTCCCTTTATGCTTTTACCAAGGAACTCAGCTTGATGCCCAGGTGGGAGTGCTCCTGCTGCCTTCCCTCCCTCATCATTTGCTGTACCCTAGTGGCTTCATATCCAATATGCAACACTGAGCATAGCTGGATGTACTCAAAACATTCCCATTATATGAAAACCAATCAGTATCTGCCCCATAGACAATGAATCAATTCATCTCCTGCATTACAGGTACAACTATGAAAAATAAATGTGAGAAAAGACAAAAAAGCAAGTAAAAGGGATTAAGGGATTACTCATCTTTTTTCGCTCTCAAACCCTCCCTCTCTCTCTTTCCCTCTCTCTTACAGAACAGTTTTGTTAGTTTTCATGGGAAATTTTGTTTACGAATATCCTCTCTTCAAACACACATGTGAAATTCTTTCTGGAAAAAAATGAAATAACTATTTGACTTAATTTGTGGAACTAGAATTTTGTTTTATCAGTATTGCTTAAGTTAGGTTTCCATCAGCTGGAGATAATATCCACATACACACACAGAGAAATTAATCACTACTATTGGGGATTTGATGGGTGTTGGCTGCCAAGGACATTTGTCTGCAACTGCCCCAGCCCCTCTGCCCGTGGATTTGAGAACTGGTCTCACTAATAATTTATGACCTTTTCTCTCTACTAGAAGAGAAAAACAACTTTAAAAAACTAGTTTTGACCCAATTCTGTTATTATTGTCTGGTTCTGTTGCTGAGGGAAAATGCCAAGGTAGAAATCACTGGCTGCCCACTAAGGGCTCACTAAGGAACTCAGCATGTACATTAGACTTAGAGAGGATTAAATAAACTTATAAACAAACACAAAACACCTCTGGTTGGAAATTCATTTAGACAAAATAGGGATTCAGTTACGACCCTTTATCTAAATCTCACACAAGTGTCAATTGTATCAATCAGGCAGTTTAGATGGAAAACCTGGATCATATTAGTATGCATCTTAAATTGAAATCTCTGAGAACCAAGGACAGCAGGCCTGGGGAATTATCATTATATAGCTCCCGTCACATAGCACTGTGCAATTAATCTTGTAATACATGCTTCTGGGTAGGGATGAAGATGTGCCAACCTGCACTGTCTTTTTTTGGCTTCTTTTCATGAGTTGCTTTTGGTTTGGTTTTACTCTTCTCTTCAGCAACCAGTGGAAGGCTCAGCTCCTCCTGCTTTGGCTTCACCTATAAAAGGAAAAAGAAAGAGCTTGAATCAGAATACAGTGCTCACCCACACCTTCGTGGTTGCCAAAGGAAATAAAATCAGGAAAAACATCTGTGATATCCAGATGATTCTGCTGGAAGCACAACAATACCATGTACAGTGAAAATTATCTACAATGGCATCCATCACCTGGTGATCATTTGACCTATTGGAAGTGGTCCACCTACATTGGAAGTTTCTAATCTCTGAGTGATATGCTTAAGGGAACTCTCTAAAACACTGAGACACATGACAGGGCAATAAATCTGAAAATGGAGGGTTGGGCCTAACAACAATCATATTCTTGACAACATTAGAATTACGAAATTTACTTTATCAGACCTGGGAACCACATTTAAATCCTGCTTGGCTTTTTTTTTTAGGGAACTTAGTGAGAACATGAATTGTCTTTCTAGCCTAAAAGAAGAAAGAGAACCATAGTTTCATTGGGAAGGAAGAGAGGAAAAGATGAAGGGTTCAGCCTTTATACTTAAGGGGTTGAAACTGGTTTAGAATAAACAAGGTTTTCAGATAATTACAGTGCAACTTTAGAAATGTCAGAGTAGCATCGTATTGAACAGTGTCCAGAATTTGCTTAATGTAAGCCTTTATGACTTGCATTTAAAGGCAAACATACAACTCTTTATGCTCCCATTTGATGTGCTACTGCAAACAGACTCAGCCCAAATTACTTCTGAGTACATGAGGTCAAGTAAACCTGGGTTCAAATCTCTGCTCCATCATTTACTCTCTGTAGATTCCTGGGCATATTATTCTCTATCACCATGTCCACATCTATAAATTAGAGACAACAGAAAACCTCCTGTGGGACTTGAAGACCTAAGAAATTCTACAGCAGGGAGCAATTGACAGCAGCTTCTGTGTCATATATGATCCTGGACCGCTTTGTAGTCATTTGAGTGTCAGGTAGAGTCAAAAAGAAAAAGTTTCCTGTGTCCCAGCCTTCTTTAGAGAGTGCCTTTCCTCAATTAGGCTATGTAGAAGGAACTCAAAAGGGTCACACTAAACTTCTCTTAGCCAATATTCCCCTTCTCCCAGGTTGTGGTCATGTCCAGGTGATAATGCATATGTAAGGTTTAGTGCATAGTGATTGGTTACCCTCTGCTTGACACAGAACCAAGGAAATTCTCTCAGGGCCACCAGAGGGCCCCCTGGACCTACTGCCTGGCCTATTGTTCTTTCGACTTTTGTTTTTGTTTTTGTTTTCCCTAACGCTACATGAAGATTTGTAAGCAAGGAGCAACATGGCAGGGTGAAGGAGTATTGAGTTGTAAGTCAGAAGAATGGGTTCTGGTCCTTGGTCTACAACCACAGAGTGTTTGATCTTGGCCAACTACTTGTACTTTAATTTCCTTCCCTATAAAATACATAACCATGAAATCATTTACTCTCAAGCAGCTCTGATTTACAGCCCTTTTCTTATAGCTCATAGTCACTGAGAAATTAGGTGTTTGACCAAAATGAATCAGTCTTCCAGGTAAGTGACACATCCTTATAAACATCAACATCTTCTAATTCTTAGGTTTTAGTAAAAATCACTTCCAAAGGAATTACTTCCCTACTTTTCTAAACAGATCAGGGAACATAGTTTAACTTTTCTTGGTGACTCAGGCAAATAATGAACATGACCTATTACAGTGGACTATGATACAGTGTAGCCTTGAGGGACTTCTAAAGGTGGACAAGGTTCTTGATCCCTATACTAAATGGCCTGTCTCTGCTATCAACTATCACTTCTCTTTGCTATCAGACCTCCAAGTCTGATCTGTGGCCATGTTTTTAACAGAATTGGCTTGCTAAGTGTAGCTCTGCCTTTAGAAAGTTACGTGATGGGAATTTGTGATGTCAGTGTGACACTGAGAGATATTTGTAGGTGTTAATAGCTGAGTTTTGAATGCTTGGAGTTTTCCCAAATGACTGGAACAGTGCTGCAATTTGTAACATATGGGTTCTACCTGATTAGTAATTAAAAGAATACTGATTTGGGCTATGGTTGAATTTCTCCACAAAGAGGTTTGAGTGAATTCCCTGATATTAAGACAATAAACAGTTTCTGGGAATTTAGGTTATTTCTACATTCTTCCCTTTAATTTTATGTAAGTTCTCCATGTATAGGACATCCCAATCTGTAGATGCATGTTTGCTCACCTCTCTGGGGGTTTTAAGCCTGGCACAGTGCTCTTGACGTTACCATCCCTACTTAGGATCCCCCAAACCATATTACCTCCCTAGGTGCAGTTTGCAAAGCTTGGAATTCATCCTTTATTATAAATGAATTTATTCCAAGGCCTCTTGAAGAACTTACTGTCGCTTGAGGGTTCTTCTTCTTTTGTTTTTTGGGGCTAAAAGCCATCTTGTGTTCAGAAGCTGAAGAAGCCAAACAGTGTTGGGTGGTGGCTGAGGTGCTGAAACCAATGGGCGGCGCTCGGTGTTGCTGGGAGAGGTGGGCACAGCAAACGTGGTCAAGGACTGAGAGCGAATAGGTTCAGATGAAGGCTCAAAGGAGCTCTGGAAAAAGTAGAAGAAACAAGTCAACTCCATATGCTATCACTGGCCTTCAAAATTGAACATTCCTCTGGCTGAACAATTCCTAAATCCGAAATCCCTCATGAACCATTGTCTCTTTTTACTACAACAATTTGATATTTCATGTCAATAGGCTCATTGGTGGCAAAATGCACAGTTTCTGCTTGTTCCCTGGCTGGTGAAAAACTTGAAACAAGAAATTCAGGTGGCTCCCCTGCTTAGGAAGCACTCAGAGACTCCCCTTTGCACTCAGGATAGGAGTCCAACCATTTAATAGAGTCTATAAGGTCAGAGGGTTTACATGGTCTCTTGTTCTGTAGCCTGGTTTTATTTTTTATTTTTTATATTTTTTCTGATTTACTTCTTTTTTTATTTAGTTATTTTTCAAGTACAGTTTTTTGTCTATTTCTCCCATCCCAGCCCCCCCGCCCTGTGCTCTCCACCTCCCTCTTATTTCCACCCCCCTTAGTTCTCATCCCTGTGTCCTTCATATTTGTTCCTCCAAATCCCTCCTTTTCCATGAGAGGCTGATTGGGGTGAGAAGAACCATCTGTGTCCCAAAACCCGTTAAGGTTCTGGGATTTCTCCATAGGAGGGCTTGGTAGAGGAAAGAAAATCAGGTTGGAAAAGGTTTTGTCTGTAAATGAGTTTACATAGATAGCACACTGCCCTTACTTATATTAGTTTATGTATATGAGGCTGATAGGAAAACCCTGGGGAACTGAGTGCTCCCACACCCACTGGTATAGGGATGGAGAATGTCACCTTGTCCTCATTATGGCTGGGTTCCTTCCTGGACCTCCTAGTTGGGTTCCTCTGTAGGTGTTTCAAAACAATCCCCTCTGGGATTCCTAACAGCACTTTTTACACCTCTAAGAGACACCCTAAAGAACCTCTCATTCCTAAGAATCTCCAAATATTTGTGTTAAGATAAGCCCCTTTGAAGGCTAGGTGATAAGCCATCTCTTTCCAGGACATCGGTGGTGAATGATGTAGTTTAGCAGGTGGACAGAATTTCTATTTGTGTTTACTCACTACTTCTTTCCAAACTAGTTCTATGCAGAACCAGGGACCCCTTTGGTATTTGCAGTTTTCACATCCCTTCACATTTCCCTACTACCATCCTATGTTGATCCATTGATAACTTTTGCTACTATCTTGGTTCCAAATATGGTTCTTTTATAGCTTATTAATCCAATCCCTGGGAACTTAACACTGTGCTAATGATATCAGGCTGATGATATAGCCAGCTCAACACTCTGTTTTGGATTCTAGGAAAAGGGAAAGGAATGGTACAGTTATCTTTTGTGGGTCAACCAAACAAAATTAGGAACGGTCCCGAACCTGTCCTAAGTTCTTTCTGCAACTGTCATCCATTAATTTATCTAACCCCTCTTCTCAGTTCTACATATTGGCTTATGTTACCTTGTGGAAATACGAATTTAATACTCAGTGTACAGAGTAGTATGTCTTGTTTTACTATTCTGAAAAGTTTTCATGCTTCAGGGTGTTCCTGTAGTTCCTATAAAGCTATACTGCTCCTCCTGGAGATGTTCCAAGGACTACTTGCCTTTTGAGCCTTTGGCTGAACCCAGCTCCCCAGTATCCCAATGTCAACCCTCCAGACAGTTTCAGAATGAGTTTCCCCCCATGGCGATGGTTCTTTCAGATAAATGCTTTATGAAAATACTAAAATGTGTTTTATTTTTTCCAAAGAGCTGCCTTACCCCAACTAACAACAAAGAAGTGTCCAGCAACCCTATCAACCAGTGTTGAGGATCCCTTCTTTTGGCATAATCTTGATTCCTTCCCCCAGAAATATTCTATGTTAGCAGGCACTAGGCCTGGCACATCTTACAGATGTTGAGGTGAAAGAGCTCATTTAACTCCAGCTGTTAACCAGAAGCTGTCTGTGCTAAGCTCCCTCTGAGACACAGGAGAAATAATGAAAACATCTGATGTTGGGTAGAAAGAGGGTATATTAGCACTCAGCATACAAGGTAGGAGGAATGGTTTGCAGAAGGGGTTGGGAAGGGAAAGTAGAAAAAGGAATCCCATTTCCTTCCCTCGATTTTCTTTCAGAAACCTACCAGGAAGGGGTTCAGTTTGCTTTCTTTCAGTTTCTCTGATACCTCATAAAATCTTGTGGTTGGCTCATATGGTAACTTTTCTAGGTTTCTCTGAACCAATACAGTTGAGGGAAGAAAAGGTACGGCCTTCAAAAGAGCCCCACTTCCCAGGGGGAATCCAGATATTGATGGTTTTTGTTTTAAGACAACTGGTGGGATTATTTAGGAGCTTTTTTTATGCTTCTGTTTGTAAATGGGACACTTTCTCTTCATGCCAGAGGACGAGAGAGTGGTTCACAATGTTAGTCCCCAGAAGACTCATTCAGAGAGCCTGTGAAGCCTATAGCAAGGCTCCTCCCCTGTGAGTCTTATTCGACAGGTCTTGATATGTCCTTAAATGTACTTTTCCAACACCTACTTCAGGTGATTCTGATGCTGGGAGGTTCTCAGACCATACTTTGATTAACACAGTCCAGAGATCCAGAGATCCGGGGAGTTTATTTGAATAGTTTTTTCAAATTTACTAGTAAGTATAAGGGAAGTTATAAAATATATAAAATAAACAAACAGCATCTCTCAAATAAGCAGCATCTAGTTTCAGTGAGCCCTGTATATCTTGCTAAGTTGCCCCTGGCCCAGCACTAGCAGCAGCTGGCCTTGGTTCACAGCTTAAACTCACCTGGGCACCTCCAAGTCCAGCACAAGTAGCAGCAACCTACAGACCACTTTGTAGCTTATGTTGTGTGACCCTGGACAGAACACAGTCAGTGGCTGACCTTGGACATGCCAACAGCAGTCCAGGCTCAACTACAGCAAAAATGGTACACACAGCCCACACAGTGGGTGCACCTTGAGTATTTAGTTTGGGTAATAGGGGAGGCTCTGCCACTAGTCTGTACAGGGCACCTACTACATTAGGCCCCTCTACCAAGCTCAGGAGATGTAGCAGCTCTACATAATAGATAGAAAGGAATGCAGGGAGGCTTCCAAAATGAGGAGACAGGAAACAAGGCCCAAATGAAATAACAGAACTCCAGAAAAAGAACTGAACAAAATGGAGATGAGCAATCTATCAGACACAGAGCTCAAAACAATGGTTATAAGGATGCTCAAGGAACTTAGTGAGGACCTCAGCAGCATAAAAAAATCCAGTCAGAAATAAAGATACACTAATTGACATAAAAAACAATTTACAGGGAATGAGCAACAGAGTGAATAAAGCCAAGGTCAAATGAGTAATTTGGAATATAAGAAAGCAAAAACCAACCAATCAGACCAGCAAGAAGAATAAAGAATCCAGAAACATGAGTATAGTGAAAGGGGCCTCTGGGACAACTTCAAGAGGTCCAACATTCATGTCATGGGGGTGCTGGAAAGAGAAGAGGGACCAAGACATTGGAAACCTGTTTGAAAAAATAATGAAAGAAAACTTTCTTAATTTGGTTAAGGAAATAGACATACAAGACCAGAAAGCACAGGGAAACCCAAACAAGAGAAGAGGACCACACCACGACATATCATAGTTAAAATGCCAAAAGCTAAAGACAAGGAGAGAAACTTCAAGGCAACAAGAGAAAAGTAGTAGCTAGTTAGTTAGTTACAAAGGAGCACCCATAAAGCCATCTGCTGATTTCTCAAAAAACAACTTTGCAGGCTAGAAGAGATTGACAATAAATATTCAACGTGATGAAAAGCAGGGACCTACAACGTACATTACTCTACTCAACAAAGATATCATTTAGAATAAAAGTATATATAAAGATCTTCCCAGACAAGAAAAAGCTAAAGGACTTCATCACTAACAAACCAGTATTACATGAAATGTTAAAGGATCTTCTTTAAGATCAGAAGTACGAACAATAAAATGACAATAAATACATATCTATCAACAATTGACTCTAAAAACCAAAATAAACAAACAAGTAGAACAGAAGCAAAATCATAGATAAAGAGAATGTTTTGATGTTACCAGATGGGAGAGAGTCAGGGGGATGGTCAAAAAAAGGTGGAGGGATTAAGAAATACAAATCAGTAGTTACAGAATAGCCATATGGATTTAAAGTACAGTACAAAGAATTGAGTAGCTAAAGAACATATATGCATGGCCCATAGACATGTACAATAGTGTGGAGATTGCCTGGGGGGGGTAGAGGGGGACAAAGAAGGAAAAACTGGAACAACTATAGTAACATAAACAATAAAATATAATTTTAAAAATACATTAAAAAAGAAATACTTATTCATCCTCATTGCCCATCTCACCTGTACTCAAAGGGGAAGATGACTCAGGGAGGAAACAGCAAGCTTTGTTTACTAGAACTGAAAGGGTCAAAGCATCCAACTCTTCACCAAGGGCATGTGGAAGAAATAGTCTGAGACAGAAAGGGCTTAAGCATTCCTTTTTATTCTTCCACAGGGCACTTGGGGGAGAAAGTTAGCTTAGGATAAAAAAGCTACTGAGTCCCTGAAAGATAGAATGTTTTTCCCACCATCACAAGAAGGAATCATCAGCTCAGAAGAAAGAGTATGACAGAAAACCTGGAAAGACTCCTATGAGAGAGTAGAAATTTAATCATCTTTTAGTCTGACTTCCTACTTGAATGATTTTGTTTTCACCTTGCTCACTAGTTGACGCTCAATGAGAAGGCAGTGGGAGCTGGGTTTGTGGGAGGGCTTTGGGGTATATAAGAGTTAAAGATCATAATTTATGAGGAGATCAGAGAAGCATCCAGGCCAGCTCATCTGGTAAGGCTGGTGACTATAGCTAGTACAGCTACTTCTGGAAATGCTACTGCTACTGTTATTGCTGCTATGTCTGCCACCTACCCCCTCCACCCTTATGATCACCATATTAAACTAATAAACCAGGAAGTATGATGGGAATAGCTAAGTAACTCATGCCTGGGTATAGTTTGACTGTACCATCAAAGACTGGACACTTTGCCAGCCAGCCCAACATTTAACCTGTAGATAGCTAACTCAGTTCTCAAATTTTCTAATAGAGAGTTTATTACATTGAAGTAGAAAAGGTGCTTAAACTGATACTTGGAAATGTTGACTATAAATAATTTAACTCTATTCATTAACTTATAAAATACATATTTAGTTTATTCAAATTAACCGAAGACTATATGTCTTAAAATGTTATATAGTTTTCTTAATTGTAATTCCCAAGGTAACCACTAAGAATATAATTTTAAGATATATAAAAAGGAGAATGAAAATCACATGCTAAAAGGAAATCAATTAAATCCAAAAGTAGTAATGAAGGAATAAAAGAACAAAAAAGATAGAATACATAGAGAAAAGAACAAAATGGCAGACAAGTCCTTTCTTATTAGTAATTACTATGAATGTAAATGAATTAAACTCTCCAACCAAAAGGCAGAAATTGACAAGATGGATTTTTAAAACATGATCTATTTATATGCTATCTATAAGAGATTCACTTCAGATCCAGACATAATTAGGATGAAAGTGAAAGGATGACTAAAAAAAGATATTTTAAGCAGATAATAACCAAAAGAGAGCTGAGGTGGCAATACTAATATCAAACAAAATAGAATTTAATTCAAAATTGTTATAGGAAACAAAGATGGACATTATACATTGATAAAAAGGGTCAATACATCATAAAAATAAAAAGTCATAAATATATAAACACCAAACAACAGACCCACCACCAAATACATGTAGCAAAAGTTGACAGAATTGAAGGGACAAATAGATAGTTCTACAATAATAGTCAGAAACTTCAGTATCCCACTTTATAATGAATAAATAGGCCCTGGTGGGGTAGCTCAGTTGGTTAGAGCATCATACCAATATGCCAAGGTTGTGGGTTTGATCCTTGGTCAGGGTATATGCAAGAATCAACCAATGAATGCATCAATAAGTGGAACAACAAATCAGTGTTTTTCTCTCTCAAAAAAATCAATAAATAAAAATGTTTTAATAATAAGGAATAGCCTTGGCTGGTGTTACCTCAGTGGATTGAGTGTGGGCCTGCAAACAAAGGGTCACCAGTTCAATTCCCAGTCAGGGCACATGCCTGGGTTGAGGGGCTGTGTCCCCCCGGTAGGGGGCACATGAGAGGCAACCACATATTGATGTTTCCCTCCCTCTCTTTCTCCTTCACTTCCCCTCTCTCCAAAAACAAATAAATAAAATCTTTAAAAAATAAGGAATAAACAAATAGAAGAGCAAAGGGAAATAGAGAACTTTAAACAATAAAAAGGATCCTAAAAATATATATACAGAGCATTCCATCCACCAAGAACATAATACATATTCTTCTGAAGTACACATGGAACATTCTACTGGATAGACCATATATTAAGCCACAAAAGAAGTCTTAATAAAATTTAAAAAATTGAAATCATACAAAGTATCTTCTCTGACCACACTGTAATGAAACTAAAAATCAATAACTGAAGGAAAACTGGAACATTACAAGTAGATGGAAATTGAACAACATACCATTAAGCAACCAATAGGTTAAAAAAGAAATAAAAAGTTAAAAAATACTTTGACATGAATGAAAACTAAAACATAACATAACAAACCTTATGTCATACAGCAAAACAATCCTCAGAATTTATAGCTGTGTATATCTATGTTAAAAAAGTGGAAAGATCTCAAATTAATAACTTAACTCTCACTTTAAGGAACTTGAAAGAGAAAAGAAAACTAAACCCAAAGATAGCAAAAGGAAGGATATCATTAAGATTAAAACAGAAATAATGAGACAGGGAATAGAAAATTAATTAAATCAAAGTTGGTTCTTTGAAAAGTAAAACAAAATTGGCAAATCTTCAGCTAGATTACTAAGAAAAAAGAGAAAAGACACAACTTACTAAAATCAGAAGTGAAAGGGCATAATTACTATTGACCTTAGAGAAATAAAAAAGATTATAAGGCAGTACTATGAATAATTACAATATATTAACAAACCACATATCCTAGATGAAATGAATAAATTCCTAAACACACATAAACTACCAAAATTGACTCAAGAAGACACAGAAAATCTGAATAGACCTCTAACAAGTAAAGATATGGAATCAGTCATCAAAAACTCCCAACAAAGGAAAGACCAGAACCAGATAGATTCATTGGTGAACTCTACCAAGATTCTAAAGTACAATTAACACCAATCCTTCACAAATTTTTCAAAAAAATGAAAAAGGAAATACACTTCCAGATTCTGTGAGGCCAGCATTATCATGATTCCAAAGCACAATAAAGGCATCACAAGAACACTACAGACCTATATCCCCCATGAATACACATGCAAAAAATACTAGCAAACCAAATCCAATAGCATATTGAAGCAATTACACATCATGAGCATTTGGGATTTATCTCAGGACTGCAAGGAGATTCAACATGTGAAATCACTCGATGCAATATACCTTATTAATAGAATGAAGGAAAACTAACAGCATCCCAAATGAAGTAGAAAAAAGCATTTGATAAAATCCAAAAACCTTTTATGCTAAAAACACATAGCAAACTAAGGATAGAATGCACATAATGAAAACCCCACAGCTAACATCATATGTAATGGTGAAAAATGGAAAGTTTTCCCCCTAATATCAGGAACAGGTTAATGATGTCTGCTTTTGCTACTTTTATTCGACATTCTACTAGAAATTCTCATCAGAGCAATTAGTCAAGAAAATAAACAAAATGCATATAAATTGAGAAAGAAGTAAAACTATCTGTTTACGAAATGACATTATCTTATATACAGAAAATTCTATATATACATAATGAATAATGAATAATCACATGGGGATTTAAAAGAGAAATAGAAACTATATAAAAAAAGAACCAAATAGAAATTCCCAGAATTGAAAATTACAGTGTCTGGGGAAAAAATTCCCGGATAGATTTTGCATACTTATGAAGCAAAATAGGAGAAAATATGAGGCAAATTTGTATAGTGAAGTTAATACAAAAGACATAATATGAATAAAAGAAATTAAAAGATTAACAAATAAAAAAGAAAATTCTAAAAAACCCCATTAACTTATTAGAGCTAATAAATCAATTAAGCAAAGTTAAAAGATCAACATGAACATACAAAAATCAGTTGTATTTCTATACACAGGAAATGAATAATCCAAAAACATAGTTAAGAAAACACTTCCTTTTATAATAGCATCAAAAAGAATAAAATGCTGCCCTGCCTGCCAGATCAATTCCTGGTCAGGACACATACCTGGGTTACAGGCCAGGGTCCTGGTTGTAGACATGAAAGAGGCAACCAATCCATGCTTCTCTCACACACCTCTCCCTCTCTTTATCCCTCCTTTCCCCTCTCTAAAAAATAAATAAAATTTTAAAAAAGAATAAAAGGCTTAGAAAGAAATGTAACCAAACAGGTACAAGATTTGTACACTGTAAACTATATGACACCCAAAGCATAAGTACCAAAAGAAAAAAATCAATAAATTGAACTTCATCAAAATACCATATGATCTCACCTATAAGTAGAACCAAATCAACCAAACAAATAAGCAAGCAAAATATAACCAGAGACATTGAAATTAAGAACAAACTGACAGTAACCAAAGGGGGAGGGGAAAGGGATCATGGAACATGTATGAAGGACCCATGGACAAAGCCAAAGGGAGATAGGACTGAGGGTGGGAGGTTGGGGGTGGGTTGGGCAGGGGAAAGTGGTAGTGGGAAAATGGAGGCAACTGTATTTGAACAACAATAAAAAATGATTTAAGATGTTTATAATTTTGACCAATATGTTCTCTTGATAGAGTTAAAAGACAACTCATGGAGTAGGAGGAAATATTTGCACATCATATATCTTGGAAGGGGCTGGTATCCAGTATACATAAAGAATTCTTACAACTCAACAACAGCAAAACAAAAAACAAAAAAAAACCAACAGACAAAAAACACTCAATTTAAAAATGGGCAAAGAACTTGAATAGACATTTCCCTAAAGAAGATATACAAATGGTCAATAAACATAAGATGCTTAACATTACTAATCAGTAGGGAAATGCAAATCAAAACCACAATGAGATTATCACTTCACACCCACTAGAATGACTATTTAAAAAAATAAAAAATAACAAGTGTTGGCCAGCACTTGGAGATATTGGAACCTTCATACATAGCTGGTGGGAATATAAGGGGTAGAGCTGCTGGGGAAAACAGTTTCATGGCTCCTCAAAAAGTTAAACACAGAATTACCATATGACCCAGCAATTCCACTCCCAGATATATATCCAAAAGAACTGAAAACAGGTGTTCAAACAAACACTTATACATGAGTATTCATCAGCACCAATTACAATAACCAACATGTAGATAAGAACCAAATGTTCATCAATAGAT
Organism: Artibeus jamaicensis; assembly: GCF_021234435.1. Classification (NCBI taxonomy): domain Eukaryota; kingdom Metazoa; phylum Chordata; class Mammalia; order Chiroptera; family Phyllostomidae; genus Artibeus; species Artibeus jamaicensis. The sequence goes on along the minus strand of NW_026521327.1, from coordinate 686,322 downwards.
GTAGAACTAAAGAAGATATGGTACCATCCATACAATGAAGTATTATTCAGCTATAAAAAGGACTAAAGTACTGATATGTGTAATAACATGGTTGAAGCTTTAAAACATTATGCTAGCTTTGGCTGGGTGGCTCAACTGGTTAGAGCATCATCCTATACACCAAAGGGTGTGGGTTCTATTCTAGTCAGAGCACACCCTTAGGTTGCAGGCCCAATCCCCAGGTCTCCGGTTGGGGTGCATACAGAAGGCATGCAATATTTCTGTCACATCAGTCTCTCTCTCTCTCTCAAAATCAATAAATATGTCTATCCTTGGGTGAGGATTAAAAGAAATATTATGTTAAGTTAAGCCAGACACAAAAGGCCATATACTGCATGATAACATTTATATGAAGTATGCAGAATACATAAACCCAGAGAGGAGGGAGGAATGATGAGTGACTGCTTAATAACTTTGTGGCTTCCATTTGGAGGGAAAAAAACTATTTTGGAACTAGAAAGTGAGGATGGTTGCCAATATTGTGAATGTACTAAAATCCACTGAATCATAAACTTTAATATGAAAAAGTACATGTTACATGAATTTTTACCACAATAAAAGTGTCGCCTAATTCAATCCTTCTGCCAATTCACACTGTCTGTGCCAATTCATCTGTTTTAGTAGTATTCTGCAGAAAACATGGTCACAGACTAAATCCACAAATCAGTGAGCATCCATCTCTGCTACCACCAGCCTGTGCTTTACACCTTTGGTACTAACCTAATTGGTTTTTTTTTCTATTTTTGCGGGGAGGAGGTTGACATATCTAATTGAAGGCTGTTTCCCTTCCACAGAATTTTTAAACATTTCAAACAGAGGTTTGTTTTGCTGACTGGCCAATTATCTTCATTATAAATTACATTTCTGTTTACTTTTAGGTTCCTAATGTTAATCATTCAAAATTCTACTTCACTCTAAAAGCCCTCTCAAGTTCAGTAACAACCAATTAAATTAATCACACATTAGTTTGAGACTCGAAATGTTGATATGGGCACAACCTATTTGTATTCCTATTGTTGATGCATATTTTTGGTTGACAAACCTAAATGTATGAATACACATGCATGTCCTCTCATGTGTCAAATGACTTCTTCATATGGATATATGTCTCTCAAACAATTCTTCATGCCCTATTGAGATTTTAGCATTTAAAACTATAGAGGCTTGGACTTCCGGCCAAGATGGAGGTGTAGGTGGAAACACTGTTCCTCCTCGCACAACCAAGTTTAAAGACAACAAAGTTTTAGTTGTTGTCTAATCAACTAAAAATGCAACCAAAACACAAAAAATGTAACTATACGGAAGTCCGACAACAATGAACTGTTCATCCAGACCAATAAACCAGGCGAAGGAGTGAGAAGTGAGACAGATCGTGCAGGCCCCAGCAGCAGGAAGCAGCAACGGGGACCGCCATTGCCCCTCTTTTGACCCCACCCCCACATAAAGTGTCACGACCAAGCAATTGAGTTGCCCTGCCCTGGTGAACACTTAGAGCTCTGCCGCTCATACATAACAGGTGCAAACAGACCAAATCATTATGGCTCAAGAAGAACTCAAAGCTCCAGAGCCAATAACTCTAAGCGACCAAGAAATAGTCAACCTGTCAGATGCACAGTTCAAAACACTGGTGATCAGGATGCTCACAGAACTGGTTGATTTTAGTCACAAATTAGTAGACTAATGAAGGCTAAACTAATTGAAATGAAGGGAAATGCACAGGAAACCAATAGTGATGGAAAGTGGGACTCAAACCAAGGAAGTGGACCAGAAGAAAGAAAAAAATGACCAAACAGAAAAGGATGAAGAAACAAGAATTCAAAAAATTGAGGAGAGGCTTAGGAACCGCCAGGACATCTTTAAACATTCCAATATCCAAATTATAGGGGTACCAGAAGGGGAAGAGGAAGAGCGACAAGTGGAAAAGTTATTTGAACAAATAATAAAGGAGAATTTCCCCAATCTGGCAAAGGAAATAGACTTCCAGGAAATCCAGGAAGCTCAGAGAGTCCCAAAGAAGTTGAACCCAGGAAGGAACACACCAAAGCACATCATCATTACATTAGCCAAGATTAAAATGAAGGAGAGCCCTGGCTGGTGTAGCTCAATGGATTGAGCACGGGCCTGCGAACCAGACAACTGCGGTTCGATTCCCAGTCAGGGCACATGCCTGGGTTGTAGACCAGTTCCCTGCAGGCCAGTTCCCAGCAGGGGACGCATGAAAGGCAACCATACACTGATGTTTCTCTCCCTCTCTCTTTCCCTTCCCCTCTAAAGATAAATAAATAAAATATTTAAAAAATAAAATAAAATGACATAGAAGTACATACACACATTGTACCAGTGTCAATTGTACTTGGTTCAATACTGAACTATATTAACATGAGATTTAGCCAGTGGGAAAAACTGGATGAAGAATAGACAGGAACTCTCATTATTACAATTTCCTGTGAATCTATAGTTATTTCAAAATTTTAAAAAACTTGAGCCCTACCTGGTGTGGCTCAGTGGAGTGAGTGCTGGCCTGTGAACCAAAGGGTCCCAGGTTCAATTCCCAGTCACAGCACATGCCTGGGTTTCAGGCCAGGTCCCCAGTAGGGGGCACTCAAGAGGCAACCATACATTTATGTTTCTCTCCATTTGTCCCTCTCTTCCCCTCTCTCTAAAAATAAGTAAACAAAATCAAGAAAAAGTAAAAATAAATATTTGAAAACAAAGAGACCGAACATGGTGCCAGGCATGTAGAAAGCATTTGATGAAATGAAGCAATTGTTCAAACAAGATGTTGCACCCTGTTTTCAGTTTCCCTGTGGGAAGAAAACTAAAAGGGCCTGTGGCTAGGGTGACATTCATAAGTCTGAAAGACTTAGGTTATGTTAAATAGAGGAAACAGAAGGAGGGAAGAGAGAGTAAGGGAATCCACAAAGACTTGTTGTTGAATTAAAAGTACCAAATGGGCCCTGGCTGGTGTAGCTCAGTGGATTGAGCATGAGCCTGCGAACCAAAAGATCGTGGTTCAATTCCCCAGCAGGGCACATGCCTGGGTTGCAGGCCAGTTCCCAGCAGGGGCCAGTTCCCAGCAGGGGATGCACCAGAAGCAACCATACATTGATATTTCTCTCCTTCTCTCCTTCCCTTCCCTTCTAAAAATAAATAAATAAATTTTTTAAAAAAGTACCAAATGGACTAATTAGAAGTTGGGATTACACAAGAAGTAGCTTTAAAGGACTTTGAAAAACCAACCTGCATTTATGAATCTGTTTACAGATCATTAACTCTTTAACTGAAAGTCCGATGAGTGAAGGTCAAGGAAGTCTTAGCACAGAAATCTCCCTTAGTGGTATGTCAGTGAAAATGACTGTGTCCTACTAGGACAATGTTACTTCTTTAATAACTCCTCCTGAAGAAAAAGACACTTTTTTTCTTGTGTGTGGAGTGAGTTGGGAGTCAGAGGGGGTGGGACACAGAGGTGAATTTTTCCCATCCAATTCTTTCCTACCTATTGGTTGTTGCTTGGTGTTACCCCCCACCTTAGATTTTCAGTCCTTCAGTTTAAGGCCAGATTCCCTGTTACAACCCTAATCTTACCTAAGCATAGATTTTAATAGGGGGAAACCATGAAAGTTTTCAGTTGAGGGAAAAAGGGAATAAAGGATATGGGTAAGAAGGGGGAGAAGTCTTCCCCTTTGTGGCCTTCAAGGACAACTGATGATGTCAAGGCACATTGGCCACCTGTCTTTTTCACCACTGAGAGCTCAGTTAAGTAGAGCACAGCAAGCAGTTCTATTATAATATGGTGATGATAATGATGATGATGGTGATGGTATAACCTATCGTGTTCTAAGTGCCTACTATGTGCCAGGAACTATGCATACATTTTCTCTAATTTTCACAACAAATCTTACAAAGAAGGTACTACTTTTAAAGTTTTTTATTTATTTATTTTAAAGAGAGGAGAAAGGAGAGAGAGAGAGACTTTAGTTTGTTGTTCCACTTATTTATGCATTCATTGTATGTGCCCTGACCGGGGATCGAATCTGCAACCTTTGCATGTCAGGATGACACTCTAACCAACTTAGCCAGGCAAGAAGATACTATTTTTAGCAGCTCTTTAAAGATGTAGAAACAGCTTCAGAGAGACCAAGAAACTTTGTATAGCCAGGTTAAGAACCCAGACCTAGTCTAACCCCAAAGGACCACTTTGAAACAGACTAGAGTAGGGAGGACCTCATTCAGTAAATGACTCAGGGAAGGCTTCCCAGAAGTAGAGTCCAAAGGACTCTTCTCTGGATAGCTACTCCATGCTTGGGAGCCAGCCAAAACTTGATCACCCATAGCTTTTAGGCTCCCATTTCTTGGCGACAGGCTGTAAATTAGAGATTAGATAAAGAGCCAGGGAGTGATCAGAATCCCATGTTGGTGCATGTTTGGTTTCAAACTTCTTGCTTTATCAAGTTGGGCATCCCCTAACCCTCATCCAGAAACCTAGGTGACCTAAAATCTGAGTAGTATATTTTCAGAGTGTCTATTCTTCCCCTCATTTGCTAAGCTTGAACTTCCATCCATCCTTTAGCTTATGGCCCTGTTTTTCTGTGTAGGGAAGAGAACAGCTGGGTTCCTTCACCTGCTCAAATGCACCCCAGCCTACCCAGGAGAGGCATGATATAGTGTTCTCACAGTGAATTCAAAGTGACTCTCAGCCCTGGCGGGTATAGCTCAGTGGATTGAGCGCAGGTCTGCGAACCAGAAGATCGCGGTTCAATTCCCAGTCAGGGCACGTGCTTGGGTTGCAAGCCAGTTCCCTGCAAGCCAGTTCCCAGCAGGGGACGCACTAGAAGCAACCATACATTGATGTTTCTCTCCCTCTCTCCTTCCCCTCTAAATATAAATAAATAAATATTTTTAAAAAACAAAGTGAATCTCAAATAAGAAAAAATTTTCTGATGAATATGAAGATGAAGAGAAGTGGGCAACTTAGAAGGGAGAAAGACAAGGCTGGGATGAAGGCATGGCTGAATGATGATGGTGTTGTGCTAGTGGTTACTAACTTTGTGGATGAATCAGGAAAAAGTCAGTGTCTGTGAAAGTAGACAAAGAGTAGGCTTAAAGTTTTTTAAATTAAAAATGTGTTTATTAATTTGAGAGAGAGAGAAAGTGAGAGAGAAAGAGAGAAGATTGATGTGAGAGAGAAACATCAATTGGTTGCCCATAAATGTGCCTTGACTTGGGATTGAACCCAAAATCTAGGTATGTTCCCTGACCAGAAATAAAACCCACAACCTTTTGGTGTATGGAATGACATTCCAACAACTGAGCCACACTGGCAATAGCCAGGCTTAAAGTCTTTACGCAAAGAAAACCAACAAATGAAAACCTGAGGACTAAGAACATGACAAGTAAGAACACTAAGTTAGCCCTGGCTGGTGGCTCAGTGGATTGAGTGCCAGCCTACAAACCCAAAGGTCGTTGGTTTGATTCCCAGTCAGGGCACATGCCTGGGTTGCATGCCAGGCACAGGAGAGGCAACCACACATTGATGTTTCTCTCCCTCTTTCTCTCTCCCTTTCTCTAAAATAAATAAATAAAATCTTAGAACAAAGAACACTAAGTTAATAATAGTTAACTCTGGAGTACGGGAATGTGGATGCGTATACAGAATACAATGCAATGCAATATGATACAATACAATACAATGACAAAGAGAGAAGCATCCTTTACTATCCAGGAGGGCCTGGCACTGTCAGTTAGGTCTTGGTGTGGCTAGCAGCTGGCCCTGCACTCACAATTCATCATTGGTCTTCTCTTGTTGAACATAAACAATTTCACGAACATCAACATCAGAAAAGGTCTCTCTGTGATAGTTGTGGACCAAGTCAAAAACAAGACCACTCCTTAATCATATCTGAACTCAGAAAAAACCTGAACATAGTCCCGACCACAGAAATAACCAAACATTGCCCTCTTGTGGCTAATAGGAGTAGCTGCTGCTTCTTTACCACCTATAGCTTTGCCCTGGCTGTAATCTATCCTCCTTCCAGATAAGATTTATTGAAATACCCAGTCATAGAGTTGGCTTTGCCTCCTAATATCATCCAGTCTAGAATACAAATCCCATTAGTACTTTCTACTGTCTTCTCGCGGTAGCTATGGCTCCTGATAGTTTGACTATTCCTTTCTTCCTAGCTGCTGGAGTGAATGGAGTGTGTGCATGTGTGCCTGTGTGCGTGTGTGTGTGTGTGTGTGTGTGATAGAAATATATAAACAGACATAAGGGTATCTCACACATGTACTTTTTTCCTACATGATTTGGTCTTAGTTTCAAACTCATCATTTAGCAATAAAATGAAGCCTTGGCCTCTGAAAAACAGTGAAATCTCATTCATGGAAACAGCCATAATTCACTATATTGAGGAGCACAGGTAGCTGAAGTTTAACTTTGCTTCAGCTATACGAAAAAAGTAAGCTATGAAAATTAATCATTTGAATCAAAATGGCTGGAGCTAGCTCAACTAGTTTAGAAGCACCATCATTTGCATGCTAATTATGTGCTAATTACCTTACTTATTCATTAACAGAGATGAGGGAAGATTGAGGAAACTCTAGTTAGTTGCATTCTGTTAGGCATTAGTTGAAGTTGCTGTTTTACTTGAAAATAACTTATTTTTTCAAATTTTTAAAATTTATTTTTTATTGATTATGCCATTACAGTTGTTCTATTCCCCCCTTCTTTCCCCTCCACCCTACCCCCGTCCCCATCATTACCCCCTTTAGTTTATGACCATGTGTCTCAAGTTCTTTAGATTCTATATTTCCCATACTATTCTTGCCCCCCATCTATTTTCTATCTACTGTCTATGCTACTTATTTTCTGTACCTTCTCCCCCCTTCTCCTCCTCCCACTCCCCTATTGCTAACCCTCCTTCAGATCTTCATTTCTCTGTTTCCACTCCTGATCTAGCTGTCCTTTTAGTTTGCTTTTGTTTTAGGTGTGGTTGTTAATAACTGTGAGTTTGTTGTCCTTTCACTGTTCATGTTTCTTTAACTTCTTTTTCTTAGATAAGTCCCTTTAACATTTCATATAATAAGGGCTTGGTGATGATGAACTCCTTGAATTTGGTCTTATCTGAGAAGCACTTTATCTGTCCTTCCATTCTAAATGAAAGTTTAGCTGGATAGAGCAATCTTGGTTGTAGGTCTTTGGATTTCATGACTTGGAATACCTCTTTCCAGCCCCTTCTTGCCTGTAAGGTCTCTTTGGAGAAATCAGCTGACAGTCTGATGGGGACTCCTTTGTAGGTGACTGTCCCCTTATGTCTTGCTGCTTCTAGGATTCTCTCCTTCATTTTAATCTTGGCTAATGTAATGATGATGTGCCTTGGTGTGTTCCTTCTTGGGTCCAACTTGTTTGGGACTCTCTGAGCTTCCTGGATTTCCTGGAAGTCTATTTCCTTTGCCAGATTGGGGAAATTCTCCTTTATTATTTGTTCAAATAAGTTTTCCACTGGTGGCTGTGCCTTTCCCCCCTTCTGGTACCCCTATCATTCAGATGTTGGAGTGTTTAAAGATGTCCTGGAGGTTCCTAAGACTCTCCTCATTTTTTTGAATTCTTGCTTCTTGACTCTTTTCTGTTTGGCCATTATTTGCTTTCTTCTGGTCTACTCCATTGATTTGAGTCCCAGTTTCCTTTTCATCACTATTGGTTTCCTGTGCAATTCCATTCATTTCAATTAGTTTCACCTTCATATGTTTGTCTAATTTGTGGCTATAATCAACCAGTTCTGTGAGGATCCTGATCACCAGCGTTTTAAACTGTGCGTCTGAGAGTTTTGCTATTTCTTCATTGCTTAGACTTATAGGCTCTGGGGCTTTGAGATCTTCTTGAGCCATTTTTGATCTGTTCACAGCTGTTAAGTATGAGGAGCGGAGCCTTGGACTCCCAGGTTGCTGGGTTATGATGCTGCATGTGGAGGTGGGGGTCAGAGCGGGGAAATGGTGGCCCCCTCTGCTGCCTCCCGCCACTAGGGCCTGCTGGCTCCCATCCAATCGCCCACTCCCTCGCTCGTCTATCCACGCACGAATGCGCGACCACAGTCAACCCGTAGCCCTGCTCCCTCGCTGTTTCCCCGAGGTCGCTCGCTGAGTTGCCCACCAGGTCCAACCCTGCGCTTGGATTCCGCGCGCCTGAGTCCGTCTGACCGAGTTTTCCTGTGCAACGCCGCCCCGCCAGCTGCTGGTTTCACCCCTCTTACCCTGCAGGCTGAAGAATTCATTGTTATCAGACTTCCGAAAAGTTCAATTTTCTATGTTCTGGCTGTGTTTTCTGTTGCTAATATTTAGTTGTCTCTAAACTTGGTTGTGTGAGAAAGCACAGCGTCTCCACCTATGCCTCCATCTTGGCGGAAGTCATTTTTTCAAATTTTTATATTTAAAAGATTTTATTTATTTTTAGACAGAGGTGAAAGGAGGGAGAGAGTTAGAGAAACATCAATATGTGGTCTCTCACCTGGCCCCCACTGGGGATCTGGCCTGTAACCCAGGCATGTGCCCTGACTGGGAATCGAACTGGCAACCCTTTGGTTCACAGCCCGTGTTCAATCCACTTAGCCACACCAGCCAGGGTGAAAATAACTTATTTTTAAACAGCATATGAATTGTACTTCTTACTAGTAGGGCTTCAGCTACTAATTATTTAGAAACAATGAGACCAACAACCCATCACATATGTTTGGGGTTCTTCAGTTCATTCATGGGGCAAAGGCACAGGAGTCATACAATCATTCAGGTCATTTTGGCAAACAAGTAATTTCATAACTCTTCACTACAGGGCAGTTCTGAGCCCCATAGCTCACTCCTCTCCAACCCAGCATTACTCTATCTTGCATTTTTTATATTTGGGGGCTGGACAATTGTTTGAAGATTGGGCGAGTCTGTCTTGTATGTTATAAGATGTTTAGCAGCATTCTTGCCCTCTATCCACTAGATGCAAGTGACACACCCCTTCTCCATGCACCTATGTGACAATCAAAATTGTCTCCAGACTTTGGCAAATGTTCCTGGGGGGCAAAATCATCTAGTTGAGAATAACCGTTCTAAGCCCACTGTTTTGCTAAATGGCTTGCCCTTCTATACTCTTTTGCCTCCCCTCTTCACTCACTTAAAATAGATAATGGAGTGTCATCTGAAGTCTTGACACTAAGCCTATTGCTGACCCCACAGAGGTGAAAGGGTCACCCCAAACTAAGGAGCAGTCGAAGGAACAAGGCTCAGAACAACCCCACTCAACCTATTATGGTGGAGGAGGATTTCTGGGTATCTATCATCACTGTCCCCTTGGCCTTTGAGGGATTTCCAGAAGTGAGCTTTGCTTAACTCTCTTTGCCTGATAATTGTGGGTGAGACCCTTGCCTCCCGGCTGCCTAAGTACTCAGAACTGGGCACCTGCTCTGTGTTGGTCCTGGGTTGAAGAGACAGCTCAGGCAGACAAATAACAGACAATCCCAATGCAGTCTGACTAGAAGTCTGAGAAATAAAAGCCCAAAGATACTGTGGGTTTCCCAAAAGGGGCACCTGGTCGAGCTTAGAAAGTCAGGGAGGGGGGTCCCAGAGGTGATATTTGAGCTCAGTTATAAAAAGAATAAAAATTAGCAAGGCAAAGGCTAGGCTAGGCTGGACTGTGCTGGGCTGGGCTGGGCTAGACTGGGCTAGGCTAAGGTCAGAGAGGAATCTAGAAGAAATGGATGGAGTAGCATGGTCTGTGTGTGGAGAGTAATGGTAATCCCAAGTTACTGAGTATTTCCCAAGCTTTAGGGGAGGAGAGATAAAAGATAAGAGCCTGCTCATGAAGGGCTGTTTATGCCAAGCTGAGAAGGGCATTCTTTCTCTTGAAGGGTTGTAGTTGTGGGGGGTTCAGAACAAGTCACCCCAAGGTGTGCTCCTGTGGTATGCAGATTACTTTGAGCTAAACATTTTTAGCTGCAGGCTCACCAGAAGCTTTTGCACTCCCAACTTAACGGCCTAGAGGAATTTGAATTAGAGGCCTTGCCCACAAGAGATTATCTGCAATAACATTTTCTACCCACCTATATGACAATACAAACTTCTATTTACTAAAGGTCTGACCTTCTCTATTTTTAAGATTTTATTTATTTTAGAGAGAGCGGAAAAGAGGGAGAAAAAGAGAGAGAGAAACATCAATGTGTGGTTGCTTCTTATACACCCCCAACTGGGGACCTGGTCCGCAAACCAGCCATCTGCCTGACTGGGAATCAAACCGGCAACCCCTTGGTTTGCAAGCCAGCACTCAATCCACTGAGCCACACCAGCTGGGACAAGGTTTGTTTTATAACTCTGGATATGGACCATCTTGGTGACTGTTCTATGTACCCTTGAAAAAAATGTATATTTTGTTGGAGTGTGTGGAGCATTCCAGAAATATCAATTAGCTCTAACTGGATGATAATGTTGTTGAGTTCTATACCTTTGATGATTTTCTCTCAGGCATCTACATTTTCAAACAGATTTGGTAAAATAAAGCCTTCACTTGAGACCTACCCACTGCTCTGAATAAGCAATGATGAAAGTCTAATTTAAAGGGCAACAGTGAAAAGAACAGCCTGACCCCAAGTCTCTCCCACATAGGTACAGAAAAGGAGGGCTTTCACTGATTTAAAACTCCATGTTCCCTGGGACCAAACACCTGGGATTAGATACATTTAGCTAGTGAAGTCTTTCCACCCACAAAGCAGGCTGTTAAGATTAATTGCTCTGCAAGACAGTTTTGAATTGGGAAAGGGGGCACAATCTGGTGAAGCATTACACTGAAGTTTCTATTACAATTGTTCTGATTACAATTTTGCCCAAGGCCCACCCCTGACTCTGAAAGCCTGTGGGAACCGAGTGTGAAAGTCCTCAGAATGCTGGCAGCTCCAGGGCATGTGAGAAAGAAGAAAACCTTGGTGTTCCTCAACTTGCCTTGTCTGGAGTGGACCTTCACCTCAGAATGGTCCTGCCCAGCCCAATGCCCATGCTCATCTGGGCACAGTACTCCAGAGTACAGGTCGCCTGGAAGATCAAAGCCAAAGGATCAAAGACAGCATTACTCTTCCTTTCTTCCCTGAAGCAGCAGCAGCAGTATGGGTCACAAGTTCCTCCTATCATGTTCTATTTGTTCATTCCAGCCCCAAGAAGTACACTGCCCTCTCCTCCTGTCTAAGCATGGGCTCCATAAGCCCCCAGCCTCACATTTCCTGCTACAGTTTTCTGTAGGTGAAAGTGTGAGAAAATGGGAGAGGTGCATGAACTCCAAGCATTATCCAGCTCTCCCATTATTTATTTCCCTTCCCTCTTCCCAAAGTATGGTTAGAGTACAGGTATAGGTTCCCAAGGGGGCCAGGTACAGTAAGGGGAGGAGATGACCAGAAGACAAAGCAGTCAAAGGCAGTGGTTCTTAACTATCAGTGGGTCCCAGAGTCTTCTGAGACTTTGATAAAATAGTTTTGAACTTTCTCCTCAGGAAAAAAATGACTTTGGGAGGGACCCACAGTTATGCCTTCAGTTTTGAGGTGTTTGCAATTCCTGAGGAGTATCCCTTAGGCCCCACTCTAAGAACTTCTGAATTAGAGGAAGTGGTAACCTGTAGATTCTCTTTACCTTCAGGTGGTAAAGAGCTGCCATTCTTTCTGACCCCCAAGGCATCTCCTCTATCTTCTTGAGTGGCCAATATGATTTCTTATGGTTATATCCAGTGGCAAAATAGGCAGAATATTAAGGAACCCAAAATAGCCAAAACAATATTGAAAAAGAAAAACAAAACTGGAAGACTCATAATTCCTGATTTCAAAACTTATTACAAAGCCAGGGTAACTAAAAGAGTGTGGTATTGGCATAAAGACAGACACATACACCAATGCAATAGAATAGAGAGCTCAGAAATAAACCCTCACTTAAAGGGTCAAATGTTTTTTGACAAGGGTGCCAAAATGACTCAAAGGGGGAAAGAACAGTCTTTACAACAAATGGTGCTGGGAAAACTGGATGTGCACATGTAAAAAGAATAAATTTGGAACTTTACCTAACACCATATACAAAAATTAACTCAAAATGGTTAAGTACTTAAATATAAGACCTAAGAAAATAAATCTCTTAGATGAAAACATAAGACAAAAGCTTCATGACCTTGTATTTGGTGATGATTTCTTGGATATGACACCAAAGGCACGGTTGAGAAAAGAAAGAATAGACAAAATAGACTCAGTGAAAATTTAAAAGTTTTGTGCCTCAAAAAGCACTATCAACAAAGTAAAAAGGTAAGCCACAGAATGGAGGAAAATATTTGCAAATCATGTATCTGAAAATTTATTAATGTCCAGAACATACAGAGAATTCATAAAGCTCAAAAACAACAAGTCCGATTCAAAAACAGGCAGAAAACTTGAGTAGCCATTTTCTCAAAAAAGATATACAAATGACCCCAAGCAGTGTGGCTCAGTTGGTTGGGCATCGTTCAGCAAAGCAAGTGATCACCACTTTGATTCCCAGTCAGAGCACATGGCTGGATTATGGGTTTGGTTCCTGGTCAGAATGTGTACACAAGACAAACAATTGATGTTTCTCTCCCTCTTTCTCTTTCTCTTCCTTTTCCTCTAAAAATAAATAAGTAAAATATGTTTACAAAGAAGATATACAAATGACCAACAACCACATGAAAAATAAATGAAATCACTAATAATTAGGGAAATGCAAATGAAAGCCACAATGACATGCCACTTCACACCCATTAAGATAGCTACCATCAGAAAAACCCAGAAAACAAGTGTTGGTGAGGATGTGGAGAAAGTGGAACCCTTGTGTACTGTTGGTGAGGATGTAAAAAGGTACAGCCACAGTGGAAAACACTATAGTGATTCCTAAAAATAAAAATAAAATTACTGTATGACCCAGTAATTCTATTTCTGGGTATATATCCAAAAGAACTGAAAGCAGGGTCTCAAAAGGATATTTGAACACCCATGTTCATAGCAGTAGCATTATTCAAGATAGCTAAAACATGGAAGCAACCTGAGTGTTCACTGATGGATAAATGGATAAGAAAAATGTGATATATACATACAGTGGAATATTATTCCACCTTAAAAAGAAAGAAAATTCTGTAATATGCTACAACATAGATGAACCTTAAGAACATTATGCTTAAGTGAAATGAGCCAGTCAGAAAAAGACAAATACTGTATATTATTCCACTTGTATAAGGTAGACTATTAAAAAATCATAAAGACAGAAAGTAGATGATGGACTTCCAGCCAAGATTGGGACATAGGTAGATATACTTTGTGTCCTTGCACAACCAAAAAATGACAACAACAAATTAAATTTAAAGAAACCAACAACCAGAATTGCCAGAAAATCAAACTGTATGACAGTCAAACAACCAAGGAGTTAAAGAAGAAACATTCATCCAGACTGGTAGGAGGGGTGGAGATGGGCAGCCAGGGCAGGGAGGACACATGGCAAGGCGGTGGAGGGCAGTCCCACATTCATGTGCAGATAAGGAGGAACAACGGAGGAGCAAGACAGACTGAGCAACTCAGGGTTCCAGCATGGGAAAAGAAAGCCTCAATACCTCTGGCTATAGAAAACCTGTGGAAGTTGCAGTGGTGAGAGAAATTCCCTGCCTCACAGGAGAGTTTGTTGGAGAGATCCACAGGGTCCTAGAATATACATAATCCCACCCACCCGGGAATCAGCACCAGAAGGGCCCAATTTGCTTGTTTGTAGGTAAGTGGAGAAAGTGACTGAAAGCTGGCCAAGAGCAGGAGATGTGACTTTATTCCCTCTCTGACCCATTCCCCACATGCAGTGCCACAATGCAGTGACATGGGTTGCCCCACCCTGGTGAATGCCTAAGGCTCTGCCCCTTACTACAAAACAGCTGCACCCAGACAAAGAACTATGACCCAAATGAAAGAGCAGATCAAAACTCATTAAATAGATATAAGCAATGAAGAGATAGCCAACCTATCAGATGCACAGTTCAAAACATTGGTTATCAGGATGCTCACAGAAATGGTTGAGTATGCTTGCAAAATAGAAGAAAAAGTAAAGGCTATGCAAAGTGAAATAAAGAAAAATATACAGGGAACCAACAGTGAATGGAAGGAAACTGGGACTCAAATCAATGGTTTGGACCAGAAGGAAGAAATAAACATTCAACTGGAACAGAATGAAGAAACAACAATTCAGAAAAATGAAGCAAGAATTAGAAACCTCCAGGACAACTTTGAACATTCCAACATCCGATTCATAGGGGTGCCAGAAAAAGAAGAGGAAGAGCAAGAAATTGAAAACTTATTTGAACAAATAATGAAGGAGTACTTCCCCAATGTGGTGAAGTAAATAGACTTCCAGGAAGTCCAGAGGCTCGGAGAATCCCAAAGAAGTTGGACCCAAGAAAGCACACACCAAGGCACATTATAATTACATTACCCAAGATTTTAAAAAGGAGAGGTTCCTCAAAGCAGCAAGTGAAAAGGAGACAGTTATCTTCAAAGGAGTTCCCAGAAGACTATCAGCTGATTTCTCGAAAGAAACCTTGCAGGAAAGAAGGGTCTGGAAAGAAGTACTCAAAGCTATGAAAGGCCAGGGCCTTTACCCAAGATTACTCTATCCAGCAAAGCTATCATTCAGAATGGAAGGGCAGATCAAGTGCTTCCCAGATAAGATCAAGTTAAAGGAGTTCATCATCACCAAGCCCTTATTGTATGAAATGTTAAAGGGACTCATCTAAGAAAAAGAAGATCAAAACTATGAACAGTAAAATGACAACAAACTCACAACTATCAACAACAGAACCTAAAAACAAAACAAAAAACAAAGTAAGCAAACAACTAAAACAGGAACAGAATCACAGAAATGGAGATCACATGAATGGCTATTGGTGGGGAGGGGGAGGAGAGAGAATGGGGGAAAAGGTATAGGGGTTAAAAAGTGTAAATGGTAGCTACAAAATAGACAGGAAGAGGTTAAGAATAATACAAGAAATATAGAAGCCAAAGAACTTATATGTATGACCCATGGACATGAAGTAAGGGAGTAGGTGATTGCTGGAGGGTGGGGTGGTACAGGTTGGAGGGGGATAAAGGGGAGAAAAATGGAACTACTGTCATAGCATAATCAATAAAAATAATTAAAAAATAAAGTAGATGGTGGTTGCCAGGGGCTAGAGGGATGGGAAATAGAGAGTTATTGTTTAATGGATGCAGAGTTTCAGTTTTATAAAATAAAAAGTTATGGGAGTGGATGATAGTGATGGTTGCACATCAGTATGAATGTATTTAGTACCACTGAACTATGCACTTAAATGGTTATGATGGTAAATTTTACATTAAATGTATTTTAGCACAATTTTAAAAAAAGACAATAGGCAAACAGTAAGGCTGTAGCACTATCTATTTTAGCTATTTACGTAGAACCTGATCACCAAAGAATGATTCTCCCTCCTGGTTCTATGCCCTTCATCCCACATTTGATCTCATTGATTTGTACTTTCAGTACCTTGCCATTTGGGCTATATCCAAGTTGCAAAATCCATTGATTTTTTAGGTATCACTATGTCTAGAAACAGATTATGATGACTAGGATATTTGCTATGACTTCAGATTTGTGCTAAGTAAGATATAAAGAGTTAGTCACAAGCGTGAAAGGATGCTGAAAACTTGAATCTGGTTGCAGCAGCAAATGAAGTTAGAACTTACAAGTATATCAGGCTTAGGGTGAAACAGGAGAAAAAGAGCATTTGATAGGGGCTTTGAATCTCTGTTGAAGTAACTTCTGTTTATCCTATAGGGGCAGTGTATTGGGCCCTCCAATGCATCTTAAATTATTTTATGATGTCACTTACTTTATATCTTTTAACTGGCTTTCTCAACCAAGACCATCTTTTGACTGCTTTATCAAACAAAGGGAACAAGAAATTTGAGTTGGCTCTCCTGCTCCATCTCACCTGTCAGCTGACTGAGCATTTTCCTTTTTTTTTAATTTTTGTTTTTATTTTTTGATTTTATTGATTATGCCATTACAGTTGTCCTATTCCCCTCTTCATTCCCCTCCACCCTGCACCCCCACCCCCACGATTCCTCCCCTTTAGTTTATGACCATGTGTCACAAGTTCTTCAGATTCTATATTTCCCATACTATTCTTGCCCTCCCCTGTCTATTTCTACTTACCATCTATGCTACTTATTCTCTGTACCTTCTCCCCCCTTCTCCTCCTCCCACTCCCCTGTTGCTAACCCTCCATGTGATCTACATTTCTATGGTTTCACTCCTGATCTAGCTGTCCTTTTAGTTTGCTTTTGTTTTAGGTGTGGTTGCTAATAACTGTGAGTTTGCTGTCCTTTCACTGTTCATCTTTTTTATCTTCTTTTTCTTAGATAAGTCCCTTTAACATTTCATATAATAAGGGCTTGGTGATGATGAACTCCTTGAATTTGATCTTATCTGAGAAGCACTTTATCTGTCCTTCCATTCTAAATGAAAGCTTTGCTGGATAGAGTAATCTTGATTGTAGATCTTTGGATTTCATGACTTGGAATACTTCTTTCCAGCCCCTTCTTGCCTGTAAGGTCTCTTTTGAGAAATCAGCTGACAGTCTGATGGGGACTCCTTTGTAGGTGACTGTCCCCTTAGCTCTTGCTGCTTCTAGGATTCTCTCCTTCATTTTAATCTTGGCTAATCTAATTATGATGTGCCTTGGTGTGTTCCTTCTTGCATCCAACTTCTTTGGGACTCTGAGCTTCCTGGATTTCCTGGAAGTCTATTTCCTTTGCCAGATTGGGGAAATTCTCCTTTATTATTTGTTCAAATAAGTTTTCCACTGATGGTTATTCCTTTCCCCCTTCTGGTACCCCTATAATTCGGATGTTGGAGCCTTTAAAGATGTCCTGGAGGTTCCCAAGTCTCTCCTCATTTTTTTGAATCCTTGTTTCTTCATATTTTCCTGTTTGGTCATTTTTTTCTTCCTTCTGGTTCACTCCCTTGATTTGAGTCCCAGTTTCCTTTTCATCACTATTGGTTTCCTGTGCAATTCCCTTCATTTCAATTAGTTTAGCCTTCCTATGTTCCTCTAATTTGTGACTAAAATCAACCAGTTCTGTGAGCATTCTGATCACCAGTGTTTTGAACTGTGCGTCTGAATGTTTTGCTATTTCTTCGTCACTTAGAGTTATGGGCCCTGGGGCTTTGACATCTTCTTGAGCCATTTTTGGTATGTTCGCACCCGTTAAGTATGAGGAGAGGAGCCTTAGGTGTTTACCAGGGCAGGGCCGCCCAGGTCACTGGGTTGTGACACTGTATGTGGGGGTGGGGTCAGAGTGGGGAAATGGTGGCCCCCTCTGCTGCCTCCCGCCGCTGGGGCCTGCTTGGTCCCGTTTCACCCACCCACTCCCTCACAGGTCTATCTGCACACAAATGCGCGACCACAGTCAACCCTTCACCCTCCGCCCTTTGCTGGGTCCGCTGGTCACTCATTGGGTCACTCACTGGGTCACTCACTGGGTCACTCACTGGGCCCACCCATAGCAACCCCACACCTGGGATCCATGTGCCTGAGTCCATCTGACCAAGTTTTCCCGTGCAACCCTGCTCAGCCAGCTTTCTGGCTTCGCCCCTCTTACTGGTCAGGCTGAAGAATTCGTTGTTATCAGACTTCCGAAAAGTTCAATTTTCTGTGTTCTGGCTGTGTTTTCTGTTGCTAATATTTTATTGTCTCTAAACTTGGTTGTGTGAGAAAGCACGGCGTCTCCACCTATGCCTCCATCTTGGCGGAAGTTCTGACTGAGCATTTTCTCAGGAAGATTCCAAGGACTGTGGCTCAATCAGATTGAGGCCCTGATCTGCATTGATCTCTTCCTTTTGGCACATCCAAATTATTTAGTAATTGTTGCCCCAAACAGGAGGCTCCCTGCTCAGGCCCAAGTAATACAAGTAGTTGTACTCAAGTAGCTCTAGCTCCTGGGCCTAGGAGGTACTCTGAAGGTGACAGAAGAATCCACCTTTCTGCAGATTCAGTGCCTATTGTATCAGATTCCTGCCCACATTTGTATATTTTCACCACACATTGACTTCTGTGCTCTACTGGTCATGAAGGATAAACAAAGACTCTATGGTCAAATTGAGGGAAGCAGTTGGATGCTGTGATGCCCTGGAATGTTTAAGACATGTACCTTATGGTAGGTGAAAACACTGTGCCTCCTCATACAACCAAGTTTAAAGACAGCAAAGTTTTAGTAACAAAAACACAATCAAAACACAAAAAATTGAATTGTACAGAAGTCTGACAACAACGAACCATTAAGCCAGACTGGTAAGAGGGACAGAGTCAGTGGCTGGCAGAGCAGGGTCCCATGGGGAAAGGTGGCCTATCGACCCATGGGCGCAGGCGGCAGTTGGTGGATCCCAGGGTCGAGGTGCCAGGAGAAGCTCCCATGCTCACAGAGAGATTGTTGGAGAAACCCACAGGGTCCTGGAGGGTGCACAGGCCCACACACCTGGGAACCAGCACCAGAAGGGCCCAATTTGCTTGCAGGAAGCAGCAGAGGGGACTGAAATCCAAGAGAGAGCAGAACAAACGCCATTGCCCCTCTCTGACCCCGCCCCCACACTCAGCATCGCAACCCAGAAACTGGGTCACTCCTCCCTGGCGAACACCTAAGGCTTCACCCCTCATATGTAACAGGGAGGAACAGACCAAAACATTATGCCTCAAGAAGAACAGGTCAAAGCCCCAGAGCCAATACTTTTAAGCAACCAAGAGATAGCCAACCTATCAGATGCACAGTTCAAAACACTGGTGATCAGGATGCTCACAGAACTGGTTGATTTTAGTCGCAGATTATAGGAACAAATAAAGGCCAAACTGAGTGAAACCAAGGGAAATGCACAGGGAACCAATAGTGATGGAAAGGAAACTGGGACTCAAATCAATGGAGTGGACCAGAAGGAAAGAAAAAATGATCAAACAGAAAAATATGAAGAAACAAGAATTCGAAAAAATGAGGAGAGGCTTAGGAACCTCAAGGACATCTATAAATGTTCCAACATCCAAATTATAGGGGTACCAGAAGGAGAAGAAGAAGAGAAACAAGTGGAAAACTTATTTGAACAAATAATAAAGGAGAATTTCCCCAATCTGGCAAAGGAAATAGACTTCCAGGAAATCCAGGAAGCTCAGGGTCCCAAAGAAGTTGGACCTAAGAAGGAACACACCAAGGTACATCATAATCACATTAGCCAGGATTTAAAGGAAGAAGAGAATTCTAGAAGCAGCAAGAGGTAAGGGGACAGTAACCTACAAAGGAGTTCCCATCAGACTCTCAGTGGATTTCTCGAAAGAGACCTTACAGGCAAGAAGGATCTGAAAAGGAGTATTCCAAGTCATGAAAGGCAAGAACCTACATCCAAGATTGCTCTATCCAGCAAAGCTTTCATTTAGAAGGACAGATAAAGTGCTTCTCAGATGAGGTCAAATTCAAGGAGTTCATCATCACCAAGCCCTTATTATATGAAATGTTAAAGGGACTTATCTAAGAAAAAGAAGATAAAAAAGATGAACAGTGAAAGGACAGCAAACTCACAGTTATTAACAACCACACCTAAAACAAAAGCAAACTAAAAGGACAGCTAGATCAGGAGTGAAACCATAGAAATGAAGATCTCATGGAGGGTTAGCAACAGGGGTGTGGGAGGAGGAGAAGAGGGGAGAAAGTACAGAGAATAAGTAGCATAGACAGTAAGTAGAAAATAGACAGGGGAGGGCAAGAATAGTATGGGAAATATAGAATCTAAAGAACTTGTGACTCATGGACATAAACGAAAGGGGGGAATGGTGGGAGAGGGATCGTACAGGGTGGAGGGGAATGAAGGGGGAAATAGGACAACTGTAATGGCATAATGAATAAAATATACTAAAAATGAAAAAGAAAAAAAAGACATGTGCCTTAGGGCAGAGGTTCCTGGTCTCCAGGCTGTGGACCAGTATTGTGTAGCCCTGTTAGAAACCAGGAGGTGAGCTTGAATGTAATGTGCTTGAATAATCCTGAAACCAGTTTCCCAACCTCAGTTTGTGGAAAAATTGACTTCCATAAAACTGGTCCCTGGCGCCAAATGTCAGGACCACTGCCTTAGAGTACTGGTCTCAGACCTTAAAACCAGATAAGGCACAATAGGTTCCATTTTATAGTGTACTATTAATGAAACCATTTCAGGACAAGAGCTGAAATCCATACCATCCTATATCTCACTCAGATTATGCAGGTTTTCTTTTAAATTTTTAAAATTTTCATTTACTTTAAAAATTGTTGGGGATATCTCCATGGTTCAAAATTCAAATGTACAAAAGGGCATTCAGGGAAAAGCCTTCATGTCTATTCCCATCTAGGTTTCCTTACTGGAGGCCAACATTATATACAGTTTTTCTAGGTCCTTCCTTGACACTTTGCTTTAGTCTTTATTATGTCCTCTGCAAATTTGGATTGGTATTTTTTCAGCATTTCTAGAGTTTGTTCTTGCAAACACAGAAGTGCTTGCTCTTCACTTGTGATGAGAGGTCACAAAAATAAGTCTTTCTTTGCAAAAGCACTGCTCTGCAAAGTTCCTATTGCTTGGACTGCATTTTAAGCAATTTGAATCTAGCCAATGAGAACTAATGCTTTGCACCCTGATATAGGCCCTGTGAGGGACCCCAAGTAAAGTAAAGCCTTTGTCACTGCTCTAAGAAAATTTCTTTATTAATTAGGGACACAAGACTGCCCATATAAAATAAATGGCTGATAGGTATGGGGTACATTGGGGATTTGTGGGGACTTCTTTATGGAAAGCCTTGAATGCCAGAAGTTTGAACTCAATACTGTTGGTCTTCAGTTACCTGGTGTAAATGTCTCACACATCAGAGTAGATCTAGGCTCCAATGTCAGCTCTGGTTGCTTGATGAATTCTTGTAACCTCTCTGAGGTCCAGTTTTTTCCACTGTAATGTAAGGATAACCATTTGCTACAATGGATTTATTTGGAAGACTAGATGAGATGATGAAACTGCAGCATCTGGCATGCAATGGGTGCTCAAAAAGTGGATTGATTATACTTCTTTTGTAGGAACAACTACATGAAATTTGGGCCCATAAAAATTGTGGGGGGGGGCAGGGGTGTGTGTTAGAAGTACTACTGACAGTTATGTTCAGGAGCTCTAAAGTGTGTGAGCAGTGAGGGGACAGGGGACCAGATGGGGACATTACCTACATGTGGAAGGAAGCTGATGCTGAATCCTTGGGATAGAGCTTCCCCATTCACCACTAGGGTAGGAAAGCAGGTAAGGGATGTTTAACAGTTCATGAGGCTGATGATGACATTGTAAAATTAATGTTTGACAGGATTCATGTAAGAGCAGTTTGGAGGCTGGACTACAGGCAAAAAGGCCAGTAAGGATTGCCATCAAGGTGACATATTCAGAGACCTGGTGCCTTGGTATGCATAGAGGAAAGTTAAACGTGACCAGAGGGTTGCCAGCCAGGACAACTGGAGCTATGATACTGCCTTTAAGAGAACAAGGGAGGGGAGTTAAGTTTGGAGGGTAAAATAGGGTGGTACATGCCAGCTGTGTCCTTGGGACACTAAGACATCTAAGTGAAGTGAAACCCTGCACTGGAGTAGGTAGCTTCAAGCTAATTCCTGTAAATGGAAGGAACACAACTGAAAAGGCTGCATATCCTTAGGGAATACTGAGACAGAGCAGAGCACACAGGGCCAGATCTCCACTTTTCTGATCCTCCAGTGTTTTCAACAGAAGAAATCTGCCTAAAAGGAGAGAGAGAGAGAAGCAGACCGTGAATTCAATGTTGACTTGAGATTAGAGACTGTCTGATTGCCATGGTGACAAGGATGAGGAACGTGATGCTTTTGCCATTGAGCATATCTTAGGCTTGTGTTCCTTTGTGTTGCCTAGTAACAAATGTTTTGAACAGCTCTATTTGCCTAATAGTCTGAACTGGGTGAGGAATGGACTTGAGACTATACCTGACAGGCTGTGGAAGTAGATTAGGGAGGCCTCGCCTATACCATACTGTAGTACTCATCCTGGACTCAACACCACGATTCCACTGTCCCAGTTCTCCCTGAATTAGGGGAGAGAAAGAAACTCTTCATAATACCCAATTTCAGGTCCTTATTACTCTGGATACATTCCTAACTCCCCTATCATGATGGCCTGAGTGTCATCTTCTTTTATACTTGTTGCCTAGAAGATGACGCAGACAAAAGTGCTCAGAGTTAATATAGAGGACTTGTTACTGGGACATGATGTAGAGATCAGCAGGTTACATGTTGTCTGATCCAGAATTGACAAATCCATAGAGACAGAAAGCAGATTAGTGATTGCCAGGAGCAGGGGGAGGAGGGAATAGAGAGTGGCTGCTAATGGGTACAGGCTTTCCTTTTGGAGTAGTGAAATGTTCCAGAATTAGATAGTGGTGATGGTTGAACAACTCTGTGAATATCCTAAAAACCACTGAATTGTATACTTTAAAGGAATAAGCGTTATCTATGAGTTATAGCTCATTAAAGCTGTTAATTTTTAAATGATCAGGGAGATTTCTGCATTCATGTCTCACATGGAGCCCATAAAAATGTATATACAGAGAAGTGGCTGTATTTTTACTGTAAAATCTTTCTTAAGAGTATTGGTATTACCACATTAATCCTTAGCCATTGCTTTTATGTTTTCTAAATTCTCCTTTGCTAAAAACTAAGGAACCTTAGGGATGGTATAAGGAAGGGTAGGTGGAGGGCTGTTTACTCTGATTATGAGGGTTTTGAAAAGATTTAAATGAAACTCATCAAACGAAAACCAAAAGCCCAATAAATCCCATAAAAGTGATTAGTGCATATACTTAAGATAACCTCCAGTTTCATTGGCCTTGATAGTACAGCAAAGGAATCTTGACACAAGGATAAACTGTGCTCATCCCATTTCCCTAAGATTCTAGGCATGAACATATTTTTCCTCAACATCTGGACATTTGAGTCACCTCCCTATTTTGAATGTGCTATCAAGGTTGCTTTTAATGCATGGTTCAGCACACATCCTCATCCAGACAGCAGTGGAAATTTCCCCTCAGAGCTATATGAAATTCAGCTCAGCAAATATTTATTTTGACAATGCTGCCAACACTGGGGTCTGCTCCAAAAACCTAGAGAACCAATTCAAATCTGTGTTTGCAAAGGCTGCAGGCCCCAAGCATGCTCTGTTATTAACTCAATGCATGACCTGGGTTAAATCATGCCCCACCCCCACCCCCTTTGTGCTACATGTCCTTTGTAAAATGAGGGGGAGCAGTGTGACTAATTGTTTCTAAAGGTCTTTCCAACTTGGCCATCTTATGGTTTATAGATGGACCTGTCTGTCCATCTGTGAGGCTGATGTGGCCCCCAGTGAAAATAAGTTTGACGCCCCTGGTCTAGGATAAAGTCACCAAGAGGATTCCCAAGAACTGAAAGCACAGATTGACTGCTTATGGTAAGTTTTCATTTCCTAGCTTGTAGCCCGTCCATTTGATGGGAGTAAAGAAGTTTTCCTGTTCCTAACACCCTTAAACACAGACAGCTTCTGAGGTCACCCCCCTGGGGTTATTTTAACCATTATGAGCTTCAGAAAAGTTCCTAAACAGTCACCAAAATAAGCCCCATTTCCCTTGGCTTGCTTCTTAATCTAGGGCAAGCATAATATTCCCCAAATCACCAGCTTCTTTCTCCATGGAAATCATCCTGTATAAACTTGAAACTGAATCTGCCACACCATCTTGCTGCCTGCCCATCTTTTCTTGGCCCCTGGAAGTATCCCACTGATTCTCAATCCTGGTCTCAGCATTAACTAGCTCCTGGCTACTCTTCTCAGTTCATATGTCTCATTAGCTTTGGTTCTAAATTATATCTGGCCAAGATAATTTTAGGATTATATAACTGTAACTACTCCTTAACTGTTAAGGAGTTGAAATTACATTCAGCCCTTTGAAGGCAACTGCGAGGCTGATATGGCCTCTGGTGAAAATGAGTTTGACAGCCCTAGTCTAGGATAAAGTCACTGAAATGATTCCCAAGAATTGAAGGAGAGTACAGACTGTCTGCTTGTGTTAAGTTTTCATTTCCTAGCCTGTGGACAAAGTCTCAATTTTTGTACTGTTTCAGACCAAAGAGAACCATGACTCAACTCTTCCAATATGCAGGAGATTAAATGTGTCCTTAACAGTTTTACCATGCTTCCTGCAATTACCATCTTTCACTCTCTGGAAAGCAGAGAGGTGGCTTGCGATCCTCTATCTCCATGCCATCTCTATACCAGACTTTGCCTGCAGAATGAAAAAAATTAACACCTTCCCAGGCAGAAGAGGATATGTATTTCCAAAATGGAAGGAAGAAAAGTTAGCACAGCCTGGCCTCCCCCTTCTCCTGCTCTCACTCTGGCCCCAGGCAGGGTCAAGAACAGCCCACTCACTCTTCAAACGCATCATGTTCTTTCCATCCCTGTGCCTTTGGACAGGATATTCTCAAGGCCTCTCACCCTCTTCCTCTTCTCCACAGAAAAATTCCAAATTCAGCCAAAATGCAGGTCATATACCATGGTTTTATCTTGTGAAAACCTACTGCCCCTGCACCCCTCTCCCTTGCTACCAGCACATTTTTTTTTCTTTCCCTTCCTCTTGGGCACCAGGGAGAAAACTGGGATAAGACATGGTATGGTCACTGTGTGCATGGCAGACTTCCCAGCTAGGCTCATCTCTGCAACTATGTACTTTCCCCAAATACAGACATACACACACACACACACACAACCGCATTTGCACATATCTTACAGAGAACAGTACTGTGGTTAAGTAGGTGAGCTCAGGATCCACACAACCTGAGTTTGAGACCTAGCTTTGTCACTAACTAAGTGCATGACCTTGGTAAAGTAACTAACCCATTCTGTGATTCAGTCATCTCATCCATACAATGTGAATAATACTAATACTTATCTCATAGAGTCATTTTAAGGATTAAATGTGAGGTCATAAATGAAGTGCACAGCTCAGTGCCTACCATATAGTAATTGTTCAATCAGTGGTATTTAGTATGATTATTGCAGAGGGTTTTTGACAGATAAAGAATGCCAAATACATATTTGAGTGAGTATCTAAATGGTTCACACAGTAAAGCTTTAGGGGCTTAAATTAGAGAGTGGTCAGAGACAGTTGGGCTACTCAAAGAAGCTGTTTACTCTGACCTCAGTATTGTCTCTCACTGCACCCTGTTCTTTTCTTTCAATGCACATATCACAGTTTGTCATTACTTATTTACTTGTTTGGTGTCTTTTCCAATCAACTAAGCTCCATGAGTCCAGGGCCCATGTGTTTCTACCATCACTGTATCTCCTGTACCTGGAACAGTGTTCAAGAAATAGTCATTGAATTAATGCATAAATAAAAGAAGAATTCAGGGGACGCATGGGATTTAGGTGTCCCCGAAAGATGTGTAAGAGTTGAGTAGATAGAAGACTTCCAAATGAAAGGAAATCTTGAGAAACCTGAGCATGTATGAGGCACACAGAGAAACATAGCCAGTACATCCATTTAGCCAGAAGAGCAAGAGTTTTTGCAGCTCAGCTTGTATGGAAGGGGTGAGATAGTGAAATAGAAGACAGGCCAGAGGAAGCAGGGAATGGCCTCGAATACCAGGCCACTTAAGGATTCATTCTGTTGGCCAAGGCTTTGGCCTCTATCAACATGCAAATATTTGTAGGAAAATATGTATTATCAGCTAAGTCCAACTGAATACACATTCATTTACTTGCCCTTTGCCTTAGAGAAAATTTTTCTAGAGTGGGAATGATAATACCAGGAGACCATAGGAAAGACAAAAATAGTGCCCTAGAGATGATCCAAAAGTTTATGAGGAGAGGGATTAAAACAAACCATATCCAACTCCAGTATTGCCTCAGTGTGAAGCCTGAACCTCAAACTATTTATAGATTTTTTCATTAAAAAAATGATACTTTTTGCCCTGGCTGGTGTGGCTCAGTGGATTGAGTGCTACCCAGTGAACCAAAGGGTCACTGGTTTGATTCCCAGTCAGGGCAATGCCTGGGTTGTGGGCCAGGTCCCCAGCTGGGGGCCCATGAGAGGCAACCACACATTGGTGCTTCTCTCCCTCTCTTTCTCCCTTCCCCTCTCTCTAGAAATAAATAAATAAATCTTTTTAAAAAATGGTTCTTCTTTATAAAAGGTACAGATAGGAAGTAGTAATGCCTGTGTGATAATCAGAGGCTTTTGATTACTGATTAAATCCTTTTATTAGTTGTAGGTCTGTTCAACTTTTCTGTTTCTTGAGTCAATTTTTTAAAATATTTTATTTATTTATTTTTAGAGAGAGGGAATTGGAAGGATAAAGTGAGAGAGAAAAACATCAGTGTGTGGTCACCTCTCATGCGTCCCCCACTGGGGACCTGACCTGCAACCCAGGCATGTGCCCTGACTGGGAATCGAACCGGTGACCCTTTGCTTCATAGGCCCACGCTCAATCCACTGAGCTATACCAGCCAGGGCTCAATTTTTTTTAAGATTTGATTTATTTATCTTTAGAGGGAAAGGGAGGGAGACAAATATCAATGTGTGGTTGCCTCTCGTGCCTCCCCTACTGGGAATTGGCCTGCAACATAGGCATGTGCCATGATTAAGAATCGAACCGAAATTCTCTGATTCTCAGGCCCACGCTCAATCCATTGAGCTGCACCAGCCAGGGCTGTTTCTTGAGTCAATATGCTAATATGTGGGAGTTTCTGGGAATTTATCCATTTCGCCCTGATTATATAATTTATTATCATACATTTTTCTGTCATTAAAAATCTTTTGGAAACACCACTTTTTAAAAAAGATTTTATTTACTTATTTTTTAGAAAGAGGAAAAGGGAGGGAGAAACAGAGAGGGAGAAACATCAATTTGTGTTTGCCTCTCATGTGCCCGCCCCCAGTTGGGGCCCTGGCTCACAACCCAGGCATGTGCTCTGACTGGAAATAGAATCAGCAACCCTTTGGTTTGCAGGCTGGCACTCAGTCCGCTGAGCCACACCAGCCAGGGCTGAAATATCACTTCATCACTTTTTAAAAAAGATTTTATTCATTTATCTTTAGAGGGGAAGGAAAGGAGAGAGGGAGAGAAATATCAATGTATGGTTGCCTCCTATGTGTCCCCCCCTGGGAACTGGCCTGAAACCCAGGTGTGTGCCCTGACTGGAAATTGAACTGTGATCCTCTGGTTCGCAGGCCCATGCTCAATCCACTGAGCTACACCAGCCAGGGCTGAAACATCTCTGTTGATGGTTGCATAACATTCTATTTTAAGGCTGTCCCATAATGTATTTAAACATTTTTCTAATGGCTCTCCTAGGGCTGAAATGAATGCCATTGTACAAAAATCTGTATCTGTATGCCTATTTCTTTAAGATAAATCCATAGGCATGGAGACCCTGGTCAGGTAGCTCAGCTGGTTGGAGCATCATCCTGATATGCCAAGGTTGCTGGTTCCAGATCTGGTCAGGGCACATACAAGAAACAACCAGTGTTGTATAAGTAAGTGGAACAGCAAATCCATGTCTGTCTGTCTCTCTCTCTGGGTTTCTCTCTCTCTGAAAATCAATAAATAAAATCTTTTAAAAATATTTGTAGACATGGAATTTCTACAACGAAGGCCTGAACTGTTCTGAAGGCTCTTAACACATCCTGCCAAATTGCCATTCTGAAAGGCCATACCAATTTGTCCTCCTTACCAGTACATGAAAGTGCTTTATAATATTAGGGGATTATGATTTTAAACATCTTTGTTGATTTGGTAGGTGAGAAATGTTATTTTATTTTTAGTTGTCATTTTTAAATTTCAAGTGAGGCCAAAGTTTATTAGTGTTGCATTACCTATTTGTATTTCTTCATATGTGATCCATCTGTTCAGTCCTTTCTCCATTTGTCATTTGCTTTTTTAGCGTCTTTCTTTTCTTTTTTTTAATGTATAATTTTTTAATGACTTTTCTTTTTTTATTTTATTTATTTATCTTTAGAGGGGAAGGGAAGGAGAGAGGGAGAGAAACATCAATGTATGGTTGCCTCTCATGCGTCCCCTGCTGGGAACTGTCCTGCAGGGAACCGGCCTGCAACCCCAGCATGTGCCCCAACTGGGAATCGAACCGCGATTGTCTGGTTCGCAGGCCCGCGCTTGATCCACCGAGCTACACCAGCTAGGGCTCTTTTTTTTTTTTTTAAGATTTTATTTATTTATTTTTAAGCAGAAGAAGGGAGGGAGAAAGAGAGTGAGAGAAGCATCAATATGTGGTTGCCTCTAGTGTGCCCCCTACTGGGGACCTGGCCTGCAACCCAGGCATGTGCCCTGACTGGGAATCGAACCAGCGACCCTTTGGTTCACAGGCTGCACTCAATCCACTGAGCTACACCAGCCAGGGCTAGTGTCTTTCTTATTGCTTTGCATCATCTCTATCAATTGTCTATTTTTATTTGAAAAACTTTTAGAGTATTTTGCCTTTTATCCTATTTATGCTGTTTTTTTAATATTCAGAAGATTTAATTTTTATGTAGGCATACCAGTCAATTTCTTTCTTTGTAATCTCTTCTATCGCAAAACACTTTGTGTATGTGAAAAAAGCACTTTCTCATCCAAGAATTGGATCGATAATCTCATTTTCTCCCTGAAATTTTATTCTTTTACACATGCAGAATTTATTTTAGTGTATGATGTGATTATTTCCCCAAGTCATAAGTCATCTTAGCATTGTTTATTGATTAACCCTTCCCTTTCCCAATGTTCTTTCCTTTATCCCAGTGGTCTTTATCTTATGAATTCACATATTTGTATGTATATATATGTACATATGCACATATAGTTTTGTTTTTTCTGAGCTGTCTATTCTGTTTCATTGAGCTGTCTTTTCTTGCACCACTAACACACTGTTTTAAATGCTGTGGTTTTATAGTATGCTTTGATAGCATTACTCCTCTGACTCAAACTTTTCTTAGCTATTTATGTAAGTTCACTCTTACACATAAATATTACAATCATTTTGCCAGAAAGGCTGCTTCATTCCCAGAGTCCACCTAAGTTATGAATTTGGGGGCTACCTAAGTCACCTTCTTTGCTCATTAGTATTAGACAACATCCTCAGAATGAACAATGCAAAAGGCCAGATGAGCCAGGCTCCAATAGTGCCTTTAGCTTACATCCCTTCTTTAGCTCCTGGAGGGAGGGAAGTGAAGAGAGAGAATAATCTGGCCACACTTCTCTGAAGAGCTGAAATGAAAAGGAATAGTATACCATTCCAACCACTTTCAAAGTAATTTTCCCCTTTCTCCAAATTGGAATTACACTCTCAAGTGACAAATATCTTTTTTATTTAATGTACTTTAATTTTATTATTAACATTATGGAATTATATCTATAAATGTTCTTGGATTTGTCTCTGTCTGTGGAACATGAACTCATTACTTAGATTCTCTGAGTCTCAGTTCCCTCATCTGTAAAATTGCAATAATGACCCCATTATGCAATATGCCTGGTGCAGAATCTGGCTCAGAGTAGGCAATTAGTAAATGACTACTGTAACATAGTTGTGAGAAGTAGTAGAGTATATGGGTTAAGACTATAGGCTCTGGAGTCGGGGATTCAGGCAGAAACTGACTGCCTAAATTTAGCAAATTTTTTAGCATTTCAAAAAATCAACAGGAAAGCAGATAAATCAGGCTAGGGGAATGAGCAAGAAACAAGGGAGGGCTTGGCAGTGAGTACTTTAGTTAAGGTCATACCATAGGGTCACTTTGGTTTATATGTCACCACTGGCAACAGCTACTTTTACCACCTCTAGATATCACC
Source organism: Artibeus jamaicensis (assembly GCF_021234435.1). NCBI lineage: Eukaryota > Metazoa > Chordata > Mammalia > Chiroptera > Phyllostomidae > Artibeus > Artibeus jamaicensis. The sequence goes on along the minus strand of NW_026521327.1, from coordinate 656,341 downwards.
ACCACAAAAGACTGCTGCCTATTAACTGCAGTGATCCAACATTGGCTACTCTGCCAGCTATAATTCAAAACTGACACTTTTTACATAAACCTTTCAGGATTCAAAGTCGTTGGTGAGATCCTGGGTCCCTTATTGATGCCCCACATAGCCAGGGTGTATGAAGAAGCAACATATGCTTCTCCTGTTTTCCATGGTCTGAGGTGAGTCCTGACTCCCAGATTCACAATGAAGGATTATCTCCAAATTAGAAGAGGGTCTGGTATCACCTCAGGTAGGGTTGCCAGGTAAAATACAAGACATTTTGCTAAATTTGAATTTCAGAAAAGCAATGAGCACTTTTTGCAGTATTTGTATGCAAATATTGTATGGAAAATACTTATAGCAAAAACCTGAAAAGACAATCATGCCTAGTTTAGGTGAGGAGAGCACAGTGAAATTAATACTTTAAATAATTGCCAGTTGGTATATCCATTAGTATATCCAAGTGTATCAGTCAGGGTTCTCCAGAGAAACTATATATATATATATATATATATATATATATATATATATATATATATATAAAGATATTTAGTATAGGAACTGGCTCACATGATCATGGAAGTTAAGAGGTTCTATGATCAGCCATCTGCAAGCTGAAGACTCAGGAAAGCCAATGGTGTAGTTCAGTCTAAATCTGGAGAAGGCCTGAGAACCAGGGGAGTTAATGGTATAAGTCTCAGTCCATGGCAGAATAAGACCAATGTTCCAGCTCAGCTGGCAGGTAAGAAAGAGGTTGGCAAATCCTTCCTTCCTCTGCTTCATGTTCTATATTGATCCTCAATGGATTGGATGATGCCCACTCACATTGGGGAGAGCTATCTACTTTACTGAGTTCACAGATTCAAAATCTAATCTCATCTGGCAACACCCTCATGGACACACCCAGAAATAATGTTTAGTCTGGGCATCCTGTGTCCTAGTCAGGTTGACACATAAAAATCAACCATGACAACCAAGTGCATGAAAAATATTCATAACCTCTGATCCACAAATTCTGTCATTAGAAGTTACCATAGCCTTTGACCCAGGAGTTGAATTTCAAGGAGCTTGTTCTAAGGACATGATCAGAAAGAGGTAAAATAATTTGCAATAGGGTGCTCATTGCAGAGTCATTGTTCATAGAGAAAAATTTGAAATAAGCCTAAATATGCAAATAGAGAATGGTCTAATAAGTTATGGGTTATACATATTATACTAACCTATGTGGTCATTAAAATTATGTTTATGAAGATTTTTAGTTACATGAAAAATTCTGACAAAGGAATGTTCAGAGATAAAAGCGGGGCAGAAGAAACACTAGATCATGTTTATCTGCACATGTGTATGTTCAAGTAAAGAGGATAGTATTAATATACAGGAAGCAGAGGGGATAACTGTGAAAGCCAAGGTCTTCACAGCATGTGAGGCAAATGGATGCAGAGTCAGAGGGGAGGGCCCTTGATAGGTGGAAGGACATTCTGGACTGTACTAAGAAAGAAAATAAAGTATGTAGATATTGATAGGGGTTGGTGAGTTTGGTGGTGGGAAGATGAGGGAGTTTCCATCTAATTGCTATTTCTTTTCAAGATCTATCTATCTATCTATTTCTTTCTTTCTTTCTTTTTAGACAGAGGGAAAGGGAGGGTGAAAGAGAAAGAGAGAAACATCAGTGTGTGGTTGCCTCTCGCATGCCCCTCACTGGGGACCTGGCCTGCAACCCAGGCATGTGCCTTTACTGGGAACTGAACCAGCGACCCTTTGGTTCGCAGGCCGGCATTCAATCCACTGAGCCCCACCAGCAAGGACCAGTTTTATTTTCTTAATGAAGTAAAATGTAAGATGATCAGTTGAGAGTGATAATAAAAAAGAGACGTTGGAGGTTTGAAAATAATGGAGGTGGGCCCTGGTTGGTGTGGCTCAGTGGATTGAGTGCGGGCCTGTGAACCAAAGGGTCGCCAGTTCAATTCCCAATCAGGGCACATGCCTAAGTTGTGGGCCTGGTCTCCAATTGGAAGCATGTGAAAGCACCCACACATTGATGTTTCTCTACCTGTCTTTCTCCTTCCCTTCCCCTCTCTCTAAAAATAAAAAAAAACTTAAGGAAAAGAGAAAATAATGGAGAGGGTATGCTTCCAGAGAAGGAGAATGTGAGAGAGAATGGACCTTGACTATGTTGCATAATTGTTGGACAGCACCATCCATTTGTAAATTATGCTCAAAATTTTTCAAGCAAATTCCAGTACATTCCCTCTCCCCAGGGAGCTATTGATCTGTTTTCTGTCATTATAAGGCAGAATGCATTTTCTGGAGATTTATATCATTGGAATCATAATATATATAACTTTTTGTCCCTAAGTAGTTCATGTTTTCAATGCTATCATAAGTGGTATCTTTTTCATTTGAATTTTTAAATCACTTTTTACTGTTTGTCAAATACAGTTGTCTCCATAGCCACCCCCCAGTCACTCCTACCCACTCCCACCTCCCTTCCCACCCTCCATTCTTTCCCATTTTGGCTTTGTCCATGGGTCCTTTATACATGTTCCTTGACAACTCTTTCCCTTCCTTCCCCCATTATCTCCTCCCTGCTCCTCTCTGGTTACTGTCAGTATGTTCTTTACTTAAACATCTCTGGTTATATTTTGCTTCCTTGTTTGTTTTGTTGATTAGGTTCCACTTATAGATGAGATCATTCAGTATCTGTCTTTCCATCATTTCAATTTTTTAAAATATATTTTATTGATTATGCAATTACAGTTGTTCTATTTCCCCACTTCATTCCCCTACACCCTGCACACCCCTCCCCCATCATTCCCCCCTTTAGTTTATGTCCATGTGTCACAAGTTCTTTTTTAAATATATTTTATTAATTATGCCATTACAGTTGTTCTATTTTCCCCCTTCATTCCCCTCCACCCTGCACCCCCCCCCCCCACCATTCCCCCCTTAGTTTATGACCACGTGTCTCAAGTTCTTTAGATTCTATATTTCCCCTACTATTCTTACACCCCAAACTATTTTCTACCTACCGTCTATGCTACTTATTTTCTGTACCTTCTCCTCCCTTCTCCTCCTCCTACTCCCCTGTTGCTAATCCTCTATGAGATCTTCATTTCTATGTTTCCACTCCTGATCTAGCTGTCTTTTTAGTTTGCTTTTGTTTTAGGTGTGGTTGTCACTAACTGTGAGTTTGCTGTCCTTTCACTGTTCATCTTTTTTATCTTCTTTTTCTTAGATAAGTCCCTTTAACATTTCATATAATAAGGGCTTGGTGATGATGAACTCCTTGAATTTGATCTTATCTGAGAAGCACTTTATCTGTCCTTCCATTCTAAATGAAAGCTTTGCTGGATAGAGCAATCTTGGTTGTAGGTCTTTGGATTTCATGACTTAGAATACCTCTTTCCAGCCCCTTCTTGCCTGTAGGGTCTCTTTTGAGAAATCAGCTGACAGTCTGATGGGGACTCCTTTGTAGGTGACTGTCCCCTTATCTCTTGCTGCTGCTAGGATTCTCTCCTTCATTTTAATCTTGGCTAATCTAATTATGATGTGCCTTGGTGTGTTCCTTCTTGCATCCAACTTCTTTGGGACTCTGAGCTTCCTGGATTTCCTGAAAGTCTATTGCCTTTGCCAGATTGGGAAAGTTCTCTTTTATTATTTGTTCAAATAAGTTTTCCACTTGCTCTGTCTCTTCCCCTTCTGGTACCCCTATAATTCACATGTTGGAGCGTTTAAAGATGTCCTGGAGGTTTCTAAGCCTCTCCTCATTTTTTCAAATTCTTGTTTCTTCATTCTTTTCTGTTTGGTCATTTTTTTTCTTCCGTCTGGTCCGCTCCCTTGATTTGAGTCCCAGTTTCCTTTCCATCACTACTGCTTTCCTGTGTATTTCCCTTCATTTCAATTAGTTTAGCCTTCATTTGTTCCTCTAATTTGTGACTAAAATCAACCAGTTCTGTGAGCATCCTGATCACCAGTGTTTTGAACTGTGCATCTGATAGGTTGGCCATTTCTTGGTCACTTAGAGTTATCGGCTCCGGGGGTTTGAGTTCTTCTTGAGCCATGTTTTGGTCTGTTTGATCCTATTACGTATGAGGAGGGGAGCCTTAGGTGTTTACCAGGGCGGGGCCACCCAGGTCGCTGGTTTGTTACATTGTATGTGGGGGCAGGGTCTTAGAGGGGCAATAGAGGTCCCCTCTGCTGCTTCCCACCGCTGGGGCCTGCACAGTCTGTCTCACTGCTCGCTCCTTCTCTGGTTAATCTGTGCGCTAACGTGTAACCACGGTCAGCCTGCTGCCTTGTGCCCTCACTGGGTCCTCCCATTGCTACCCCACACCTGGGATCCGCCCACAGCTGCCTGCACGCCTGGGTCTGGGGATCTTTCCTGCCTGACCCACTCTGCCAGTTGCTGGCTCCACCCCTCTTACCGGTCTGGCTGAACGGTTTGTTGTTGGACTTCCATATAGTTCAATTTTCTGTGATATGGCTGCGTTTTTTGTTGCTAAAACTTTGTTGTTTTAAACTTGGTTGTGTGAGGAGGCACAATGTTTCCACCTACACCTCCATCTTGGCAGAAGTCCTATCACTTCAATTTTTGATTGTTTATTGTTATTAAATAGAAATAAAATTGATATTTGTGTCAATCTTGTACCCTTCAACCTTGCTAAACTCTCTCATTAGTTTTATAGCTTATCTGTAGAATGCATTGGATTTTCTGTGTAAGTGATCATGTCATCTGTGAATACAAACAATTCTAATTTTTCATGTGAGTCATCCATTAGAGTACTGTGCTTTCTGCTACAATGTTCAGTTGTTTATGTGTAGTTAGGGAATGAGAGACAGTTGGGTTTAACCAGGGCTGGGCTTTTGAAAAGGTCTAGTGTGTGACCAAGAAAGAGGGTGGCCAATGTGGGGCAGAGAAAAAGGTGGCTGGAGGTGAAGCACATCAAGGCAGTGGACAGCCAAGGTGGGGTATGTATCATCCATGTGGATGTTAAAGCTGCCAGGAATGATGAACTAGCATTAGCTTGATGAGGGCAATTGAGTCTGGAGAAAAACACTCCCTCAGTAGAATTTATATACCTGCTCTGAAATTCTGGAGAGTGGAGAGGTCCAGGGCATAGACCCAGACACTCTGATACTCTGCCTCCCTCCCCAATATGTGCCCATGCTCAGGTGAACCGGCACTCACTGGGGCAGGCCCACACTCCACTCCTCCTGCCCTGAGAGGCCTCCACCCTTGGACAATCAAGCTCTAAGCTCTCAATAACCTCAATAACCTAGACTTTTTTTTTGAAACATAAGCCTCTTTACTCTCTTCCTGGGGCATGTAGAATCCAGACCTCCATGTCACAAGCTTTGGCCACTCTTTGTGTGGTAACATTGAATAAACGGGAAAAATAAGTTTTATTTAGTGATAAACTTAAAGCAGAGAAAACAGGTAATAGTTAATTAGATTATCCTGCCATCAAAGAAGAAGTAATCCCAGCATTTTAACCCCATATATTTCTGTTGGTGGGATAGTGGAATTACACCTACACCATGAAGAGGTATGGGCAGTACATGTGTGTGTGTGTGCCTGTGCACATGCACAAACACAAGGAGATAGTGGAAATTTGTCTTTGACACCTTACTGACTATCACGTAGTTGATAAGTCTGCCCATGTTATTTTATTCTCTTGTCCCAAGGCTACACATTCCCCCATATTTTCCTTAGACTACAGAGGATGCCCACTGTGTGCTCTATGAGGCACAATTCTATTTCCACTCCTACTCACCAGTTCTCTTCTAGGTGGCAATGGATATGAATGAGTTAATAAGATTAAAAAAACAACCTACTATTGCTTTAGCAAACCACTGAGTTTCCTAGGCAACATAATGCCTATATTTCTCTTGCTTCTTCCTGTTTCTAAAAGCCCCTATGGAAGGAATGGTGAAAATATTAACCTTGGCCAGCATTCAAGTCCCTGCTCTACCCCTCCCCATCCCCACTGCTGTCCTCCAGCAGTTGGCCTTATCTCCTAATTCATGAAAAACATTCAAGCTGCAGGATTTAAGTTCCCTCAACCTTGAGTTCCCCACATGTCTTTTCCTCTGCTTTTAACAAACAGGTACAATCTTTCTGTCTGTCATTTGTATTTCATACTCTCCTATCTCACTTCTTGCCACAGGTTGGTTAATATCTCCTCTCTCCTGTATTTTCAACCTCTAACCATCTCCTGGCTATGTACTTTAGCCTGAGTCTACTAGAGCTTTCTGAAAAACAAATCAAATGATGAAATCCAGTTTCCCCCGTCCTTCATTCTCCCTCCCTTTAGTTAAGCTTCTCAGACTTATTGTGACATCTAGATCTCCTCAGTCCTCACATCCCACTTACTCCCTAAGCCACTGAAAAGAGGCTTCAGTGCTTCTCATGCCACAGCAAAGGACTCTGGCATAGGTAGCCCAGAACTTCCAAATGGTCTAGTCCAATTTACTCTTTAGTTTTCACCTTTCAACAGTGTGAACTTCTTCCTAGAAACTCTGTCCTCTCTTTGTTTCTGTCTGACCACACTCTCCCAGTCACCTTTTATTGATACGGAATTTTCACTCCCTAACTTCTTGGGTTCCTTGTTCTCCACCTATCCCTACAACGTTAACCTTCCCCAAAGATTCTTTCTTGACCCCCTTTTTCTCTCTGCAACCATCTAACAACCTATCGATGCCAGGCAAGTAATATGAATGGGTAATGCAATGATGGTGGATGCTTTCTCCACACCTTTTTAAAAATAGTAACCCTCTTCTCTGTCTTTCTTTTTCTACTTTCCACAGGACCAATGGGTATAAAAAACATTTGACTATCTTTGTTAATATTTAAAAAAACAGAGAAATATGATAAAAAGACAGCTGATATTTTGTCTCAGCATTGGGGAGAAAAGAGCCTCCTTTAGGCAGGACCTGTGAAGGAGGCAGCTGCCAATCAGCGGTGGGTAATTGTTGATACGTGAAGATCTAATGCTTTTAAGATAAATCAGAAATAAGGGATTTATGTAAAAATCTTTTGGCTAAGTGTTTTCATGTAATGTTTGAAAAATTAACATAACGTGTCAGATAAACAATCATTCAAATCAGCTCTTCACCAGGGCCCACAATTTTCAGCCTTGGCTTAGCATATTGTGCAATGTGCCTTGGCAAAGACCTCTCTGTCCTATATTCTCCCTGGTAATCTACTTCAATGCCAATGATTTCAACTACCACTCATGAGCTGATATTTTCTGTCTTTATCATTCCAGCCCAGATCTCTATCCAAGCCCAAATATTCAACTGGACACATTACTGGATATCTCCACCAGAATGTTCATTATGACTGTCCTTTTCAAACATGAAAGTGCATGTGAATCACATGGGGGTCTTGTTAAAATGGAGATTGTGCCCCGGCTGGTGCGGCTCAGTGGATTGAGTGCTGGCCTGTAAACCAAAGGGTCACCGGTTCAGTTCCCAGTCAGGGCACTTGCCTGGGTTGCAGGCTAGGTCCCGAGTACGGGGTTGCACAAGAGGCAACCACACATTGATGCTTCTTTCCCTCTCTTTCTCCCTCCTTTCCACTCTCAAATAATAAATAAATAAAATCTTTTAAAAATGGAGATTCTGATTCTGTAAGTCTGGGATACTGCCCCAAATCATGTATTTTTAACAAACCCTCAGTTAATGTTGACACGGCTGATGCATGAGCCACACTTTAAGACGCAACCCTCTTCTGAATACAAGGTTCTTTCTGCAAGTTTGCTCTTCCCCTTGTTTACCTCCTCTTGGTGGATGATACACTGTTCACCCAACTACTCAAGCAAGGGGCTGGGCATAAAGTGAGCATAGAAGGAATAGGAGAAGTAGTGGTAGAATCCAAAGCCCTGTCCCATCCAACCCCTTGACATATATCATATTTACCCCTGCCTTTATGTCCTCACTGTCACAACCTTGATTTAAGCCCTTGTTTTCCCCTGCAGTAAGGCTTGTCATCGGTGCCCCTGCTCCAGTATCTACCCTTCCAATGTGTTCTCTGTGTTCTTACTAGCATGATACTTTTAAAAAGCAAAATGATAGTGATTCAAGAAGACTTGATGGGGTGGTAAACACATAATACAATATATATATAATGTATTATATAATTGTATACCTGAAACATATAATTTTATTAACCAATGCCAGCCCAATAAATTTAATTTAAAAAAAAGAAAAGAAAATGATCTCATGTAAAGCGGGGACTCTGGAGCCAGACTTCTGGGTTTGAATCCCAGCTCTGCCTATTATTAACTTTATGACTTTGGGCAAGTAACTTAACCTCTCTGTGTATCAGGTTCCTCTTCTATAAAAAGAGGATCATAATAGAACCTAACTCACTGTGAGATAAACAGGGCAATATATGCAAAGTGTTTGTATCACTCAATAAATTACACATTAGATGTGATGTTGACTACATCATTCCTAGCTTCAGGATAGTTGGAGTACTGGGAATGAGCAAGTAGAAAGAGATAAACGTGGACCTGTTGCCAATGGCCAGATCATGGAAGGTTGGAGTCTTGGGTTAGGATCCCTGGGAAAACACACTCTGTGATGAAGGTTAGTATACAGGAAATTTATTGGAGAGTACTCTTGGAATCTATTCCTGAAGGGTAAGGCAAGGAATCAGAATCAGTCAGAGGGAGAATTTGAGCTGTGATGCAGTCACAACACAGGCTCAGTCTATCTGACAGGGCGCTCTGAGGCTGGGCTGGCCCCACAGGGCCATTCTCACTTGGGGCAATGAAGACAGACCTTTATGCATTTGTACTGACCATTCATTGCCTTCAAGATGTCTTGAGAGGGAGATGTGATTTTGGGCTAAGAAGCTCTTTTCAGCCCAATGCAATCTCAGGAGGAAGATTTGTTGCAAGCTGTGAGCTACTAACATCTCAGCACTTGGAAAGCAGGGGAAATGAGTGAGTCTTTGGGTCTGGATAGTCCACTACAGTGGTAAACCATGCTAAAGACCCTGGGCTTGATTTCACTGATAATGAATCATTAAAGCGTTTCCCCAGAATGAGGCATGCTGTTTGGTATCTCTGTGCCTCTGCTCAGATTGCTTCCTCTACCTCTCTGTTTCTTACCTGGATTGGAATCACCTTGGGTGCTTGTGCACTTGTTGGAACTGGAAGTAAAATAGCTTAATAGTGAGCAGCCAAGAGTTTTAGTGGTTGGGAAAATTAAGGAATAGTTTCATAGAAGTTTGATGATTATAATACAATGTTGTTTTCTATATTCACAGTACTGTGCATTAGCTCTCTAAGGTTTATTTAGTACTTGTTGCAAGTTCATATCCTTAAACAACATCTGCTCTGTCCCTCCATCTCCCTATCCCCAGTTCCACACAGGAATCAGACCATACATATTTGTCTTTCTGTCTGACTTATGTCACTTAGCATGAATCCATAGCACATAATAAGTGCTCAAACAATGACAGCTATCACTAAAGATGCAGATTTTCAGGCTTTACCTTAAACTTAATGAATCAGAATCTTTGGGGGCTGATCCTAGGAACAGACATTTTAATAAGTACCCAGCCTCCTCCAGATTATTTTGATACTCACCAAAGTTGAGAGCCATTGGTTTCCCCAGAAAACTTATCCCTTCTATATCTACCAGTGAATATCTTAAAGACTCAGCTCAAATGTCAGCTCCTGTATGAATCTTCCTAGGTCAGACTTCCATCTTTCTTTTATCTATCTTCCTCTGATGATGTGTGGACCTCAACCACACCATCTATTACCTTTTGACTGTCTCCTCTTGCTAGGCAGTGAGCTCCTTCCTTGAGGGCCAAGACTTTGCACCCCTAGCATCTGCCACAGAGCCTAGCACAGATCAAGTATCAATAGAGGATGGTCAAATGGATGTGGATGAACAGGGCCATTTTGAGTTTCTTCAGAATCTCATTACCAAGTATTGTCTACTCTACTATCTGAAATTAAAAATATGGAATCCAGCCCTAGCTGGTGTGGCTCAGTTGGTTGGAGCATGTTCCATAACCAAAAGGTTGCAGGTTCAATTCCTACTCAAGGCACATACCTAGGTTGAAGATTCTGTGCCCAGTCAGGGTGAGTAGAAGAGGCTACCAATCGATGTTTCCCCCTCACATCGATGTTCCTCTCCCTACCTTCCTCTCTCCTCTCCTTTTTCTCTAAAAGCAATAAAAAATGTCCTTGGGTAAGAATTTAAAAAATGGAATCCATATACTTCTATTACTCAGGACTTCAGTGCTTTGTTTTTTATGCTTTAAAAATTTGAACTTTGTATTGCTTTTTACAATAATAAAAGTAGTTTATGCTCACTGTATAAAAATGAAAGCAAAAATTATGCATAATCTGGCCATGTATATTTAGAATAATGGGTTTCCAAGGGGAAGGGAGTATAATGGTGATAAATGGTAATGAAAAAATACAATAAAAATAAAAATACATATGTAAATATGTAAAAAATAAATTTGTAAATAAATATGTAAAAAATGGGTTTCCATATACAAATCAAGTCAAATATTTATTGAGCACCTACTATATGCCAACCACTATTCTAATACAGGGGGTACAGCAATGAGGGAAATAGATGAAGTCTCTGTTCTCTGTTGGAGGAGAAATAACCCAAAAGAAATTGGAGGAGAAATTGGAGGAGATAGCCCAAAGATAAATAAATGATACTATATATTAGGAAGTAGTAAATGCAATGGAGAACAACAAAGCCAGGGAAAGGGATGGAAAGTTGAAGGCGGATGTATTGAGATTTAAAAGCAGTGAGGGAATGAGCCATGAGGACATCTGGGGAAGATCATTCCAACAAAAGGAATCACAGATACAGAGGAATTGGAATATGCCTGATTGAGGGTCAGCAAGAAGGCCACTGTGGCTGTAGTAGAGTGACAAGGGAAGGAAGTGGGAAACCAAGCTCCTAAAGTCCTACAGGTAAGGGTAGTGTGGGGCGGTGCAAATCCTGCAGGGCTTCGTAGGCCACTATAAGGACTTTGGGCTTTTACTCTAAGTGACATGGTGAACACCTCCAGATACTTAAGTTGTTTCCATTTTTTTACTACTAAACAATATGCTTTGCCTCCCTGGCTGGTGTGGCTCAGTGGATTGAACGCCAACCTGTGAACCAAAGGGTCACTGATTTGATTCCCAGTCAGGGCACATGCCTGGGTTGTGGGCCAGGTCCCCAGTAGGGGGTGCACGAGAGATAACCACACATTGGTGTTTCTTTTCCTTTCTACCTCCCTGCTCCTCTCTCTAAAAATAAATAAATAAAGCCTTTAAATATATATATTATATTTTGTGATTTTTGCATACAAATCTCTTTACATCTCTGAGTACTTCCCTAGGAAAAGTTTGTAGAAGTTAGATTTCTTGGTCACAGGTTATGAATAACTTGAAGCTCTTGATGTATATTGCAAGAGGAGCTTTCTAAAAGATCTGTACCCACTTACAATATACTTTAATTCAACAAATATTTAGTGATCACCTAATACATGGCAGACTGGTCTAGGGGCTTAAACACATTGGTGAACAAAGCCAATCTTTTATCCTAAAGAGCATTGTATTAGAATGCTTCTCTTGCTACATGCTTACCAATACTGAGTATTACCATTTTTAAAAAGCTTTAAGAAACAAAAGGCAAACAAGAATGTCCTAGTAATTTGAATGATGAAAAATGGTATGCTGTTAATGTTTTTCCTTTGGGTTTGTTTGATTACTAGTGAGGTTGAATTACTTCCCACACATTTTGTAGCTAATCAGCCAATTGTCTTATTCCCCTTTAAAAGCTCTTAAAAACCTTTGAAAATAATTCTAAGGGAGGCAGGAAGTTTGGAAACATTAGAAGGCAACATATATCTTGGGAAATAAGTGGCCCTCAGGTCAAGTACATGGGCTTTACAAATTAATTTGAAGCCAAAGAACATACATAATGCAACTCCCATGTTCTGGAGAGGACTTTTGGTCAGGAGCACCTTGCTTACTTCCCAAGAACTTGAGAACTGCCACTCTGGACAAGACATTTCCATCCAGTATTGTGACATATGGCAGAATGGTGGGATACTTTTCCTTAACAATCTCAGCATCCCAGTGTTACCTAAGAGCTCACTTTATTTAACTTCAGATCTGGTTTGAAAGCATTCATCTGCAAGCTGTATCTCTTCTTGAGGTTTTAAATTGCACACATTTTCTACCCTCTGTATGAATCAGGATTCCTTTACCTTTACCCCTACCCCTCCAAAGGACTACAGATTATACCAGAATGTACTCTAGACTGTGACAAATGAAAATTACAAATCCCCTGTAGCCCACCATAAAAAGATTTTCCCTTGCTTTTAAAAAATTAAGACAGCCCTGGCTGGTGTAGCTCAGTGGATTGAGCACGGGCCTGTGAACCAGACAATCGCAGTTCGATTCCCAGTCAGGGCACATACCTGGGTTGCAGACCAGTTCCCTGCAGGCCAATTTCCAGCAGGGGACGCATGAAAGGCAACCATACATTGATGTTTCTCTCCCTCTCTCCTTCCCTTCCCCTCTGAAGATAAATAAATAATATCTTTAAAAAATTGAGACATAATTTTAGAATGATATATAACATTGTGTAAGTTTAAGGTGTACAATATATTGATTTGATAAATTTAGATTGCAATATGGTTGCCATTGTACAGTTAGCTAACACGTCTGTTAGTGTCATATAATTACCATTTCTTCTCCTGGTGTGAACGATTGAAATCTAGCTTCTTAGCAAGTTTTGTTGTCTATATTCATTGTACCATGCATTAGAGCTTCAGGACTTATCAACTAGTTGTAAATTTGTAGCCTTGAACAACATCTGTCCAATTCCCCCAACCTTCAGCCCCTGGTAACCATCATTCCACTCTCTGATCTTTTGAATTCAGTTTTTTTTTTAGATTCCATATATAAGAGATACCATACAGTATTTGTATTTCCCTGACCACTTTTCTCCATTTTTAATAGTGGTTACATTTGACTAGAGGCAATCAAGTTTCGGCAGAGGGGCTTCAATTTATCTTTTGGATTTTTCTATAGTTTCTTTTTATTACCTTAAATAAATGTGACTTAAAAAGTACCAACAGGGTTATCTGGGTAGAGCTAATGATTTGTTCTTATTTTTTACTTTGCATCTCTATTAGAATAAAAACTGACAAATCATTTATTTTAAGAATTTCCTAATTTGCTAATACAAAAATCTGTGTGTATGTGCCTTTTGTATGTCTGCAAGAATATAAACCAAACTGCTAATGTGTGGGCCTGATTTAAAGATTACTGGGGAGTAGAACAGGGAGACATGTGTCATTTTTTTACTTTATGCACATACATATTATTTAAGTTAGTTATAGTGAACATGTATCGCCATTCTACTTTTTTTTTCAGAAAATAATAAACTATCCCCCCACTCTGAGGTTAAAAATGACATATGTTCATTGTGAAAAGTAGAAGAATATAAAGAAGAAACTAACAATCAAAACAGTTAACATTTTAGCATGTTTCCTTTCAGGCTTCCTTTTATGCAGTTTTTATACAGTTGACTTTATACTGTATATAGTTTCGTATCCTGTTTTGCTCTCTAAGGTTAAAACATAAGCATTTTCCCATGTCATGATAATATTTACTTGGCTGTGTCATACATTATTTTATGGTTTTGTCACAATTCAAGCCACTTAATTATCTATTTGTTAAAGTCGAACATTCAGGTTCTTTCCAGTTTTTTCACATTAAAAACAATTCTCTGGTGAGCATCTTAGCAGTAGAATCTTTGTTTGCATTTCTGAATATTTCCTGGGGATGGAGTCCCAGGGATGGAATTACTGGAACAAAGAGTAGATTTCTAGAAGTGAGAGTAATGGATAGAAAATATTTTTTATGAATAACAAGAGGTTATACCAATTTTTACTGTCCCCAAAAGTGTGACAAGATTCTTACCACTCTTGCCAGCATTACATATCATCCTTTTTTTCCTTTTATCTTACCTATGAGAAAGTGATTGGTGAAAGTGGTATCACCATTTTTTCATTACTAAAGAGAATGAACATTTATCATGTGATTATTCATCTTTCATATCCCTTTTTCTGTGAGCTACCTATTTCTACTTTTGCCCACTTATTGACTAGAACCGTCTGGATTTTCTTATCAATTAAAATGAGCTCTTAAAAGATATCTACCTGCATTTTGTACATTGATTGCAAACGAAAATATTTTTTCCCAGGTTTGTTGGTCTGCGAATTGTCTTGGCCACACAGTTTTTTTTTAAAAAAGGTAATTAGAGTCTAAGTACAGCAGAGTTTGAGTCTGTTTCCCTTTGCTTAAATTGAAGAAGTTTGACAAAAGATCTGAGAGGACTATTTCAGCTAATCCTAAATTTAGACCTGTGAAAAAAATGCATGGGCCGACATAAAGACTGTTCAGCTCACATGCACTTTAAATAATTTAATAAGATGGGGTGGGGGCAGGGATGGAAGCAGTTTGTGCCAGAAATTTTTAGAATTCTGAGGTAAGAAGCCAATTCTCTCAAGTCTCCTGCATGTTGGGACGGGGAATAAACTATGAGCAAGTGAACAGAATTCCTGATGGAAAAGTACAGCTCTGGGCTGCAGATGTGGGCTTGGCTTGGTTTTAATTATTTCCCCCAATCCTTTCTTCCGTTCCCCTCCCCCTGCCACCATAAAGGAGGCCAGATTAAGACTCTAAAGGGTATAGACAGCCTCCATAAGGCCTGCTCCTGTGCAGACAGTTAGGCACATCAAAGGCCGGGTGAAATACCTAGAAAAAGGAACCAAACCTCCTGCCTTCGTCTGGGCTTCAGTACAGGGTTATTGTGACTGGCAAGGGTAGCTGGACAGAATTCAAACAGAAGAACGCTGCCAAACAAAGAAAGTTTGCTTATTATTCTAAGCACCTCCCCCTAAAAAAACTAAAGAGCAGCAACAGAACATTGCTTGCTGATGCGTTGGGACTGAGAAAATTGGGGATCGCAGAGTTTAGAACTGAGAATGAGCCCAGAGTAAATTGGGCGATCCGGTCAGTTTCCCCAGATATTACGAGAATTGTCAGAAGGGGGCTTATGCGTGACTTCACCTATCCTAGGGGTGTCCACCCCACTGTACAGGGGGTAAGTTTTGAGAAAGGTTGTCAAAGAGGGCAAATGGGGGTTCCCAAAGGTGAGAATGGTTAAGGTGGGTCTTGAAGGTGGAAAACGGAGATCGAAGAGTTAAGTTTTCTGTCTCCTGTGAGAGCCTCATGGTCCTGGGGGATGGCAGGCGGAAAATGTGGCTTTAGAATGGGAGGCGGGGGAGAATCCTAAAGCAAGAGAAATGGAGTCTGTGTCTGGCACGCATCAGGTGGCGGAACGGGGGCCTCAGAGCCAGCAGAGCCAAACCTCTCCGGTGTCTGGAGGTAGCGGGCTGCGCGAGAGCGTCTGGGTGAGCTGGAGGATGCGCGAGAATGGCGCCAGGAAGGGCCGGGGCCACGCAGGTGAAACTGAGGAGTGGACTCAGCTCTCTCAGCTGCAGGGAAGGCGGGATCCGGGTGGAGGAGGGGACCCACGACCCGCAGGAAGGTAGGGGGCCTAAACTGGGCAGGGACAGACTCAGCCCAGCCGAGCGCAGCCGCCGCTACGGGAGGTACGAGGCTGGGAGACTCCGCGTATTTCAGCCCCGCCTCCTCCCCTCGTGGCTCCGCCTCCTCTCCTGATTAGTCTCCGTTCGCCTAGCGGAGCGCGCCACTAGCTCGCGCGGAGAGGGAGGAGAGAGCAGCAAGTTCCGGAGCCTTCCCAAATCCGGCCCAATCTTTGCTTCAGTGATCATGGCTGCCGAGGATGTGGTGGCGACGGGCGCCGACCCAAGCGAGTTGGAGGGCGGGCTACTGAACGAGATTTTCACGTCGCCGCTCAACCTGCTGCTTCTTGGCCTCTGCATCTTCCTGCTCTACAAGATCGTGCGCGGAGATCAGCCAGCGGCCAGCAGCGACAGCGACGACGATGAGCCGCCCCCACTGCCCCGCCTTAAGCGGCGCGACTTCACCCCTGCTGAGCTGCGGCGCTTCGACGGCATCCAGGACCCGCGCATACTCATGGCCATCAACGGCAAGGTGTTCGACGTGACCAAAGGCCGCAAGTTCTACGGGCCCGGTACGGCTGCTGGCCCTGGGGATGCGAAAACAAAAGATGGGGCCCCAGCACGAGGACGAATCCGGGAGGGGCACGAGGGGAGCGGGGCGCCCTCGAGGGGGGGAATGGAGACCGAACCAGTGAGGGTGGGCAGGCAGAGAGCCGTGCGGAGTTGGCGTTGAGGCTTTCCCGGTGGGCGGGGGTACAAGGGGCGCTCTAGAAGGGCTGTGGGCCATGGGGACGCAGATTCCTTGCCCCGTGCGGCCGGCGCCGGGTTGGGGGTGTGTGCGGAGAGGCTGATGTCTTAAGCCGGGGGGTGGGGGTAGGTGCGTGAAATCGCCAGGCTGGAAAAGGAGTGTGGGGGACACACAGCAGAATGCAGTGTTAGGGGAGTTTCGAAGGTGTCGGGTTTGGGGGATTTCTGAAAGGGGGGGTGGTGTTTAGGGCGGCATGGGGGGTTAGGGAAGGAGGGAGGCCCAGCCTGGGAGACGACGTGAAGGCCGATGACGCCAGGAGTAGCCCTGATGGAATGTGAGGGTGTGGGAGAAGGAAAAGGAGATGGGATTAGCAGCAGGTATAAGCATCGTGTGTGGGGGGGGGGATGAGTGATATGAGTGTGCTGTTTGCGTGTAGTCAGTGTATGTGGCTTGTCAGGCGTGTGTGTGTGCCTGCGCGTGCGGGTGCTTGGAGTTTGGCATGTGTCAGGTATGTGTGTGGCATGTGTTTGGTGTGTGTGTGTGCGCGCGCGCGCGTGCGCGCACTACGTTTGGCAGATGGGGGAAAGCTGTAAGGTGAACAAGGGCGGTTCCATAGGGAGAAAGAAACTGGTTGAGGGAGGAATAAAAGCTGAATGTGGTGGACAATGGAAATGTAGGAAAATGAAAAGGTAATACAGTATTTTAGTCTATAGTAGGAGAGAAAGGACTAGAAACCAAAAATACTGAAAATGGAGGGAGGGAGAAGTGGGAGGATCCTGACAAACAAAGGGGATAGGGCTATAAAGGCTGCTGGGTGTGGAGACACAGAAAAAGCCAACCAGAAGGGAAATGAGGGGTGGAAGACTGCTGAGCTGTTGGAAGGGGCAGGCTTTGAAGGGGGCCTCTGAGCTAAGGCTCTTCGAGCTGAGCTGGATCAGAATCACCTGATGCATCTGAGGAAAATACAGATTTCCGGCCTAATCACCATAACAACGGAAGACTCAAGGTGGGGAAGAGGCCAGTTCCAGATGCAGCTAGGTTTGGAAAGTCCTGTTAAATAGAATACATATTTGCAGTAGAGGAGGAAGAGATTTTAGCTCTTCCAATATGGACTCCTCTGAAGCCATGGAGCTCAGCAAGTATGTACACACTGACCATGCTCTTTTCCATGCTGCTCTGGAGAGAAGGAAGAGGGTAGAAGGCAGCAGTCCAGCCATCCCCACCTCCAGTTTGTTTTACTCTCCCAGTCCAACTAATCCAAATCAGATGTGTTATGATTCTTAAGGAACTTTCCCACTTAGCAGTTTTTCTTTGTGGGTCATTTAGAAGACCTACCTTCTGCAGATGTATAATTGTCAGAATAATTTGAAAATGACACCTATATTATTTGTCACTCGGGTGGCACACCAAGAGGCATTATCAATGAACAATCATGCAAATACCTGTTATTACTGAGCTACACCATAAAGAAGTAAAAAAACACATGCATGTGAGGCATCATCAAATAATTTTAGTTTGTAAAGTCATTGTGTAGGCCTGTGCAAAAAGCACAAAACAGGTAACATGGGTTCTGGCCCTGGGTGGATCATTGACCAGCTATGTGACCCAGTGTCAAACATTGTTCTCTCTGGGCCTTAGTTGTCCCTCTTTAAAATGATAAGGATGGCCTCTGTGGGATCTCTCTAAGTCTATCCTGCATTGTCATCCTGTGAGCCCATGAATATGTGACAATGTGTGGAAAGGATACTTAATGTCACAAAGGATTCCGAAGAATTACATGTTACGGTGCCTATTCTCTGCATGGCATTTATGTAGGTGCTGGGGCTGTGGCAGTGAACCCCTGCCCCTGCTTGTGGAGTTTACATTACAATTAATATACATTCTGATGAATATTTTCCAAAGTCTTTTAATGTTCCCCTCATACTAAGTATTCTGTGACCATAATTTCTGAAATGGTGAGGTCCAAGCCAGTACAATTGGCCTATTTTCAAGCACTAAATGCTACCATTTCCACTGGAAAACTGAAGGGTTTTTCCTGTTTTCTCGGTGGAAATAGCATATAATGATTTTTTTTTAATTTTTGGAATCTTATTTGCATTTAAAGTTGATCATAAATTTCATTCTTTTAAAAATCCTAATGGATTGTACTTTCAGCTGATCAGGCTATATTGAAATGACTCATACTTGGCATAGTGGTTACCTATGAACTTTATTTATTTTCCCCCCTTGTCACACCACTAACTGAAGCGAAACATGACATGCTGCCACTTTACCCAAAAGTGGTGTTTTTACTTTGCCCTTTCTTGATGGCTCAGTGGGTCATTAGCGAAAGGCCCAATGAGTGCTTTTCAATGGGGCCACCTACAAACTTTAATGTCAGGGTTGCTACTCAATCACCCTTTGGGGAAACACTTTAAAGTACACTGGATTCTTTTCATTTACTTGCACAATATTTAAATGAGTCTAAACACCTACCTTATCTACAGAATGACTCACCTCTCAAAGGTAAAGTTCACAGTATATGTAATCTAATGTTTTATGGAATAATTTTGTGGTATTGATTCAGCCTCTATTTTCTGTGAAAGTTTTAGGATTTTCTTTGTTCTTTTCAAGCCCACCAAAAATAGTGACAGCTGGCCTCTGCCAGCTATTTATTGACAGTGAAGATTATGTAATGTGGATAAATTCTGAACCACTGATACTCATAAAAGAATTTCTCTTGCAGATGCCAAATGTTAATATTTAATGCAGTCTTGTAAACGAAGATACTTTGGACAATTATAAGGAAGTGTTTGTTCTCACTTATGAAAACCTTAGTGTATATTATCTTAAGAAACTGACTTTCACTGGTGTATAGCCCAGGTACTTAGAGCAGAGCCAGACTCTGGGTTCAGTCTCCTAAAGCTGAATTCTGACCTGCATACTCAGATTATCTTGGATCAGTCCCTACCAGCCTCCTCGCCGGGAGATAATTATTTATGGCTTTTTTATTAGCTACTTGAAAATCATAGGAATTAGATGATAATGTATAGCATATTTTGATTGTTTTAGTTTAAAAGGTTAATGACAGGCCTTTTAGTCTCCACTACATAATGATTCAAAGTATCAATATCACTTATGGTTTCCGAATGGAATTGTATATTGCAAAATGGGGCTTTCTATGTCGATGGTAAGGAAGCCATTTTCTGTGTGTGAACCACAGAGAAATGAATTGTAATAAAGAATTGGTCTTTGGTTTGGTTTTGTTTTTAAAGAGGGGCCATATGGGGTCTTTGCCGGAAGAGATGCATCCAGGGGCCTCGCCACATTTTGCCTGGATAAGGAAGCTCTGAAGGACGAGTATGATGACCTCTCTGACCTCACTCTTGCCCAGCAGGAGACCCTGAATGACTGGGACTCTCAGTTCACTTGTAAGCATTTTTTTTTCAAAATTGTGCCTGGATCAAATTTCAACCAGTAATAGGATTCAGGGCAGTCCAATAGGTATTGCTAAACAGCCTGAAACTTGGGAGCATTTTGATAGGCTCCTGAACCTTGGATGGATCAAGTTCATGGCTTGAAGTAATTGCAGCAGTGCTGAGTCACTTGCCATGGTTGCATATCAACTTTTAGCCTCATTCTCTATGGAAACTTGAGTTTCTGGTTTTTCAGTTTCTGAGAGGTTTGCATCGATTCCACACTAGGATTTGGTGGTTGGTGTGAAGAGAGAGGAGAGCGGCCACCTTGACTACAGAAGGGGGTTTTCATAAGTCCTCATTTATAGAGCTTGCTGTTTAAAAGCAGCCCACATTTCTGTTGAAGAATGGGAGACTTGTATTATACAAAACAGCTTCTCTTTGAATCTGATTGAGCCTAACTGTAGGCCTCATCTCTACAAATGATGCTTATAATGTGCCCGGCAACAATGGTGTCTGCATTTTGAAAAAAAGAAAAGGAGACACTTGTTTCCTGTCTAATGCTAAGGGCCGCCGCAGTCCTTGGGGAGAAGTAAGGTTGGAGGTTCACGTCAAATTTTGAGCACTGAGACATGGGTTTTTTTTTTATCAAATCTAAGTATCTAATTATTCTGTTAGCAATGTTTCATTAAGAATTTGAAGAATAATCTTTCCCAGCTTTGAAGTAGTATATGAAGACTATGATCATTTCTTTTAAAGAAGATTTTTTTTTCATTTAAAATGTGGTTTTTCTATTTGCTGTTCCCTATAATCAGTTAAATATTACTGGGTTTTTTGGCTAAATCCAACCATTTTCTTTGAAACCAAAGCTGACTTCAGAGAGAGTTCTTGGTTAATAATTAGCCAGATGTGGCTCTACCGTTAGAGTTTGGTTCCCAAGCAGACGAAGTATAGCTTTCAGTTCTAGAGACATGTCATTTTACTTAAAAAACATAATTCAGCTATCTAAAATAGTCCCTCATTTTTTGCATCCTCAAGATGCCTTTGTACCAATAGATTCTTCTATATGAAACCAATGAGCTGTAATTTACAACCAAGGAAGCTCTGTGTTCTAGGGCTTCCTTTCACTGGTAGCGTAAAAAGTATGGGTTTTCCCCTCTTGAACTAAGGCTAGCCCCTAATACTGTTGTGAAAGTTCAGCTATACCTAGGGTGTATGTAGATTTCCCTTGAGGCAGGTTTCTCAAGTACCACTCAGCTTTTGTCTTGCACAGTCCCAAGCACCCTAAGAACCTTTATAATATATTTATATAGGGAAGTTCCCATTGTTCCTGGTGATTATTTCACACAAAAGCAGGTCTGGTTACCTGGTTAGACAGGTTGGGTATTCCTTTAATTCTTGCCCATATTCAGAAAGAGGAGGCTCTGTCCTTTTGTCCTCTGACATTGAGATGATTAACCCTGCGTTAGCTTGACCACAGTGATACAGCCATTATGGTGGTGGTTTGTTGACTCCATTCCTTCCCAAGTCTTGCATTCCAGTTTGTCCTCTTAAATCTGTTTTCTCCATCACTAGTGCTCTGCCTTCTTTACCACTACCTTTAACAGCGTATAGTTTTTCCTTGTGTTGGGGAAAATTTCTATCTATTATTGTCTCCATCTCCTAGATTATCATTCATTCCCTCCACTGTCAGACAACTGTCTAGTAAGTGGTTGTTCCTAATCACTGCCTCATTTCCTCTCTATACCTCCTTGCTCCCAGAAGTGTGATTTCTATCCCCACAATGTGATTGAACTTTCTCTGAGATTTCCAAGGACCTGCTTCTTGCCAATACTAACTCCTCCAGCCCTTGTAATGTCATATTCCCCTCCAAAGTCCCCATTTCAATCCATGGAATCTCCAGTTTTCACTTCATTAACTCATGTTTCCAGTTCTCCTTTAAATTATTTCATATTCTTCCCTTTCCACTCCCACACAGACACACCCCACTACTCCTGGCTCTTGTTGCCCCATGTGCCTGCTGGCCTCCTGGTCTCTCCTTGCTGTAATCTGCCCACAACACCACACTGATACCGTTGTTGTTGCCAAAGCACTATTTTACTTAGTGATACCTTTGTCATAAACCTCCAGTGCCCTTTGCCCCCTATAGGATAAGTCCAAACTCCTCAAGCTGGCTTTCCACACCCTTTATAATATTTTCCCACACTGCTTAGCCAACCTTACTCCTACTCCTGCTGACCTAGTCTCTTTACTGCATCCCAGATATGTTGATTCTCACTTGTATGCTTTTGTACGTGGTGGTTTCATTTTCTGGAAATCCCTCCCTAAATCCTTGTGCCCATTTTCTAAAGCATATTCTAACTCAACAAGCCTTCTAAACCCTTTTGCAATGCATTTGAACACTCATTGTCACACATCACTACCAGTTTCATATTTTTTCTGAACAAAACTCTTGAGAAGCCCAACACATTGCTGAGTAGATTGTTGGCCTTTGATCAAAACTTTTAATATGAACTATGATACTAATTTAATATTAAGCATGAAAATGACCATCTGTGTTTTTTCTTTACCTCCAGTCAAGTATCATCATGTGGGCAAACTGCTAAAGGAGGGGGAGGAGCCTACTGTGTACTCCGATGACGAAGAACCAAAAGATGAGAATACTCGGAAAAATGATTAAAGCATTCAGTGGAAGCATATCTATTTTTGTATTTTGCAGAACCATTTGTAACATTCCAGTCTGTCTTAAAATGTGGTGATTTCAATATTTAGAAAAGTTTTGAACTTGCTGTAAATTTTTTTTAATTAACATCACTAGTACACTGATAAAATTAACTTAGACTGCATGATAATTGTGTGTCATAAATCCAGAAAGTGAGCTACAGTGCTGTAATACAAACGTGAGTACTGTTTTCCTTCTCTATGTAGTTACAGGCTGAATTTAAATTTGTTTTTCCTTAAAGACAGGTTAAGACTTGGGTACTTGTCCCAAACAGGTAGAAATGTAAAATTTGCAAAGTCCTGCAAGCACCAAGAACAAAGGATCAACTTTTAGTCATGGTTATTCTTAATTGAATTAAAGCAAATCTGCTGTGTCCCAGAGGCTTTGATGTTCATTAAATAGAGCTGTCCAGGAAGAAAATGGAAATCTCAAATCTCGGTTTAGTTGTTTCTAGATGGCATTGTTCTTCTTCAGACACTTGGACACCCTCACTAACAGTTCTTTACAGTGAGGATTAGGACACGATTTGAACATTCAAAAGAAGCTTTGGGAAAAATCAGCTGGCCTGCCTAAAAACCCAAGTACATGAAGACCATAGGACTATCTTCCCAAAATCCATGTTCATGCTGGGGCAATGGTTAGTTTATGGGATTTGACATGAGGGGCATATAGAACAGGTGTTTGCTCCCCTAAGAGCCTGTACCCACTCCTGAATAATGAGGAAACAATACACATCACTAGCCAAGTGGTTTTTGAAGTAAAGTATATTCATAAGGTAACAGTTAACTCGTGTTGCAAAACTAGAGCCACTGCAAGAGTAGTAGTCAAGTGTCTAGGTCCTTGATACTGGTCTTATTAACAATAAACTTAGCTTAAGTAGACTGTAAAGTTGTATGAATTTGTAAGTGTTGTGTGAACAACTAGTGAGGTTTCAAACTTGTTAAATAGTCTTTTCCTTGTATTTTCTTGTGAACCATGTTTAATGGTTTTACCTCAAATCAAAACAAAATGAAGTGCTTTGGTCAGTTAATAAAATGGTTTTACCCAATATATTGTGGTGAGTTTCTTTTTTTAACAATCTCATGAACCAGATTAAATCATTAATTTTTTTAAAGATTTTATTTATCTTTAGAGGGGAAGGGAAGGAGAGAGAAATATCAATGTATGGTGCCTCTTGTCCATCCCCTGCTGGGAACTGGCCTGCAACCCAGGCATGTGCCCTGACTGGGAATCAAACATCGATCCTTTGGTTTACAGGCCCGGGCTCAATCCACCGAGCTACGCCAGCCAGGGCTAAATCATTTAATTTTAGCCAAATACTAAGAGTTTAGCTTTTGAGTAGATTTTGGGGGGGGGTATTCCAAAAGAAACAAGTTAACTGGGAAAAACATCATAGAACTCTCTACTACGAACTCAGTACCAGCTGTTAGAAATGGTAGATTGGGCCCTGACTGGTGTGACTAGGTTGGGTTGGGGGCATTGTCCTGTAAAGTGAAAGGATGGTCATTGGTTCAATTCCTGGTCAACTTACATGCCCGGGTTGTGGGTTCAGACCCCAATGGGGGTGCATATGAGAGGAAGAGAGGCCACGGATCAATGATTCTCACACTGATGTTTCTCCCTCCTTTACTCTCTAAAAATAAAATCTTTTAAAAATGGATTCAATTGAGTTTTTGTGACTTGTCAAATTTTGCCTCTTTAAATAAGAAATTTTCTAAACTCAAACAGACCTCCATTTAGGTCTATGCATAGCAAGGATATAAAGGAATAATTTTAGCAGTGGTTGGATGGCTCGTTTGGAGCATTCCCTGCACACCAAAACATTGTGGGTTCAGTCCCTTGTCAGGAGGCAGCCAATATTTCTCCTGTTGATGTTTCTATATCTCTCTTCCTCTCTCTAAAATTAATGAGGATTTTTTAAACGTTTTAAAAGGGTAATTTTACTGAAGGCATTGTTACTAAGTGCCAAGGCATAGTTTTGTTTTAATGTACTATCTGATCAGGAAAGTAGTCAGGAATCCTTAGAGTAGCAAAGTTAATTCACCTCATGTAAAAAGGGGGATATCAGATTTACATATATAGTCAGTTGTATAAACAAACAACTGATTACTCTGAATGTTGGCAGTTTTATTCCAAGATATGTACTTCCCGAACCAAAGAGGGCACACAGCTTTGCATGTTTTATATTGTTAAGCCGTATTATTGCCTGGCTTTGTTTTTAAATGTGCTTTCCCCAACTAGGTTTCAGTCAGCAAATAATCGAGTTGCCTGTTATGTGCCCAACAACCTGTTATACCTCCATGTTTGTCTGAGGCCAAGAGGATAACATCCAGAGCCTGGTTAAAGCTTCAATCCCAAACAGCCTGATTTTCCTCCATTCAAAACTAAATCAACACCATTTGATCACATATGAAAGGATACTACCATAAGGCAGGACTGATCTAAAAACTTCACGAATCCAGTTCACATATTCATAAACCATTTTATGTAAAAGACTCTATTCAAGATGAGGGAACCACCATGGACCAGTGGGGAAAATTTCAGGCGAACATGTTTGCATTCCACCTGCTTTCATCAAACTCCTGCAGAGACACTGTTCTTAATACCAGTGTCTCTGGGTCCTAAGCAGCATTCTTTAAGTGTTTTTAGTATCTATCCAAATCTGCAACTTCTCTAAATTATGTCACATGCACCTTACCTCGGAGGGCCAAACTTACGCAAACCCAAGATCAAACAAAAATCCCTACAGCTTTTTCTGTCTCAGAAGGAGCTCTTCGAACCTAACAAGGACCCTTTCACTTCTCAAGTGCCTGGATTGAACTCTAAGTTATAGTCTGCCTTCCTTATATAAGTAATACTTAGAGGCAGTTTGCTATACATTTCATGTCAAAATACAGTTAACTCATGGATGGACAAAGAGTGATTAGGCCCCTAACTTCTCAGACTAGACTCCACACCCCACAGCCACACTTGTTTTGGGGCATTGTGTAACTAACACTTCCACCAAGGGCTGAAGGGATGAAATTAGCTACTGTGGAGTCCATTTCTTACTCTTCCGTAGCACTGATAAAACCTTGGCTGAAGGGAGAAGAGTCAAAAATTCCCATATCATGATTTCAACTTATCCAGAATAAAGCTGTGGTTTTGTCATCTCTGAGAGGCAAGTCCCATAAACTAGCATCGTAAAGGGAAAAGTTGCAAAGAAACAACATTGAAACTACACATGTATATTTTCCAAGAAAATGTTATTGTAGATGTCCAACATTCCAGCCAATAGTATAGTGAATGAATCAAGACTCTATTCACTATGACAATTTTATTTTTAATTTATCTGAAAATTAAATGTATTATTTCTCTAACAACAGAAATGAGAAAAGATCAGCAACATTAAGTGCAAGGCAGCATACTATAGGTAGAAACTTACCCCCCATCTTGGAATCATCAGCATTTATGTAAAAATTAATATTTTTAAACTGTCTCTCAACAAACAAAAATACATTTATTTGGTTGATATTTTCAAAACTACCAGTGTGCATGGCTTTCTACCTGAGAAATTCAAACAAATTGAACAAAAACACATGGACACATTTTGAGCTTTCTTAAAACACTATCCATGGCACATACAAAGAAAAACATGGGAACGCGTATTTAAAATGACAGTTTAAATAAAGTTCAGGCCTTACTTAATAGGACATAGAAAAAAGATATGAAAAAATACTTTTGCCCCGGTTAATTAAATAACAGTGCAGCAAAGAACAATGTTAATTAATAGAAAGTGATGACAATATTTTCAGTTCTATTTCATTCCTTGCTAAGCCATTCAGTTGAAAAGTTCAATGATTCTTTCTCATTTAAGTCCTACACACAAAAAAAAAGAGGGTTACTGAAATCTAGAATGTGTTACCAGAAGACATAAAAATCCAAGATTGTATAGAAAGTAAACATAAAACTAGTATATTACTTTCTTTTAGGTCCCAGGGTGGTATGTAGTTAGCAAACAAAACAAAGCAAGACAAAAACAATATATAGACGAAACTTAGCACCAGTTATATTATACAAAAAAATGCACATGCTGATTTAGGCAATTTATTTTTTATTATTTTATGTCTTTGTGAACAGCAAATTGTTTCTGTGGCTGAAATCCCAACAAAGAAAAAATTATCACATAACAAGAATTTGATTTTTTTTTCAAAACAAGCACAAGTGCTTTCTATAACATTCTTTGCTTTAATGGCATGAGACACACCAAAAAATAAGGAGGCAGAGTCCCAGTGGAGGAGAATAATATCTAATTTCTGATAGCTGTCTGACAAAATACAAGTCGTTAATAGTTTAAAAGGCTGCTTGGACAACAATACTTTGAACGTTAATAGTCATTGCTAGTCTTGAGAAGAGAAAAGGCATTCGCCTGCATTAGCAATTTTTCAGATTTGACAAGCCAAACCTAGTTTTGATGGCAGAGTCACTGGCTTGAAAGTGGAACTGAAGACGAGAGCCAACTTACTTGTTGCTTATTATCTTGATAGTAAACATAATCTGCTTTGTTACATTTATTCCTGCACTTTTTCATGTACTAGCATATGTCTGTTGAATGTGATTAGAAGAGATCAATGAAACAAACCATGGCTCTTGCTTTACATAAATTACAAGATTGTGTAGCCCCCCTCAGGTATCGGGTTGCTCAAGAGGGTAGGAGCACACATTGTGCCTCGTCATTCTGGGCAACCACACTGACTGGCATTCTACCTTGGCTTTACCAGCTGGTACTTTTCTATCATGTTAGGACTATTGGAAGTAAATCACGGGATATGAAAATGTTGCCTTCCAATACTTCTGTGAATTAAAATTACCTTTTTCTGCTACTGATTGTCTAATCCCATTAATGTTTTCAATTGCCAAGTCTGGTATAGCTTTGTTAGGGAAAAAAGGTCATCTACTGCCCCTGAAGTCCTAAATCCAATATAAGGCAGAATGAATCAGCCAAGTTTTCAATAGAACATGCGCTGCATTAAGATGAAGTCTTTATGAATCTATAAAATATTTCAATTTAAAAACATATTCAAGAAGTCCAAAACCAGTAAGTAAAAAGATAAATTGTTTAAGAGTTTACAAATCCTGCACATATATGTCTTGCCCTGGCTAGAAAACTATGGGCATTGCCATCGACTCTTCCTAACCCCGTGGCATTACTGAATATTTAGGAGGCACTTGTTACTGTTTAATAAAAGTCATATTGGGGATATTCAGTGGTTTTTTACAAAATGATATCACTCAACCCTGAGTGAAAGGATTAGATAACCTGAAATGGAATACTGTCATCTCCTCTCTTTCCAAGTGCCATTGTTGGTGCCCAATGATCTTTCAATGTTTTCTTTTGCAAATCCCACTGGTGCATCACTTCAATCCTGTTGCCTTTCTAGGTTGGAATGACATGAGGTTCTTCAAAAAAAAAAACAAAAAACTCTGCTAATTGTCCCCTGTCCCTCGAAGAGCTGTCTGAGCCTCTTTTAGATCCTTCTTTGAAGACTTTGTTTCTAAAAGGACAATTCCTTGACTAGTATGAACATATTAACAAGATTAATTTCTTTTTTATTTAATTTTTTTAAATTTAATTGTTGTTCAAGTACAGTTTTCTGTCTTTTACTCCCATCCAAGCCCACCCCCCAGTGCTCCAACCTCCCTCCCATTTCCACCCCCCTTAGTTGTTGTCCATGTGTCCTTTGTACTAGTTCCTGTAAATCCTTCCCCTTTTCCCCCTGACATTCCCTCCCCTCTCCCCTCTGGTCACTGTCAGCCTGTCTCTATTTCAGTGTCTTTGGTTATATTTTGCTTGCTTGTTCGTTTTGTTGTTTAGTTTCCTGTTAAAGGTGAGATCATATGGTATTTGCCTTTCAACACCTGGCTTATTTCACTCAGCATAAGGTTTTCCATTTCCATCTATGCTGTTGCAAAGGGTAGGAGCTCCTTCTTTCTTTCTGCTGCATAAAATTCCATTCTGTATATGTACCATAGTTTTTTGATCCATTCATTTACTGACAGGCACCTAGGTTGCTTCCACCTCTTGGCTATTGTAAATTGTGCGGCTATGAACATTGGGGTGCATAGGTTCTTCTGGATTGGTGTTTTAGGGTTCTTAGGATATAATCCTAGCAGTGGAATTGCTGGGTCAAAAGGCAGGTCGATTTTTAGTTTTCTGAGAAAATTCCATACTGTTTTCCACAGTGGTTGTACCAGTCTGAAATCCCACCAACAATGGATTAGGCTCTCCTTTTCCCCACAACCTCTCCAACATTTGTTGTTTGTTGCTTTGTTTATGATGGTCATTCTGACCAGTGTGAAGTGGTATCTCATTGTGGTTTTAATTTGCATTTCTCTGATAGCGATATTGAGCATCTTTTCATGTGTCTCTGGATCTTCTGTATGTTCTCCTTGGAGAAGTGTCTGTTAAAGTCCTTTGCCCACTTTTTCATTGGGTTGCTTGTAAGTTATTCGTATATTTTGGAGATTAAACCCTTGTCCGAGGTATCATTGGCAAATATGTTTTCCCATACAATTGGTTCTCTTTTTATTTTAATACTGTTTTCTTTAGCCATGCAAAAGCTTTTAATTTTGATGATATCCCATTTGTTTATTCTTTCCTTTTGTCCATCACTCTAGGGGACATATCAGTAAAAAAGTTGCTGCATGAAATATCTGAGATTTTCTTGCCAATGTCCTCCTCTAGGACTTTAATGGTGTTACAGCTTACATTTAAGTCTTTTATCTACCTTGAATTTATTTTGGTGTATGGTGTAAGTTGGTGCTCGAGTTGCTTTTTTTTTTGCACGTATCTGTTTAGTTCTCCCAACACCATTTGTTGAAGAGGCTATTTTTACTCCATTTTATGTTGCTGTCCCCTTTGTTGAATATTAATTGACCGTACAGACATGGGTTTATTTCTG
The DNA here is from genome assembly GCF_021234435.1 of Artibeus jamaicensis. Taxonomy (NCBI): domain Eukaryota; kingdom Metazoa; phylum Chordata; class Mammalia; order Chiroptera; family Phyllostomidae; genus Artibeus; species Artibeus jamaicensis. The sequence continues at coordinate 626,913 of NW_026521327.1, read as the reverse complement.
GGCTCTCTGTTCTGTTCCACTGGTCCATGTGCCTGTTTTTATGCCAGTACCAGGCTGTTTTGATTACAGTGGCCTTGTAATACAGTTTGGTATCAGGTATTGTGATCCCTCCTACTTTGTTCTTCTTTCTCAAAATTGCAGCTGCTAGTCGGGGTCATTTATGGTTCCATATAAATTTTTGAAATCTTTCTTCTATGTCTGTGAAGTATGCAGTTGGTACTTTAATAGGTATTGCATTGAATGTGTAAATTGCTTTGGGTAGTATGGACATTTTGATGATGTTAATTCTTCCAATCCATGAACATGGTATATGTTTCCATTTGTTTGTATCTTCCTTGATTTCTTTCTTCAGTGTTGTGTAGTTTTCTGCATACAGGTCTTTGACCTCCTTGGTTAGGTTTATTCCTAGGTATTTTATTTTTCTTTTTGCTCTATCGAATGGAATGTTTTTCTTGATTTCTGCTTCTGCCTTTTCATTTTTGGTATACAAAAATGCCTTTGATTTCTGGATATTGACTTTGTATCCTGCTGTTTTGCCAAATTCATTTATTAGATCGAGCAGTTTTGGGGTGGAGTCTATAGGATTTTCCATGTACACTATCATGTCATCTGCAAACAGTGACAGTTGTGTTTCCTCATTTTTGATTTGGATGCCCTTTATTTCCTTTTCTTATCTGATCGCTGTGGCTAAAACTTCCAGTACTATATTGAATAGAAGTGATGACAGTGGACAACCTTGTTTTGTTCCTAATCTTAGTGGAAAAGATTTTAGTTTTTGCCCATTGAGTATGATGTTGGCTGTAGGTCTCTCATATATGGCCTTTATTATATTGAGGAATGCTCCCTCTATTCCCACTTTGCTGAGTGTTTTTACCATAAATGGGTGTTGTACCTTATCAAAAGCTTTTTCTGCATCTGTTGATATGATCATGTGATTTTTGTCTTTGCTTTTGTTTATATGATGTATTACATTTACTTATTTGCCAATATTTAACCATCCTTGCATCCCTGGGATGAATCCCACTTGGTCATGGTGTATGATCTTTTTAATGTATTGTTGGATGTGGTTTGCCAACATTTTGTTGAGGATTTTAGCATCTGTGTTCATCAGCAATATTGGCCTGAAGTTTTCTTTCTTTGTTGTATCTTCATCTGGTTTTGGGATAAGGATGATGCTGGCTTCATAAAAAGAGTTTGGGAGTCTTCCATCATTTTGGATTTTTTGGAATAGTCTGTGAAGAACAGGGTTTATCTCTTCCTTAAATGCTTTGTAGAATTCTGTGAAACCATCTGGTCCAGGGCTTTTGTGCTTTGGGAGATTTTTGATTACTGCTTCAATTTCATTTGCTGTTATTGGTCAATCCAGGCTTTCTCCTTCTATTTCATTAAGTTTTGGAAGATTATATTTTTCTAGAAATTTGTCCATTTCACCTAAGTTTTCAAATTTCTTGGCATATAGTTCTTCATAGTAATTTCTTACAGGCCTTTGTATTTCTGTGTCACTTGTAATCTCTCCTCTTTCATTTCTGATTATGTTTGTTTGGGTCTTCTCTCTCCTTTTCTTGATGAGCCTGTTTAAAGGCTTGTCCATTTTGTTTATCTTTTCAAAAAACCAGCTCCTGGATTCATTGATCCTTAGTATTGTGCTTTAAGTCTCTATGTCATTTAATTCTTCTCTGATCTTGGTTATTTCCTTCCTTCTACTTGCTCTGGGCTGTCTTTGTTGTTGTTCCTTGAGTTCTTGTAGGAGTAGGGTTAGGCTATTTGTTTGAAATGTTTGTATCTTATTTAGGTAGGCCTGTATTGCTATGAACTTCCCTCTCAGGACTGCCTTCACTGTGTCCCATAAGTTTTGGGTTGTACTGAGTTCATTTTCATTTATTTCCAGAAACTTTTTGATTTCTTCCCTAATTTCATTCCTGACCCATTTGTTCTTTAATAGCATGTTATTCAATCTCCATGATTTTGAGTGTTTTGGGTCTTTTCTCTTGGGGTTGGTTTCCAGTTTCATTCCCTTTTGGTTGGAGAAAATGCTTGGCATGATTTCCATTTTCTTAAATTTGTTGAGGCTTGTTTTGCGTCCCATCATGTGGTCTATCTTTGAAAATGTTCCATGCACATTTGAAAAGAATGTGTATTTAGCTTCTTTGGGATAAAGGGCTTTATATATATCAGTTAAGTTCATTTCATCTAGGGCGTTGTTCAATGCCACAACAAATATCTTTGTTGATATTTTGTTTCGAAGATCTGTCCATTTTTGACAGTGGGGTGTTAAAATCTTCTACTATAATTCTGTTGCTGTCAATATCTTTCTTAAAATCCTCTAAGATTTTCTTTATATATTTGGGTGCTCCTGTGCTGGATGCATATATATTTACGATGTTAATGTCTTCTTGGTGGATTCTTCCCTTGAGTATTATGAAGTGACCTTCTGGGTCTCTTTTTATGGCCCTTTTTTAAAGACTATTTTGTCTGATATGAGTATTGCTATCTTGGCTTTTTTTGTGTGTGTCCATTTGCTTGGAAAATTTGTTTCCAGTCCTTCGCTTTTAGCCTGTGTAAGTCTTTTGTCCTGAGGTGGGACTCTTGTAGGCAGCATATGTGTGGGTCATGCTTTCTTATCCATTTGGCTATTCTATGTCTTTTGATTGCAGCATTTAATCCATTTATGTTTAAGGTTATTATTGATAGGTAGTTATTCATTGTTATTTTTATACTTGTGTTTCTCTTTGTCTCTCTCTTTTCCTTCCTTTCCTTAAAGCAGTCCTTTTAGTATTTCTTGCAGAGCTGGTTTGGTAGAGGCGTATTCTTTTAGACTTCTTTTGTCTTGGAAGCTCTTTATTTGGCCTTCTATCTTGATTGAGACTCTTGCTGGGAAAAGTAACCTTGGTTGCAGGCCTCTGGTTCTCATTACTTGGAATATTTCTTGCCATTCTCTTCTTGCTTGGAGCATTTCCATTGAGAAGCCAGCAGCTGAGCTTATTGGGGCTCTCTTGTATGTTACTTCCTTTTTCTCCCTTGCTGCCTTTAAGATTCTCTGTTTGTGTTGGAATTTTGCCATTTTAATGATGATGTGTCTTGAAGTGGGCCTCTTTGGGTTCCTCTTCATTGGGGCTCTCTGTGTTTCCTCGATTTGTGTGACTTTTTCTCTCATCAAATTAGTGAAGTTTTCCATCATTACTTTTTCAAATAGACTTTCTATCCCTTGCTCTTCTTGTTCTCCTTCCGGTATGCCTATTATTCAGATATTATTACGTTTCATATTTTCTTGCATTTCCCTTAATCCCTCTTCATTCTTTCCAAGCCTCTTTTCCTCTTTTTGCTCTTTCTGGGAGTTTTTTTCTACTTTGTCCTCCAACTCATTGATCTGATCTTCTGCTTCATCAATCCTGCTTTTGATTTTTTTCCACTGTGTTCTTCAGTTCAGAAATTGTATTCTTCATTTCCTCCTGTTCCTTGCTGATAGTTTGTATTTCCTTGTTTATGTTGATATAGTTTGCGGTGAGTTCATTGTAATTCCCCTATAGTTTCTGGTAGCTCATTGTGAGCTCTTTGAACTTCCTGATAACCAGTGCTTCAAATTCAATATCTGATAGCTGACTTGCCTCTATTTCATATAGCATTCTTTCTGACACTTCCTCCTTTCCTTTCATTTGGGGATTGTTTCTTTGTCTTCCCATTGTTTGTGACACTCTTCTTGTTAGCTTCAGCTTCTTAAATTGATTTGTTCTGGCTTCCTAGGTTTATGGGGTGAAGTTCTGTGGTATAATACCTGTGAGATTCAGTGGTGTAGTCTCCTTGATCTCCCGAGCTCACTGGTCCTAGGCTGTCCTTTACAATGGCTCTGAGTTTGTCTTTGGGTTTTGGTTGTTTTGGGGTCTTTCTTTTGTGGGTCTTTCCCACTAGCTGGTTAACTGATGGTCCCTCTGTCCACCACCCATTTTAATTTGTTGTGCTTGTGAGGGCAGGTTGTGTTGAAGCTAGTTCTTCTGTGTGTACAGGGTTTGAGGATTCTCTTTTGCTCTTGTTCAGTTGTTTGCCCTGGGTAGTTTCTCCACTGTTTAGTTGTATTTTCAGATAGGTCCTGGATTGAGGTTTGTGTGGTTTCCACTCCCTCCTTCACCTTCTTCTATTGTTATCTGTTGGTGGTTCCTTTGGTGTTGGGTTTCCTCTTCCAGTGGGTATCCTGGTGTTCACCACTTTCACTTACTCTTTTTTGTGTGTTCAGTTGAAGGGGAAGGCAAAATGGTTTATGACAGCAGGAGAGTATTCTGTGATATTTACAGTAGCAGCTGGTAGAAAAGACATAGGAGATCCTTTGGCTATGTATAGTGATAACCGTAATCTTCAACCCAAGTAGCCACTTTTTACAAAGGATGGAAAGAAGATAAGAGTATTGTTGGGGAGGCAAGGGTTGTGAGTTGGATCTAGAAAGCAGTGAGGTTGTGGGAGGTCAGAATCTGAGGTAAGGTGAGAATAAAGGATAGTAAGTAGGTGTAGTGTGTGAGAGAATAGAATTAACCTCTACAGTAATATAGTTCAGGAAACAATGAAGTGGGCAAAGATCTGGGAGGAGTGTTGTGTAGTATTTACAATAGTATGGAGCAGCTATTATTTACAATAATATTAGAGCAACAATCATATGACAGAATCTATGAGATAGCAAGAATAGGGAGTATTGGACCTTCAATAGTGTGCTAATGGATCACGGGTGAAGTGAACGACAGTAAATTATCAATACACTATGAATGAGAGGACAGGGGAAAACTGTCAAATGGTACAATATAATCAGCCAAGGCAAAGAAGAGTGTACAGAAAGAGGAGGAATGCAAAGATACTATTGAAATAAAAGATGTAAGAATAGTGAAAAATAATACAAATATGCAGTAACTTGTTGTTTCTCTGCTATAGCAATGTGAAATTTGTCTCTCTGTCTCTACTGTTGGGATGCCCCCTCTTTGTGTCCAATTCTGGTCTTTTCACAGTTCCAAGTTTTTTGTCTCACTTGTGGGGAAAAAAAGGCAGGAGAAGGGAGGAAGAAGTGATAAGTTTGGAAAGAAAGGAAGAAGGAATAAAACAAGAATGAAAGAAAGAAAGGAAAAAGATATTGAAAGATAAAACAATAATAAAGTTAAAAATAAAAAATTACTTAAAAAAAAAAACCAAAACCATCTCTTGATGGTTTCCAGCAGCCCAAACTGTTTTTTTTCTGGTCTCACTGGCTGCAGCAGGCTAAGGGGTGATTGGCGTGGCCTTTCTCCCTTCTAGGTGTACTCAACCAGTCTTGTGAGCACTCTCCCAAGATCCAGACCAGCGCCTCTCCCCAGTCCCCCTCTCAGGGAATCCAGGTCCACTTCACCCAGGAGTCATGGCCGAGGTGTGGGCTCATGAGCAGGCCCGGTTTCCCTGGTCCCGCAGTCTTGGGCGCGAACCTTTCCCAGTGCTTCGGGGAACGCCAGACCTTCTGCCCAACCTCAGGATCACTGCCAGGCTGGGTGGGGAGCAGGCTGAGCAGTTGTCGCAGGAGGATCCCTTAAGCAGTTTATTTTTCAAGAAATTTCTCCTACTCAATCTTGCCCCACAGCTCAGCCGCCCACCAGCTGGAGAGGGAGGGAGCTGATGACCTGGCTCTCTCCCAAGAACCCTGCTGCCGGCCCTCTGCTCCCAAAGAGTCCGCAGCAGACTGGCGCCAGGCCCCTGGACCCAGGCACAGGCTGAGGCTGCCGAGCTAGTCCCTCGGACCTTACTGTCCTGTAGCCATCTCCTCACCATCTGGTCTTTCAGTGTCTGCTACAATTTTTGGTCTCCTGTCTTCCTATAGGCTGGGGCACTATTGGCTATTTGCTGTGTTCCTCCATAGCTAGGGCAGGTTTTTCTCCCATGTGTGAGGAGAAGCAGAATCCTCTCTGTCCTACTCCACCGCCATCTTCCCTGAAGAACCTAAATCCTTAGAGTCTGAATGCTCTCCCAGTTGAAAGTTCTGCTGCCAGCTCTGTACTGCTGAAGGGCCAATTCCTACAGGTGGGTTTTTCATGGCTCACATGGGAGGCGAGGCCTGTGAGACCGGCCCCAACGTGTTCAGAAGCACAGGGTGCAGCAGGTGAGCAGTCACGGGGGCCTCTGCTGCTATCAAGGCCACCGCTGTGAGGACCAGGACATTAGTGAGAACAGACATGAAAGGAAACAAGCTCTATGAAAACAACAAACAGTCCCTTCAATCTGGCTTTAAATAATTTCAGGGGTACTGTACCCAGTCTACTGCCCTCACAGTATACAGAGGCTCATACTCTCCACTTCTGTAGCTGTGCCAGGCTGATTAATTTCTTTCTAATGGATGCTCATGAAACCCTCTCATGTCATGAAGAAGTCTATGTTCTAGCCATTGTCTCATTTCTTTTATCTATAGTTGTTCCTAGATAGATGAAGTGAGGAAAGTTTGTTGTACATGGTTCTTCTGACCAAATCAAAGAACATGTAAAAAGATCCTTATCCAATGTTGTCCTCTTTGAAGATAAATGGTGCTAAATGATGAACTTATGGATAGCTAAAGGGCCAAAGAGGCTTGATTACAATACCTCTCAATGTTAGTTTGGTCCTTCACTAGCACCAAATTAAAGTTGCAGTTGAACTGTAGAAATGTTGGTTTGGGGATGAAGAACTTTTGCAAGTACATTGTTTTACTGAGCTTCAGAAACTGGATGTTTTGTATTTCTAAAGCTTGCCAATATGCCTGTAGTGATTTTGACCTATATTTTATAGTTTGAGAAAAGAAATAAGGTTTTTCATTTGACCTTGCTCAAGCTTTTAAATGTTGCTCTCTAGATCTTGTTGCTAACTACATAGCTATGTTTAATTTTAAATGCACTTCTTGCAAATTGTTTATCATGAATAAGGGTTTTCCTGATCTAAGAGACCTTCAAAACATTTGAAAATATATAGAGCTAGTGTAGTTGTTTCCTAAATTATAGCTTCCACAGTCAATGTGCTCCTGACTGTTATGTCTAATAGGATAATTATCCAAAGTCGGCATGAAATCTGTGGAATTCTCATGTCTCTTGAACATTCTTACATCTTGGTTATATTCCAACTTCTGCAGAAACTCTTTTCTTTGAGGAAAACACCTTGAATAGAAAGCATTAGCACATTGTGATGATGTTGTTGGCACATAAAAGGGCCTGTAGTTAATTTTCTGGTCAAATGTATTATCACTAAACTTACTCTTCTTTCTTGTGCTGTCATCTAACATGTCACCGGAACTGGATTTGTGGTAGTTGCCCTGATAAAACAAGTATTTGGGAGCTAGCTTTTCCTTTTTTTTGCTGTTTCTGTTCTTGGCTTGCGTGGAGTTATTTTCATCCTCAAGCCACAAACATCTCTGTTCATACTTGGAACTCTTACTGGGTTTCCCAAGCTGGTACTTAGAGAATTTCTCCTCTCCAGAATGTTTCCACTTTGAATACAAGGTAGGCTGACTTGATTTAATTTGTTGATTGTAAGTGATGACTTCATCAGTATCAAGAGATCCTCCTTCTGGAGTACTTTCATGTGAGGCCACAGATTTCTCTTTCTCCTCTTTGTTTATGGTAAGGGTTTCACTGAACCATTCAGAATCACTACTAATTTCCTCTAGGAAATCTGTAAACTCCAAGTTTAAGTTCTGCCTTTTGAATGAGGAAACTTGACTTTGACTTCTGGATTTGGAATCTCTGACCTGGTAAGCATGGGTCTTTTCCAACAGATGGCCCTTTCCATCAGTTGGGGTCAGCTGATCATGAGCTTCACTGACTGTATCCTTGTGATGATTTTTAAACTCTTTAGAACATTCTTTGGCATAATCCACTTTTGCTCTTTTTTGTGGTTTATGCACAAGATCCCGAGTATGACTATTTGCCCAGTAATCATCTTCTTGAACCCGTTCTCTCCTTTGCAGCTTTTGTGTTTGGCTCAGTGTGGTTGAGTGACAATTATACTTTGTCAAATTGACTTGAAATCCATTTCCCTTAGCATGCACAGACCTCTGCCACTGACATGTGCTTGTTGGGTGACTTAGTTCTAGGCAGATAGAGGCATATTCTGGAGTCTGATAATAATGGTTTAATGGAAAGTCAATAAAGTCATATGTTTCATAGATTTTATCTTTTCTGTCATGGTCTCTTTCAGAGAATTTGGAAGGATAGTATTCATTAGAATTAAGGTGGTCTTCTTTCTCAAGAGGTTGATCTTTAATTAACGAAGCTTGCAAAGTATTCTGGTCAGAGACACTGTCACTGTATTCATTGGTTAATAATTTTCCCGTTTTCTCTTTTCTAACTGAATATTCTCTTTTTTTCCTCCAGTGATAGTGGGAAGATTTATGTAATTGAGTTCTTTTCTTTTTTTTTGGTTTTCGTGTATTGGAAACTTGATATCTGGGCATTTCCTCCTGATTTTGAAGATACTGAGTGTTTAACTCTTTTTTCTTCAGAGTTTCCAATGTGTTCCTCAGTCTATACTTAGCTTTATGGCCGGCAACTTCTACCTCCTGTGGGTTAAACTGTGTGGATTCCTTTAAAAAAAAGGTTAAAAATCTGACATAAAAAAACAAAACAGATTTAAAATTTCAAAGAATATTGGGAATTCTGACATTGTTATAAGAGGTTTCTAATAACACATAGCATAGATTCAAATTAGGAAGAATATTGCACTGAGGAAACAGAAGATACAAAACTAAATGTCTCCATCTAATATGAGCTGCTTTGACTAGGTCTGTGCCCATCCTTATGTTACAAGGCACCATGGTTTACATACCTTCAAAGCACATGACCCTTTTTTCATTTTTTCACAAACTGGGAACATGGAGAATAAGAAATGGTCTATAGCCCTCCCAGAAAACCCTAAAACAAGAAAAGGCTGGTGGGTAAAATATGGGTTTGCAAGATAGTCAACCGGCCTAAAAGATAACCTATCTTTCTGTTTTTCATTCTGGCTTCTTTCGCTGGATTGCAGGTCAGAGTGTCTCTGCCCACCCTCAGTCAGAGACAACACAGCAAGTAAAAATGTGGCCATGGCAGTGGTTCTGTCTGTGGTGCCATCTGTTCTGCACAACCACAGGGCAGGTGAAAAGTGCTGCCCACAGTCCCACCCTGCTGGAAAAGTTTGGAGTGTACTTCTGTTGATAACTGGTGCAAATCAGGGCACAGTGCTTATCCATTATTTAGGGTTAGAATGTGGAGACTGTGTAATCAGTATAAGGTATCAATGGGACCAAGAACTAGGCATCACACATATTTAAATAGATAAATTCTTTCAAAGGAATCACCCTTGGTAGTCATTAAGGTAAACTAAAAAAGATCCAGCTAGCCTTATTATAAATGAAAATATAATATTTTTCTGATCCTGATTTCACTGTTTGTCCACACTAATGAGAAAAAGACTGACACTACAAATATACATTAAATGAGCTCTATCTACTAATGCCATCCATTTACTCTTTGTACAGTATTTAAGAAACACTGAATATGGATTTTTAAATGAACAGTTTGAAAGCCTTTCTGACCTTTACTCGGGAACATCTGCTGAGTCTGGTTATCTTTAGGAGGTCAGTAAGTGGGGAAAAAAGAACTTCTAAAATTGGAACTTTTCAAACAAAACAATTGCTCTGCAATGTGAAAAATTCCTTAGCAAATACTCAAAGACTAAACTAATGTGAGCTTGCTACACAAAGTTTTCTGTTCAAAACCCTCCCTTCTTATTCAAATCTGATGCAGGAAAATGGACAAATAAACTTAATGGAAGACTACAAAACTAACACCCACACTATCCATTTCTTCCTCCTGGTATTTTTCGGTTACATCCATTAGGAACTTAGAGAAGTAGATATGCTAGCTATAATGCCCTGGGTAAAACCAGCCTGAAGTTTAGCAGCACAAAGCGTGTGTGACAGATGGCAAAGGTGAGACATAACTACTTGAGAAAATTTGGGTACCTGTAATGTAAACCCACAGTTGGGGTTATTAGAGATCAATGAGCCTATTGAAAATAAACCTCAATGAATGCAATGTGTCTTCCATGGAATCAGTTTTAAATAGGTGACTTTTTAACTAAAGTGGTTGTGTCTCAGAATGAAACTGAACAATGAACAAATGGGAAAGAGCCTTACTGCAATTTTCCTCAGGAGCACCAGTAGCAACCAAACGGCCTCCACCCGCCTCTGAGCCAGAAGGAACTTTCTCTCCTCCCATTCCTCTGAAGAGTTGGGCTCCCGAGTCGCCTCAGCTTTGGCTCTGTCCCGCTTCCTTTGCCGTTGTCTGTCCCTTTCCTTCAGGACTCGCCTCCTGACCCTGGCCTTCTTCGTCTTTTCCTGGGCTTTCCTCTCCTCCTCCTTTTTTTTTCTGGACAATGATTAAAGGTCAACCATTCAGAAGGTATTTATTCGGTATTTGCTCTCTTCCCCACTCCTTCACCACTGTGGGTGGGGAGAGGAGGGAGATAACATGGACAAACAATAGATTATTTAGGTTTCCAGGAATCTTTCACTGCTCACCCCAGGGCCTGACAGACACAACTCAGGATAAAAAACAATGGACATGTCCATCAAAGGAGAAAGACACATGATTCAGTTGATCAACTAGAAGCATGTACAAGAAACCTTACACAGAGAATTTCAAAAAAAGACTACAGAGTTCAAAGGAGGGGCCTCTAGCTCCCACTTTCTCAAACCACAAGCAGGGACTACTGGAGCAGCTTTCACAGTTATGATTTCAGTTTTTCTTGACATCAAAACCTTCCATAAGCTGGTTTCACGTAGGCAAATAAAGGTTAAGTCAAGGCACTCAGAAAATCTTAAGTGTGAAAACTGATCCTTTGTACATGTTATCCAACACAGTATACTATCATAAAAACATACTGGTTTAGAAGAATATGGGCTTTTTCTTTACTACTGTTTTCTGAAAATTTAAACTGTTTTGGTCAAGCCCTTCTGGAAACATGGAAAGGCCAAAAAGGGACAATTATCTGAGTAAGAACTTAGCCAAAAGTCAGAGGATTATCTCAACTGCATGTTCAGTCCAGAAATTTGAGAAGGGGGAAGAATTACATTGATGAGGCATAACTTCTGGCCAAGTTTCACAGACATGACCTCCAGTAACTCCTATTACCTTGCCAGCTAAAAAAGTGAGAGGCACAACAAGGAAGAATACTCTTTATCCCCCTTCTTAAATGGCTGTAATTTACATGAAAAACTGGAAGAATAAACATGCAAGTGGAGTGGCCAGGAGGCAAAACTGGTTTTCAGAATCCTGAAGGCCCATTTGTACCTTCTTGGAAAACCCTTCACAATCTAATAGCCCTTTCTAGACTCAAGCTCCTAAATTGGGAAACAATGATAAGCTCAAAGAAATAAAGGTGGAGTCTCCTTAAATTCACAGAATTTAGGTCAATAAGAAAAATAATCCCAACAAATCAGTCAATGCTTTCTTGCCTATGGGTTAGTTTAAATATTGACCATCCTATGGAAGAAAACCTTCTCTAGAACTAAAAAGAGGATTTAATAAAAACATTTTACATTGGCAGGCTATGTAAAAGTTGGTAAATTTTAGGTAAATGGGTAATTTTTAAACATTTGGGAGGCTAGAATTTTCACTATAAAAGTTCCTGGTCCTTTTTTCAAAATCACTTTCTAGACAGCTTAATCTGGCTAGTACCATTAGTTTTCATTACTTGTTCTCCCTAACAAGGATACTTTCTTTTAAAGTCTCTTGTTTTCAACTGTTTGTTTGTTTGTTGTCATTTTGGTTTTGTAACAGCACAGTTGAAAGACTTTCAGGCTTTCAGGGAGTTCTCCAATCTGAACCAATTCCTGTCCTCCTCCCCACCTCCATGCAATCTATCAAGTGTAGCCATTCACTCAAAGGCAGAAATCCATAAATCAAAAGTTTAAAAACCCTCTTGTTAAAGTTGGTCTCCTTACCTTTCAGCTTCTTCTTCTCTCTTCTTTTCTTTTCTTCTTTCTTCCTCCAGTTCTTGTAATTTTAGCCTTTCTTGATTTCTCCTCCTTATAGCTCCTTCACTGAAGTGCTTGGTTGTATCAAATGTAACCTGCCCTCAAATATTTCAGTTTCATTAGACAAGTTTGCCAGTGTGTCTCAGACCAGAGAAATAAAACTAATATGGGCATAGTCAATTCAAAACCAAATAAATGTAGAATGTTCACCCTGTATCCTAGTACCCATACTGTTCAACTGCTTCTCAGTAGGCTTCCAAACAGTCCTGTGGGCTTCAGAAATTTCTTTTTTTAAGCATTTTTTAATTTAATAATTGTTCAAGTACAGGTTTCTGTCTTTTACTCCCATCCCAGCACACCTCCCCAGTGCTCCCCACCTCCCTCCCATTTCTACCCCCCTTAGTTTTTGTCTATGTGTCCTTTCTACTTGTTCCTGTAAATCCTTCCCCTTTTCCCCTGAAATTCTCTCAGAAATTTCTTTGGCTGAGCCTTGAGGAGCTGACATCACAGTCATAGGTGACATCACAATGCCATTACAGGCACAGGTTCTGATAGGCACAAGCTGGGCAGTGGGTGGTCATTATAGTGTATGTCATATCTTTTGCCTGACGGAATAGCTCATAATTTTAAAATTACATTTTAACACAAGTAGCTCCACACACACACACACACACACACACACACACACACACACACACTCATACATAGGAAGCTACTTAAGCTAAAAGTCCAACTTCATGCTAAAGATTAATTTAGAGAGAAAGGAAGGTTTAGTAGCATCTTTTCCTCTGCTGGATTAAGATTTCAAGGAGATGACTACACAGCCTGACATCAGTGAGGTGACATGACTGCATAGTCAAGCTGATTTTGAAAGGGAAGAATCAAAGTTTGTTGGGAATATGTTTGAGCAATTTACCTGACAGACAGCATGAAAATATAAATTGTGATCCCAATAATAAGGAGAAAGTAAATTGTTTTCTTTACAATTGATTTCAAACTGCATGCATTCTTCTCTCTCAGCAACTTGTCAAGTAGAATAAGCACGTGAGATACTTCCATAAGAGCCATGAAGCATCCTTTCATGCCCTCAAGAATTTAGGGCAGAGCCCCAGATTATAACAACAATCACTTTAAAGCCCAGTTGGCAGCATGCTGCCAGCAAAAAAAAATTCAAATAAGGATTATTTTCTTGCCTAAACATCCATTTATTAATGACAACACAAATCTTTACATAGCTATTGATCAGAGCCTAGTGGCATCTAAGGAAATTTATTCTAGATGTTTCCTTCTAGCTTTTACTTAGGACCACCTGAACAGTGGGAAATAAAAGAAACTCTGGCTACTTCTTACCTTAATGTTACATGCCAGAGCTTTTCCATCATCCCCTTTAAGCATCAGCTTCATCCCTCGAAGGGACTCCATGGCTTTTATGAAGTCTGTTGACTCCTGGTACTGTATAAAGGCCTCAAATGTCTGCAAGCCAAAGCTAAAACCCCCAAAGCTTCCACCAGTCATTACCTCTCTATAGGGGTCAAGCATAGGGATATCCACATTCTTGATCTTCCCAAAACTTTCAAAGACCACCCGAAGAATCTCTTCACATGGTTTCTCCCCACTGGAACCTTTAGGTGCAAACCACTTGCAGGGCAATCCTTGGAAATGTATGGAATGTGGGCTCTTATTGCAGTCCAGCTCATCAGCCCCATCACTTGATGGGGCCTCCTGTTCCTGGGGTAAGTGCTCCCACTCTCCCTGGGCATCTGTAGCCACTACTTTTAAGTCTGTTTTCAAACCATTTAGCTTGATGATCTTCCCATGTAATTTTTCCTTCAGGATCTGAACCAAACTTTGCGTTTCAGCTTCCCCCTCAAATCGGATGAAGTTCTTTGTACTCTTGGAGAGCCTAACTGTGGTGAACTGATCAGGGCAAATCAGGCTCTTCAGCTGGTCAAGAACTTCCCAGTTTGAGAAAGGCCTTGTAGGTTCAATACTCTCTGGGAGCAGCACATTGATAATCAGTTTTGCTATGGGCTTGAGGTAGAGGTGCTGAGCTGCACAGAGCTCTGTTGCCTCAGAGTTATCATATACCACTGTGACTGTCATTGTATCCTCAGGAAACCCTGGAGGGTGAAAGGGAACATTTTCAAACAAATGTAGCAATAACAGAAATTTGGACTTTGATGCCACCATTTGCTGGACTTAGGTCAAATTGAGAGGAAAAAACACACTATAGGGAGACTTAAGACAATAGCTTAGCCCTGGCTGGTATGGCTCAGTAGGTTGAGTGTCTTCCCACAAACCAAAAGGTCACTAGTTAGATTCCTAGTCAGGGCACCTGCCTGGGTTGCAGGCCAGGTCCCAGGTTGCAGGCACGCGAGAGGCAACCAATCCATCTATCTCTCGCACATGGATGTTTCTCTGCTTCTTTCTTACCCCCTTCCCCTCTTCCTAAAAATAAATAAATAAAATCTTTAAAAATAATAATACCTTATATTTTTAATGTGTTTTAGATGTTTCAAAGATTTTCCATATACTCTATCAGTTTCAACTATAAAATAGAAATAATAGGATATCAGGGAGGATGAAATGGGCGAGTACATGAGAAATTTTTAGAACAGTGCCTGGCAGACAGGAAGTTCTCAATGTACGATATGACTATTATTTATTCTACTTTATCTCATTTGATTAGTGAAGCAACCTGTGAGTAGGTATTTTCATGCCTGTTTTACTGACAGGGAAATTCAGATAGATTCAGGAAAACTAAATGAGTTGCCCATACACTGAGAACCTAAGATTCCAAATCTCCAATCTAATATAGAATAGAGCTCAAATGCAAAGTCCCATAAAACCTGCTGGAGGTGGCAGAGAAACAGGGTAAAGGTAAAACACATGAAGCACATTCTTGAACATGCACCCAGCTGATTTTTCTAACCCATGAACCTAATTTAGCATCCTTTGTCCAGGTTGGTTTTTAAGTCTTACATGCACATACTGATTTGTACTTCTCCAATCTACTGATTTTAACTAAATTGAACCTCTTCTAAGAAGTGTCAAAGTCAATTTGTTTTCTACTTTGGAACTAGAAAATCCCCAAAACATGATTGCTTGCAGTCATTTCATATTAACAAACTCTTTTAAGCCATCCCAAGGTAAATAATATTCACTAATACTGGGACTTAGGAATTTCTGCTTCTTTTCTCTTAAAGTATATTTTTATGGATTATGCTGTCACAGTTGTCCCATTTTTTCTCCCCTTTATTCCCCTCTACCTGCACCCTGCTCCCATCAGTATTCCCTCTCACCCGATAGTTCATGTCCATGGGTCATACATATAAGTTCTTTGGCTTCTCCACTCCCTATACTATTCTTAACCTCCCCCTGTCTATTTTGTACCTACCATGTATGCTTCTTATTCCCTGTACCTTTCCCCCCATTCGTCCCCTCCACCTCCCACTGATAACCCTCCATATGATCTCCATTTCTGTGATTCTGTTCCTGTTTTAGTTGTTTACTTAGTTTGTTTTTCATTTTGTTTTAAGGTTCAGTTGTTGATAATTGTGAGTTTGTTGTCATTTTACTGGTCATAGTTTTATCATCATCTTTTTCTTAGGTAAGTCCCTTTAACATTTCCTATAATAAGGGCTTGGCGATGATGAACTCCTTTAACTTGACCTTATCTGGGAAGTTCTTTATCTGCCCTTCCATTCTAAATGACAGCTTTGCTGGATAGAGGTCCTTGACTTTCATGATTTGGAATACTTCTTTCCAGCCCCTTCTTGCCTATAAGGTTTCTTTTGAGAAATTAGCTGAATCTTATGGGAGCTCCTTTGTAGGTAACTGTCTCCTTTTTTCTTGCTGCTTTTAAGATTCTTTCCTTATCTTCAATCTTGGGTAATGTCATTAAGATGTACCTTGGTGTGTGCTTCCTTGGGTCTAACTTCTTTAGGACTCTGAGCTTCTTGGAAGTTTATTTCCTTTGCCAGATTAGGGAAGTTTTCTTTCATTATTTTTCCAAATAAGTTTTCCATTTCTTGCTCTTCCTCTTTTCCTTCTGGCACCCCTGTGATTCAGATGTTGGAATGTTCAAGGTTATCCTGGAGGTTCTTAAGCCTCTCCTCATTTTTTTGAATTCTTGTTTCATCATTCTGTTCTGGTTGAATGTTTATTTCTTCCTTCTGCCCCAAATTGTTCATTTAAGTCCCAGTTTCCTTCCCTTCACTGTTGGTTCCCTGTATATTCTTCTTTATTTCACTTTGCACAGCCTTCACATTTTCCTCCATTTTGCAACCGTACTCAACCATTTCTGTGAGTATCCTGATTACCAGTGTTTTCAACTGTGCATCTAATAGGTTGGCTATCTCTTCATCACTTAGTTCTATTTTTGGAGTTTTGATTTGCTCTCATTTGGGCCATTTTTCTGTCTCAGTGCACCTGTTACATTGTAAGAGGCAGAACCTCAGGTATTTGCCAGGGTGGGCCAATCCACATCACTGCAATGTGGCACTGTATGTGGGGGAGGGGTCAGAGAGGGAACAATGCCACTTGTTCAGCTCTCAGCTGGCTTTTAGTCACTTTCTCTGCTACCCACAAGCAAATTGGGCCTTTCTGGTGCTAATTCCCAGGTGGGCGGATTTGTATACGCTCTAAGACCCTGTGAGTCTCTCCAATAAACATTCTTGTGAGGCCGGGAGTTTCTCCTACCACTGCAACCTTCACAGATTTTTCCAGCCAGAAGTTTTGAGACTTTATTTCCCTATACTGGAACCCTGGGTTGCACAGTCTGTCTCACTCTCCAGTTGTTCCTTCTGGTTTATCTACAAGCAAATGTAGGACTGCCCAGAGGTCCATCAGCTCCTGCCTTGCCTGCTTGGTCCTCCAGCTGCCACCTTGGCACACTTCCTCTCCAATCTGGCTGCCTGTCTCAACCCCTCCAATCAATCTGAGTGAATGTTTCTTCTTTAACACCTTGATTGTTGGACTTCCATATAGTTCAATTTTCTGGCAGCTCTGGTTGTTTTTGTTTTTAAATTTGTTATTGTCCTTTTGGTTGTGTGAGGAGGCAAAATGTGTCTTCCTATGCCTCCATCCTGGCCAGAAGTAGAAATTTCTGCTTCTATTTGCTAACTTGAAGTAGCACTTCCCAATAAAAGAACTTTGTTTCCCCCTTAAAAGTGGATGTATTCAGAATCTACATCGACTGATTTCCTCATTAATATCAACTTTGGGGACATTTAGACCCAAATATATAAAGCTACATGATGGAATTTCTAACACAAATTTACTACTGAATCTTGGTTAAAATTACATGTACATATTTCTTTAATAACTATCTTTGAAGGACAATCCAAGCCAACTTTATTTAGGAGACAGAGTTTGCATAAACTGATTTTTAAAAGGTTACCAAAAGTGTATTTAAGATACTAGATTCTAGAAATCCTTATGATAGCAATATTGAAGTGACACAATATGAGCACAGACGTATTCTCTTTCTCCAAATGCATTATCTAAACAGCAAAATAGAGAAAAAATCTAGTAAGTTTGCTGCAATTTGCAGCATAAGTGAAAATTGACACTAAGGTTCTTTAGGAGAAAATTTCATTTGGAATACAGTTAAGATGTACTGAACCCACAAATTTATCTATAGTCAATAGGCATTTATATAATCTAATTGAAAGCAGTGTTTTAAAATATTCCAGCAAAAGCACACACAAAATAGTAAATCATCTCAAAGTAATCATGTTTGTCATGCTATCCATTTATTTCAGTGATACTGCTTTTGTTTTAAACATTTCTGAATACCTCCCTTGGATTGATTTCAAAGTCTGGGTTACATTTCTTTTAAATAGTTTTGATAGAGGTCAGTTTCAAAATTCTTTTATTATGGATTTGATGTTTAGAAATCAACAAAAATTATCTAGAATCAACAATGTTGGACAAAATGCATGACTAAAGAATGAATTTAGGACTTCCTGTTAAGAAGGAGGTGGAGGTAGACACACTTTGCCTCTTGTGCAACTACAAAAAGGAATTACAACTAAATCTCAAAACAAATAACAACCAAAACTGCCAGAGAATTGAACTGTATGGAAGTTCGACAACCAAGGATTTAAAGAAGTAACATTCATCCAGATGGGTAGGAAGGGTGGAGATGTGCAGATGGGGCAGAGAGGTGAGGACACAGGTGTGGTATGGGGAGGTGGTGGCAGTAGCAGAATAGACATGGGTGGTCCCATGTTCATGCATTGTGGATAAAAATTGGGAGGCGTACCATAGGGGCAAGCAATCTCAATCCCAGGCCCAACCACACAGTCCAGGGTTCTAGCGCATGGAAGATAAATCCCCATAACTTCTAGCTTTAAAAACCAGTGGGGGTTGGGACAGCAGACAAAACTACTAGATTTTCAGCAAACTTTGCTTAAAGGGCCAGCATGGTCTTAAAATGTATGCAAACTCACACACTCTGGGATTCACCACCAGGGCAATAGTTGGAATGGTGCCAGTTGCATACAGGGAGTGGGTGAAGTGGCTAGAAATGGGGCAAGTGCTGGGCAAACCCTCAGAAGCCAGGCAGCTGCAAAGTCCCCTCTCTGAGCTGTACCCTTCATAGAGCCGTAAAGTAGTGAAGTGGGTTACCCCACCCTGGTGATTAACTAAGGCTCTGCCCCACACAATTTATAGGTGCCTTTTCTACAGTAGGCCATGCTACTAAGACAGGAAGTCAGAACAGCTCTACCTAATACACAAAAATAAACACAGGGAGGCTGCCAAATTGAGGAGAGAAAGAAATATGGCCTAAATGAAAAAACAGGTCAAAACTCTAGAAAAATAACTGAGTGAAACAGAGATAGCCAATCTATCAGATGCAGAGTTCAAAATACTGGTGATCAGGATGCTCAGAGAACTCATTGAGTATGGCAAAAGTATCAAGGAAGAAATGGAGGCTACACTAAGTGAAATTTAAGAAAAAAATCTATGGGAAACCAACAGTGAAGGGAAGGAAGCCAGGATTCAAATCAATGATTTGGAACATGAAGAAGAAATAAACAGTCAAGCACAACAGAATGAAGAAATGAATTTAAAAAAGAAACAAAACAAGAGAGAATAAGAAGCCTCTGGGACATCTCCAAAAGTGCCAACATCCGAATTATAGAGATGACAGAAGGAGAAGAGGAAGAGCAAGAAATTGAAAATTTATTTGAAAAGATAATGAAAGAAAACTTTTCTAATTTGGCAAAGGAAATAGACATACACATCCAGGAAGCCCCGAGAGTACCAAACAAGTTGGACTCAAGGAGGGCCTAGCAAGACACATCATAATTAAAATGTCAAAGGTTAAAGATAAAGAGAGAATCTAGAAAGCAGCAAGAGAAAAGCAGAGAGTTACCTACAGAGGAGTTCTCATAAGACTAATAGCCAATTTCTCAGAGGAAATTTTGCAGGCTAGATGGGACTGGCAAGAAGTATTCAAAGTCATGAAAAGCAAGGACCTATAACCAAAATTACTCTATCCAGCAAAGCTATTATTTAGAATTGAAGGGCAGATAAAGTGATCCCAGATAAGGTAAAGTTAAAGGAGTTCATCATCACCAAGTCCTTATTATATGAAATGTTAAAGGGACTTCTCTAAGAAAAAGAAGATAAAAAACATGAACAGTAAAATGACAACAAATTCACAACTATCAACAACCAAACCTTAAAAGAAAAAAAACTAAGCAAACTAGAACAGGAACAGAATCACAGATATGGAGATGACACGAAGGTTACTAGCGGGGAGGGGGAGGGAGCAAATGGGGAAAAAGGCACAGGGGTTAAAAAGCATAAGTAGTAGGTACAAAATAGACAGGGAGAGGTTAAGAATAGTATAGGAAATGGAGAAGCCAAAGAACTTATATGCATGACCCATGGACATGAACTAAGGGGTGAATTGCTGGAGGGTATGGGGGTACTGGGAAAAGGGGGGCAAATGGGAAAAAACTGGGACAACTATAATAGTGTAATCAATAAAATATACTTAAAAATAAAATAAAGTTATCCTCAATATAAATTGATTTCATTTCATCCTGGCTGGTTTGGCTCAGTGTATTGAGCACCAGCCTGCAAACCGAAGAGGTGCCAGATCAATTCCTGGTCAGGGCACCTGCCTGGATTGTAGGCCAGGGCCCTGGTTGGAGGTGTGCAAGAGGTAGCTGATGGATGTTTCTCTCACACATGGATGTTTCTCTTCCTCTCTTTATCCCTCCCTCCACCCCTCTCTAAAAAAGAAAAGAAATTTTACAAAAAACTTCAATTTCTTATTCTACTTAAGATTAAATTCACAAAGACTACTGAAAATCAATTTTTTGAGATTGAAGATATGCCTTATATCCTTCACAAGGTTGGCTTCTATGCAATAGAAGAAGTTTCTCTATTTTAGCCAGCTCTCTCTGCTTTCCTGAAGTGTATAAATGAAGTTCTTATCAAATGTGTACAGAAATAAGTCAAATACCATTTTACAGTGTTTGACGTACTACTATATTTTTTTACATTAAAAGTTAGCTATCATTTCCATTTCACATGGAAGCAAAAATAAGCAGTAAATTCTACAGCAAAAGTCACAACTTAATGACCACATGAACAACAAGATGGTCTCGGTGGGCAAAAAATGCTGACAGAGACTGAGGGACATGTCACATCTAAAGGGGCATTGCTCCTCAGCTCTAGCTGCAATGAGGGAAGGAGGGCCTAGTGTGGCCAGATAGTTCTATTATTTCAGAGAAGACCAAGATAAGTGTCTTTAGGTGAAATTTGATTTTGAGATGTTAGCAATCACCACAATTTAAAAGCACTGTGAAGTGTGAATAAACATAACTGCAGGCCTCATTGGCTTGCCAGTCCATAACCTCTGCTTTATAGTTTATGTTTTCACAGTCATTTCTCCAGTGAGAGGACTCTACACCTCAATTAGGAAACATTATTTTCTGACTTTCTCAAAAGGACCCAATTGTTTTTAAAAACAAAAAAGCTGGCCTCCCTTAAAATATTCAACTCAAATTCCTGATTCCCAACAGCAGCAACAATAACAAAATAAATATTTGTTCTTTTGATATCTTCCCCAGTTGTTCATGGGCTTTAGATCTTAAAATTAAATGTTTATCAATATTTCATCTTAAAATACTCTTCTAGAATAAAGACCTAATTTTCTCATCTTATTTTTAAAAATTACTGAGGATTCAGTCTGTACTAAGAAGTAAGCTTTTTACATATGCCATGGCTTCAATACTATAGCAATATCATTGGCAACTTCTGCCAGGTCATTAAACATCAACTTGACAGTACCTGACATATAGGTGCACAGTAGTGATAATTCCCATTGCAGTGCTTTTGCCTTAAGACCTCGGCCCAAAACAAACAAATAAAATGAAGAAGAAGGTGTGGGAGAGGGAGGAGAAGTAGGCGAGAACAAAGAAGAAAAGAAGGAAGAAAGGTAAGGGGGAAGAGAAGATAGGGCAGATCTGTGCTTACTGATAGAGAAGGGTACCCACGGTATTTTTAGAGGGGAAAAATGTTGCATAATAATAATGTGTAATAAGATCTTGCTCTTGTAAATGTATTATAATAAATATAGGCAATATAAAACATATGAGGAGGACCAAAGCTTTTCCACCCCAAAATGTGCCATTTGGGATACTGATTTTAAGCTGGTTATTAAAAAATGAAAGACTCAGAAATAACTTTTGACCCTCCCCCCCTTACCTGTCTATGGGAATAGAGACAGAAAATCCTGCTTAAAGGAAGGGAGCATTGCCTTAACATCATAATATAAACTAAATGTGGCGCACAGGGAGAATTCTGGCAAAGCCTGTTTGGTAGACTTTCCTTTGTGTATTGTTTCTGAGTGGCCCAGCAAGAATTTGTTTACCACATATTTGCTCTTTGTCTACCTATAAATTGCTTACTTTTCCTTTGAAGTGCCATATCTCTGTTTTGTTCCCCTTCTTTGTCCAAAAAAGCATGTAAACCTCAACTGCCCAATGTGTTTTCTGGTCTCGTAGCTTATGAGGGCCCTGAATGTAAATCTATAACTAAATTTGGACATTTTCTCCTGTTAATCTGTCTCATGTTAATTTCACTATTAACCCAGCAAGAAGAATTTAGAAAGTGGGAGGAAAATTATTTTTAGCCCCCGTGCATGTGTGTGCACACATGCACACACAGACACCCCTCTAAATGCAAAGTCTGGAAAGATGTACATCAAATTGTCAACAATATTTCCCCTGGGAAATGGAATGGAAGTATAAGAGGAATGGACTTTCCCATTTTACCTTGTACACATCTTGTTGCTTCAGTTTTTGAATGTTTACAATAAACATGTTAATTTTGTATTGATTTCTTCTATTGAAAAGGTTAACTTATATAACAGCAAACTATTAAAAAGAAACAATTCACAACTGCTAATATATACTTGCACAAAAAAGGATCAAAACTGAGTAACACAATAGCATCTCCCTCCACCATTAGATATCCCCTCTATCTGCCATCATTGTAAATGCTGAGAGGCATCTGAACCCATAACCACAGATTGTGTGAGTCATGACTGAACCCTGTGAGATTCAAATAGGATTTTCAATAACAAAAAAGCAGTTGGCCAGTTTAATACTAGATGCATAAAGTTATTTTTAAGAACTGCTTAATTGAAACATAATTGATATATAGTCACATAAAGTGTACATGTACCAAAAGTGTACATTTGGATGAATTCTGACATATGAATACACATCTATGAAACCATCACCACAGTGAAGGTAATGAAAATGCTCATCACCCACAAAAGTTTTCTTCATGCCTCTTTGCAATCCTTCTCCCACTCTCAGCGATCACTGATCTGGTGGCAGAATGTTTAAGTCATAGCTGATTTATCTTATAGTAAAAACAGACAGATGTTTCTGGAAATACTCAGTGACATCCAATACCCAACTTCAATATATGCTTTATTCTAAATAAGGATCCTTTCTTAACTCCAAGTTCCAGTGTACTAATCCTTGAATGTAGTTAAAGCTGCATAGGGCCTTACTTTGCTCTTGAAAATAGATTTTAAAAGGTATGTGCTCTTATCCCCACACAATCCCTGTTTTTAACCTCATTTAAACAAAATAAACATATTTTAAATATTTTTTAAAATTAGCTATATTATTTAGTAGATACATATGCCAAAAGAGGTGGAATCAGTGACATCAAGTTATTATGCTATGACTTAAAACTGATTCCTTAAAACAACCTAAGTAACCCTCTAAATTCCCTTTTAATACGTCTGTGCTTCAGTTGGGAGCAATGGAAGGATTCATTAAACATTTCCTCATCATTTTCACCAATCATGGTCATATACATTGATTATTCAACAACGGTTTAAGAGCCTAGTATAAACCAAGCCCTGATGGCAAAGAATGCCAAAAACCAAAGTTTAGCCTCCATATATTATCAAAAACTTAAATTTTATTTTATTTTTTTAAAATATTTTATTTATTTATTTTTAGAGAGAGGGGAAGGGAGGGAGAAAGACAGGGAGAAAAACATCAATATGTGGTTGCCTCTTGCATGTCTCCTACTTGGGGACCTGGCCTGCAACCCAGGCATGTGCCCTGACTGGTTTGTGACCCTTTGGTTTGCAGGCTGGCACTTAATCCACTGAGCCACACCAGCTACGGCCAAAAACTTAGATTTTTAATTTAAAATGTTTAACTATTCCTCTGTTCTATTATGTTCTATGACCTCCCCAATCCCCCACCATCACTGTATACACATCCTTCTTCTCACCTGATTAAAACAACACTATTGAAATCACTTATTCTTTCATACCTTTGCAGAGGCAAATGAAAGTTTCTCCAACCTTAAAACATTATAGTTATTCAATAATGTTTACAGTACACATTCCAGCAGTATCTTGTGTACACAGCTTTATGAAAACATTTCACTCAACATGCTCCCCATGCCAGAACTTTTCTAACAGATTTTCAGAGAATATGTCTGCTTCCTCTAGTCATCTCTCTACCTCATCTTCTTTGCCTCTATATCTAGTAGCATAGCTGACTTCAATAACAGTAGAATAAGAGAAGAGAGAAAAGAAAACAGTCTTGAGATGTTCTCATAAACCTAAAATGGTTGTCTTAAGCTGCCGTAAAAATTCAACACATTCTGTAGAGTCTGCATCCAAGGTTACTCCAATATCTTCTTTCTTTTCAGGAGATATTACAGAAATTCCTGATATATCTGAGTTTTTTACTATCAGAAATATAACCTTAAAACTTTAAAAATATTTGAGTTATAAGTAAAATACCCACCATTCATTCTCTCTCCCTTTTTCTCACTTTCATAAAAAAATATGTGTTGTCAAATACCATATGATCTCACCTGTAAGTGGAACCTAATCAACAAACCAAACAAGCAAAATATAACCAGAGACATAGAAATAAATAACAAACAGACAGTAACCAGAGGGGAGGGGGGGAGAAAATAGTGGAAAGAAGGGAAGGAGTCATTAAGGAACGTGTATAAAAGACACATGGAGAAAGCCAAATGGGGTAAGGATTGAGGGTGGGAGGTGGGTATGCCTGTGGTGGGGTGAGAATGGAGACAAGTGTACTTGAACGATATTTAAAAAGAGAGAAAAAAATGTGTTGTCAGAGTGCTAGAAAGGACTTTTGAATAAGGCTCTTTTTAAAAACCAGTGAAAAACAGGACAACCTACCTGCACAACTCAACATCATCTTTCAAAGTAGTTCTTTCCTAACTTCCTTTTTCTCCAGGCCTTTGAACCTTAAAATTAGTCATGTAAGCATTTAAGACATATAAAATTATATCAACATATTTTTATAATTAGTGGGGCAGCCAAGGTGTATTTTGGTCAAAACTACCTAGCCAATTGTCAAATTCTTTGCTAGTACAGAATCCCAAGAAGTCTTGACCAAACAGAACTATTCTCTGGCTCTTCAGTTAACAAGTCTTGCATAAACATTCATGTATTCTGACACACCATTAACCTTAAAAACAATTTTAAAACCGAGGCTGACCATATACTCTGATCTTGAAAAAATTTGAAATCACATTATTAAAATGAGTGGCCCTCTCAGTATTGTGATAATATGATATAGCCAAGGCAGGACCCATGATATGACTAAATTCCCTAATTAAGATGGTCCTAAAGGGCTTATTGGGACACTGTGGGCTTTGGAAACAGAAAGCAAGGGACTTTTGGAGATCTGCAGCCATTTAGCAATGATGAATTTGTGACCATGAAATATGAATGTCCTACTGAGAGCAAACCTCTTCTACCACCGTTCAAAGAAAACCTGCTCTAAAGTAGAATTTAGAATGGGAAATTTTTATCTTGAAATGCAGAAAACCAGAATCATGTTAATTCATCTCTGAGCAACTTATTTTCAGTTTTTACTTCCTTATTTTATTTATTTATTTGTTTATCTATTTATTTATTTATTTATCTATTTATTTATCTTTAGGAGGGAAGGGAAGGAGAGAAGGAGAGAAATATCAATGTATGGTTGCTTCTGGTGAGTCCACTGCTGGGAACTGGCCTGCAACCCAGGCATGTGCCCTGATGGGGAATCGAACCTCGATCTTTTGGTTTGCAGGCCCTCGCTCAATCCACTGAGCTACACCAGCCAGGGCCCTATTTTAAAAGATAATACTAATGTTTCCTTTATTGATTATGTTTGTGAAAGCTAAGTGTTTCCAGGGCTAATAAAAATAGCCCTGACTGGTGTGGCTCAGTGGATTGAGTGCTGGACTGCAAAGCAAAGGGTCTCCAGTTCAATGCCCTGTCAGGACACATGCCTGGGTTGCTGGCCTGGTCCCCAGTAGGGGGTACGCAAGAGGCAACCACACATTTACCTTTTTCCCCCTCTCTCTCTAGACCCTTCCCCTGTTTCTAAAAAATAAAAAAAAAAACTTTAAAATGCTTAAAAATAAATTAACCTAAAGAAAGGTGTTAGGCCTTTATGTACAAATGCACTTATATAAGTCTGCTGGTGAGTATGGGAGTCACTGCATGATGGCAAGGGAGGGAGCAATTTTTAAAATATACACAGGGCAGTTGCAGACCTGGCTGACTAACATTTTGGTCTTTGGCCCTTTTGTTAGCACTGGGACTTTTATTGTAGAATATGTCTCTTCAGACACTTCCAACCAGGGATATCACTTTATAACTTGGAGTAATTTACTACAATATTACCGAAGTAGACTCATTGTTTTCTTTTCTTCACATTAAAAACACAAAAGCTATCAGGGAATTAAAACAATGTGGCTAACTATATTCCATACTTTTGCTTCACTCACTCAAGAGTCAGAATGTAATTTGTGGGAAATGTATATCATGAAGTCATCAGCGTTACTTCTGTTTTATCTTCCCAGTCTGAAAATTACCAGCAAACTTCCTGCCCACAAGTCGCCACCTATAGGGCAAAAGCAGCGTTTACATGGGGCCATGCTTAGCACTATTAAGACGTTTCTGAAAGAATATTTCCCAACCTTTTTAAAATCTCAAGGTAAACTTATTTGAATGCAAGTCCTGCAGAATAAGATATTACCCAATACCTTATGGTGAAAATGTGGTCAAGGGAGAAAAGACTGGAGAAGTCACAATTCATGTCAACTCTTCATGGTGTACTGCTGTTATGGCATCTTGGCAAAAGAACACTACTAGAGAAATGAGTAACAAAGTCAAAAGTAGATGAAATGCAATAAATAAGAAAAAATAAAGACAATGTAGAATGAAGAGCTAGGATGTGTAGATATGTGTGTATGGTTTTTTTCTTTTTATTGATTCTAGAGAGGGGGGAGGAGAGAGGAGAGGGAGACAAACATCAACGTGAGAGAGAAACATTGATCGGTTGCTTCTTGTACATGCCCCTATGGTGGACTGAACCCACAACCCAGGCATGTGCTCTGACCTGGATTCGAACTGGTGACCCTTTGGTTTGCAGGACAACGCCCAACCAAGCTATACTGTCCAGGCTTGTGTATATAATTTTTTTAAAGATTTTACTTACTTATATCTAGAGAGGGGAAGGGAGAGAGAAAGAGAGGGAGAGAAACATCAATGTGTGGTTGTCTCTTGCTTGCCCCCTACTTGGGGACCTGGCCTGCAACCCAGGCATGTGCCCTGACTGAGAATTGAACTGGCTACTCCTTGATTTGCAGGCTGGTGCTCAATTTACTGAGCCACACCAGCCAGGGCTGCATATGATTATTGATGGACAGTATTTTGTAATTTTTGTGTCACTGTTGGAAACAATAATCTTTTCATTCATCAAACATCTTTTTCAATACTTTCCATGTGCAAGCAGGTACTGAGGAAGGTCTAGGAATATTGGGAGTTAAAGGATGGTATAGTCTCTTAAGATAAAGCAATACCAATACAATGTAATTATTCTGTGTAGAGGAATGCCTGTGGTGAAGTTGGAACAAAACAGAGGTCTATCTAGAGGGGTCAAGGAAGCTTTTCTTACCAAGTTCTTGAGCTGAGGTTTGGAACATGATTTTGCTGGACTAGTGGTGAACGAATCAGTGTGTTTAAGGGCATGGGGAACATTGTGCTTCTGGATTCAGAATTGTAAGAAATGGCCTTTTAAGGTCAGAACTGGAGAAGATTAACCTGAAAAAGAGGATACATTACCTGTGAAAATGTACTGGTTCCTACCTATTCAAAGTGTACTGTGTATGTAGCCTGTACTTGTAAGGTTATAGAAATAGTCTGTCTAGAGGCTGGTGTGTTCCATATAGTTCACTATAGACATCTAGAGCAATTATTTTCTTTCCTGATCTGAGCCAAAGGAGAGCTGTCAATCAGTGCACCTCTAGCCCCAGGGATAGCTCTAGTATTGAAATAGAACTGAGGCACTGGTAGAGAATAACTTTGAAGATGAACAGGATAATGTCACTGAATTGGAATGTGAACTCCCATTATGAGTATATAGTTGCATATCTCAGGACCACGTATTGGCAGTGTATCCTCAGTGTAGCGAGATGTAAATAATTTCCATGTGTGTTGGCTACAGATACTTTGAGGGTGGACTTGGGGAAAATCCAGGTATTTCTAAAAATGTTGCTTCCTTGGAGTTTGGAAGTATTGTATTGAAGAAGGACCTGTGAACCTTGTGCCATTTGTATCTCCAGAAGCACTCAAAGCACATTTTATTAACTTTCTCTTTGTTTTCTTCTCTGGTTTGAGCTTCTATCCTTGCCATTGATGCCACTTTCACCTTTTTTCTCTGCACAGTACAGCCTTGTTGTTTGCTGTGCCAGAGGTGGAGCAGTGGTGCTCAGGGTTAAAAAGCTGTAATTCCCCTTTGCTTTGCTTCATTTTGTTTTATATTCAGAGATAGTTTAAAATTCCTGTAAGTTCCTAGGTTACACTTATTTATTTATTTTGTCCTGTACTGGAGGACAATCAAGTTCATTCTTCCTAGGAGGGGATTTTTATACATATAGATATATATTGGCAGTTTATCCAAAAGATAATACAGGAAGAATCTTATTTAACAGGCTTGATAGTATGAGCCTTCTTAACTGACTAAAATACTTTACAGAATGGAGTATATCTCTACCTATGTTTTAAAATTTGCTCACATAAAGCAGATGTTCTGCATACTTTGTATTTATAAACAATAACCAGGTGTGGGTGGGAAGGAGACTGCTTTCCACAAAAGGGTTGTTTCCCAGTTCCAAAGCTTTGTTGCTGGAGATGGTGAATAAATATTGTATTGCTTTGCTGTGTTTAAAAAGCAGTGGATGAAGTGGTTTAAAAAATAAGACAACTATATATTTATAATTTTCTGTACGAACAGCATTGACATTTACACACTGTGGTTATAGATCATGATTTGTTTTTGTACCTGTTTGATAAATTCAGATATTGATATCATGAATACATTTCTCATTTTTCATGACTATAACAAACTTCTGTATAAATTCTATATAGAGAGAATGCTACAGAAACTCTGTAGGTACTATATACTTGGTTAGATATTCCATCTTCATAGGGATTTGCATTTTCCGATGACTTTTTAAAGGTTTATTTTATTCTCATTGCAGAGAAAGGAGAAGAAGAGAGGGAAACATCAACGCGTGTGCCGTAAAGGGGGATTGAGCCCACAACCTGGGCATGTGCCCTGACTGGGAATTAAACCACCAACCCTTTCAGATACTATGGGAAGATGCTCCAACCAACAGAGCCATGCTGGCCAGGGCTCCAATTCTTTATTTTGAAAGAGCACTTCTCTTTCCAAAAGAGTACCACTACTACTCTACACTAGTAAAAGAAAGGATACCACTATGAAAATATTTGTCCAAATTAAAAAAAACAATTTCTAGCCCTGGTTTAGTTAGTTGGAGAATCACCTTGTACACCAAAAAGTTACAAAGTTGGGATTCCATCCCTAGTCAGGACACATACCTAGATTATGGGTTCAATCCCCAGTCAGGACACATACAGGAAAAAACTGATCGGTATCTCTCTCCTCCTCCTCTCTCTCTAAAATCAACAAATATATCCCTGGGTGAGGATTAAAAAAATGATTTCCATGTCAACATATATTACCATGTCAAAGGGTAGGAATAAGTATACATGGCTTATTACATATTATCAAATTGTTCTCCTGAAGGATTCAGTTAACTTATGGTATCAGCAGTATTAAAATGCCCAATTCCCATGCAGCCCGTGCAGCCTTGCTGACATTGGATCACTATCATTTCTATTTCTGCTACTTTTATTAGTATATAATGGCAACTTAAAGTGGCTTTAATTTGCATTTAATTTTTATATAGGGTGAAGCTCCAGCCAACCATTACATTGATATTCAACTGCTTCTTCAACATCTCCAAGACAAATGTTTCATTCACATCTCAACCTAACAAGTGCAACAGAACTCTTGGAAGTCACCCAGTGATTCCTATCTCCCCAACAGACCCACCTTCCACCCACGTGCTCAAGCTCAAAGCCAGGAGTTTTGCTCCCTTTCCCGAGATTCAATCCTTCAGCAAGTCCATTTGACTCCACCTTTACCACACATTCCAAATCCACCTCCGTCTTCACTGCTACTCTCCAGCTGTAAGCCACTATCATCTCTAACCTGGATTACTGCAACAGCCTCCCACACTACTCTTTCTTCTTTTTTCATCCTTGCCCCCAGAGAGTCTATGCTACACAACAGTTCAATGCTTTTTCTGAACACCTTAATTCAGATTGTGCCACTCTTCTGTTCAAAATCCTCCAGTGGCTTCCCACCATGCTTTGAACTGAATCCAAACTGCTTATCCTCAAAATGTGGTCCGCTACCCATCTCTTTCAACTCATTTTGCTCCCTACTGCCCTGTTCTGTCCATCCCAGTCACACTGGCCTTTTTACTGTTCTTTAAAAGCATCACTCCTCAGGGCCTTTGCACTTATGGTTCCTTCCAGCTGAAATGCTCTCTCCCCCAAGATTTTCTCATGGCTGGTTTCTTCTCATGTTTCACACATGGCCCAGAGAAGTCTTCCCTGAACACTCTCTTAAACAGCACTGCTGCCACCCTTGCCATATTGTATGTTGCAGCATATCAACCCATTTCACTTTCACCGTAATAATGAAACGATCAAATTAACATGGGTACTTGTTCATGTCTTTTATCTCTACCCTCTCCACCCCCAATCTGAAAATTCCATCACGGCAGGGACTGCATCTGCCTGGTTTACCATTTTATCTTCAGAGTCTAGAACAGTGCCTGGCACATAGTTGCGAAAATAGTAATAATAGAACATAAAGATGAATTGTGCAATGCTAATGCAGGCCTCTTTGTTCTTTCAGGCTCCGAGAGCTATCAACATTAATCAGTGAACTTGGAGATCAATCAGGTGTACATACCAAGCATCTACTCAATGTAAGACTCTTCAGGGGATACAATGATGAGTCACTCTCAAAGAACCAAGACTAGAAAGAGAAAGAAGTTAACACAATTAACTGGAACCTGAGGAAATAAATGGTGAATGCCATCAGAAGCACAGGATACTGTGAGCCACAGAAAATTGATAATGATTTTAACACTCCACATGAAAAGAGTGCTGGAATTTTTTGGGAATATGTTTCAGTACTTTTCAATGTGCTAGTAGTACACCTTCAAGAGTCTGGGGACATGCACAAAGAGAGCTGGTTGTAGTTGTCGCAATAACTGGTGTAGAGGGGGTATTGCTGCCATTTGGTGGGCAGATGGCCAGAGATGCTAAATGACCTACAGCACCAGTCACATCTGCATGATGAAGAATTCACCCCAAAGACCAATACAGAAATGCCTTTTCTCTGTCCATCAAGAACATATGGAGAAATTTCAGGGACTTCCAGATTAACCTTTTTTAACAGGCTACTTTTTAGGTAGTCATTTCTGAGTTGTTTTCTTTCCCTAAACTATTATCATTTTGACCCACATACTATACACACCAAGTTTTCAGCAGAAAGAAAAACTGAGTCCAAATGAAGGATAAAGGGGAACAGCAAGGTTTGCCAGAATGTCTCTTTGGAGCCCAAGCACAGCAGGCTTCAAAACCCCAGCCCAGAGGACAGGTACCACTTATGGATAATGCTTAGTTTTTAGCCATCAGCCCTTCCCCAGTGATGTCCACAGCATCCTGTGTAAAGACTATTCATATTTCACAGTCAGTTCTACCGCATTTCCAACAATTCCCTAATTACAAAGTAAGACAAAAAGCTAATCCTGAATTAGAATCCTTGCAAGTGGGGTCTTGTTTCCCCAGAGTAGGGGTCTGGAGCCTACAGGGTCAGGTAGGTTTCAAGACTCTGGGGCCATGACCTTAGCTCAGACCCCAACTAAACAGGTCAATAGTACACAGCTCTACTTTCCTCAGGTGAAATATAGACCAGGCCCTCTGGCATTTCAACAGAAGGTGGAAATCCTGATGTTAAAAAAGAATCTTTTGGTTTTTCAGTGTTTACCCCTAATTGAAGGGCTTTTTAAAACACTGTGCAGGCTGAAGCACACTCATCCAAGGCTGAACTCGATTCAGGGCCTCTCCCACCTCTTTTACAAAACCTTCTCTGCAACAGTAATTAGTAAAATGCTTTCGAGTTCAAGAGCTGATGTCAGGCAGACCTAGGTTCAAGTCCCACCTCTGCCATTGACTAGCTAGGTGATTTATCTAACTTCCTTGAGCTTCAGAAGATGACAATAAGGTCTACATTATAGAATTTTTGAAGAACTAAGGGAAATTATGCAAGTAAAGTACTTAATCCCCAATAAGTTCTCGATTAATATGAGCTTTGTTATTACTATGGGTGACCTTCTTCTCCTCCTTTAAGTGGGTCAGCCCTTTTACTGTCTTTTCTGAGCAAAGCACGACTGGATTCCATGCGGTCCATGTTTGCTCAGACTGGGCCCCAGGCATTAGTCTACATCAGCCCCCAGCTTGGCTTTAAAGCTTCTTAAAGTTCCAGGAGCACATTGGATATAACATAGTCCTCATATAGACCCAAGTGGACACTAAATCAGAATTGCACACATACCACCACCCTGCCTCTGAAACAACTCAGCAAAAGTCCCTCTTCCTAGCAAAGGCAGGAATGCATGCTGGGAAGATAAACATGTGGCAAGTGTCTGTGGCACAGAGCTGCTTCAACGTTTGAAGGAAATCTCTCCCTCCCTCCCTCCCTCCTTCCCACACACCACCACCACCACCACCACCACTACCACCACCACCACCATTATCTCCACATTTCCAAACCTCTGTACCTCACCTTTCCTTCTGATGCTGGAAATGACACATAAAACCAGTAAAAGGCCATTCTCTTCACACAAGTGTATGATAAGGAACCCAGATAAATGGGCCAACTGCAGATGTAATCTTTGGCTTGGACTATATGGAAAGTGCATGACCCACCAGAGCTAAGATGGTCTCTGCTGGCCCAGTCTCCTAAATGTTAACTCCACCTCAAATCAGCCCCACCCATCCTCTCATAGGCACAGCTGGGATCCCTTGGGCACCAGTGCCAGCAGGCCTATTTCCCTTGTCACGTCTTCTCTGTGCTTAACAAAAATCAGAGTAAAAATACCTTCGTGTAGGTTACTTCCCGCTTCAAGTTACCCCATGTTTTGAGTGATTCTCTCCCTCCCAAACAAAACACAGAAAAAAAGTGTGATTACTGGAATGCCTTATTTTTTAAGAAAAAACAGAAATCGAAAGGGCCAACTATGTTGTCCTATAGAGTGGTTTTCTCTACCTGTTGTGCTATATAAATTTACAGTGTCAACAGCATGAAGTTACAAAGTTAGATCAGAGGTAGGCAGGAAAACAGTACAAAATGGGGATGATAGTTGAGACCTCATTCCTAATCTAAAAAAGAAAGAGAAAATGAAAAGGCCCAAAGGGTAACCAGTCTCTCGTGCTAGAACCTGATTTTCCAATACAAGTCACTCCTCGGAATTAGCAGCATTGCAAAGTTCTCCCATAGCTGTGGGCTTTAAATAAAATTGCAAAACACAGTAGCCCAAACGTAGTAAAGAAGATGCGTGTCCCAAGTACTCCACAATTCCTCCACATGCAGGGATGGCAGTTTCTCCTACAGTGTGGGCCTCTCCAACTTGCTTCTTCCCCTAGCTCCACTGCTCACCGGCAACCCAAGTCAGAACCCCAGGTCGTGGGTGAAACGTGTTCCCTTAGTCAGATGGAGAAAGGTCTGATTGCACACCTGTACCAGAAACCTCCAGCTGAGACTCTTGAGGTGTCCTTGTAGTCAAGGTCCCCGTAGCATAGTGAATGCCCCCCACCCCCATCTCTGGCTTGTGGATCAAACAGGAGAGGGCACCTTCAGTTCCCACTAAGGGCATACCACTGCCAGTGTACCCCAGGTGGGTGCCCTGAGTGACCTCGGCTGGAGCAGCAGCCTAAGCACCCCTTAGTACAGCTCCAGGGCCAGAGGAGGTTAGGCAAGGTCTAGGGTGAAGGGAGAAGACCAGGGGAAGAGCCTGACCACATCTCTGGAGAACCTGACTCTGCAGGAGCCAGCAGGGTGGCCTGGTCTCCTGCACATCTCCTCCCTAATCCCCATCGAAAGTCCAGGATAGCCCTGTCTGCAAGGCCCCACAGCTCCCGTAAGCCAGGGCGGGCAGCGTAGCGGGCCGTGGCCGCTTTCTTTGCAAGCAGAGCTGAGGGCATTTACCGGGAGCCTCAAGAAACCACTGCGTCTCCACTCAGGTTACCACTGGGGTAGCAGGTCTGCCGCCGCCTCTGTCACCTCTTTCCGGCCGCTGCAGTTGCACCGGCGATGCTCCCGTTGCTCAGTGAGACTATGGTCTGCGAGGGGAGCTGTTGAATGACACAAGCGTTCAGTGCATCCAAGTCAGCAGCGCAAGCCCGCACCCTGATGCCAACGTCCTGTGCGCCCCTCACCCAGCTGAGGCCCCGCACAGGCCGCACCCCCTCACTGCCAACCCTCAACTTGCTCTAAGAACCAATGGCAACAATGGACTAGTCCCGCCCCTTCTATTTCCCACAGGGCCAATCACCTTCTCCTGAGACACCATTCAAGTAGCCCCACCTCCATCGTACAGCAAAGGCAGAGCCAAAGTTTATGCTACTGCGCGGTTGCTCTCAGTGATGGCCAGAGTTTGTCTGGGCTCCCCCCATCCCTAACCCTCGCAGAAAGTAACAATCATTTAAAGGCTTCAACATACCTAGCCTGCAGATTTCCACACGCCCTATTACCTTTGAATAAACGAGTATAAAAAGGCAGAGCCCTGGTGTAGCTCAGTGGATTGAGCTTGGGTCTGTGAACCAAAGGGTCATCAGTTTAATTCCCAGCTGGGCCACATGCCTGGGTTGTGGGCTAGGTCTCTAGCAGGGGACGCATGAGAGGCAACCACATACGGATGTTTCTCTCCCTCTCTCCTTCCCTCCCCCTCTCTCTAAAAGTAAATAAATAAAATCTTTTTTTTTTTAAAGAAAGCTAACAGAGAGCTGTTGTTCACCTCATCCCTGAGGCAGGATGGTTGAAAAGTGTGTTGTTCCAAAGACCTGGGTTCAAATTTCTCCTCTGAGTTTACAACCAGAAAATGGAAGGTGGAAAGTTAGTCTATCCTACCGCCTCCCCATGCTCCCAACCCCAGGGCAAAGGCCCCTCTGTACAGAGCACACCAGGACTGGCACATCCCTTGTCTAGACACTAGACTTTTCTACTTGAGCTCCCTAAGATGACATTTGCTTTCTTCACTGCCATATCATGTGGCTGACACAGATTTACTGTCAACTCACCTCTAGGCTATTTCTCACCACAGCCACTATCACAGGGCTGTTTTTTACTTGGTTAGTGACAAATGTCATCGGGTTTTGTTTGTATGAGGGGTGGTAATTTTGCTCTCTTCTGTCAAGGTGGTAGCTTTTGCCTTCTAGCACCTTTTTGCCCCTCATTCTGTCCTAAACATCTTTCCATCTCTGCTTGGTACAACTGCCTTGCACAGGTCCTCATCTTGTTCGCACCCTCCTGGCTAGCTTCCCAATGCTCCTCTCCTCATCCATGTTACATCAGAAGTAAGAATCATCTCTAAAACACAAATATAATCATGTCATTATGCTCCAACTAAAGAGCTGACCATAGCTTCAAAGCCTTTTCTACTCCCTTTCTGTCACCCCTTCCTCCTTTGCTTTCAGAATAAGATCCCAAACCCATGGCATGGGATATAAAACCCTTCATGATCTGGTTTTACCTGCTCAGCCTCATTTCTAGCTGTTACACATCCACCACAGAGCACTCTAACTTCAGCTCAACTAAAGTCCCTGTTGTTTTTCAAATGAGGTGTGGTCTTCCACACTTCTAAGCCTTTGATACGAAGTCTGGAGTAAGCTGCTCCTTACCCTCCTAGTCCTGACCTACAACAGTCATGTACTTTATTTAGTCATTGAACACATCTAACTTAACAGCCACTATGCATTAAGTACTGGAGGTATAAAAATGTGACTTTTAAATTTTTGATTTGGTCCTTCCATCCAAGTAGAGTGTAATAATTCTGCTTCCATTCCCATTGCCACATCAGGCAGCCAATTGGAATGATCAGTTTGGACATCAGATTCATCCAAATAACTAAAAAGTTGGGGAAAACTGACATTGGGATTTTCTTCCTTGTCAAGTGAAGGGAAGCAGAGTTTACCACCCTAAAATATGCCTTTTTGGCATAATGATTGTTTTAAGCTAGTTATTTAAGAAACAAAAGACTCAAGAACAGCCTTTTACCTCACACTTTATCTGCCTAAAGAGATTCAGATTAAAAAACCTTCTTAAAGGAAGGGAAGTACCATGCAAGCATAATTAAAACTAAGTGTGGCAGACACATGGGGAATCTAGAAACAAGGTGTGTCCCATTGTTTCTGGATTCTGGGCAAGAATGTTTATCAAATGATTGCTCCCTCTCATCTACCTATGAATTGACTGCTTTCCCTTTGAAGTCCCAAACCCCTGCCTCTTCTTTAGTCCAGAATGGCATATAAGCCTCAACTGCCTGTTTTATCCTGGGGTCCCTTATTCTTAGGGAAGCCAAATATGAACGTACATATGTAGTGAATTTGATTATTCTCTTATGCTAATCTGTCTCAAATTAAGTTAATTATTAGACCAGCCAAACAAACTTAGAAAGGTAGAAGGAAAATTAATTTTTTCTCTTCTGTACAAGTATCATTAAATAATATTCAGACTCATTCCATTAAGTTTGGCAGTTCAAAGGCTAAAAGTTATGACTCTTTTCCTTCACATTTACTTTAAGTTATTAAAACCCAACTTATCAAAAGATTCTGCATGTGTGAAAGTATGTCCTTATTTTGTGAGTGTGTTGGGTTCTCTTTCCTTTTTACTTTTCTTTTTAAGGTCAGGATAAATCAAACCAACACAACGTACACCTCAAACTTACGTAGTGTTATATGTCAATTATATTTCAACCAAAATATATATTATAAACAAGAAGACCAGGATAGAAATTTGTAGCATATTATGGCATTAATAGTTCTGGGATCTGAAGATAAAACACATGAACAGAACTGTATGTTATCATGCAATTGGAATGACACAATTACAGGACTTCATTGTTAAAAGGGACTTTAAGGTTTATTTCATGAAACCCTACCCCAAATGCTTAGAACTACTGCATGGAAAGTTTTTCAGGCTCTTTACAATGTTTTTAGCTCACTGGTTTCTGAAAGCAGACTTTGTTCTTACTGTTAAGATATATAGCTCTACATGGTCAAGTGATTTAAGGGGTAGCCAGAATGAGTCTTTGTCCATTGTTTTGAAATTATTTTTTTAATGTTGTTCAAGTACATTTGTCTCCATTTCCCCCCACCACTCCTCCCCACCCCAGCCATCCCTACATTTTCTTTCCTCTAGGGTTAAATGTGTCTTTAGGATCTCCTCTTTCAAAATGAAAATCCAAGAAGCATAGGCAGTAAACTCTTTGACATCTCTCTTAGCAATATTATTTTGTATATGTCTCCTTAGGCAATGGGGGAAAAAAAGAAATGGGACTACATCAAACTAAAAAGTTTTTGCACAGCAAAGGAAACCATCAACAATGAAAAGATACCCTTCCAATTGTGGGAAAATATTCACCAATGATACATCTAATAAGAGGTTAATATCCAAACTATAAGAAAAGCTCATACAACAGAACATCAAAAAACCTAAAGCAATCCAATTTAAAAATGAGCAGAGCACCTGAATATATATTTCTCCAAAGAGGAAATGCAGATGGCCAATAGACATATGAAAAGATGCTCAACATCACTAATCATCAGAGAAATGCAAATTAAAACCACAATGAGATACCATGTCACGCCTGTCAGAATGGTTATCATCAATATATCAACAAACAAGTTTTGGAGAGGACGTGGGGGAAATGAAACCCTCATGCACTCTTGGTGGGAATGCAGACTGGTGCAGCTGCTGTGGAAAACAATATGAAGTTTCCTCAAAAAATTAAAAATGAAACTGCCTTATGACCTAGCAATTCCACTTTTGGGAATATATCTGAAGAAACTCAAAACACTGATTTGAAAGAATATATGCATCTCCATGTTCATTGCAGCATTATTTACAATAGCCAAGATTTGGATGCAGCCCCAGTGTCCACCATTAGATGAGTGGATAAAATGATGTGGTCCATTTACACAATTGAATACTACTCAGTCATTAAAAAAAAGAAGAAGATTGTACCTTTTGTGACAGCATGGATGGATCTGGAGAGTATTTTTAATGTATTTATTTATTTATTTATTTATTTCTAGAGAGAGGTGAAGAGAGGGAAAAAGAGAGAGAAAGAAACATCAATGTTGGTTGCCTCATGAGCACCCCATACCAGGGACTGGGCCAGCAACCCAGGCATGTGCCTTGACTGGAAATTGAACCAGCGACCCTTTGCTCTGCAGGCCTGAGCTCAGTCCACTGAGCCACACCAGCCAGGGCCAGAGAGCATTATACTAAGTGAAATAAGCCAGTCAGACAAAGACAAATATTGTACCATATGATTTCACTTATATGTGGAATCTAATGAACAAAATAAACAAAGAAAATAGAAACAGACTCATAAATACAAAAAAAAAACAACGAAGTGATAGCTGTCAGAGGAGAGAAGGATTGGGAGGATTAAGAAAAAATTAATAAATAACCAGCTCACAGACACAGACAACAGTATGGTGATTACCAGAGGGAAAGGAAAGTGGGGGCAGGTAGAAGAGAGTAAAGGGGGGGATAAGTGGTGACAGAAGGAAACTTGACTTTGGATTGTGAACACAGAATACAATTTAAAGGTGATGCATTATAGAAGTGTATACTTGAACCTATATAATATAATTTTAGTAAACAATATCACCCAAATAAATTCACCAAAAAAATTTAAAACCATGACAACCTATCACCTCACACCTGTTAGAATGGCTATTATCATCAATAAATCAACAACCTACAAGTGTTGGTGAGGATGTGGAGAAAATGGAACCCTTGTTCACTGTTGGTGGGCTTGTAAATTGCAGCCACCATTGAAAACAGTATGAAAGTTCCTCAAAAAAGCCAAACAAACAATACACTTCTGGCCAACATGGAGGCATAGGTAGACACACTGTGCTTCCTCGCACAACCAAAAGAAGGACAACAACAAATTTAAAAACAAAAAACAACCAGAACTGACAGAAAGTTGAACTGTCAAACAAAGAGTTATAGAAGAAACAAAGAGTTACAGAAGTCTGACAAACAAAGAGTTATAGAAGAAATATTCATCCAGACTAGTAGAAGGGCAGAGATGGGCAGCTGAGTGGAGAGGACTCGCGGCAAGGTGGTGGGTGGTGGACTGGGTGAGGTGGTGGCTTGCAAACTGGGCAGTCCCACATTTGTGTGCAGATAAACCAGGAGGAACAACTGAGAAGTGAGAGAGTCCACACAACCCAGGATTCCAGTGTGGGGAAATAAAGTCTCAAAACCTCTGACTGAAAACACCTGTGGGGGTTGAAGTGGCAGTGGGAGAAACTCCCAGCCTCACAGGAAAGTTCCTGGGAGAGACCCACAGGGTGTTAGAATGTACACATACCCACCCACCCACCCAGGAATCAGCATCAGAAAGGCCCAATTTGTTTGTGGGTAGCCAGGGAAGTGACAGAAAACCCGCAGAGAGTGGAGCAAGAGCCATTGTTCCCTCTCGAACTCCTCTCTCACAGAGAGCATCACAATGCAGCAATGTGAGTTGCTCCACCCTGGTGAACACCTAAGGTTCCACCCCTTACTATGTAACTGGTGCACCGAGACAAAAAAAAAATGGCCCAAATGAAAGAACAGTTCAAAGCTCCAGAAAAAATACAACTAGGCAATGAAGAGATAACCGACCTATCAGATGCACAGTTCAAAACACTAGTTATCAGGATACTCCAAGAACTCACTGGGTACTTCAACAGCACAAAAAAGACCCAAGCAGCAATAAAGGTTGCATTATGTGAAATAAAGAAAAATATACAGGGAACTAACAGTGATGGGAAGGAAACTGGGACTCCAATGAAAGGTTTGGAGCAGAAGAAAGAAAGAAACATTCAACCAGAAGAAAATGAAGAAATAGGAATTCAAAAAGGAAAGAAGTAAAGAAGAAAGGGAGGGAGGGAGGGAGGGAGGGAGGGAGGGAGGGAGGGAGGGAGGGAGGGAGGAAAATAAAAAAAGAAATACCATATGGCTCAGAAAATCAATTCTGAGTATTCATCCAAAGAAATCCAAACCACTAATTCAAAAAGATACACACAACCCTATGTTCATTGCAATGCAATTTACAATAGCCAATATCTGGAAGCAACCCAAGGTGCCCATTAATAGACGATTAGATAAAGAAGATGTAGTACATATGTACAATAAAATATTACGCAGCCACAGAAAAGAATGTAATCTTGCCATTTGTGACAACATGGTTGGACCTAGAGGGTATTATGCTAAGTGAAATAAGTTAGAGAAAGATAAATACTATAGGACTTCACTTTTAGTTGAATCTAGAAAACACAAAATAAACAGGCAAAATAGAAACAAACTGATACACAGAACAAATTTATTGTCACCAGATGGGATGGGGGCTGAGGGGGGGTGAGTAAAAAAGGTGACAGGGATTAAGAAGTACAAATTGCCACTTATAAAAATAGTCACAAGGATGTAAAGTACAGCACAGGGAATATAGTCAATAATATTGTAATAACTATGTATGGTGCCATGTGGGTACTATATTTATTGAGGTGGTCACTTTGAAGTTATATAAATGTCTAATCACTATGTTGTACACCTGAAACTAATATAATTTTCTATGTTAACTGTAATAGAAAAATACATTTTTAAAAATGTCACTTGGAAGAGCCATATGTTAACATTTACTAGTTATTAACATTTTGCATAAGGAAAGCAGCATAGATTAATAAAAAATTGAAGGTACCTGTACCAAATTGCAGTTTTCTAAGTATTTTCACTTATTTTTGTCATACTTGGTTCTCATAATAACTTGAATATGTATCTTGATTTCCATCTTCCAGGGGAGGAAGCTAAGACTCATGTAGGTTAAACCATTACTCAGGATACTTGAATTCCAGCTCTGTCATTCACCTTGAGCAAGTGACCTTGCCAGTCTAGGCCTCAGTTTCCCTGTCAATAAAATCAAATTATATGCTCTGTCTACAATCCCTCTACTCTTGCTGGCTGAGACCAGGGCACTGGGGATCTGGGTATTTTCATGGTAACAGGAACTAATTTAGGCACTATAGGCGCTTTTTGGAATGGATAAACTCTCTTTGATGCCAAAGCAGATAGCATGATAGCAGGGAATACTAGAAGGAAGACAATTCAAGAGAGGAAATTCAAGAAGCTCTGAACTCCAAACTTACCAATTCCCTAGGTCTACAGTACAATCACTTAAATTCAAATTTTGAACTAAAAATTTCAACTCATTTGCTTTAATGATTAAAGAATCTTCTATGCACACTTTAATTAAAATCTGCTTTGACAAAGTATTTTATCATATTCAGACAATAATTACCACAAAAATGCATAAGGAAATCTACTGTGCACCCTGCTTATTCCATATATCAAAAAGGTAGATAAGAAACTGCAGCCTAGACTTCCGGTCAAGATGGAGGTGTAGGTAAACATGGGTCGCCCCCTTGCACAACCACATCAACTTACAAATAAACTACAGAACAACCATCACTCAGAACCTTCCAAAATCAAGTTGAATGGAATTCCAACAAATACAGAACTAAAGAAACCACATCCATCTAGAGTAGTAGGAGACACAGAGACATAGAACAAGCTAATCCCACACCCATGTGTGGTGAATAAAAATAAGAGAGGGATGTCTCAGGAACTAGGGGATCCAGCCCCATATCAGGTCCCCCAGTGCAGAGTTCCAGTGCCAGGAAGATAAACCCTCATAACTTCTGGACATAAAAACCTGTGAGGTGTGATTTGGTGAAAGGCACTACTGGAGTCCCAAGCAGTTCCTCTTAAAGAACCTACACGTGGACTTACTCATATTCACTCCCTCTGAGCTCCAGCACCAGGATACCAGCTTGAAAGGCACCAATAGCATAAGGGGAAGAAAGGAAGTGTCTGGCATCAGGGAGAGAGCTGGGCAGAGGCCATTGTTCCTTTTCTGAGCCTTCCTCCAGTAGAGCTAGAGCCAGGAGTTGGGTGTCATATCTGAGAGTTCATCAACCTGGCTCGCATTCTTTGTTCCACCCTGGGGAATCCTTAAGGTTCTACCCCATCCAATTTATAGCCCACTCAGATTGGTAACAGTGGCTTTTCTATAGGAATAGCTGGTCTCAGATTAGGCTTCATATCTTCCTAAATCCTCTGAAACAAGCAACAACCAGCCTCAGTGAACCCCCAGCCTCATATTTCTGTCTAAGTGGCCCCAGGCCCAGACTAGCAGCAGCCAGCTTTGGATCACATTTGGCTTCACCTGGGGAACCTCCAGGCCCAAAACAAGTAGCAGCCATCTGCAGATTGCTTTGTAGCTCATGCTGGGTGGTACTGGGTGGAACACAGGTCGGGGCTGACCCTGTCCTGCACCATCCAGGAAACCCCAGAGTCTGTGCACCCAGTGGGCAGCTACAGACCATATTGGAGCACTACCACTTTGCCCCTGAACAGCTGACCCTCCATTAAGGATGGAGGTTGGTGGTTCCTGGTCACAGCGTGTCCTTGCAGCTGACTGCCCTGGGTAAATCCCTCCCACTGATCTGCCAACAGCAACCAAGGCTCAAATACAGGGGGAGGGTGTACTCAGCCCACACTAAGGGTGCACCTCAAGTACCCAGCTTGGGTGATAGGGGAGGCTGTGCCAGTGGACCTTACAGGACACCTACTACATTAGTCCACACTACCAAGACAGGGAGTCAAAGCAGCTCTTTCTAATGTGAGGGAAAAAAATGTGTATTAGGAGAGGAAAAAAAAGAGTAAAGAAGAGGAAAAAAAGAATTAAAAAAAAGAAAAACAGAAGATGACCTTGGTGGAAAAAATATTTTTAAGAAAGATACACTGTGGAAGCAGGGAGAATCCTATAAATAATTGCTGAGGAGAGACCTGCTTTGGGGAATAGAGGAAGGCCCAGGGATTGGGGCAGGGGGCTGCTCATTCACTCTGAGGATTCACCATGGACTCGACTCAACTGTGCTCACACTTCACCCTCTTGGGGGCTGCTCAAGGCTAGGTAGGCACGGATGGTAGGAAGGTTTTTGTTTTTGTTTTTCCCTCCATCCTCTCCCTCACTTTCGCAGTGCCCTTCTTCCTGCTCTTGTCCTGCCAGGTCAACCATGCACCCCACTCCTCTTTTCTGGCCCCAGGTTCCTCCAGATTGCCTGGTGATCTATTTTGTGTCCTTTTTTTTCTGTTTTTAGTGTCTTTTTTGCAGATTTCTGTAGCAGGAAGATCTCCATTCTGCTCCCAGGGCTCCAGTGTAAATTCCCCTACCCCCTGGGGAAATTCACTACCTTGTTGGGCGGTTGGAGGGTTGTTTTTCAGTTTTTTTTTGCCTTTACTCCCTTTTATTTAGAGGGAATGGAAGAAAGTAGGCACAGGGAGGTGGGAGGTGAATTTTGTTTATTTCGTTAGCTCATTTTCAGCAGGTGGAGGTTTTTTTAAATATGTGTCATGACTAAAGTTGTTTTTGGAAAAAAAAAGAAGATATAGAATCATGGATATGGAGAGAGTTTTGATGGTTACCATATGGGAGTGGGTGAGGGGAATGAGTGAAGAGGTGAGGGAATTAAGAAGTACAAATAGTTTTAGAATAGCCATGGGGAAGTAAAGTACAGTATAGGAAATGGAGCAGCCAAAGAACCTATACACATGACCCATGGACATGAACAATGGTGCAGGGATTGCCTGAGAGAGTGGGGGTGCTGGGTGGAGCGGGGCAAAGGGGAAAAATTGGAACAAGTATAACAGCATAATCAATAAAATATAATTTAAAAGAAAAAACTGCAGCCTATGGAAGTTATTTGGAAGGAAAACAAATAGGAAAATGGATGCATTCTAACAATTTATGCAAGTCCAGTGGTGACACACTCCCCATTCTCATTCATTCATTTGGAGGAGTACTGAGAGA
Organism: Artibeus jamaicensis; assembly: GCF_021234435.1. Lineage (NCBI taxonomy): Eukaryota > Metazoa > Chordata > Mammalia > Chiroptera > Phyllostomidae > Artibeus > Artibeus jamaicensis. Next base: position 582,800 of record NW_026521327.1, on the reverse strand, counting down.
TAGCTAATATAATGAGTCAGTATTTCCTTTATTTTAGTAAGTAAATACTGGCTTTATGCCTAATATAAGAGGGATTTAAGATGCTAGGTGATAAGTAGTGATCTTTTTTTAAGGTTTTATATATTTACTTTTAGAGAGAGGGGAAGGGAGGGAGAAAGAGAGGGAGAGAACATCAGTGTGTGAGAGAAACCTTGATCAATTGCCTCTCACATGCCCCCTACTGCGGACCTAGCCCGCAACTCAGGCATGTGCCCTGACTGGGAATTGAACTGGCAACCCTTTGGTTCATAGGCCGCCACTCAAACCACTGAGCCACACCAGCCAGGGTAGAAGTGGTGATCTTTAAACTGGTTACCAAGAAACTAAAAGCTGATTCCTAAGATGATAAGCCCAATTAAAAGTCTGTGCTTTTTGGAGTGGTTAATAACATAATTGCAATAGAATCATTTTGGCTTACAGATATTTAATCACTTTCTGAGTAAATGGCTCTAAAGTCAGAATAAATAACATTAACCTACTTCACTCAATTTTTATGGGGACTAATTAATGGATTTTAAGGGTTTCAGAAGTTTTATAAAGGAGTGATCTAGGAATCAGAAAACCTACATTTAGTCCAGACTCTGTCATTAAAAACTGCGTGGCCTACAGTGATTTATTTTACATCTCTGAGGCTCAGTTTCTCCATCCATAAAATTAAGAGGAATTAGGCCGGATAATCTCTATACTTTGGGTTTAACATTCTAATACTCTACTCAACATTATTGTATCCTTTTTTTGTAACTTAAAACAGGAATAATTGACTTTTGGTTTCCCTAAAATTGGGTTTTTGGAAAATTTTCCCAAATGTCCCACTGTTCCCCAGACACAGTCACTTAAGCACACTGACCCCAACGAAACTGTCCAAATATGAATAAGGACAAATATAATACAGATACAGAAAATAGGAAAAAATAGACTTTAGATTTTTAGAGTTTTAAGTAAGTATATGTAAGCCATTTATTAGTAATTGCAGATCCATACTTTCCTCTTCCAATCTTTTTTCCCCATGCTTTTCTTTTCCAAGGGTTTTATGACTTTGCTTCCTCTCTAAAATGAACCTCGGGCTATTTCTAAAAGGAGTTGAAAAAAGATGTTTTAAAAGGAAATGACATATGGAAAGGAAGAAAAACAGAATACTAAATTATGTGTATAATATAATCTCAACTAGACTAGCAAATACTGTATATAATAGATTGGATGGTCATATATCAAAGGGTTAACAAGCTGCTCTTTTTGGATGAATAAAGGCAATATTTTTTTATTTTAAAATTTTGGATTAAAAGTTTTAATTAAATTTATTTATTTACTTTTTTAAAATATTTTATTTATTTATTTTTTGAGAGAGGGGAAGGGAAGGAGAAAGAGTAGGAGAGAAATATCAATGTATGGTTGCCTCTCATGCGTCCCCTGCTGGGAAATGGCCTGCAACCCAGGCATGTGCCCTGACTGGGAATCAAACCGCGATACTCTGGTTCGCAGGCCCGCGCTCAATCCACTGAGCTACACCAGCCAGGGCTAATTAAATTTATTGAGAGGACACTGATCAATAAGATCATATAGTTTTCAGGTGTACATTTCTATAATACATCATCCATATATTGCATTGTTGTGCCCACCACCCAAAGTCAAGTCTTCTTCCATCACCACTTATTCCCCCTATACCCACTTCTACTCTTACCACCTTCCCTTTGTTAACCATGATACTGTTGTCTGTGTCTATGAGGTTTTATTTTTCTTGTTTGTTTACTTGTTACTTTCAGTTTTAAATCCCACATATGAGTAAAATCTTAAGGTTTATAATTTTTCTCTCTGACTTATTTCTGTTAGCATGGTATTCTCAATATCCATCCATGTTGTCGCAAATGGCAGTATTTCATCTTTTCTTATGGCTGAGGAGTAAGTATTCTGTTGTATGTATGCACTGCCTCTTTTTTATACAATTATGTAGCAAAGGAAAATTCAGTGGTTTCTATGTCTTGGCCCCCATGAATAATGATGCAATAAACAAGGCTGCACATATCTTTGCAAATACATGCTTTCAATGTATTTTTTCTGGTCTTATGTTTAAATTTCTAATCTATTTTGTATGGGTTTTGTGTATTATATGAGTCCAATTTAATTCTTTTGTATGTGGATATCTACTTTTCCCAGCACTATTAGTTAAAGAGACTATTCTTTCCTCCTTATGTATTCTTGGCACTTTTATGGACTGTACATTTGTGGGTTTATTTCTGGGTTTTCTTATCTGTTCCATTGGTCTATATGTCTGTTTTCATGCCAATGTCATACTATTTTAATTACTGTTACTTGGTAATATATTTTGAAATCAGTAAATGTCACACCTCCAAATTTTTATTCTTTCTCAAAATTGTTCTGGCTATTTGGGGTCTGTTATGTTTTCATATGAATTTGAGAATGACTTTTTCCATTTTGGTAAAAAAAAAACAGCATTAAGATTTTGATAGGGATTGCATAGAACCTATAAGTCACTTTGGGTAGTATGAACATTTTTGTAAGATGGCCCTCAATGATCTATGCCTAGTGGTATTAATCCACTTGTATAAATCACCTTTCCTTGAGTGTGAGCTGGATCTATTGAATCAGTTCTAATGACAGAATTTGGCAAAAGTTGTATGATGTATGTCACTTCCAAGATTAGGTTATAAGAAGACTCTGGCTTTTGTCTAGTTCTCTCTCTCTCTCTCTCTCTCTCTCTCTCTCTCTCTCCCTCCCTCGCTGCCTGTCCTATGGAAAGGCCCACGTGCAAAGGAGCTGAGGGATGCTTCTGGACAACAGTCTCTAAGAAACTGAGGCCCTCAGCCAACATCCTATGAGGACCTGAAAATTCTTTTTTTTGTTGTTATTTATTTATTTATTTATTTATTTATTTATTTATTTATTTAAATTTAATCTTTTTTTAAAAATTTTATTTAGTTATTTTTCAAGTACAGTTTTTTGTCTATTTTTCCCATCCCAGCCTCCCCCGCCCCTTGCTCCCCCCCTCCCTCCCTTTTCCACCCCCCTTAGTTCTCGTCCCTGTGTCCTTCCTATTTGTTCCTCCAAATCCCTCCCCCTTTTTCCCCTTAACTTCCCTTCCTTCTCCCCTCTGGTCACTATCCCCTTGTTCTCTATTTCAGTGTCTTTGTTTTTTTTTTCTGCTTGCTTGTTTGTTTTGTTGTTTAGCTTCCTGTTAAAGGTGAGATCATATGGTATTTGTCTTTCAGCACCTGGCCTATTTCACTCAGCATAATGCTTTCCAGTTCCATCCATGTTGTTGCAAAAGGTAGTAGCTCCTTCTTTCTCTCTGCAGCATAGAATTCCATTGTGTATATGTACCACAATTTTTGGATCCATTCATTTACTGATGGGCACCTAGGTTGCTTCCAACTCTTGGCTATTGTAAATTGTGCTGCTATGAACATTGTGGTGCATAGGTTCTTTGATATTGATGTTTTAGGATTCTTAGGATATAATCCCAGCAGTGGAATTGCTGGGTCAAAAGGCAGGTCGATTTTTATTTTTCTGAGAAAATTCCATACTATTTTCCATAATGGCTGTACCAGTCTGCAATTCCACCAACAGTGAACTAAGGTCCCCTTTTCCCCACAACCTCTCCAACATTTGTTGTTTGTTGCTTTGTCTATTATAGCCATCCTGACTGGTGTAAAGTGGTATCTCATTGTGGTTTTAATTTGCATCTCTCTGATAGCTAACGATATTGAGCATCTCTTCATGTGTCTCTGAATGTTCTGTATGTCCTCCTTGGAGAAGTGTTTATTCAAGTCCTTTTCCCATTTTTTAATTGGGTTGGGTGTGTTCTTAGAGTGGAGTCGTGTAAGTTCTTTGTATATTTTGGAGATTAAACCTTTGTCTGAGGTATCATTGGCAAATATGTTTTCCCATACAGTTGGTTGTCTTGCTAATTTAATACTGTTTTCTTTAGCCATGCAGAAGCTTTTTATTTTGATGAGATCCCATTTGTTTATTCTTTCCTTTATATTCCTTACTCTAGGGGACATATCAGTAAAGAAGTTGCTGCGTGAAATATCTGAGATTTTCTTGCCAATGTTCTCCTCTAGGACTTTAATGGTGTCACAACTTACATTTAAGTCTTTTATCCACCTTGAATTTATTTTGGTGTATGGTGTAAGTCTGTGCTCAAGTTTCATTTTTTTGCACGTAGCTGTCCAGTTCTCCCAACACCATTTGTTGAAGAGGCTATCTTTACTCCATTTTATGTTACTGCCCCCTTTGTCAAATATTAATTGACTGTAGAGAGTTGGGTTGATTTCTGGGCTCTCTGTTCTGTTCCACTGGTCTATGTGCCTGTTTTTATGCCAGTACCAGGCTGTTTTGATTGCAGTGCCCTTGTAATACAGTTTGATAGCAGGTATTGTGATCCCCCCTACTTTGTTCTTCTTTCTCAAAAGAGCAGCTGCTATTCGGGCTCGTTTATGGTTCCATATAAATTTTCAAAGTGTTTGTTCTATGTCTGTGAAATATGCCATTGGTACTTTAATAGGTATTGCATTGAATCTGTATATTGCTTTGGGTAGTATGGACATTTTGATGATGTTAATTCTTCCACTCCATGAACATGGTATATGTTTCCATTTGTTTGTGTCTTCCTTGATTTCGTTCTTCAGGGTGAAAATTCTTTTAATAACCAAATGAATTTGCTTGGAAGCAGAGACTCTCAGCTGAGTCTTCAAATTGTAATGTGTGAGAGACTCTGAGCCAGACTGGCTGTGCCCAGACTCCTGACACACAAAAACTGAGGTAATAAATGTTGTTCTAAGCCACTGAGTTGTGCAGTAAATTATTACACAGAAAGAGATAAGCAATACAGTAACCAATCCCCTGTTTCCATTGACATTCTCCCTGACACTATGCCAGTTCTCCCTGCTTGGTGCCACTCATTCCTCACTACCAGTTGCCCCCTCCAACACAGACTCTTTTTTTATCCTGCTCAGGCTCTGATACCACCACCTTGCTACTCCATCAGGGAATGTCCTTGTCAACCCCTTCAGTTTCTGACTTTCCACACCAGGTTGCCCATCCAGGAGACTCTTTCATCAAGCTGCTTACATTCTGGTCCCTTGTACTAGGCTGCCCTCCACAGGGACACCCTCTTCACTCTGCTTGGTCTTTGACACCCCAATCTAGCCCCCCCCCCACATTCCCCACTAAAGTAGGCAAGATCCCTACCTTCTCTGCCTCACCTAATGGGTTTACAATGGAATTTTTCAGGAAGGAAAGGGAGGACAGAGTATGTATGTTAATTTTAACATGTATATTGCCAAATAACCCTCTAAAATCTCATGTCAATTTACATTCTTCTCTCTCTGTCTCCTTTCCTTGTCTTACAGGGTGCTGGTTGGTTTTTCTTTCCTACTATTATTTCTAGGTCTCATTCCAATGAAATGCCAAATAGTCTAATTCTTTTTAAAAAACACCTGATGGGTTTCTCTATAGTACTGGCATATCTAAGTAGACAGCATTTCCTCCTTAAAATGTAAATCCTGTCCTTCACTCTCACTGATAGTAATGAACTTATATTCTTGGTCAGTGAGTTGTAATATAGAGTTATGAAGGGGAAAAAAGAAAGTATTTCTTTAAAGAGAGTAGTAGTAGTAGTAGTAGTAGTAGCAGCATGTTTTTCAACAGTTAATGAAAAGGATGAACATTGCAATTTTAGAGTTATAGGAGCTTTTTCAAAAGAGTTACACTGCTCTTTGTTAAGTTCTGAATTAATATACTTGTCTATCTAGCCAAGAAGACGCACGTTCTTTCTCAGGCCATCTTTTAGCTTTTGGGTTACAATTTGTGTACACATGTTTATTTAATCTATCTGAAGCTCTGGTTAGCCTGGCATTATGTCTGTTTCTTAGAGCACTTTATGAAATTCTATTAATTTATCTAGTCTTTACTATAGAATTAAGAGTGTGATATTTCTGTGAAGGACAAATGCCATATGATCTCACCTTTAACTGAAACATAATCAACAAAAGAAAAAAACAAGCAGACAAAAAAAGGAGGAGAGGCTTAGGAACCTCCAGGACATCTTTAAACATTCCAACATCTGAATTATAGGAGTACCAGAAGGGGAAGAGGAACAGCCATGAGTGGAAAACATATTTGAACAAATAATAAAGGAGAATTTCCCCAATCTGGCAAAGGAAATAGACTGCCAGGAAATCCAGGAAGCTCAGAGAGTCCCAAAGAAGTTGGACCCAAGAAGGAACACACCAAGGCACATCATCATTACATTAGCCAAGATTAAAATGAAGGAGAGAATCCTAGAAGCAATAAGAGATAAGGGGACAGTCACCTACAAAGGAGTCCCCATCAGACTGTCAGCGGATTTCTCAAAAGAGACCTTACAGGCAAGAAGGGGCTAGAAAGAAGTATTCCAAGTCATAAAAGACAAGGACCTACATCCAAGATTGCTCTATGCAGCAAAGTTTTCATTTAGAATGGAAGGGCAGATAAAGTGCTTCTAAGATAAGATCAAATTCAAGGAGTTCATCATTACCAAGCCCTTATTATATGAAATGTTAAAGGGACTTACCTAAGAAAAAGAAGATAAAAAAGATGAACAGTGAAAGGACAGCAAACTCACAGTTATTAACAACCACACCTAAAACAAAAGCAAACTAAGAGGACAGTTAGATCAGGAGCAGAACCACAGAAATGAAGATCACATGGAGGGTCAGCAACAGGGGAGTGGGAGAAGGAGAAGGGGGGAGAAGGTACAGAAAATAAGCAGCATAGACGGTAGGTAGAAAATAGGTAGGGGGGAGGGCAAGAATAGTAGGGGAAATATAGAATCTAAAGAACTTGAGACACGTTGTCATAAACTAAAGGGGGGAATGGTTGGGGAGGGGTGTGCAGGGTGGAGGGGAATGAAGGGGGAAAATAAAACAACTGTAATGACATAATCAATAAAATATATTTAAAAAAGAAAATTAAAAAACAAGCAAAAAATATATGACCAGAGACACTGAAAGTAAGAACTATCTGATAGTAACCAGAGGGGAGGTGGGAGGGAACAGTGGGGAGAAGGGTTTTCAGGAACTCCTATAAAGGACACATGGACAAAACCAAGGGGAAGGGTGAAAGCAAGGGAAAGAGGGGGGTTTGGCTGGGGTGAGGAAGGCAGTGGGGGGGGATGCAGACATTTGTAATTGAACAGCAATAAAATAATTTTTTAAAAGAGTGTGATATTTCTATACCTTTATTTAAAAAGCAAAATAAGCCAGGCAGTGAAAGACAAATACCATATGATCTCACCTTTAACAGGAACCTAAACAACAAAACAAACAAGCAAGCAAAATATAACCAAAGACACTGAAATAGAGAACAGGCTGACAGTAACCAGAGGGGAGAGGGGAGAGAATTTCAAGGGAAAAGGAGAAGGTTTTGCAGGAACAAGTATAAAGGACATATAGACAAAAACAAAGGGGGTGGAAATGGGAGTGAGGGGGAGGACTGGGGGTGGGCTGGGATGGGGGTAAAAAGGCATAAAACTGTACTTGAACAACAATTAAAATTTTTTTTAAATCACAAGGAGAAACCAAACCTGTAAGGGTGTCACTTACTCAAGGTCACACAGCTAATTGGTGACAAAACTAGGGCTGAAACTCAAGTCTTCTAGTCCAGACCCTGAACTCTTTCCATGCCATTGCACTTCCTCTCCAAAGTGCAAGGTTTGAGCTCCTCTTCCAAACTGGAACCTGAATATATAGCAACTTCTGCCCAGTCTGGCAGACACTATCTGGCCAGGTCAACTCAGCTCCTTAGCTGTAGACTATTATGCTAAGTGAAATAAGCCAGTTGGTGAAAGACAAATACCATATGGTCTCACCTATAAGAGGAATCTAATGAACAAAATAAAACTACAGGCATGGAAACATGGAATAGAATGACAGTGGTCAGAGGGGAGGGGGAAGAAGATAATGGTGGAAAGACAGGGAAGGGACTAGTCAAAGAACATGTATGAATGACCCACGGACATGGGCAACAGTGTGGGAATTTATCATGGAAGTGGGGGTTGGGATTCATGGAGGAGGGCAAAGGGGGAGAAATTGGGACAACTGTAATAGAATGACAATTGAAAAAATGATTTTAAAAAGAAGTGATTGTACTTGGATTTACCTGCACCTCTTTGTGGCATCATTAAAATTGTTTTTTAAATGTCTTGAGGACACTGAGAGTGTTACTCTTAGTGAAAAAATACAAATAAAAATAAGTTGGCATATTAAGCAAAAAAAAATTTCTAAAACCTTCATCAGTAACACCATGTTGCGGGCTGGTTTTGCTGTTGAGTGGTGAATTCAATTTAAGAAGATAAATCAATTATACAAACTTAATGTTCTTCTAAGGGAACTGTTTAAATTACAGTACAAGGAAACATTATATAGACTTTTAAAAAGAATAAAGTAAATCTGCCCTGGCTGGTGTGGCTCAGTGGATTGAGTGCAGGCTGCAAACCAAGGGGTCGCCGGTTCAATTCCCAGTCAGGGCACATGCCTGGGTTTCGGGCCAGGTCCCCAGTGGGGGCCATGTAGGAGGCAACCACACATTGATGTTTCTCTAGCTCCCTCCCTCCCTTTCCCTGTCTAAAAATAAATAAAATCTTTAAAAAAAAAGAATAAAGTAAATCAATATAAAGAGTGATTTTCAAGGTTTAAGTGAAAACAATTACAGACAAAAATTAGTGTAATAGTATCCTATCATTTGTGAGAGTATATATACACATATATATTTGTATATGTATAGAATAATAAAATATCTTCAGAAAGATACACAAAAATTAGAATAGTGGATGCTTCTGGGAAGGACAAATGGGTGATGATGGTGGGAAAGAAACTGACTTTTTACTATCTCTTTATACCATTTCTTTATGCCATCGGAATTTTCACTATGTGCCTATACTGTCTGCCAATTTTTTTAGTTATATAGTGCTTATAGTTTTTAAAGTATTTTTAAAGAATTTATTTATTTATTTTTACAGAGGGGATGGGAGGGAGAAAGAGGGAGAGAAACATCAATGTGTGGTTGCCTTTCACACATCTCCAACAGGGACCTGGCCCCAGCCCAGACATGTGCCCTGACTGGGAATTGAACCAACAACCTTTCAGTTCATAGGCCAGTACTCAGTCCACTGAGCCACACCAGCCAAGGCTAAAGTGCTAAAGTGTGTGTGTGTGTGTGTGTGTGTGTGTGTGTGTGTGTGTGTGTGTGTGTGTGTGTTTATAAAATTTTATTTAATGTACAGTGAGTCTTGTATCATTAGAGACCTTCATACTGGTTTTTGCCTCCAAACTACTTTCCAGCTTCTCTTCTCTCCATTTCCTGCATGCTCCAGCCACACTTTAGAAAGGATTGACCTGCACTCTTTCTCTCTCCTGCCAGCAGGGCCTCCAGCTCCACTATTTCACTACCTTCTAATTAATGTAACTAGGTATTGTGTTCCATAATTACAGGGTTTGTCAGTGAAATCATAGTTGCCTCCCTTGTGACAATGACATTTTAGCTCCATGAATCTCCCCAGAGTCTGAAGTCTGGGAGCTTCTGTGAGCCAACAAAATTCCCAGGATTATTAAGTTGTCTCTGCTCTCAACCCATTTTCATGTATGCAAGTAAATGAGCAGGTTCTCAATTCACATGATTTTATACACCATACTTACAATTCTTTGGAGATGGAATGACAATCAAATGCATGTTTTTAAGGCTTTACCAAGGTATAATTTACATATTACAAAATCCAGCACTGAATACATATAGTTTGGGATTTTTAGTAAATGCAAAGAGTTATGCCAACTCAAGTGTATTTTTAATGATGAGCTTAAGAATATAATTTAGCCCTGGCTGGTGTAGCTCAGTGGATTGAGTGTGGGCCTGTGAACTAAAGGATCCCGGTTTGACTCCCAGTCAGGGCACATGCCTGGGTTGCAGGCCAGTTCCCAGCAGGGGCCACAAAAGAAGCAACCATACATTGATATTTCTCTCCCTCTCTCCTTCCCTACCCTTCTAAAGATAAAGAAATAATTTTTTTAATTTTAAAAGAATAATTTAAAATATTCTAGATCATAATAGGTTTCTGGTATTACTTAGTTTCTCTATTCTGACCTCAACTTACAAGTTGTTCCCTGCCCTAGTGTTTAAAGGAAGACTCCTCATTCTACTGTTCCTTAAAACCATAGCATATTGGAATTAGAAGGGCCCTTAGAAATTAACTAGAGATGGACAACTGAGAGCCACATAGGGCAGATGCTTTTCTTAAAGTCATATAACAGATAAATAGCAGAGTCAAGATTAAAATCCAGGATTCTTGTTGCTAGCCCAGTAAACTTCCCACTATAGCACAAAGCCTCTTCTCTTAAGCATTGCTAATGTCCTGGAAATCAATAAATCAATCACCATCAATCAATTTTCCCAGATAAAGCTAAAGATTTTATGGGGTAGGAAGGACTCAGGTTGAGAGTGGGTCCAGAGAACAGAGAGGAAATAAAAACTCTTTTATTCACAATCCTTCTGGATTAATTTCTTTCTTAGCATTTATCACAATTAACCAAGAACATAAGTTCTTTTCTATCCAGAGAAAGACTTTATGGTTGCAGGTCAATAGTATCAATCATTATTCTTATTACTCTTATTTTATTGCATTTTCTACAGCATATGTTAATTAGCAAGATGTGAAGGTGATATGAAACAGCAGATAAAACCAGATACACACTCCTTCCTGTTTTTTCAAAAATTACACTAATACAGACTCCATTCCCCACAAATTTGAGCAGGAAAAGCAATGTAGCTTCTCATCTTGTTTTTCTAGCAGTCGGTCTGTGAAAAACAACAGGTGATAAAGAGAGAAGTACACTTCATATCTTTGTGTGAACAAAACTGAAATGTTCTCTCCCACCAGTTATAGTGACGCTTGGTGACACCATAGTAGGAAGGAGCAGGCCAACAACATTGTTGAGGTATTGAATATGACAGTTTGAACTTAATGAGAAAACTCTAAAATGTTCAGATGGAATCATTGACAATTCTTTTTCTATTTTTTTATTAGAAATCATGCTTCCCCCTGAAAAATAATATATTTTCCCCTAGTAATTCCTATCTAATAATGTATCTTGAGACAAAGCAGAGATTTATGTACAAATATTTTATCACAATCTTTATGAGCATGAAGAAATATTAGAAATAATTAGAAACAATTGGAGGTGATTAGTAAAATATGACAGTTGCATAAAAGGCAATTTTATGCAGCCATTAAAATTATCTTTTCAAATTTTTTATGTTTGACAGCTTTATTGAGATATAATTTATATACCACAAATTTCACTGGTTTAAAGTGTAAATCCAAAGCTTTTTGATATATTCATAGAGTGGTGGAACTATCATGTAACCCAATTTCCAAACATTTTCATTACTCCAAAAAGACACTGTACCTATCAGCAGTCACTGTCCATACCCCCAAACTATAAATTAATAAGAAAAAGACAAACAAACTCAAAAGACCATTGGACAAAGGGAAGGCAATCACAGAAGAGGGCATGAAAATAAGTTCTGTATATAAATAAAAACATGTTCAATTTTACAAGTGATAAGGAAATGAAAATCAATGGGTAGGCAAAAATGAAAAGATTGATAGCACCTGGTACTAGTTAAGAGTATGGAAAAACGGGCATTCTCAGACATAGTTGGGAGGAGTATGAAGTGTTAGAACTCTTTTGGAAAATAATCTGGCACCATTTATTTACTTTTTAAACATCAGCTAAAGAATAAAACAAACAAGCAAACAGAATAAAAACAAAGATGCTGAAATAGAGAACAAGTGGGCAGCGACCAGAGGGGAGAGGGAAGGGAACTTGAGGGGAAAAAGGGGGAGGGATTTTGAGGAACAAGTATGAAAGACACAGAGTTGAGGACTGGGGGTGGGGGGGGAATGGGAGGGAGGGGGGAGACCGGGCGGGGGGGGGGGAAGGGAAAAAAAAATGTACTTGAAAAGTAACTAAATAAAAATAAAAAAAATAAAAAAATAAATAAAATCATTCGAAACTGGAAAAAAAATAAAAAAAAAATAAAAATGAAAAAAAAAAAAAAAAACATCACATTCCACTGGGATCAGCGACTCAATTTTAAAAGTCTATCCTACAGACATTTAAGGACTGATAGGTAAGGATATGGAAATGAAACTGATTTCTGCAGGTATTACATCTTGCAAAGCAGTGCATGTAGTATGATCCCATCTTTGGGCCATGCACTACAGGTAATATTCTCACTCTCCACAGGGGAAGCTGGTGCTCACAGAAGTGAAGTAACTTGTTTTGGATCTTACACACAGCTACCAAGTGGCAGAACTAGCATTCATACTCAGGTCCATCTGGGGCTAATCTTTTGGAACATCATTTTTGAGATGCAAAATGAACTCATGTCTTGATGAAAAGGTTGGAAGTTTGTGAGATTAGAATTCAGTGATAGAATAGTTTGTGGGGGACTGGGTTGTAGGAAACATGTAAAATTCATTTATTCATTCATCCAACAGATATTTATTAGCACTTATGATGTGACAGGCAGTTTAAATCGCTGAGAGAGTTATCAATGAATGAAACAAAGAAAAATCTCTGCCCTTTTGAAATTTACATTGGGGGAGTGAAGCAGAGAATTAACTATGTATATGAGAGAACTTTCCATAAAGTAGCCACCCATGTACTATGAAAAATGGGGACATTTGTTAAAGAAGATATAAGATACAGAAATGTTGTACATATGATGACACCTTGTCCTCTTCAAAGTTATGACCTTCTTGAGGAAATCTGATTCACTGTAGTGGTTTGAATCAAGTCATTAGTAACTGCAGCATAATGTTCCTTCTGCTCTGGTAGCAGAAGCCGAGTAACGAACTTTGCCACAATACATTTCATGCCAAGATCCTGCATCAAAATCTCAGACACAGTAGGTTTTGGAACCCACAGCTCAGTTTCTAGTTATTTCACCATGAGTCCTGGATCTTTTTTGATCACTGCCCATACACATTCAACATTCTCAGCTGTTCTGCTTGTTTCAGGCCTTCCAGAATGTGGATCGCTTTCAACAAATTCTGGACCATCTTTGAAGCACCTGTGCCACACTTTTATTCGTGCTGCACTCATTGTATCATCCCTGAAAGCCTTCTGAATCATCTGAATAGTTTCTGTGGAAGAATGTTCAAGCTTACTGCAAAATTTGATGCAGATTTGCTGCTCTACTCACTCAGTCATTTTGAATGCGATGGCTACACAGTACACATACTCACTCAAGGACACATACCATCCCCAATGACCAGTACAGTAAAGTCATCATTGTTCACCCATGCACATTCCAGTCCACTCTCCTTGGCTGGTAGGCTGCATTGATGTTGTGCAAACCATTCTCATTATATTAACAATGGCTGCACTTTTTCCAGACAGACCTCATATAATGTGAGATGATGAATAGAGTTATGGAGGAAAATTAAGTAGAACGGGGGATGGGGTACTAGAGGGTGCATTGAAATTTTAGAAATAGTCCCCAGAAAAGGACTCACTGAGAAGGAAATATTTAAGTAAATACCTGAAGAATGTGAGAGAAGAGCCATGCAGATATCTGGGGGAAGAACACTTTAGCAGAGGGAACAGTAAGTTCAAAGGACCTGTGGTAAGAACCTATCTATCATAGTCAAGGAGAAGCAAGGAGGCTTATGGGCTGGGACTGAGAAGACAGGAAAAGTAGTAGATAATGAGGTCAGAGAGGGACTTGGGAGCCATGATTTTACCTTATCCTCAGAAAAAGAGGGGAGCCACTGGAGAGTTATAAAAAGAGGAGTGATGTAATCTGAAGTACATTTTAAAAGCATCACTGTGACTGTTGTGTTTAAAATTAACTGAAGGGCCCTGGCCAGGTGGCTCAGCTAGTTGGAGCATTGTCCTGTACACCAAAAAGTTGAGGGTTTCATTCCCAGTCAGGGCACATACCTAAGTTGCAGGTTTGATCCATTGATGTTTCTCTCTCACATGGATGTTTCTCTCTCTCTCTCTCTCTGGTTCTTCCCCTTCCTCTCTCTAAAATTAACAGACATATCCTTGAGTGAGGATGTAAAAAAAACAGCTGAAGGAAGGCAAGGATGAAACAAGGAAGACCAAATAGGAGGCCAATGCAATGATTAAGGAGGAAGATGATAGTGGCTTAGATCAGAGTAGTAGCAGTGGAGATCTAAGAAGTGGTTAGGTTCTGACTATGTGTTGCAGGTAGAGTCAACAGGATTTGCTGATGATTTAGATGTTGGATATGAGAGGAAATTTTTTGCATGAGAAACTAGAAAATTGGACTTGCTATTTTTTTAAGATTTTATTTATTTATCTTTAGAGGGGAAGGGAAGGAGAGAGGGAGAGAGACATCAATGTATGGTTGCCTTTCGTGCGTCCCCTGCTGGGAACTGGCCTGCAGAGAACTGGCCTGCAACCCCAGTATGTGCCCTGACTGGGAATTGAACCACGATTGTCTGGTTCGCAGGCCCACGCTCAATCCACTACACCAGCCAGGGTTTGGACTTGCTCTTTAATTAGAGCTGGGGAGACCTATGAGAGAGGCAAGCTGGGGGTAGTGAAGCCAAGGGCCTGATGAACTTGCGTGAGCTTACAGTAACAGTCCACTTCAAAACACCTATCAGCTTCATTCTTTTAAGTCTATTGAAAATTAGACCCAGACATTTCAGGACTGAAAGGAGCCCTCTTAGGTTCTGTTAGTTGACATTCAGGGATAGAGAACTCTCTACCGATGAAAACTGAGAAAGTCCCTTTTATGTTGAGGTGCATCTAACTAAAAACAAAATAGAAAAACAACAAATTCAAAAGCCAAGGGTTTCTTATATAACTGTACTGTGAATATAAACAGAAAGCCTAGAGTCATACATTATGGGAGATGCCACCAGGAAGTGTCTGTGGATGATTAAGAGAAATAGGATCTCCAAGGTATTGACATGGGAAATCATGGTAGGCAAAATAATGGTTCCCGAAAGATGTCCACATCTAAATCCCCTGTGGCTTGCTTTCAAACCAAGACTTAAAGATTGTGAGCCTTCACCAATTTTTCCGGTGGGGGGGGGGTGGAACGGCCATTTCCATTCTCTAGTAGTTGTCTCTTTTCCTCACTTCTTTACTCAGTATCACTTTTTTTTAATATTAAATTTTATTTAGTTACTTTTCAAGTACATTTTTTTTTATCTATTTCTCCCATCCCACCCCCCCCGCCCGGTCTCCCCCCTCCCTCCCATTCCCCTCCCCCAGTCCTCATCTCTGTGTCTTTCATACTTGTTCCTCAAAATCCCTCCCCCTTTTTCCCCTTAAGTTCCCTTCCCTCTCCCCTCTGGTCGCTGCCCACTTGTACTCTATTTCAGTGTCTTTGTTTTTATTCTGTTTGCTTGTTTGTTTTATTCTTTAGTTCCTGTCAAAGGTGAGATCATATGGTATTTGTCCTTCAATGCCTGGCCTATTTCACTCAGCATAATGCTTTCCAGTTCCATCCATGTTGTTGCAAAGGGTAGTAGCTCCTTCTTTCTCTCTGCTGCATAGAATTCCATTGTGTATATGTACCACAATTTTTTGGTCCATTCGTTTACTGATGGGCACCTAGGTTGCTTCCAACTCTTGGCTATTGTAAATTGTGCTGCTATGAACATTGTGGTGCATAGGTTCTTTGATATTGATGTTTTAGGATTCTTGGGATATAATCCTAGCAGTGGAATTGCTGGGTCAAAAGGCAGGTCAATTTTTATTTTTCTGAGAAAATTCCATACTGTTTTCCATAATGGTTGTACCAGTCTGCAATCCCACCAACAGTGAACTAAGGTCCCCTTTTCCCCACAACCTCTCCAACATTTGTTGTTTGTTGCTTTGTCTATTATAGCCATCCTGACTGGTGTAAAGTGGTATCTCATTGTGGTTTTAATTTGCATCTCTCTGATAGCTAATGATATTGAGCATCTCTTCATGTGTCTCTGGATATTCTGTATGTCCTCTTTAGAGAAGTGTCTGTTCAAGTCCTTTTCCCATTTTTTAATTGGGTTCGATGTCTTCCTAGAGTGGAGTCGTGTAAGTTCTTTGTATATTTTGGAGATTAAACCTTTGTCTGAGGTATCATTGGCAAATATGTTTTCCCATACAGTTGGTTGTCTTGCTAATTTAATATTGTTTTCTTTAGCCATGCAGAAGCTTTTTATTTTGATGAGATCCCATTTGTTTATTCTTTCCTTTATATTCCTTGCTCTAGGGGACATATCCTTAAAAATGTTGCTGCGTGGAATATCTGAGATTTTCTTGCCAATGTTCTCCTCTAGGACTTTAATGGTGTCACAACTTACATTTAAGTCTTTTATCCACCTAGAATTTATTTTGGTGTATGGTGTAAGTCTGTGCTCAAGTTTCATTTTTTTGCACGTAGCTGTCCAGTTCTCCCAACACCATTTGCTGAAGAGGCTATCTTTACTCCATTTTATGTTACTGCCCCCTTTGTAGAATATTAATTGACTGTAGAGGGTTGGGTTGATTTCTGGGCTCTCTGTTCTGTTCCATTGGTCTATGCGCCTGTTTTTATGCCAGTACCAGGCTGTTTTGATTACAGTGGCTTTGTAATACAGTTTGATATCAGGTATTGTGATCCCTCCTACTTTGTTCTTCTTTCTCAAAAGAGCAGCTGCTATTCAGGCTCATTTATGATTCCATATAAATTTTTGAAGTGTTTGTTCTATGTCTGTGAAATATGCCATTGGTACTTTAATAGGTATTGCATTGAATCTGTATATTGCTTTGGGTAGTATGGACATTTTGATGATGTTAATTCTTCCACTCCATGAACATGGTATATGTTTCCATTTGTTTGTGTCTTCCCTGATTTCTTTCTTCAGTGCTGTGTAGTTTTCTGCATACAGGTCTTTTACCTCTTTGGTTAGGTTTATTCCCAGATATTTTATTTTTCTTTTTGCTATATCGAATGGGATTTTTTCCTTGATTTCTGCTTCTGCATTGTTTGTATACAAAAATGCCTTTTCAGTATCACTTTTATAGCCTACTCTGGAGACTACCTATGATTCCTGCCCTCATGTTTTCAATTTATGTTGATGCTTGTGTCATATGTGGAAACCTTTTAGAAACTACAACATATTACAGTAGTCTCTCCTTATCCATAGTTTCAGTTACCCATGGTCAACTATGGCTTGAAAATATTAAATGGAAAATTCCAAAAACAAAAATTCGTAAGTCTGAAATTGCACCTTGTTCAGAGTAGTGTGATGAAATCTCATGCTGTCCCACCCCACATCACCTAGGACATGAATCACCACTTTTTCCAGTGTCTCCACACTGAATATGCTCCCTGCCCATTAGTCACTTGGTAGCCATCTCAGTATGTCATGGTATGGCAGTGCTTGTGTTCAAGCAACCCTTACTTTACTTAATAATGCCAAGTTCACAAAACTTCTATTATAATATATTATTATTATTCTATTTTATTTTTAGTTAATGTTTTAATCTCTCACTGTACCCATTATAAATTAAACTTTATCACAGGTATGTGCATGTATAGGAAAAAATCTAGTATATATAGGGTTCAGTACTATCCACCTGGAGTCTTCAGGCATCCACTGGGATATTGGAATGTATCCCCCACAGATAAGGGCAGACTACACTGCTCACTTTTGTACTTAATTTTGTTTTTTTTTAAACAAGGCTCCACAAATTATATAAGCTTCAGGCCCTATACATAGAGTATGGCCCTACTCATACTCTAAATTCAACCAGCAAGTCCAGATGACTGTACTATTACAATATATCCACAATCTGACTGCTTCTCCCCACTTCATCTACTACTACTCTGACCCAAGCCACCATCATCTCTCATTAGGATTATTGCAATACTCCTGACTAGTCTCACTGCTCCTTCCCTATCATTTTCCTTCCTACAGTCTATTTTTAACATAGCAGACAGAGGGATCTTTTCATAAAATAAATTACATTATATAATTATTCTGCTCAAAACTCTCCAATAGCCTCATGTCTTACTCAGAGAGAAAAAAAAACTTTTTGGCATCTTCTACTATACTTCCCCTCACTCACTTCATTCCAGCCACACCACCCTTTTTGCTATTCCTCAACCACACCCCACAAAATTCCCCTTAACAGGTTTGCACTGGCTTCTGCATCTCCCTGAGAAAGTTCTTCCTTCAGACAACCACATGGCTTCTTCTCTCACCTCCTTTACACCCTTGCTTGAATATCACCCTTTCAATGGGCCTTACCTTGCCCTCCCCATTAAAAATTTCGCCTACCTACTCACTCACCATTCCTTGCACTCTTGATCACATTTACCCTGCTCTCTACTTCTTTCCCCCCATAGTATCACTTTCTAAATCACTAGACAATTTATTTATTTATTTATTTATTTATTTATTTATTTATTTATTTATTTATTATAGTTATTGTGTTTCATCTCTCTCCTTCTAAATTGCAACCTCACAAACACAGGAATCTTTATTTTACTCACTTGTGTATCCTCAATACTTGGAATATTGCTGTGCCTGGCAACTAGTAGGCATCTAATGAATACTTGTTGAATGAATGAATAAATAAGTCAAGAGTGGTCCAAACAGAGGGAAGAGCATGTACAAAGATCCATAAGTGAAAGAGTGTATGGCTTATTCAAGCAACCCAAAGAAGTCTTAAGGACAAAGATGAAAAAAGAGAATGGTCCAAGCCGAGGCTGGCAAGGCAGAGCACAACCAAAGGAGGAAGACCTCAGTACACCAGAGTTATGACACTGATTTTCATAGCAAGGAAAATCCATTGAGGAGTTATAACCATGGGGGTGATGTGATCATACTTTGGAGAGACCTTTAGCAGTTGTGTAGGAAATAGACTGGTAGGAGATGAGGGTGCGGGAAAATGGGAGAGAGTAGAAGCTATTGGACTAGAGCTTATAACATTATATTGTATAATTGAAATTTGCTAAGAAAGTAGGACTTAAATGTTTCCATAAAAAAGGTGAATATGTGAGATAATAGATACATTAATATGGTTTCATAATGTATAAGTGCATCAAATCATAATGTAAACTTTAAACATCTTACAATTTTGTTAATTATACCTCACTATCTGGAGAAAATTATCATACAGTAAAATGTGTGTTTAAAAGAGGTTTTTGGAATTGTGATGAAGGTAGGGGGTGGGCGGAAATTGGGTGGAGGTGGACAAACAGGGTGGGGAGTAGAGTACATCTGTAATAGTATCAACAATAAAAGTTTTTTAAATAAAATAAAAAGATGCTATTGTAATAGTTGAAGTAAGAAGTGATGGTGTTTCAGATTAATCTGGGCAGTGGCAGGGGATATGGAATAAAGTGGAAAGATAAAAATATTTAGGAAGTAGAATCAGAAACCTCTAATAAGGCACTAAAAGAAGAGGGTCTTTGATAAGAAATGTGGAGTCATCTGGCTGACTGTTGCTAGGAGGTCAAGTGAACAGGGACTGAAAAATGTCTATTAAAATTTAGTGACAGGGAAGCAATTGGCCATCTTGTCAAGAGCATTTCCAAGAAATGGAGATGGTGAAAGTCAGCCTGAAGTGCACTGACCAATGAGTGCAGTCTGAGGAAGTGGAGGCCACTTTGCATATCTACCATGCATCTGACACTTTGTAGGCTCCAATATGTGCCACTTTCTGCCCTCCCTTCCCTGTGTTAATGAGGTTGCACAACTGCAATGGTAT
This sequence comes from Artibeus jamaicensis, assembly GCF_021234435.1. Taxonomy (NCBI): domain Eukaryota; kingdom Metazoa; phylum Chordata; class Mammalia; order Chiroptera; family Phyllostomidae; genus Artibeus; species Artibeus jamaicensis. The sequence goes on along the minus strand of NW_026521327.1, from coordinate 562,980 downwards.
TGCTAATTAAATAAACTCTAGGTAAAGAAAAAAGTGTGAAATTAAAATAATACCATAAGTAGTTAAATATTTACTATTCCTTTGATATCAGATTTCTTAAGGTAAAACATTAAATTCAAAAATTAATGAGGAAAACAGCTGGTACTGAATATTCAAGCTCCCAGAGGAACACATTAATGAATCATTTTTAAAGCAGGACAGTTTCACACTTAATCTGTTCAAAGAATAGGAACACAGTCATTTCTCAATTATCGCTTTATAAAATGAATATAAATTTCAGATTAGTCTGCTCCCAAAATGGAAATGGCCTTTTACTATTATAATAATAAATGTTTGCTGTAAGAAATTCAGGCATTAACCTAGTATATAAAGAAAGATGATGATACAGAGTTTCAGTTTTGCAAGATGAAATGTGTTCTGTGGGTGAATGGTGGTCATAGTTGCATAGCAATGTGAATGTGTGTAATGCCAATCAACTGTACACTTAAAAAGAGGGGTTAGGGGGAGGTGGGAAAGGACAAGGGATAAACGGTGATGGAAGGAGACTTGACTTGGGGTGGTGAACACACAATACAATATGCAGGTGATGTATCACTTCATTGCACACCTGAAACCTATAAAATGTTATTAACCAATGTCACCTCAATAAATTCAATAATTTTTAATTGTACACTGAAAATGCTTAAAATAGTAAATTCTATGCTATGTATATTTTGACCACAATTTAAAAAATAAACAAATTTTAAAACAAAAAGAAAAAGGGGGTAATTACCCTCTAATCCCACTGCTTAAGTTAACATATAGGGTTTGTACTTTATTCATGCATTCAACAAATATTGAATGACCGCTATATGCCAAGCACATGTCTAGGTGCTGAGAATGCATTTGTGAGCAAAACAATGTTCTTCATCTTGTGGAGCTTACTTCTGATGGGGGACAAACAAAATAAACTAATGAACAGGGAAGTGTGTACAAGGGTAGGTGAAAGTAAGTTTACAATTGTAAGTATACAAAAGAGAGCTTATTATTGTATTATTATTTATTAATCAATGTGTTATTTAATTCTATTATTTCCATATGAACAACTGTAAACCTACTTTTTCCCACCCCTGTATTATGTTGGATGATGAGACATTATATAGAAAAATAAGACAGAGAAGAGAGATTATGAGTAATGGGGAGGCTGTAAATTTATAAAAGGAAGGCCTCACTGATAAAGTGACACATGAGCAGAGACCAGAAAAAAATGACAGAGTGAGTCATGTTAGGTACCCAAAAGAAGAGCATTCCAAGCAGGAGGAATAGCCAAGGCCAAGGTCCCAAAGCAGAAGCAGGTTTGGCATGTGCAAGGAACAACAAAAAAAACAGAATGGCTGAAATGGAATAAGTGGGGGGAGTGGAGTAGAAAAGGCCAGAGTCATATAGAAGAACACAGATGTAGGTCTCTGAAGGCCATAGAAAGAACTTTGGATTTTATTCTTAGTGCGGATGGGAACCATTGGAGTATTTTAGTTTTGAGCACAGGAGGGACCTGATGTGATTTCACTTTAAAAGGATAACTTTGGCTGCTGAGTTGAGATTAGACTGAAAGAGGGCAAGGCAGGAAGCAGGGTGAAAAATTAGGAGGCTATCACAATAATCCAGGTGGGAAATGATGGTGGCTGAGGCCAAGGTGGTGGCAGTGAAGATGGTGAGAAGTGCTCAGACTCTGTACATATGTGGAAGGTAGAGCCAATGGCATTTACTAAGGGACTGGGTGTCTGCAGGAGTAGATTTAGGCTTTGTGTGGCCTGGAGATTATACAATTTGTAGTGTTGTCTGTTAGGAAAAAGGATACAAAATTAGGTACAAAAATGAATATTTATTTAAAATGAGAAAGGAAATTACAACATATTACAAATATTTTATTTATTTTTCAATTACAGTTTACATTCAATATTATTTTTCTTTAGTTTCTGGTGTACAGTCTAGTAGTTACACAGTCATATTTTACAAAGTATAGCCCTGGCTGGTATAGCTCAGTGGATTGGGCACAGAGATCATATAGTTTTTTGCAAACCAAAGGGTTGCTGGTTCAATTCCCAGTCAGGGCACATGCCTGGGTTGCAGGCCAGGTCCCCAGTAGGGGGCTCATGAGAGGCAACCACACCTTGATGTTTCTCTCCCTCTCTTTCTCCCTCCCTCCCCCTCTCTAAAAATAAGTAAATAAAATCTTTAAAAAAATAAAAATAACAAAGTGTTCCCCCTAATATTTCCAGTACCCATCTCACACTATACATAGTTATTACACTATTACTGACTATATTCCCTATGCTGTACTTTGCATCCCCATGACTGTTCCATAACTACCAATCTCTACTACTTGATCCCTTCACCTTTTTCACCCAGTCCCCTAATCTCTCTCCATTTTGGCAACCATCAGTTTCTTCTCTGGATCTACAAGTCTGTTTCTGTTTTGTTTGTTCATTTATATTGTTCGTTAGATTCCACATATAAGTGAGATCATATGGTATTTGTCATTCTCTGACTGGCTTATTTCACTTAGCATAATACTCTCCAGGCCCATTCATACTGTTACAAAAGGTAAGATTTCCTTCTTTTCTATAGCTGAGTAGCATTCCATTGTGCAAATTGTAACACAGTTTTTTAAATATTTATTTTTTTACAAAGAGGGGAAGGGAGGGAGAAAGATGACAGAGACATTGATGAGTAAGAGAATCATCAACTGGTTATCTCTTGCACACATCCAACTGGGGACCTAGCTCCCAACCCAGGCATGTGCCCTGACTGGGAATCAAACTGGCGACCTTTTAGTTCACAGGCTGGCACTCAATCCACTGAGCCACACCAGCCAGGATGTAACAGTTTTTATTTACTCATATACTGACCCATATACTTGGGCTGCTTTCAAATCTCAGCTATTGCAAATAATGCTACAATGAACACAGAAGTGCTTTTTTGGGGGTGGGGGGTGGATATCAGTATTTTGGGTTTATTCAGATATATTCCTAAAGGTAGAATCTCTGGGAAATAAGGTAATTATATATATATTTTTTTTTTAGAAACTCCATCCTTTTTTTTTCCACAGTGGCTGCATCAATCTGTGTTCCCACCAACAATGCATGAGGTTTCTTTTTCTATATATCATTGCCAACACTTGTTGTTTGTTGATTTATTGATGATAGCCATTCTGACAGGTGTGAGGTGATATCTCATTGAGGTTATAATTTGTATTTTTCCGATGATTAGTGACATTGAGTATGTTTCCATATGTCTATAGGCCATCTGTGTGTCCTCTTTAGAAAAGTGTCTGCTCAGGTCCTTTGCTCATTTTTTAAAATTGGATTTTTTGGTTTTTTTGGTGTCGAGTTGTTTGAGTTCTTCATAGATTTTTGGATATTAACCCCTTATTACATGTATTATTGGTGAATATGTTCTCCCATTCAGTGAGCTGTCATTTCATTTCGTTGATGGTTTCTTTTGCTGTGCAAACACTTTTTGGTTTGATGTGGTGGCATTTGTAAAAGGCGAAAGATTTATGCGATCTGAAGAGAAACCAGAGTATGATGATGTGGTGGCATTTGTTTATTTTTATTTATTGTTGTTTCCCTTGCCTGAGGAGATATATCAGAAAAAATATTGCTAAGAGAAATGTCAGAGGTTTTACTGCCTATGTTTTCTTCTATAATTTTTATGGTTTCAAATCTTAAATTAAGCCTTTAATCCATTTTGACTTTATTCTTGTATATTTTGTAAGAAGGTGGTCTAGTTTCATTTTTTGCATGTATCTGTCCAACTTTCCCAACATCATTTATTGAATAGACTATCTTTACCCCATTCTATGTCCTTGCTTAATTTGTCAAATATTAATTGGTTTATTAATTATAATTAGGCATGGGTTTATTTCTGGGCTCTCTATTCTGTTTCACTAATCTGTCTCTGTTTTTATGTCAGTACCACACTGTTTTGATTACTATGCTTTGTATAGTTTGGTATCAGGTGGCGTGATACCATCAACCTTGTTATTCTTTCTCAAGACTGCTGTAGCTATTTGGGGTTTGTTGTGGTTCCATTTTTTGGATTATTTGTTCTAGTTCTATGAAATATGTCATTAGAATCTTGATAGGACTTGTGTTGTATCTATAGATTGCTCTGCATAGTATGGACATTTTAACAATGTAATTATTCCTGTCCATTTAAATGCTTCTATTTATTTGTATCTTCTTCAATTTCTTTCTTCAGTATCTTATAATTTTCCAATTACAGGTTTTTCACCTCCTTGGCTAAATTTATTCTTAGGTATTTTATTGCTTTTGATGCAATTGCAAATGGGATTGTTTTCTTAGTTTCCCTTTCTCATAGATCATTATTGGTATATAATAGTGCAACTGGTTTTTGGATGTTTACTTTGTATCCTGGTAATTTACTGAATTCATTTATCAATTCTAGTAGTTTTTTTTGGTAGCATGTTTAGGGTTCTCTATATACAGTATCATCTGCAAACAATGACAGTTTTACTTCTTCCTTTACAATTTGGATGCTTTTTATTTCTTGTTCTTGTCTGATGGCTGTGGCTAGGACTTCCAGTACTTTGTTGAACAAGAGTGGTCAAAGTGGACATCCCTGTCTTGTTCCTGATCTTAAGGGAAATGTTTTTAGTTTTCCCCCATTCAGTATGATGTTGGCTGTCATAGATGAGTTTGTTATATATGGCCTTTATAATGTTGACATATGTTCCTTCTATTCTCACTTTGCTGAAAGTTTTTATCATAAATGGGTGCTGGATTATGTCAAAGCTTTTTCTGCATCTATTGATATAATCATATGATTTTATCTTTCATTCTGTTTATGTGGTGGATCACATTTATTGATTTGTGGATACTGTACAAACCTTATATCCCCAGAATAAATCCTACTTGATAATGTATATTTTTTATGTAGTGCTATATTTGGTTTGCTAATTTTTTGAGGATTTTAGCATCTATACTCATCAAGGATATTGGCCTATAATTTTCTTAGTGTCTTTATCTGATTTTGGAATTAGGATAATGCTGACTTTGTAAAATGAGTAAAGGAGTCTTCCTTCCTATTGAATTTTTTGGGATAGTTTGAGAATGAAAGGCATTAGTTCTTCTCAGAATATTTGGTAAAATGCATCTGTGAAGCCATTTGTTCCAGGATTTTTGTTTGTTGAAATTTTTTTTGATTATTGCTTCAATTTCATTAGTTGTAATTGGTCTGTTCAAATTTTCTGTTTCTTCTTGATTCTATTTTTGGAGATTGTGTATTTACAGGAATTTATCAGTTTTGTCCAGATTGTCCAATTTATTGCCATGTAGCTGTTTGTAATATGTTCTTAAAATACTTGATATTTCTGTGGTATAAGCTGTTACTTCTCTTTCATTTCTGATTTTATTTATTTGGGTCTTCTCTCTCTTTTAAAAAAATATCTTTTATTGATTATGCTATTACAGTTGTCCCAGTTTTTCCCCTTTAGCCTCCCTCCATGTGGTACCCCCTTCACTCCAAAAATCCCCTCCCCCTTAGTTCATGTCTATGGATCATGCATATAAATTCTTTGGCTTCTCCATTTCCTATACTATTCTTAACCTCTCCCAATCTATTTGGTACCTACCAATTATGCTTCTTAATCCCAGTACCTTTTCTCCCATTCTTCCGCTTTCCCCTCCCAGTTGATAACACTCTGAATGATCTCCCTATCTATGATTCTGTTCCGTTCTGGTTGTTTGCTTTGTTTGTTTGTTTTTTAGATTCAGTTGTTGATAGTTATGAATTTGTTGCCATTTTAATGTTCATAGTTTCGATCTTCTTCTTTTTCTTAAATAAGTCACATTAACATTTCATGTAATAATGGCTTGGTGATGAACTCCTTTAGCTTTACCTTGTCTGGGAAAACACTTTATCTGCCCTTCTATTCTAAATGAAAGCTTTGCTGGACAGCATAATCTAGGATATAGGTCCTTGCTTTTCATGACTTTGAATACTTCTTGCCAGTCCCTTCTTGACTGCAAAGTTTCTTTTGAGAAATCAGCTGATAGTCTTATGGGAACTCCTTTGTAGGCAACTCTCTGCTTTTCTCTTGCCACTTTTAAGATTCTCTCTTTATTTTTTACCTTTGGCATTTTAATTATGATGTGTCTTGATGTGGCCTTCTTTGGGTCCAACTAGATTGGAACTCTCTGTGCTTCTTGGACTTGTATGTCTAGTTCCTTTGCCAAATTAGGGAAATTTTCTTTCATTACTTTTTCAAATAAGTTTTCAATTTCTTGCTCTTCCTCTTCTCTTTCTAGCACCCTTATGATTCAGATGTTGGCAAATTTGGAGATGTCCCAGAGGGTCCTTACACTGTCCTCATTTTTTTTGAATTGTTTTTCTTCTTCTTGTTCTGGTTCGATGCTTATTTCTTCCTTACGTTGCAAACCATTGATCTGAATCCTGGCTTCCTCCCCTCCACTGATCGTTTCCCATGGATTTTTCTTCATTTCACTTAGTGTAATCTTCATTTCTTCTGGGGTCATTTTTACACTGTTGCCATACTCAGTGAGTTCTTTGAGCATCTTGATCACCAGTATTTTGAACTCTGCATCTGATAGATTGGTTATCTCTGTTTTGTTTAGTTTTTTTTTCTAGGGTTTTGTTCTGTACTTTCATTTGGGCCATGTTTGTTTGTTTCCTCAATTTGGCAGCCTCCCTGCGTTTGTTTCTGTGTATTAGGTAGAGCTGCTTAGACTCTCTGTCTTAGTAGCATGGCCTATTTTTGACAAGGCACCTGTAAATTCTGTGGGGTGAATATTCAGGTAATTTTCACAGCAGGGAAACCTATTTCACCACTTTGTGGCTCTGTGTGGGGTAGGGCTTGGTAGGGGACAAAGCTGCTGCCTGGATTCAGGAGGTTTTCCCAGTACTCACCCCATTTCCAGTCACTTCACCCACTCCCCATATGCAACTGACACCCTTCCAGCTGTTGCCCTGGTGGTGAATCCCAGAGTGGGTGGGTTTGTGTATGTTTTAAGATCATTTTGGCCCTTTAAGTGAAGTTTTCTTGTAATCAGGTAGTTTCTTCAACTTCCCCAACCCCCATTGGTTTTTAAAGCCAAAGTTTGTGGAAATTTATTTTCCCAGTGCTGAAACCCTGGGCTCTGTGGTCTTGCCTGGGTCTGAGATCACTCACTCTTAAGATATCTCTTCTGATTTTTATCCACCATACATGAATGTGGGATCACCCTCTGCTGCCACCACCTCTCCTTGCCACATCACATCTCTTCACCTCTGACCCTCCTACCCATCTGGATGTATGCGGTTTCTTTAAATCCTTGTTTGTCGGACTTGCATACAGCTCAATTTTCTGACAGTTCTGGGTTTTATTTGCTTTGAGGTCTAGTTGTAATTCTTTCAATGGTTACATGAAGAGGTGAATCATGTCTACCTATGCCTCCATCCTGACAGAAGTCCTTTCTGGTTGTTGTTTTTCTTTTGATGAGTCTGATTAAAGGTTTATCAATCTTGTTTATGTTTTTAATGAACCAACTCTTGGTTTCATTGATCATTTGTATTTTTTAGACACTATATTACAAATTTATAAAAGTTGACAACTACTATAAATATCAGTAAATCTAGAAAAATAACTCAATATTAACTTTCTAACACACCCTGGTAAGACCTTTTATATTGTTTGTTGTATACTATTTATACATCTGCCCTTATGATGATTTTATAATATTTTCTGTAAAAGAATGGAAAGATAATTATCTCCTCTCACATAATCAAAATTTGTTTTATTATTGATGCTTTTATTTCATTTTTATCATTGATAGAGTTTTTAAATTGCTGTTGTGATATTTTAAGTCAGGTTTTGACAGACTAATCCTTATTTCAGTTTACATATTTTGCTTCCTCCCTATCATATTTAAATTCTTGTCCATCAACAATTCCAATAAACAAACACTAATTGATCTGAAAATAAGGTATTTATATGAGTAATTCAGATGTATTTAAAATTGATACTGTGTGTATTGTTATGTAATTGTACAATCAAATCACTCTTAATATCCCATACATTGAGTTACTGATTAATGTATTTGGGCTTTTTGTAACTGAAACAATTGTTTGTTCAGGCTATTTCACCGTTTCTGTGTCACTTTTATGTGCCATTTCATCTGAAACCATGAGGGTTTATCAGAACAAGATGAGTCAGATACACTAAAACATGATCCAATATGCTAAGATACATAAAACATGGAATTCATACCTAGACAAAATCACAATTTATAGTACTGCTGAAGGTTTGTACTCTGCAAACATAGTATTTCTTTTTTGTCTTTCAAGCTTCAACATGTACTTTATTTTTTAATATTAAATTTTATTTAGTTACTTTTCAAGTACATTTTTTTAATCTATTTCTCCCATCCCACCCCACCCCCCCGCCCGGTCTCCCCCCTCCCTCCCATTCCCCTCCCCCCCAGTCCTCATCTCTGTGTCTTTCATACTTGTTCCTCAGAATCCCTCCCCCTTTTTCCCCTTAAGTTCCTTTCCCTCTCCCTCTGGTGCAAACATAGTATTTCTGATAAATTGTATTTCACAAGATTCCCATAAAAACATGCTGTGGTCACTATAAAAAAACCCTGTGGAGTTTTCTAAAAAAAATAAAAATAGAATTACCACATGATCCAGGAATTCTAGTTCAGGAAATATATCCAAAACAACTGAAATGAGAATCTTGAAGAATATCTGCACTCCCACATTCATTGTAGCATTACTCACAACAGCCAAGTTAAGGAAACAACCTAAATGTCCACTGAAAAGTGAATGGATAAACAAAATGTGGTATATACATACTATGGAAAAGAAAGAAACCCTTTCACATGCTACAATATGGATGAACCTTGAGGACATTGTGCTAAGTAAAACAAGGTAGTCTCTAAAAGACTGATATTGCATGATTCCACATATATGACTATCTAAAGTAGATGCAAAGCATAGAATGGTGGTTGGCAAGAGCTGAGGGTAGGTAGATAATGGGAAGTTACTATTCAATGAATTTAAAGTTTCAGTTATGCAAATTGAATGACTTCTAGGGATCTGCTGTACAACATAGTTTCTATAGTCAACAGTAATATACTGTATGCTTAAACATTTGTTAAGATAGTAGCCCTGACTGGTGTGACTCAGTGAGTTAGGTGACATCCTACAAACTGAGGGGTTGCCAGTTCAGTTCACTGTCAGGACACAATTCAGGATTGCTGGCCAAGTCCCCGAATGGTGGTGTGTGAGAGACAACCAATGGATGTTTCTCTCCTTCCCTTCCCCTCTCTCTAAAAAAAAAATAATAATAAATTTAAAAAACTTGCCCTGGCTGATGTGGCTCAGGGGATGGCTCACAGCCGACCAAACTGTAAACAAAAGGGTTGCCAGTTCGATTCCCAGTCAGGGCACATGCCTGGGTGCAGACCAGGTTCCCTGTGGTGGTGATAGAGAGGCAACCACACATTAATGTTTCTCTCCATCTCTTTCTCCCTCCCCTCCCTGTCTCTAACAATAAATAAATAAAATCTTTTTAAAAAAACTTGTTAAGAATGTAGATCTTATGTTAAGTGTTCTTTTTACAATATTTTATTTATTTATCTTTAGAGGGGAGGGGAAGGAGAGAGGGAGAGAAATATCAATGTATGTTTGCCTCTCATGCGTCCCCTGCTGGGAAGTGCAATCCAGGCATGTTCCCTGACTGGGAATCGAACCACCATCCTTTGGTTCGCAGGCCTGCACTCAATCCACTGAGTTACACCAGCCAGGGCTGCTAAGTGTTCTTAATACAATAAAATATGGATGGTGCATTTACACTTGTCTATGTTGCATTATTGAGTAATTTAGTAACAAGAAAATTTCCATTCTGACTAAGCAGTACTAAATCTTCCATGTATAGTTTTTACATGTCCAGTGAATGGGAGAACTTTCCACAGGCTAGTTCCTGGCTTTGTACATTCCAAATCTTATTTCTCTTCAATTTCACATATTTCCAATGCTGGATACTGTAGGATGCATTAGTTCCAAGATATGGTCTTTGGCTCTATACCATTAGTCACCACAGTGTGAGGAAAAGTGTTCCTAGAAGCCATTTTATACCAGGATAGTTAGCAATGACATAGAAGTAACTGAAAGTCAAGTGAATATATCTGATCACACCCAAAATAAATATAAACCCACTTTAACTTTCCCCCAAATGTTCACAGCCACACAAAGCCAACCCCACCACAAGGGGAAAATGACCAAGGGAAAGCTGGAGTGGGAAGAGAGCTATCTTAACTGATTGCAATTAAGATATTTTACTTTTGCAAATTTTACAAAAGCATATCACCATGTTAATTCCACTGTTAGGGCTTTGTAAGAAGCTTCTGCAAATGAGGGGTTGTGATGCTTAAGCTTCCTTTAGCTTCACAGTAAATTTGATATTAGGCATGGAGTGTAAAAGAGAGGAGCCACAGGTGATATGCAGGGTTTTGGCCTCAGCAACTAAATGAAGTTGCCATTTACTGAGATATAGAAGATAAAGAGAAGAGAAGGTTTGGGGGTAAAAATCAGAAGTTCAGTTTGGGACAGAAAAGGTTTAAGATGTCTACTAGACAGCAAAAAGAAGATGTCTGGTAGGCAGTTGTTTATATGACCAGGAGACAGTTGGCTAAAGAAGTAAATTAAGGAGACAGCAGCACATGGAGTGTATTTGAAGCCATGAATTTGGGTATGGAGTGAAGACAGAGAGAGGAAAGTGGTGTACCAGGATGAAGCCCTGGAAACTACTGTTGAGTAAGTTGGAGAAAGGAAGAGGGATAAATAAAGGAGCCAATGGGGCCAAAAGAAACCAGGAGAGTGTAGGAGGAGCCTGGAAGCTAAGTGAAAAAATTGTTTAAAAGAGGAAAAAGTGATCAACTATTTCAAGTAATGAGAATTGCACGTGAGACCTGAGATTAAACTTTAGTATCACTGAGATCAATGGTAATGGAGAACTTGCCAAGAGTTGATTGGAATCAGAGAGTGTGAAAGGGGTAGAATTAGAGACGGTAATCACACTGTGTGTTCTGGGACCTGCATTTCTCAGTAAAGGCTCTTGGAATTGTTCCCTGTTGGCACATATAGATCTACATCATTATTTTAAAAAGTTATTTAGTGTAAGCATTACTATAATATATTTATCAAGTTCCTTTTAAAATATTTATTGATTTTAGAGAGACAGAAGTGGGAAGAGAGAAAAAGAAACATCAATGTGAGCAAGAAACATCAATTGGTTGCCTCCCATATGTGCCCCAACTGGGGATTAAACCCTCAACCTACATATGTGCCCTGACCAAGAATCAAACCCCCAACCTTTTGGTGCATGGGACAATGCTCACCAACTGGGCCATACTGGCCAGGGCTATATCTCATAGTTCCATTTTAATGAAAATTTAGGCTGTTAATCTTGGCAATTATAATGTTGCAATGAATATCTCTAAAGATACACTTTTGTGCATGTGCAAAATATTCATTACTCTAAGATAAATTTCTGAATTCTGACATTGCTAAATAAAGAGTACGCACATTTTTAGTTTTGACACATATTGCCAAATTGTCCTCAACTGACATTCTCAACAGTAATATAGATGAGAACTGCCCTTTCCCCACATCTTGTTAAGCACTGGACACTAATAATTTTATTTATTTATTTTTAGAGAGAGGGGAAGGGAGGGAGAAAGAGGAAGAAAAGCATTGACATGTGAGAGATACATTGATAGGTTGCCTCTTGCACACCCTCAACTGGGGACCTGGACTGGAACCCAGGCATGTGTCCTGACTGGGAATCAAACTGGCAACACTCTAGTTCACAGGCCGGCACTCAGTACACTGAGCTACACCAGCCAGAGCAGGACACTATTAATTTTTAATCTTTGTCACGGTGATAAAATATTTAAATAGCAATATTATTTTAATTTGCATGTATCTGATCACCAGTAAAGCACAACAGCTTTTCATGTTTATTTCCATTTGTATTTCCTCTTTTGTATTGCAACTGGGGACTTTGCCAATTTTTCTATTTGAGTATGTGTCTTCTTTTTATTTTAATTAATTTGTTAGAAACCTGTCATATATGTTGCAAACACATTTTCCCCAAATGCTGTTTTACTTGCAACATAATTTGTGGTGTTTTCAAAGCATTTGGTTGTTTTATTTAATGTGGTCTAAGCATTCATTGTTTTCTTTTAATGGCTTCTGCTTTCAATGTCACATCTGATTGTTTTTTAACAAGCTCCACAGAAATGGATTTTAAGATTATTAACCCAAAGCTTAGATAGAACACGTTCTCTTTTCATAGCTAATCAGACATCTGCAACAGGGACAAAATGGCACCTCCCCACCTCCAACTTTAATCAAGACGTTTCTCCTCATATTATTGGCAAAAAGACTGCCTCACTGCTACGTCCATGTATTCAGTAAGTGCTTCTATGTATTTACCTCACAATGCCCAGGGGCTAATGGGACCATGTGCTTTCTCTAACAAACAAGAGAACAAATACGGGTAAGACAGCCCATTATGGGCTTTTTAAGTCCTTTTAAAATATATAACATTTCTAGCATACAAATTACATAAAATGGTAGCAATGCATTTTTCTAGCTTTGTACACATTTCAGTTCATTCCATTATAAAGCAGACTTAAAGTAATTGCATTCCAAAATATTTTTTAATCATGAGCTTTTTAAAAAAAAACAACTCTTAAGGTAAATGTTTTTGCCTTGCATGAATTAGAAACCACTATTGGTCCATTAAATAAAGTAGCTTCCATAGCATTTGAACATTGCAAATTGAACTTTCTTTAAACCTAAAAGCTGACACAAAAGAGTTTCGGTGTGAACTGAATTGTTAATTTTCTTTATGATCAACACATCAAGCCCTGGCTGGTGTGGCTCAGTGTATTGAGTGCCAGCCTGCAAACGAAAGTGTTACCCATTCCATTCCCAGTCATGGCACATGCCTGGTTTGTGGGCTGGGTCTGCAGTGGGGGACACGTGAGAGGCAACCACACATAGATGTTTCTCTCCCTCTCTCTTTTTCCCCCTTTTCCTCTCTCTCTAAAAATAAATAAATAAAATATTTTTAAAAATACAAATCAATTCCACAAATTGCTGTCAACTACCCACAGAATAGAGTCTCGATCTTCTTTCCCAAGATAATTCAGCTGCTATAGAGATGAACTTTGAATTTAGTAAGTGTCCACATTAAGGAAAACCAAATAGAGCATCTGGGTTGCAAAACACATTTGCAAAATCTTTCACATCACATGAAACTGTGAAGTTGTTAAGATATCAGATTGTAGAAACAGATACTTCAAGCATTCCTGTTAGGGAAGCAAAATGAGGAAAAAGAATGTTCTATATTTAATTTTTCCCTCATACTTGTTTGAGTTGGCCGATTATGAGATTATCGTATTCACAATAGAAATAAATAAAACCCATACAATATCTAAGACTGAGTAAGAAATGAGCAGTGGGCTGGGATGGGAGAAACAAACAGAAAACTGTACTTGAAAAATAACTAAATAAAAAAAGGGAAAAAAACTAAAAAAAACTCTTGTGGGACATAAAATGAGACATCAATAAGTGGAAATATACTTTATTCTTAAATAGGAAGACTCAACATTATAACATTGTTAGTTCTCCATAAATTAATCTGTAAATCTAACACACACCCAAACAAAATTCTAAAGCAGGGGTGTCAAACTCATTTTCACTGGGGGCCACATCAGCCTTGCAGTTGCCTTCAAAGGGCCAAACGTAATGTTAGGACTGTATAAATGTAACTACTCCTTAACAGTTAAGTGAGAGCTCAGTACTGCTGCCAGGGAGGAATAAGGTGCCAGGCCAGATAAAAACAAGGTGGAGGGCCGGATTCAGCCCTCGGGCCTTGTGTTTGCCACCTGTGGTCTAGAAAGAAATTCTCTGAAGAGAGTGATAAGGAACTTGACAAAATTATAATAAAATACATTAAAATCTGAAGATAACAGGTTAAAAGATGTATTATAAAGCTACAGTAATTAAAAGTATGATACAGGAATTGACAGTTTAATGGATCAGAATGGAATATAGAAACAGGCTCAAATATATGGGACAGCATAATCCTGTAACAGGGTGCAGCCAAGAGGGGGCCCCCATATAGGAATTGGTAACCGGGGTCCAGAAGACCTTGGAGATGATTGGTTCCACACCAGAGGGCCACACTGGCCTGGAATGCTGGCAGCTGTGGCCAATTGTGGGAGGAGCCAGAAACGAAGCTGCAGAGAAAGATTGGCACTGGAATTTGAACCCAGGAGTGGAAGCCATTGGGCATCTTTTTGGGGACCACTCGGCTTGGGCGTCTTGTTGGCATCACGTGGCTTTGGTGGAGTGGGGACCTTGAGACTTGGGTGAGAGTTAGGACCACCTGGCTTTGGGTTGCTCCTTTTTACCACGTGGTTTAGGAAGCAGGAGAGTGGTTTTGGATTAACCGGAGATCCTGGTGGGGTCACAGCTGATGGTCCCCACCAGGGAGCCTGAATCATGGACTTCTACTTCTTTCCTGAGATATGGTACTCCAGATTGGGAAGAGGGAGAAGGAAGGACTGTGTCTGTTTGTGGGTATTCTAAAGAACAGTATTCTAATACTGTTATTGCATTTTAATACAATAAAGAACTTTTGTTCTAAAAGTCTGTATAACTTTTAAATAAATAATAATCCCTTTCCTTTTTGCCAGTCTCTGACATTGAGAGATGTCTTTCCTCTGGTGGCAGGCAAGGCAAACCTAGTATGGGGGAGGAACCCCCGGAGAAAAAGGGAGGGGTATTTTATATTGGTCAGCCCCCACCCCCGTCTGTTCTGTAACTATCCTACATGATAAAGTTGGCCATTCATTCATTTATTTAATAAGTATGCATTGAGTCATAGTGATGTAGACATGTAACACTCAAAATTTCTGCCTTAAGTGGAGTTTAAATTCTCATAGAGGAAAGAAACAAACAATGAATAAAACATATAGTACATCAGAGAATGATCAGCACTTTTTAGAAAACTGAGGCAGGAAAGAGAGATGGGGGTTAGAGGGATTACAATTTTAAATATGGCAGGCACCTCTGAGGTGACATTTCAGCAAAGACCAGGAGGTGAAGGCATGAGCCATGTAGATATCTGGGCAAAAAAATAGACCACATACAGCAGGGGTTCTCAGCATGGGCACTATTAACAGTTTGGGTCAGATCATTCATTTTTGTAGGGGAGGCTTTCACATGCAGCTTTAGCAGATTGGTGAGAGTGATAGAATGGCCGTCATCGGTGTCAGAGAGAATGAAAGGAAAGGAATTAGAGGCAGCAAGAACAGATAACTGTTTTGAGGAATTTTGTTTTAGAGGAGAACAGAGAAAGATAAAGTACAGTAACTACAGGAGGAATTGAGTTAAAGAGAAAGAAAGTAGAAATAACATGTTTTTACATAATTTTGAAAGATTTTATTTATTCATCTTTAGAGAGAAGAGAAGGGAGAGAGAGGGGGAGAAACATCGATCGGTTGCTCCTCACATGCCTCTAACTGGAGACCTGGCTGGCAACCCTAGTATGTGCCCTGACTGGGAACCGAACCAGTGACCTTTTGGTTTACAAGCTGGCACCCAATCCACTGAGTTACACCAACCAGAGAGAAATAACATATTTGTATGCAGATAGCAAAGATGCAATGGGGAGAGAGAGAGAAACTGATGGAGTGAGATACTTGAGTAGGAGAATGGGGATGGAATCTAGTGTGCACAGAGAGGGCCAGCAGGGAATAAAGACAGTTGCAGGAAAGACAGTAAGTTGTGAAGGTGAGAGCTCATAGAAGTTCTCTTTTGCTTGCTCTTATTTTCCCAGTGAAATAGAAAACAATGTTAGCAGATGAAAGTGAAAATTGGAAAGGGAGTATAGAGACTCAAGAAGAGAGAAAAACGTGTGTGTGCTGTCAGGTAAATTCTAGTAGGTCTAGAACTAGCCTGAGCTGTTTTGCTGAAGTTCCCACATGGCACTGACCTCATTAACTCCTGAAGCATACTGGTTAATGGTGGTGCTTTGTTATCATGGGTCTGTGGAGATGCAAGGTAGTTGGTAGGTGGTAAACATTATATAATGTAACAGTAAGATTAGTGATTTGCACCTGGTCTCAGTGTGACACTTCCCTTCTATTGTTGAGGAATATGCTAATGTAACAGGTAAAATGTAAAAAAAATCAATCAAGACTGCATATTAGACTCCCTGGTTCTGAGGTGTTCCTTGCATATGTAAGTGGTTCCTGATCTGAGTGAGAAAGTATCCTGCCATGGCCCTAAGAGAAGAAGAAAATAGGACCCCTTGTTATATTGTACTAACCTATACATGTGTAAACACTGCCATTTCAGTCCCATGAGTGTCCTTTAGCGATTGAACCCTGTTCACCTGCCTCAGTAAATGTGGTGTGAAAGAGTCATCTAGAAGAATGGAAAAGACTACTCATAGTGAGAAGGAAAAGAGACATTGCTTGAATATGGTGCCGGGACAAATGGTGTAGATGTGTCTGCCAGGTCACAGTGATTCCTCCTGGAGAACTTCTACTCTCTATCTTCTCCATGTCCAACCTACAGGTTTTCAGGATTGAGTTCATGACAGCCATGTTTATATGAAGTGATCCATGTGCCCTAGCTATAAGTGATTGGATAAGAGGTGAACCCCTGACCCAAATTGAACTAATTAGAGTCTCTTTCAGTCTGAAGGGCTGTCATCTTCAAGGGAGGAGACCTGAAACCTTAGTTGTTCAGCTTCATTATGGCCTGGCCAGCCAGCCTCTACTAATACAACCAAGTAGCAGAGAAAGCCAAAAGCAGCAGAGATGAGAAATGGAAAGAAACTACTCTGTGTTCTAATCACCTTCCTTTTCCTTTCCATATTCCAGCCCTTTAGAAAATTAAACTCCAACCCAGACCTAGGGTTTCAGGGAAATAGTTCATATTCTCATAAGTTCCCTTTCCTCCCATTAAGCTAGTTTGTATTAGCTCCTTTTCCAGCAGCTAAAAATCCTTATCAGTCATAGACAAATACTTGCACACAAAGCCAGATCTCTACCTCACCTCCTACACAAAAACACATTCCAGGTGGAGTTAAGATTCCAATTTATAAATAAACAATACCAGGAGTAAAATATAAGAGAAAATTGTTATAATCTTGGAATCCAGAAAACAAAAAGGATAAAGATTTAAACATTTGGCTATATATAGTTTAGCCAAAATACATCACAAACAAAGCCAAAAGACACAAAATTGAGAAAAAAGATTTGTAACAAATATGAAAAGCAAACGACTAATAATGTACAGAAGACTATTATAAATCAGTAAGAAAAAATAAAACAAAAGTAGACAAGTTGGTAAAAGACACAAATGCATCACAGAAGACAAATTACAAATGGCCAACAAACATGAAAATATGCTCAACATGACCCATAATTCAGAAATGGGTGAAAACTGTAGATCAGCAAATATTAAAAGAGTAATCACCTTAGTATTCATAAGGTTTTGAAAAACATGCACTGTTTTACAATTGGTACAAAAATTTGGGGGGGTGAACTTTGGCAACATCAAGTGAAATTTTTAATGTGCAATATCTTTTGATGTGAGCAATTTCACTGCTAGGACTTTATTTTACAAATATATTCACATAAGGAGTGTAACACGATATTGAATGGATGTTTATTATGGACACCCAAGTATCTACCATGGGGCATTGCAGTTTTTAAAAATATGATATGTCTACAGTATGTAATATGCTACAATAATTTACAAAGATTGAGGCAGCATTGTATGTGCTGACACAGAAAGTTACTCAGAAGATAGTTTAAGTGGGAAAAGGAAGTTGCAAGTCACACAAAAGACATGATCTTATTCTTTTTAAGAAGGGGCAGGAGACTGAAACACCATGACCTGATAACAGTGATCACCTAAGAGTAGTGGAAATGGGGGAGGGAGTCAGAAAGCTTTTATTGAATATTTACTTATTTTAATTTGATTTTTTCAATTACAGTTGACATTTAGAAAGCTTTTATTTTTATAACTTTAAAGATTTTTATTTATTGATTGTTAGAGAGAGAATGAGAGGAAAGGAGAGAGAGAGAAACATCAATTTGTTGTCCCACTTACTTATGCATTCTTTGGTTGATTCTTGTATATGCCCTGACCAGGAATGGAAGCCATAATCTTGGTGTATTGGGACAACACTGGAACCATTTGAGTTACCCAGCCAGAGCCTAATTTTTACTTTATACAGTTCTAAATGATTTAAAATTTCTAAACAGACATCCATTAATTTTGTAATAACTTTTAAATAAAATATTTTTAGGAACTTCAGAGAAAAGCAAGGAGAAGGACTTTTTTTGGATAGGAATACACAACCTCAATATATTTCAATTTGTTCTAACTTATAAATTTAATATGACTCCAGTAAACTGCCTACTTTGGGAGCTTGGGGAGCTCATATAATGTCATATGGAAAAACAAGCAAGGAAGATTAACCAGAAAACTGCTGAAAAGGGAGAATAAGAGGGCAGAGAGGCTAGTCTTACTAAATAATAAAACATAAGCAATATATACAGGGTTCAGCAAAAGTAGGTTTACAGTTGTGAGTATGCAAAACAGAATTTATTCTTATATTATTATTTATTAATTATTGTATTATTTTTCACATAAACAACTGTAAACCTACTCTTTCCCTATCCTGCATATGTAAGTAGCAGGGATCTTTATTACAGCAATGTTTATATTAGAGACAAACTGTAGACCACTGAAATATCTACCTGTATAGGACTAGTTAAATGAAATATGGTATATCTGTGTTATAGAGTATTAAGCTATCATCAAAAGTAGATGTACTGACATAGAAAAATATTTTTTAAAGATTTTATTCATTTTTAGAGATAGAGGAAGGTAGGGAGAAAGAGAGGGAGAGAAACATCAATGCAAGGGAGAAACATTGACCAGTCACCTCTCATATGAACCCCAGTCAGGAACAGAACCCACAACCCAGGCGTATGCCCCATCTGGGAATCCAACCAACAACACTTCATTTTGCGGGATGATGCCCAACCAACTGAGCCACACTAGTCCAGGTTGACATGGAAAGATATTCATGACATATTGCTAATTCAGAAAAAAAAGTTGTAAAACAATAAATATACTTTAATCCCACTTATGAAGTAAATGTATATGCACACATGAACACACATATATTACATGTGCATGTAACACATGGAAAGTAGATGGAAATTATGCCCCCTGAACTGTGGTTACCTCTGAGGAAGGGACTGGGATTCAGGTTGTAATAGGAAGGGTAATAACTTTATTTCTGTGTACTTCCAGAACATTTGAATCTTTTATAATAAGAATGTATTCAATATTAGCTGTGTAACTTTTTAAAGTATCTTATGACTTTGCTGTAAGAGTAGCTACAACCTGCTTTCTTGGAAGTGTTTGGACAAACTGGACCACAAGCAAAATTTACAAATGAGTCTTCTGGGATTCATTCAATCACATGCTTAATTCATCCATTCAACAAATATTTCTTAAATTCCTGCTTGTGCTGGGCACTTGGTGCCCTTGGGGATTAACTGACAGTGCTTTGATCCAAGGGAGCTCACTGACTTGAGAGGTTGCTAAAGTTAGCTGCCAGATGAGGTGACTGAACCACAGGAGCAGTTGATATAACCCTAATTGTTTGTGCATGATTAACACCTACTAATAAAATAAAAAGTTAATGCTTATCACAGGAATGACCAAAAGTGGAAGAGAAATAACAGAAGTAGAAAATTTAAATCCAATAATACAAAAAGAGAAAAGCAAGCCATGTAGAAAAATCTAACATGTCTCCTGTAAAATTTTTACCTACAGCCTTTCTAGCTCTTGGAAGCAACTATGGAGTTGACTATGGAATATTTTCTCACTTGTACATTTTGGGCCACTAGAGTAGAAATCCATGCATGGAATTTTATATTTTCCTTCTGTGTCATCACAGACTCAGGGAGTAGACAGGGCAGGGTCCTCAGAAACCATAGTTTTATAGCTACATATCTGAATCCTTCCTTTCCAGGGGAGACTGGGTTCTTTGGAGCCAGAGTCAGAATGTGAGGCTTCTACCAGAGGCAGCATAGGCTGCCCAAAACCCAAGGGTCAGGTCAAGTCAAAGACCTTAGGGAAAAGCTGAGGTCTCATTACCAGGATGACCTTGTGAAGGCCCAAAACCAGAGTCAGAGGCAAGATCCAGACTGAGCCAAGAATTTGGTGCTGCATCTCCTTTTAGCCCTCCTGTCCCTGTCTCTCTGGGCTAACGAATCCCCTCTTCATGTTCCTCTTTCTGTCCTTCCACATCCTTTGGATTCAATTCACAATGTTGCCTTTCCTGTTAAAACCTTGACTCTTCTCCATACAGTGCCTGGCTCTCTGTCTCAGGCTGCCAAAAAGTGGCAAAAGTCCCTTGGACTCTGCTATCCAAAAGTCAAGCCTGTGGCCAGCACTTTCACTCCATCTGCCCTAGGCCCTTTGGTGAGGGGAGACCAGGACCTAGATCATGGATATGAGAATCTAACTAGAGGCCCCCTGGTAAGGTCCTGTCTGAGCAGCACACTGTTTTCTGTTTTGGCAATACTTGCAACACTTGGCAGGCATATTTCTTTGTGTGAATTCCTAGATTGGTATTCTGGATTAGCAATCAGCCATTTGTAATTTAGGCGGGGGGGGGGGGGGCGGATTCTTACCCTAGCCTGAACACTCCTGTGAAAGCCAACCAAAGTTTCTGAATCCTTAAATTTGAGAAACAGCCCCTAGACCCTTTCAGAAACAAATGCTAGGCCCCTGAGTTGCCCTGTTCATACAGATAATTGGTTACTTTCTCTACCACCTCATGACGGAAATAGGCAGAGTCCAAGAGGTGATTCTAAAATGTAGGACCCTCTCTGGGAAGGTGGGCTTAAGGAGGGCCTCCAAATGGGTCCTTGCACAAAGTATAAAAGATGTAGAAACAGATGGTGGTGAGAGAGGTCAATGGCATGGAGGAAGATTAGCATAGCAAAGTTATTAAGAATATGGGCTCTGCCTGTGTTAGCATCTCATCCCAGCCACTTATAAGCTGTGAGTCTCTGCATAAGTTAATTAACCTCTTTGAAGCTCAGTTTCCTCTTTTGTAAAATGGGGTCATAATAGCACTTACCACTGTTAAGATAATTAACTGAGATAGTACCACAGGAGAGTTAGCACAATGCCCAGCATATAGGAAGGCACTCTGTAAATGTCACCTGTTTCAGAGGAGAGAGTAGGAATAAGGAGGTTCCAACACGGAGTAAAAGAGGAATAAAAGAGAGGTGAGAAACACTCTTTTCCTAGGGCCAACTTTAAGTATTTCAGGTGTTTACTCAGAAACATATTTGCATGCTTTCTACATTTCCCTGTAAATATGGATTTCCAGTCCCAACTCTGTCTTTGTCTAGTTGTGTGACCTTGGGCAAATCTCCTAATCTTTCTATGCCTCGGTTTTTCCAAATGTAAAACTAGGTGGTTATTGTAGAAAAATGTTAAGGTCATTCCTAATATAATATTCTGGTTCTATCTAACATTTTTGTCTTTTTCTTTGGGAAAGTGTTATGGTTGAATTATGTCCCCCCAAAAGGTATGTGGAAGTCTTAACTCCTGGTACTTGTGAATGTGACCTTATTTGGAAATAATTGTAGATGTAATCCAATTAAGATGAGCTCATTGGGGTGGGCCCTAGTCTAATACAACTGACATCCTTATAAGAAGAATAGATGACTTACAGAAACACACAGGAAAACATTTAGCTGTGGGAAAATAGGTCAACAGGCACATAAATGATTCATCTCATTTTCACACTTGTAATCATGCTATTATAGACAACTGTCTTAAGCATCAAATAAAGTTCACATACAGATCAATGTTATACAAAATACATTTTGTTGTTATTGTTGAAATGTCCTTAAGATTTCCTTCATTGGCAGATAGAAAGTTCATTAGGCTTTGTGTACTAGTTTATTCAGTCTGGCTTCTTATAGAATGCTTTCCATATAGCAGAGAAATCTCCTTAAGTGGCTTGTGGTTAGGCAGTAACTGCCGCAACTGCAGGTGGTTGAGTTGTTTCATCAGGTGCCACATTAGCAGAGAATGAACCTTTTGGAGGTGCACTTGCATAGCTCATGAAGGAGACATCTCTTTGAAGTTTTCTATTTTTGTCTCAAGTAGGACAACCTTTGTCTCCAGTACTTTAAGTTGGTTGCACTGGCTGTCCATCATCATTTCAATGGTTTAAATTAGGTTATCCACCTCGTTTCCAAGTCTTGGAAGCACAAGCATTTGAGTGCTTAGAGTTGCACTTTTATCATCTCTAGACTGATGATCCAAGGAGAGTCATTTCCTCAGTAGTTGCTTCTCCATTATTGGCTCAGCAACACCAAGAGAAGACGTTGGATCCTCAGATTCAGATTTCTCCTCCGGAAACCCTCCAGGGTGTCCATAGTACTTGAACTTTGGAGATGGCCAGCATATGTGTGGCTAGGGCTGCTTCGGGCATGGAAATTGTTTCTTCAAGCTGAACTGTGTAGGGAATGAGTATGTAGTTAAGTTTTTTAGTCCTGTGATTGAAAATACTTTAAAAAATTATTAAACAACTTGATACACCTTTTATATTATGTATACCATGAATTAACGTTTCTACACTGAAATTTTTATGAATTAAAATAACCTTTAAAAAATAACTTTTAACAAACTCTTCAGTCTTATTTTTCTGAGTTTTTTGGCATTTGATAACAATTTAAAGTATTATGAAATATTCTTAAGTATTTTATAGCAGCCTACAAATTTTGAGTTTTACCCTGGCTGGTGTGGCTCAGTGGATTGCGTACCCACCTGCAAACTGAAAGGTTCCTGGTTCAATTCTGGGACAAGGCACATACCTGGCTTGTGGGCAGGCCAGGTCCCCAGTTGGGGGTGTGTGAGAGGCAACCAATCAATGTTTCTCTCCCTCTCTTTCTCTCTTCCCTCCCCTCTTTCTGAAAATAAATAAATAAAATATTCAAAAAATGTTTGAGTTTCTACTGTTTATTCAAAAAGAAAGTTTCTGATAGACTTTATTGAACTTTGTATTAATGCAGTAGTACATAAAATCACACTACTTCTTGAATTTAGGTTACTAAGCAAAAAATAGCGCTACCAATTACTTAAAATAGTGTATTTAATCTTTTTGTGCAATATAGTACCCGCATTAGAGTGACTGGAAGGTGGTCTTAGTTCATATCCCTTTTTTCTGAAATAGTGCTAACAGTGACCAAAATTTGCAACCTCAGGGAAACTATAAAGTTGAGAGTGTTTTCACTTTTAACCAACTTCTATCAAAGTGGTTTAATACATGCTCTTAATTATTTACTTAGAAAAAGAGGGAGGGAGGAAGGGAAGGATGGAGAGAGAAGAAAGACAGGGAGAAGATAGCTATGTGGTGACAAAGGCAGAGATTAGAGCAATGCATCTACAAGCCAAGGAGCACCAAGGACTGCCAGCAAAATGCAGAGGCTAGGAGAGAGAGAGGAGTCTTCCCTACAGGAAAGGGTATGGCCCTGCTGACACCTTGATTTTAGACTTCTAGTCTCCAAAACTGTGAGGGAATAAATTTCTGTTGTTTTAAGCCACCTGATCTGTGGTACTTCGTTATAGTAGCCCTAGAAAACTAATCCAGAAAACTTTCCCCAAAGCATGTCTACCTAGGCAAACTGCTGTTTCCAAGTGTTCTGCCTGCTTTCATATCTTCATTTCTAATTAAAGAAAGCTTACACACAGCATTCTAAATTTGTGATTTAGTAATTTCATTAAATGATAAAATTAATGCATGATATACCAGATATTCAGGAAATGTAAATTACTATATGATTGTTATAGCAACATTCACACTAATTAACATCTCTTAAGAAAGGCCATGCATGTGTATCAACTAATTAGAATCATACAATCAAAAGAATAAAATTGCTTCTTTGGGGATGCAAAATAAATAAATAACTATACTATTGTTATTAGATAGCTGGCAGTGTGCCTTTGCTCCTATTTGACTGTTAGAAATCAATGTATAAATTAAATGTTTTTATAGTTTAGATTTGATATTTAGAAGAAACTTAGACCATTAGAGAGAATTGTTTTATTTTTTACTGGTCAACAAAATTCAATGTTTATTATTATTAAAATATCCATTTTAAAATAAAATTATGCAGCACTATTTTCACATGGAGATGAGAATAAAAGATGTGCAAGTACCAAGACAAAATAAATTTTCACAGTGAATGAGCTTATTCCTATTGTGTTACAGTTAGAGAAAATTGTTTTTAAAATGTGTTGTACAGCCCTGGCTGGTATAGCTCAGTGGACTGAGTGCAGGCCGGCAAACCAGAGGATAGTGGTTCGATTCCCAGTCAGGGCACATGCCTGGGTTGCAGGCCAGTTCCCAGCGGGGGACACACAAAAGGCAACCATACATTGATATTTCTCTCCCTCTCTCCTTCCCTTCCCCTCTAAAGATAAATAAAAAATTTTTTAATCTAAAATGTATTGTACATTTGAAAAATACTGATGTTTATCATGCTATGTGAAGAAAATGAGCTGGAACTGATTTCATATCTTGAAGCAAAGACTGTGTTAGAGACTCATATCCATATTCTTATCAGACCTGAAAAATTCTCAGAAGTTCAGAGGGTTTGATTAGAAAATTCATTAATTCCTAGATCAGGGTTTGTCAGCTATAACTCACATGCCAAAATTCATCTCTCCACAAAGGTCTATGACAAGCCACAAAGAAAATCAAAAGAACAATAATATTTTGTGACAATGAAAATTTACAAAATTCAAATTTCAGCATCCATAATAAAGTTCTAGTGGAACACAGCATTCCTTGCTCATTCATTTACATATTGCCTTTGCCTGCTTTTATTAGTTTCCTATTGTTGTATAACAAATTACCACAGCCTTAGTGTTTTTTTAAGATTTTATTTAATTTTAGAGAAAGGGGAAGGGAAAGAGAGGGAGAAAACCATCAATATGTTCCTGCCCCCCCCCCCACATACCCCTCATAGGGTACCCAGACTTAGTGTTTAAAAAAAAAAACAACACAAATTTGCCCTGGCTGGTGTGGCTCAGTGGATGAGTGCCAGCCTGTGAACTGAAAGGTTGCCATTCAGTTCCCAGTCAGGGCATGTGACTGGATTGTGGGCCAAGTTCCCAGTTGGGGGTGTGCAAAAGGCAATCAATTAATATCTCTTGCACATCAATGTTTCTCACCCTGTCTTTCTCCCTCCCTTCTCCTCTCTCTAAAAATAAATAAATAAAGTCTTTTCAAAAACCCCCAAAGGTTTTTGAGGTAAACTATGAGGTAAATTTATTACCTCATAGTTTCTGTAGGTCAGAAATCTGTGCAGGACTTAGCTGGGTTCTCTGTTCAGGGTCTCACCAGGCTGAAATGAAGGTGAAGTTACCTTGTAATTTTCCTTTATGATAATAGCCTTACCTGGTTTGGCATCAAAGTTATGCTAGCCTTGTAGAATGAGTTGGAAGGAATTCACTGCAATTGTTTGTATTAGTATTGAGATCATCTATTTCTCGAATGTTGGATGGAATCCACATGTACAACCAACTATCTAGGGGGTGCTTAGTAAGTTGTGTATTTGCTTCTTGGTTGGTTGGTTAGTAGATTTACCTACTGCTTCAATTTCATTAATAATCGCAAGTCTGCTTAGTTTTCCCATTTCTTCTTGAGTAAATTTTGGCAAGTTGTAGTTTTATATGAAATGATCTGTTTCATCAAAGTTTTCATGTTTATTGGCATAAATGTGTTTATAAAGTTCTCTTATTATGGTTTAAGTAACCTATCTACTGTATCAGTTACTTTACATGTATTCTCATTCTTATTGTTTATTTGTGCCTTCACTCCTTTTATTCCAGACAGTGGTCTGCTTCATTCATCTTTTTCAAACAATCAGGTTTTCATTGTATTTTTTTTCACTTGGGAATGCATTTACAAGATGAACATACAAAGGCTATATCAAACTTAATTTTCTATTTAATCAACAATGTTTATTAGAAAGAATATAATTATATGTGAAGAAATACAAACTTTAACAACAACAGTTTTCTGTTAACATACCACCCAAGTATATGAGATCAAGAGTATCCTGGCATTTCCAGAGTGTCTATTTTTCATCTTTATATTCATATAAAAACTAGCATTTTATTTTGTTGTTTTTTATTTGGTTTTGTATTCTATTTTGTTAATTTTTGCTCTTAGCTTTTTGAAACTCTTTCCTTCTACTTTCCTGTTGTTTTATTCCTAACAATTTCTTAAGTTACTTTTTAGCCTTTCACCTTTCCTAATACAAGAAGTTAGAGGTATATATTCTCCCTAAGTATTACCTTAGTTGTACCCTCACAAACTCTGGTATTCAGTATTTTCTGTCACACAATTCTAAATATTTTCTAGTTTTCAGTACAATTTTTTTCTCTAACCTGTGTGATATGTGATTATAAACATCCAAATATATGTGGCTTTAAAATTATCCCCTTGGACAATCTTCCATCTGCTTTAAGGCACCCACTGTAAATTTCCTGTAAGTTGTTTGCATCACTAAGACTTTAACAAATACATGTGGATATTGGAGTTCACAAATTGTTCTGTTTCACTTTCTCATCCTCATGAAATAGCCTGGAAACAGGTATATATTCAAAATACAGCTCAATGTACCTAAAGCCCCAGGATCTTTGGGGGAGTTTTCATAGGGGGCTCACAGGATGGCAGCAGAGTAGGAGAATATTTCTCACACCTCCTCCCAGGGCAAATCTGGAAATATAACTAAAGAGGTGAAAGCTACCCAAAATAACCAAACGAGACTACCTGAAGAGGAGAAATTTAAGCAAGCATGGGCAGAAAATACCTCAAGACTGATAGGACGGGCAAGGACACAAAAGGGGTCAGCCCCACTCCCATGGGCATTGGTTTTAGGTGCTGCACAGCTATGGGCACTTCCCCGTGAGAGGAGTAAAGCCTGAACCCCAGAGCCGAGGTCAGCCACCCATGTAGCATCTAGCAGTGAAAGGTGGGGGCATTTCTATTTGCTGGAGAGAGACAGAGCCCACTGGAGACAAAACCACTACTTTTTAAAGGGTCAAAGCACAGGTGTCTTTGTTCATAGCCACTCACCTCTGGCTCTGGCAAAAAGAGGACAGTGTGGACTGGAGCTGACTGAGGAGAGTCTGGAGTGCAAAGTATTGGAGAGAAACATGGGAATATGGCTACTGGGATCCCTGTGCCAAGACATCCCTCGATACCACAGCAGCCATTTTTTTAAATATATTTTATTGATTATGCTACTACAGTTGTCCCATTTGTTTCTTCCCTTTATTTCCCTCTGCCCTGTACACCCACCACCATCATTCCCTCACCATAGTTAATGTCCATGGGCTGTACATACAAGTTCTTTGGCTTCTCCATTCCCTATACTATTCTTAACCTCCCCCTGTCTATTTTGTACCTATCAATTATGCTTCTTATTCCCTGTACCTTTTCCCCCATTCTCCCCCTCCCCCTCCCTGCTGATAACCCTCCCTGTGATCCCCATTTCTGTGATTCTGATCCTGTTTTAGGTTTCCTCGGTTTGTTTTGTTTTGAGGTTCAGTTGTCGATAGTTGTGAGTTTGTTGTCATTTTACTGTTTATATTTTTATCTTCTTTTCTTAGATGAGTCTCTTTAACATTTCACATAATATGGGCCTGGTGATGAACTCCTTTAACTTGACCTTATCTGGGAAGCACTTTATCTGGCCTTCCATTCCAAATGAAAGCTTTGCTGGATAGAGTAATCTTGGATGTAGGTCCTTGCCTTTCATGACTTCAAATGCTCCTTTCCTGCCGCTTCTTGCCTGTAAGGTGTCTTTTGAGAAATCAGCTGATAGTCTTATGGGCACTCCTTTGTAGGTAACTCTGTCTTTTTCTCTTGCTGTTTTGAAGCAAGAGATACTTTGATTCTCTCCTTATCTTTATTCTTGGGTAATGTAAT
The DNA here is from genome assembly GCF_021234435.1 of Artibeus jamaicensis. Taxonomy (NCBI): domain Eukaryota; kingdom Metazoa; phylum Chordata; class Mammalia; order Chiroptera; family Phyllostomidae; genus Artibeus; species Artibeus jamaicensis. The sequence continues at coordinate 534,833 of NW_026521327.1, read as the reverse complement.
TATGATGTGCCTTGGTGTAGTCCTCCTTCTGTCCACTTTCTTTGGGACTCACTGAGCTTCCTATAAGTCTATTTCCTTTGGCAGATTGGGGAAGATCTCCGTTATTTTTTCAAATAAATTTTTAATTTCTTGCTCTTCCTCTTCTTCTTCTGGCACCCCTATGATTGTTGGAATGTTCAAAGTTGTCCTGGAGGTTCCTAACCCTCTCCTCAGTCTCTGAATTCTTGTTTCTTCATTCTGTTTTGGTTTAATGTTTATTTCTTCCTTCTGCCCCAAATCGCTGATTGAGTCCTAGTTTCCTTCCTATCACTGTTGGTTCCCTGTATATTTTTCTTTATTTCACCTTGCATAACCTTCACTTCTTCCTCCATTTTGTGAGCATACTCAACCACTTCTGTGAGCATCCTAATCACCAGTGTTTTGAACTGTTCATCTGATAGGTTGACTGTCTCTTCATCACTTAGTTCTATTTTTGAAGCTTTAATCTGTTCTTTCATTTGGGCCATATTTTTTTTTTGTCTCAGTGCACATGTTATGTTGTAAGGGGCAGAGCCTTAGCTATTCACCAGGGTGGGGCAATTCACTTGGCTGCATTGTGGCATTGTATGTGGGGAAGGGGTCCAAGAGGGAACAATGCCACTTGCTTGGCCTTTGGCCTGCTTTTCAGTCAGTTCCCTTACTACCCACAAGCAAATTGGGCCCTTCTGGTGCTGATTCCTGGGTGGGTGGGTTTGTGTACATTCTAGCACTCCATGGGTCTCTCCAGTGAATTCTCCTGAGAGTCTGGGAATTTCTCCCACTGCTGCAATCCCCACAGGGTTTTACAGTCAGAGGTTTTGAGAATTTATTTCTCCACACTAGAACCCTAGGTTGCATGGTATATCTAGCTCCCCAATTGTTCCCTCTGGTTTATCCACACACAAATGTGGGACCACCCAGTCCACCAGCTGCCACATTGCCATGCATCCTCTTCACCCCAGCTGCCTGTCTCCGCCCCTCCTACCAGTCTGAGTGAGTGTTTCTTCTTTAACTCCTTGGTTGCCAGACTTCCATACAGTTCAATTTTCTGGCAGTTCTGGTAATTTTTTTCTTTTTAAATTGGTTGTTATCCTTCTTTCAGTTGTGTGAGGAAGCAAAGTGTATCTGCCTATGCCTCCATCTTGGACAGAAGTCCCATTTTATCTAAGATGAGTAAGCCCCACCCAGGGAAAAAACAATTACCCTATTCTGTAGAATACCCCTCAACCTACCCTCTGGGATCCTGCTTGCCCCACCCTGCATATTTTTCTCTTTTTCCTTTTTCCTCCTGCCCTGCATCTTAACCCCTGGTGAGAAGAAACATAGTCAGATTCAGTGGGTGTCAGAAACTGGCTTCAGGGCACAATCATTCTATACACTTTCCAGGGAACCAGATCAGCATTGCTGCCCACATGAAGCCATAGAAACAGATTCCTGGCTTCTGGCAGACCCAAACTCTAGCCTGTGGAGGCCCCATCCACTTTTCTACTAGGGCCTTCCCCCTGCAAAGTTCAGGAAAATAATCAAAGACAGACTCATATGTGTGGCTTGGGGGTGTGGGGACACACCCACCATCTTACCTGAAGTCTGAACACTACTTTCCCCCATAAAGATTCAGGGGTCTCATCCTTCCAATTGTTCCAGAAGTCCTCTCAGAAACAGTTGGGTCAGTGATAAGACTGACAGCAGGCCAGCAGGCAGAAGCAGGTGGAGGCAGACACTGCAGTGCCTTGGAATATTTGTTGACCCATCCCTGAGCCTTGTTCTGATAAAGCCAGCTTTGCATAGTGGCTTTGCCTACCCTGGGAGCAGCCAAGCTCAGAGGAGACAGCCACAAACTGGGGATTACTTGCAGCTTCGAACAGGCTTCCTAGGGCTAGGTGTGAACAGCACCTAACATTGGCTTACACCAGCTTCAGCACATCAGAGCTGTATCCAAAGGGAGATCCTAGCAGGCAGGCACTAAGTCTGTTATTTTTTTCTTCTCCATCACCTGCTTATTATTTTTTCTTCTAACTTTTCTATTTTTTCTTTCATATATCTTATTTAATTTTTTCTTTTCATACTCTATTTTCCTCCTTTCCTTTTCTTATTTTTTACTCCTTATCTTTATTTGCTCTCTCTCTCTCTTTTTGTCATTTTACTCCTCCCATTCCATATGCTTGTTTCTGTTCCTTCTGTGCTCTCACAATCATTTTTCTTTCCTTTGGTCTTCTCATATTTTTTTCTTTTACTATTTTATTTCTCTTTCTTCTTTTTAAAAAGATTTTATTTATTTACTTTTAGACAGAGGGGAAGGGAGGGAGAAAAAGAGGGAGGGAAACAGCAATGTGTGGTTGCCTCTCATGCACCCCTGCTGGGAACCTGGCCCACAACCCAGGCATGTGCCCTGACTGGGAATGAAACTGGCAACTCTTTGATTTGTAGACCAGTGCTCAGTCTACTGAGCCACACCAGCTAGGGCTTCTCTTTTTTTTTTAGTCTTTGCCTTTTTGTCATTGATTTTTCTGTTTTTGTTGGGGAGAGGGTTTTTGTTTGTTTTTGTTTTATTTTGTATGTTGCTTTGTTTCATTCTGTCAGCAACTGTACAACAGCATACAGATGTGGTTGGGGTTCAGCCTCTCAGTCAGCCAGCCAGAGGAGATCCCAACAACAAATGGTCCAACAATAATCAAGACCCAAATATAGCAGGAGAGCAACATAACCCACAGAAGGGACATTCCTATAACATTTAGCTCAGGAGAACAAGGAGATTGAACCACTGGCTCCCACAGGACTCCTACCACATAAGGCCACCCCATGAAGATAGGGAATCAAAGCAGATCTATCTAATACATAGAAACAAATAAAAAGAGACAGCTAAAATAGAGATACAAAGAAACAATGCCCAAACAAAAGGAGGAATCCCCAGAAAATGAACTAAATGAAATTGAAGCAAGCAATTTATTAGACATAGAGTTCAAAGTAATGGTTATAAGGATGCTCAAGGAACTTAGAACTACATCAGCACAAAAAGGACATAGAAACTATAAATAAGAATCAGTTGGAAATGAAGAATGCAATATCAGAAATGAAGAGTACACTAGAAGGAATTGAAAGTGGGCCAGGTAAAGCAGAGGATCAAATCAGCAATTTAGAAGATAAGGCAAAAAAACCCCACACAATCAGAGCAAAAGAAGAAAAGGACTTAAAAAGAATGAGGATAGTTTAAGGGAACTTTGGGACAATATGAAACATAACAATAGCCATATCATAGAGATACCAGAAGGAGAAGAGAGTGAGCAAGGAATGGAAAACCTCTCTGAAGAAATAATGACAGAAAACTTCCCTAACCTGGTGAAGGAAAAAGTCATACAAGTTCAGGAAGCACAGAGAGTCATAGTCAAGACAAACCCAAAGACTCTACCCTCAACCACCAAAAAAAGAAAATCTTTAAATCCCTAAATTTAGAGGAAAAAAATCCACAATATTCTCACAGAAATAGAGAATGGACACACAATTGTAACAAAACAGAAAGAGAACACCCTGGCAAACAAACAACTTAAAACAAAGCAATATGGCAAACACAAAGGAACACCTACTGAAGAATCAAAGCTAATGCTAAGGTTTCCCCACTTGCCAGGCACTGTTGACTCATGTAATCCTGCTAAGCCAAAGTAAAGGTCACTTCCTCAGGTGAAAAATCCAAGCTCTTGTTGTAACAGTCAGAACTGGGTATGTGGGCTGGAGACAGGACCAAATATATCATGAAGTTTCAAAAAACTGTGAAGGCAGTGTTGAATAAGGAAACAGAGTCAAGGCCTACTGGCATCATTGTGTTGGTGAAGCAAAGAAAGACTGCAAACTGTGAGCCACCCTGTAGTGATCTTTGTTGGTTTGGCTGAATTAAAGATTAAAAGAAATATTCACTCCCCCCCAAAAAACAAACCCAAAGAGACCCATACCAAGACATATCATAATTAAAATGGCAAAGTTTAAAGACAAAAAGAGAAATAATAACCTTATATGTAAGTGGATTAAATGTTCCATTCAAAAGACATAGGGTAGCTGAATGGATAAGAAAACATGACCTGCACATATGCTGCCTACAAGAGACCCACCTCAGAACAAAAGACCTACATAGACTGAAAGTGAAGGGTTGGGAAAAAATATTCCAAGCAAACGGACAGGAAAAAAGAAGCTGAGGTAGCAATACTTATATCTGACAAAATATTTGTGCTTGCAGTATTAGTGTTATTTTTATTCCCTGGCTGGGTTTGTGGGGAGGTTGAGCAGAAGGGTATTTGTTTGTTTTTACTGGAATCTATTTAATGCTCTTTTACATTTTGTCAGGCTTAGTTTAATTAAAACAAGATCATATCATCCATGAATTCACTTAACTTGGCATAGTAAATGAAAAAAAAAAACTTGAAATACTCTATGAGTATAGCACTACCACCAAACCATCTGTGCTGTGGAACTCCCACTCTTTTTTCAGGATACCATGTGTCCTATTTCTGACACCAACTGTCAGACACAAGACTAAGTGAGCATATTCATGATGTCAATCCATATGTTAAATATTAATATCTTACTTTGTGGTTTAAAATATGAAGAGATATTCTAATTTTATACTCCCCCCAAAGGTTTGTATATGGGTCAAATTACACCCCCCAAAAAAGATATGTTGAAGTCCTATACTCCAGTACCTCAGAATGTGACCTTATTTGGAAATAAGGCCTTTACAGAGGTAATCATGTTAAAATGAAGTCATTAGGGTGGGCCCTAATTTGATATAACTGATGTGCTTTAAAGAGAAGAAATTTGGATACAGGCAGAGACACAGCAAGAATATCCTATGAGGATGAAGGCAAACATTGGAGCAATTCATTAACAAACCAAGGAACACCAAAGATTACTAGCAAACCACCAGAAGCTAGGAAAGAAGTATGGAAAAGAGTCTCCTTCACAGCCCTCAAATGAAATCAACACTGCTTATACCTTGATCTCAAACTTCCAGCTTTCCAGCCCCCAGAACTGTGAGACAATAAATGTTTGTACTCAGTCTGCAGTACTTTGTTACTGCTTCTGTGTTAATGATATTAATTAATATTAATATTAATATTACTAATGCAGTTGGGATGCATTAATCTTCTTTATCATGTTATTGGAACTTGATGTCTTTAAGGATACTTCTTGATTTCCCTAATTCACAATTTTTTAATGATTTTATTCAATAGTAGAAGACAATAAATTGTTGGAAATATTTTAAACTAATTTCTTTATTCAGTAAATATTCATTGAACAGGCTACATACCACTTACTAAAAATATACCAGAGAATAAAACAGACAAGCTCCTTTCCTCATGGAGCTTGTGTGACATTGAAGGAGATAGACATGAAGCAAATAAAATAATATGCAGTGACAGACATTTTAAGTGATGTTAGGAAAATACAGTGCATTATGGGAGTATAAGAGAGTGTTCATAGAAGTCCTCTCTGGAAAGATAATCTTTTATTTTATTTTTAGCATTTTTTTAGAATTTTTAAATTTTTTCAATTACAGTAACACAATATTATATTAATTTCAGGTGTACAACATAGTGGTTAGACATTTATGTAACTTACAATGTGATCACCCCAAATAAATCTAGTATGAGGAGATAATGTATAAGCTGAGATTTGAAGGAGAAGGATCCCTGTATAAAGGCAAGGGGAAGATCATTTTGGGCACAGGAAACTGCATGTGGAAATACCTTAGCATGTTTGAAGAACAGATAGGATATCAGAACTTGCTAATGCACTGTATATTGTGGGAAATGACAGACGGGAAACAACCAAAGATGACTAACTTGGAAACTTGGTACCCTGGATGGTGTGGCTTAATGGACTGAGCACCAGCCTGTGAACCAAAGAGTCATTGGTTTGATTCTCGGTCAGAGCACATGCCTGGGTTGTGGGCCAAAGTAGGGGGCACACAAGAGACAACCACACATTGATGTTTCTCTCCCTCTCTTTCTCCCTCCCTTCCCTTCTGTCTAAAAATAAAAATAAATAAAGTTTTTTTAAGAAAATAAATAAAAAAGAAACTTGGTGAACAGTGGCAGCTATTTACTGAGGTGAGGAAGAATCTAGGAAGCACAGACTAGGTCAGGGTTGAAATCAAGAGTTCAGTTTTAGACATATTGAATTGAAAATATAGTAAATCTTCAAGTGGAGGTGTCAAGTGGACAATTGAATATATAAATTTGGAGTTCAGGGGAAATGTCTGGGTTGGAGATATAAATGTGGGAGTCATTAGTATAGGTGGAATTTAAAGCCCTGGGACTGGAAGAGATTAGCATGGGAGTGGGTATAACTAGAGAAAAGAAGAAAGCCAAAGACTGAGTCTTGGAGCATTCTGACATTTTGAGGTTAGACATAGTCAGGTATGCACTGTAGCCTGAAACTCTCCCTTCCCAATTCTGCTGCCTAATTCCTTTCTGTTCAGACCCCAAGTATCAGGTCTGCATCATCGTCTGAAGCATTTCCCACCTAATCCTGCTTCCTCGCACTTTGTCTTTCACAGGCAGTACTTCCAGTAAACCTCTTGCCCTCCTAATTCTGTCTTAGTGTCTGCTTCCCAGAGGACCTCAATTGGCACAATTGGTACTAGGACTGGTCTGAGAAAGCAGAGGTAAGGTGGGACTTTGGGACTGGATTGCATACTACCTGAAATGAAATGAGGACTTCATCTTAGTTGGTATGTGGGCCAGCGATGGACCCTGGTAAAAGATGGTGGCCCAAGTGCTAAAATTTTCATTGGTAGTGAGTTGGCAGAATGTTCTGGCAAAATATAATGCTCTGGCAAGTGCAATAAAAAATAAATTGGATAACATCGCTTCCAAGGACAGTGGAATTGACTGGTTAAGTTTCACTGACACTCTGTTGAAGGGTTTTTTTAAACTGCTGAGGACAATTAACAACAGAAAACTAAGTGTAAATACCAGAGTGCCTCTTTGGTAGCTCTCGAAGAGGTCCTTATCTTCTTCAATGAGTGAGCAGAAAAACCTAGAGACTAAACTAAGAACTTAATAATCAGAGTCACCAAGCTTCAATGATGACTGAGTGCTTATCCAAGGCAGGTCTGTTATGCCAAGGTTAGGAGTATAGTTGGGAAAACTGAGGATCATGGAGTGTGGTACAGGAACATCTAAGTGTGTGTCCCTAGAGTTTTTTTGGCTCCCCAGACTGAACCCACAGAGCCTGCAGAATTAACCCACCCTCTCTGTTAAGGGCTACCATTCATGCTACCCCTTAAAAGAAGACTGTACAATGGTTACTCCCCTTTGAGGCAACAAGATCTGCTTCCACCTATTTTCCTGGCTATCAGGCCAGTAACTAAGGTTAAGTCAGGGTATAATCCAGCCAGAGATGTGCTGGGCTTGCTAAGACTTGCTAAGAAAGAAAAGGGTTTATACACCATAGGAGCAGCAACACCTAGCCAACATATATTGGAAGAAGTCAGAGAGAGATCCCATGGAGAGGATTTCAATGGTATTTGATCAATGAGTCCAGAACATAAGACTGGATAGGGGAGAGTTTATTGACTTGGGACATTCTCTTGGGATGCAGGACTTAACATTCTGTCAAGGACCCTAGAGTTGGTGCAAACCTGCTGTTAATGGTGGCTCCTAAAAGCCTGGAAAAAGTGATAACTTACACTAGATGAGGTTTAAATGCCCAAATTGTCAGAACAAATAGTAAAGAAAGGTATTAAAAGGCTCAGGGAAGTGAACGTGCTGGAGTAGATATGTTAGCTGATACCACAAGACCCACCAGAGAGTTATGTTGCATGGGAGAGCTCGGGAAACATACTATCTACCAAAGCCAAGAGAAATGCACCGGTGAGAGGGATGCCAGCATCACCAATAAGTTCTGTGCTAGCTCTTCTCTGCAAGCCAGGAGAAATGGTAGGAGGGACAATCACAAGGTTGGCTCATTAATAGAGGCCAACATAAGAAGGACCAGGTGGCTATATTTAATTACTCAAAGCCAGAAGGCCACAATAACCACAATGACTGACAAATTCACAGGACCAGCCAAGGGGACTTGACCATCAGGGAGTCAAGAGGATTAATAAACTATGGTGTCCCTAGGAGCAAATAAATAGACAGCCAATAAGAATGTTGTTTAATTATATAATTTTTTAAACAGCAATAGAAAAGGGACCAAGGATTAACACCCCAATAAAAATCCATGATCCTCTGCCCAGTTCCTGGACCTGAGTCAGTTTTCAGGCCAATAACCCATTGACTAAAGAGATAGCTAGGTCCCCAGGAGGAAGGACCCTGTAGCACCGTGGCAATTACATACCTAAATGACAGTTCCAGTCCTTCTCTGAATGGACCTATGGCCATTTACTTGGGTGACTGTACACTGGGGAAAGAGGAGACATTTAGAGGACCACTAGAAATTGATACCCAGAGACCCAAAGTATCTATTTAGCAAGGGGTTCAGGTAATAAATAGGGAGTTACAACACAAATTTGGATAAGAAATATTTTGTAGATATAGAAGTCTCTCCTGGGATCCAGGATTTAACACCCTGGCAAGGAGCCTGGAAGATGGTACAAACACACTGTTAAAATGGACCCTAGAAGCATAGAAAACATCTTAGCTGACACCTAGCTCAGTATAAATGCCTGAATTGCCACGACAGACAATGAGTAGAAGACTCAGAGTTGAGCCTCCTGAGTGAATATGTTATGTGAAATCAGAAGATCCACTGGAGGAATATGTTGTACAGGACAGCTCAGAGAACACACTGTTCACCAAGACCATGAGAAGTGTGCTGATGATAAGGCACCAGCATTACTAAGAAGTTCATATAGCACTCCTTTGTAGACCAGGGCAGATAGCAGAAGGGGCAATCACACAGCTGGACTCATAACTAGCAATGGAGGTGATATGGTGTCTTCCATCCTGGAAGGACCAACAATTCATCCTCATAGAGATGATATTTATTCTGGGTGTGGTTTTGCCTTTACTGCCCATAGAACCTCAGCCAGCACCACTCTCCAGAAATTTAAGGAATGCCTGATCTGCCTTATAGCATCTAACCAGGGGGCTTACTTCAAAGCAAAGAAAATGTGGGGGTGTGCCCATGACAATAGGATTTTCTGAGCACGTCACATTACATACCATTTAGAAGTAGCTGACCAATAAAAGTGATTGAATAGCCTGCTGAAGGTACAGCTGAAGCAAAAGCTCAGAAGCAATACTCTGCAAGGATGTGGTACCATGCTCCAGGATAAAGTGTGAATGCTAAATCAGAGACCTGTCTATGGCATCATTTCCCCAAGAGAACAAATACATGGGTGCAGGAACCAAGTGGTAGAAGAAGGAATGACTCCAAATATCATCATTCCCGATTACCTACCAGTAGGAAGACATTGTGCTTTTGGTGATAGAAGGAGAGCTGACTTGGGGTGGTGAACACACAATATAATGTACAGATGATGTATTATAGAACTATACACCTGAAAGCTATATAATTTTATTAACCAATGTCACCCCCATAAATAAAATTTTTAAAAAATAAATAAGGTTAAGAGACAAAAGAGAGAGTATAAAAAGGAGTATTACCAAGTAGTCTGACTTCTAAGTGCTTGACCAGTTATTGTAAGTTAGTTTTTGTATTCCATACCACTTCAAATTCAGCATACCTAAAATTAACTCCTGAATCTCTATTCCTCACCCTAAACAGGGTTCTTCACTTTCTTCACTTCTTTAATGAAATCAGCATTTTCCCAAATCCCAACAGAATCATCTTTGAGCATGGATAACAAAATAGTTTCAGGGTTTTGATTTACTGATGCATGAGAATGTTCATAAAAAACTCCACAACTTTTAATGCTGAATATATTTACTTTTTTCTAACAATATATGTACAGATCTGTGAACATTAATTCATGGTTTCTAGATTGTTTTAATGTCTCCTTGCCAATAAACTTAAAATTTAAATACTTTAAAAAAAGGAGTATTACATAATGATAAAGAGCCAATTCTCAAGAAGACATAATGATCCTAAATATATATGCACCCAACAACATAGCATCAAAATAAATAAGGCAAAACTCATAAAACTTCAAGGAGAAATAAATACACCCACTATTGTAACTAGAGACTTCAACACTCTTTTGTAAGTAATAGATGAAACAGGTGGAAATCAGTATGAATGTAGAAAGGATAGTGGAGAAAAAAAAAGATGGCTCTGAGAAAAACTGCAGCAAGGTGGGCTGTAATTCTTCCCTCTAACCTCCTCTTCCACATTTCTCCTTAGGAAGAAAGGCCCACAGGAACTTTGAACAGGTTTGGAGAACTGAATCCATGCAGCACAAAGGGTAGACTGCAGCAGGCATGGAAGTGTATGTGACTTAGATCTCCCTTCAAGAAAGAATTTGCCATCTATCTGTGAGGAGTGTAATTAGCTGATAGCCTACAGCCGCAGCACCTTCCAAGCTCAGCCACAGTGTTCTTGTCAAGGTCATGCTTTCCCTTGGAAGACTCCAGCCAATGGCTAAGCATGGTGCAGTACTAGGGCCTTGTCATTTCTGCCTAATGTGAGACTCTTCTAAAAGGCAGTCTTTCCTCCAGAACTCCCCATTGGGTTGATCAAGACTTTATCATACCTGACTCAGTCTAAAGCCATTCTGCCCAAGTCTTCCTCCTCACCATCCTTTCACGTGTGTCAGATTTGCATTAAGGTCTAGGAGATTTCTCTACCTAATTTTTCTTCCTGCCATTTTATCTTTCATGTCCATTATCCCCAATCAATATCTTGCATTCCTAACTCCATATTAACATCTGCTACCTGGAGGAACCAAATCGGTACAATTACCCACTCACCACAGCAGTCCGCCTTAGAGAAATTCTATAGAAGACAATCATTTCAAGAGTCCCTTCATTATGATCAAAATGTTTTCAGCAACTTCATCAGTGGAATTCACAACTAGGTAATTCAGACAATGAAAACCACTTAATACCCCAAACCCACAATTTCCATCAAGTCATATGTGCTGCAGCTATAGTTTTTGCAACTACTGCATTCAGTTTCCCTTGCATGGTACAACACTAATGAAGCTTGTCATAAAATCATAAACTTGGGTTGTTTCAAACCAATCCTAGTCATGCTTATGGTCATTCAGAATGAAGGCCTTTCCAGAAAGATGCAAATTTTTCTTGAAAGTCAAATAGGCAAGTGATGACTTTTCCTTATGAAATTCAGTGAGAAGATGGTGGCATAGGCAGACATGGCTCACCTCCTTACACAACCACATCAAAATTACAACTAAAATATAGAACAAGCATCACTCAAAACCGTCAGAAATTGATGGTCTGAAAACTATGGAATTAAAGAAACCTCATCCATCCAGACTGGTAGGAAAGGCACAGATGTGGAATGGGCTGGTAAAAGAAATAGACATGCAAGTCTAGGCAGCACAGAGTTCTAAACAAGAGACATGCAAAGAGGCCTGCTCCAGGGTACATCATAATTAAAATACCAAAGGTTAAAGATAAAGGTTTCTCTAAAAGCATCAAGATAAAAAAAGTTAGTTACCTACATCGGAGTTTCCATAAGATTATCAGCTGATTTCTCAGAAGAAACTTTGCAAACTAGTAGGGATTGGCAAGAAATATTCAAAGTCATGAAAAGCAGGAACCTACAGCCAAGACTGCTCTACCCAGCAAAGCTATCATTTAGAATTGAAGGGCAGATAAAGAGCTTCTCAGACAAGAAAAGACTAAAGGAGTTCATCATCACCATACCATTATTATGGTGAAATGTTCAAAGGACTTATTTAAGAAAAAGAAGATCAAAATTATGAACAATGACAAAAATACATATCTATCAATAATTGAATCTAAAAAAAAACAAATTAAACAAACAAGAAGAACTGAGACAGAATCATGGATACAGAGAGCGTTTTGATGGTTACCAGATGGGAGGGGTGTGAGGAAATGGGTGAGAGGATTAAGAGAAAGAAGTGAGAGGATTAAGAAGTACTGACAGGTAGTTACAGAACAGCCATGAGGATGTAAAGTACAGTGTAGGAAATGAAGTACTCAAATAATTTATACACAAATGGAGTAGTCAATTTATACACATGACCAATGGACATGAACAATGGTGTGGGGATTACCTGAGGGAGTGGGGGGCACTGGGTGGAGTGGGGCAGAGGGGGAAACATCAGGACAACTATAATAGCATAATTAATAAAATATAATTTTTTTAAAGTCAATTACTTTTTTGGACAAGAGTAGTTATGTATAGTCATTGCCCACCTCTTCATAAAGCTGAAAAATTCCTTAACATAACTGACAAGTATTAAATGCTTCTCTTAAATCTTCATGTGTAGCTCAGGTGGAGAGGGCTTTCCTATGGACAACAATTGGTGGCAGTGTTAGTTGGAGTAGATTAGACTCTGGACTGATATCAAATAAACCCTGAAATTTCACTGGCTTAAGACAAAGGGTTATTTCTCACTCATGTAAAGTCCCATGAGATGGTTCCTGCCTGAACAACTCTGCTAGATGGGTTTCTTCTAAGTGGTGAACTGAGGGGTCCAGGTTCCTTGCATTGTGCTCTGCCATTTCAGAGTCCAGAAGAGAGATTCAGCCTGAAAAATTATGAGGGCAACTGTATGGGTTAGGCTGGAGGTGATGGTTATCAATTTCACCAACATTTCATTGGCCAGAACAAAATTACATGGCCTCACTTGGCTAAAAGAAAAGCTGAAAAATATGGAGGAGAACACGGATATTGGCATACAGTCTCTGCCGTAATAGACTCTGCTTTTGGTGTAACAGCTTAAATACATGAAACAAGATCTCAAGTTGGATTTAACATAGCTTTAACAACTTTCCTACTTTATCTTTGCATATCATTTTCTATCTAAATTATTCTCATCAAATCATTGATACCCTTAAAGTCTTTCCCTATCTCAGTTAATTGCATCACCATCCAATCATTTACTCAAGTCCAAAATTTGGAAGTTATCCTAGATTGCTCTACATGGAAATTAGAAAAAAAAAGACAGAGCCAAAGACCCCAATGCATGGGTGATTCCAGAGCAGCTTTCATGATATTACGGTCCAATAAGAAGGCATATTTCTATAATCAAAATGGGTTGATACCAATACCTGTAAAAAGTGTCCTAATATATTTCCCTAATTTCTCATCATAGTATGTATTTCTCATAGCCTATTAAGATTCTCCTAAAGGGAATGTGAGTAGTCAGGTCTGCCTAGCTGTCACAACTGATAAACAGATACTCTGATTCATATATCAGTATCTTATAAGTTAGATCATTTATTCATTCATATATTCAAAAAATGTTTATTGAGTGCATACTAGCCTACTATGTGTCATGACACTATTCTACATGCCTGAAATACGTAAGTATAAAAAACAAACAAAACCCATGACCTCAAGCTTATATTCTGGTGGGCTAAAGAAAGACAGTTTGTTTAAAGGAAAATATACAGGGTAGAGGTTTATAAGAGTCTCCCCAGAATGTGCCGCCCTGGTAAGCATATTATTTTAAGCTGAAGGCAATTCAAACTTAACAAACTAAAGAAGAGGGTTTTTTTTTAATCTGCCCCTTTACCTGCCTAAAGAAATTCAGATAGAAAAACCTGCTTCAGGAAAGAAATCTTAGCATATCCACCTTAGCATATATGAACTAAGTGTGGCAGACAGGGAGGGTCCAGACAAGTCTGTTTTTAAGACTCCTCTCTGTGTCCCATTGTTTGAGGGTGCCCAGGCAAAGACTTATTTACCACATGTTTTCTCTTTTGTGTCTACCTGTGAATTGCCTACTTTCCCTTTGAAGTCCCAGACCTCTACTTCTCACTCCTTAGTCCAAAATATACTTCCTCTTGCCTCGCTGTCTTTGTAACTTTCATGCTTATGTGAGTTCCCAGTGCACATGTATTACAACTTGATCTTTCCCCATTAATCTGTTGTATGTAATTTTAATCATTTAACCAGCATGAAGAACTAAGAAGGGAAGGGGGAAGTTTCTCCATCTCCCACCAATAGTATGTCAGATAGTGATAAATTATATAAAGAAAAAGAAAGCAGGGAAAGGGACAATGGTGGAAGCAAAAAGACCTGTTAGGAGAAAATTCCAACCATGTAAGTAAGAAGTGAGAAGTCTTAAAGAGAAAAATTAATGTCAGGCATGGCCATAAGATTTTGGCCTGAGTTACCAAAAGAACCAAATTTCCATTTACTGAGATGGGGAGGATGAGGGGAGGGGCAGATTTGGTGGGAATGACCAGAGGTTTGGTTTGAGACATATTAGGCTTGAGACATCCATTAAATGTCCAAGAGGAGCTATTAAGGAGGCATCTAGGTATGCAAATCTAGAAGTCTAGGGCAGAATTCCAAACTGTAAATACATATTTAAAAGTCATCAGCACATAGGTGGTATTTCAAGACACCAGACTAGATGAAATCACCATGGAAATCAGTTTAAATAGAGAAGAGGCTCAAGGACTGAGCCCGGAGTACTCCAAAACTTAGAAGTTGTGGAGATGCAGAAGAAATAGCAAAAGAAGCTGAGAAGGACTGACCAAGAGTCAGTGTCCTGAACCAGCTCATTGCAGGGTACACTGATAAAGCTGAATTTCTGGGTCTACAAAGCCAAGAAATAAATAGCACCGACCCCCACTAAGGTACTGCTGTCCTGTGAAGTCTGGCTAACTAGTCAGTCTGCCTTCCTTTTCACATCTTTTCAATAAAACAAACCTCATGCAGTTTATATGCAAAATAGCAACTGAGACAGGCAATAAGCCAGGACAAATGGAATAAGAAAACTGAGACAGATGGCTAAACAAACTGGCTGAGCAATTTACAACCAGGTAGAGGTCACCTCCTCAGAGATAGAATCTAGGCCTCAGTTGTCTTACAGCTCCAGGCCCAGAAAAGCAGCAAAACCAGATGGGTGACGCCAGAACCCATTGGAAAAACTGATGACCTTCTGCCACAGCACCGACCAATCAGTGGAGGCCATGACCCTGAAAGGGCACACCTGAAGAACTGATGGATATTCTGCTGAAACTCTCCTCTAGGATTCCTGCCTTCAAGACAAAGATAAAACCCTCCAGACAAGGGAACAGCAGCACCATTCCCTTCCCCCACTTCTTCCCTCTCTTCTTCCCCCACAAGCATGCATCTCCTAAACTCTAAGGTCACTCAGGGGAACCTTAGAGTTCCCCAGGCTAACCCCCTGAAGCTGTCTCCAAGACCCCCTTATCTCTGACTTCCCAGGGAGCTAAGGCAGCCCATCCTAGGCTCTCCTGTTGCTTCTTCTATGCTGAGCCCTTCCTTGTTTCACTGTCCCCAGCTTTAGTAAACATACACTCAGTCATTGGGCTTGTGTTGTGAAATCTTTTGTACAGTCAAAAACCCACACACTGCCAGCTGGCTCTAAGCAGTTCCAAGCAGGGCCAGACCTCTGCCTGGTAACAGCAATGACATGGCCATATTGTGGTAGCTATGGCAAGTCTCTGGTTGGGGATGTCAAATACCAGAACTGTAGATGCTACTTTTGCAGGAGGAGTTCAGCCCTATATCCTCAAACAGATCCTCAGACCCAGTTTTGGAGAACATTCAGAAGGGACACTGAACACATTCCCAGGGCCCCAATAGCTCAGGGCTCCATGGCTCACTGCAGCCAGCTGCTGCTTGCTACCTTCACTATTGCTGCCAACACCAGCTGACCAAGAAGTAAAGGAATACTTTACACTAGAACACCTGGACCTTATCAGCAGGTCAGGGTTAGGATGAGGGTTAAGTTAGGGTTAGAGTTGGGTTAAGGTTAGAGTTCCCACTCCCTCATGGGCTAAGTTCTAATAACCTCAGACGTTTCCTCACAAGTTCCGTCCGTATCCTGCTGTAACTGACATCTTGGCTGTCTGCTGGCCCCTTTAAAGTTCAGACTGTTTTTCCTCTCACTCCCCTGCAGCTAAATAGCTTAGAGTGCAAAGAGGTGGAGCTGGAGGTCTCCTTGCTCCCCAAGGCCGTTTTCTGACCTTTGCTCCTTCCCACTTTTAAGAAACCTCTGGCTCCTTCTCAGCTCACACCATCACATTGTTTCACCCTGTCCCCATCCTGGTGGTCGTCCTTTATCATCTTCCTGGTCATTGCCCCCCATGAAGGCTTTAGTTCTTGACTCACTGTCTGTCCTCTTTGTCTCAACTTCTCCCATTATTCTCAGTGATTTCAACATTCACTTGACCAACCACCCAGTACCCATGGCCTCTTGTTTCTTCCATTAGCACGTTGCCAATCATCACTGCCACTTTACAGTGTTTCACAACCCAGAGCACCACTATGGGGCCTTGTACCCTGAAGGTCCCTGTACATCAGTGTATTTGTATGACATTCTCAAAAGGCAAAACTATACAGACAGACAACAGATCAGTGGTTGCCAAGGGCTGGGGCTAGGGGAGGTCTTGACTACAAAGAGGCAGCACATGAAAATTCTGGGGGCTGATGGAGCAATTCCGTATCCTGACTATGGTGGTAATAGTCACACAGATCTAGTGCTAAAACTCTTAGAACTCTACACCAAAGATTACAAAGTAATTTTACCATACATAAAATGCAAAAAGCATACAAGTGAAGTGATTAAAATATGAAGAGTTTAGCCCTAGGTCTTCAGCTAATTTATCATTATTTATGATAAATAATGATAAATTATTAATGATCATCATATATCAGAAATTTATCATTCCTTACCTGGATCGTCTCTTAATGTTGTAAAAATATCAAAGGCAAAGAAACTTAAAGTATCATGTGGGTACCATGAAAAACCATTAAAATTTGTATGACCATAGCCTGGTAATGGGAGCAAATTAAATTCCATTAAGTGGTATGTATCTCCCTAGCATAGTTCCTGATATAGAATAAGTCTTCAATAAATATTTTTGGAATGAATAAGTCAGTGAGTGAGTGAATGAATGAATGAAAAGACACATTTTGATATGAAATCTTCTTGCTTCAAACATCAAAAAAATTTGAAGCAGAATAGAAGGACATTCATGCATTGACTAAAGTTAAATACAGTGCTCCAAGGATAAAAATGAAAAAGGTCTGCAAACCACATTTTATAGTGTTGTATTTAACTATAGAGTTGTATTTAATGGTTAGAGCTGCTGAAGGCATTGTTGACACACTTGCCAAAACTGCGACTAAAGACATGGTGAAAATGATAACTGGGGACAAAGCAAATCTTTCTGTTAAAAGTCACAGTTCAGGAAAACTTCTGGCCAAGATGGAGGCATAGGTAAACACACTGTGCCTCCTTGCACAATCAAAAGAAGGACAACAACAATTTAAAAACAAAACAACAACCAGAACTGACAGAAAATCAAACTGTATGGAAGTCTGACAACCAAGGATTTAAAGAAGGCACATTTGTACAGACCGGTAGGAGGGACAGAGATGGGCAGCTGGGCAGAGAGGACTTGCGGCAAGGTGGTGGCTGGCCGGGAAGGAAACGGCTGGTGGAGTGGGCAGTCCCACATTTACGTGTATAAAAACTGGGA
The DNA here is from genome assembly GCF_021234435.1 of Artibeus jamaicensis. Classification (NCBI taxonomy): domain Eukaryota; kingdom Metazoa; phylum Chordata; class Mammalia; order Chiroptera; family Phyllostomidae; genus Artibeus; species Artibeus jamaicensis. The sequence goes on along the minus strand of NW_026521327.1, from coordinate 517,236 downwards.
AGAACAACTGGGGAATGAAACACACTGCACAGCCCAGGGCTCCAGCCTGGGAAAATAAAGCCTCAAACCTCTGATTGAAAATACCTGTGGGGATTGGGGCAGCAGTGGGAGGAACTCTCAACCTCACAGGAGAGTTCCTGGGACAGACCCACAGGGTGTTAGAATGTACACAAGCCCACCCACCCGGGGAACCAGCACCAGAAGGGCCCACTTTGCTTGTGGGTAGTGGGGGAAGTGACTGAAAATCTGGCAGAGAGCTGAGCAAGCACCATTGTTTCCTCTTGGACCCCTTCCCCACATACATCATCACAACACAGCCACATGGGTTACCCTGCCCTGGTGAACACCTAAGGCTCCACCCCTCACTACGTAACAGGTGCGCTGAGAACAACAACAAAAAAAAATGGCCCGAATGAAAGAACAGAACAAAGCTCGAGAAAAAAATACAACTGAACACTGAAGAGATTGCCAACCTATCAGACGCACAGTTCAAAACACTGTTAATCAGGATGCTCACAGAATTGGTTGAATTTGGTTGTAAATTAGATGAAAAAAATTAAAGCTATGCTAAGTGCAATAAAGGAAAATGCACAGGGAACCAACAGTGATGGGAAGGAAACTGGGACTCAAATCAATGGTGCAGATGAGAAGGAAGAAAGAAACCTTTAACCAGAAAAGAATGAAGAAACAAAAATTCAAAAAAATGAGGAGAGAGAATTCCAGCCAAGATGGAGGTGTAGGTGGAAATACTGTACCTCCTCGCACAACCAAATTTAAGGACAACAAAGCTTTAGAGACAAAAACACAACCACAACAGACAGAAAATTGAACTATACCGAAGCCTGACAACAACAAACCATTCATCCAGACCGGTAAGAGGGGCTGAGTTGGCGGCTGGCGGAGCAGGATCCCATAGGAAAAGGTGGTGGTTAGGGGACCCAAGCGGGCTCAGAGACCAAACAAGCAAGCCAAGTAAGGCTCACAAGGCAGCTCGCTGACCATGAACACATATTCACAGGCAGATAAACCAGGCAAAAAAATGGGCGGTGAGACAGACTGCGCAACCCAGGGCCCCAGCGACAGGAGTTAAAGCCTAAAAGCATCAATTGGAAAAACTTTTGGGGGTTGACGTGCCGGGAGAGGCTTCCATCCTCACAGGAGAGTTCAACAGAGAGACCCACAGGGTCCTAGAACATACACAAGCCCACACACCCAGGAACCAGCACCAGAAGGGCCCAATTTACTTGTGGAAAGCAGCAGAGGGGACCAAAATCTGAGAGAGAGCAAAACAAATGCCATTGCTCCCTCTCCGACCCTACCCCCAGCCACAACCCAGAGACTTGGTTGACCCACCCTGGTGAGCATCTAAGGCTCCACCCCTCATACCTAACAGGTGTGAACAGACCAAAACATTATGGCTCAAGCAGAACAGCTCAGAACAAAGCTCCAGACCCAATACTTTTAAGCAACCAAGAGATAGCCAACCTATCAGATGCACAGTTCAAAACACTGGTGATCAGGATTCTCACAGAACTGGTTGGTTTTAGTTGCAAATTAGATGAAAAAATGAAAGCTACACTAAGTGAAATGAGTAAAATGTACAGGGAACCAATAGCAACGGAAAGAAAACTGGGACTCAAATCAATGGAGTGGACCAGAAGGAAGGAAAAAATGACCAAACAGAAAAGAGTGAAGAAACAAGAATTCCAAAAAATGAGGAGAGGCTTAGGAACCTCCAGGACATCTTTAAACATTCCGACATCTGAATTATAGGGGTAGCAGAAGGGGAAGAGGAACAGCAACAATTGGAAAAGTTATCTGAACAAATAATACAGGAGAACTTCCCCAATCTGGCAAAACAAATAGACTTCCAGGAAGTCCGGGAAGCTCAGAGAGTCCCAAAGAAGTTGGACCCAAGGAGGAACACATCAAGGCACATCATAATTACATTAACCAAGATTAAAATGAAGGAGAGAATTCTAGAAGCAGCAAGAGATAAGGGGACAGTCACCTGCAAAGGAGTTCCCATCAGACTGTCAGCTGATTTCTCAAAAGAGACTTTACAGGAAAGAAGGGGCTGGAAAGAAGTGTTCCAAGTCATGAAAGGCAAAGACCTACGTCCAAGATTGCTCTATCCAGCAAAGCTTTCATTTAGAATGGAAGGGCAGATAAAGTGCTTGTCAGATAAGTTCAAGGAGTTCATCATCACCAAGCCCTTATTATATGAAATGTTAAAGGGACTTATCTAAGAAAAAGAAGATAAAAAAGATGAACAGTAAAATGACAGAAAACTCACAATTATTAACCACACCTAAAACCAAAACAAAAGCAAACTAAGCAAACAACCTCAACAGGAACAGAACCACAGAAATAGAGATCACATGGAGGGTTATCAACAGGGTAGTGGGCGGGGGGAGAGGGGGGAAAAGTACAGAGAATAAGTAGCACAAAGGGTAAGTAGAAAATAGACAGGGGGAATAGTATAGGAAATGTAGAAGCCAAAGAACTTGTATGTACGACTCATGGACATGAACTAAAGTGGGGGAATGTGGGTGGGAGGAGGTGTGCAGGGTGGAGGGGAATAAAGAGGGAGAATGGAAAAACTGTAATAGCGTAATCAATATAATATATTTTAAAATAAACTAAAATAGAAAGAATAAAAAATATAAAAAGTCTAACTTTACTTTAGAATTACAGATGTGCTGTAAACTTAACATGGCAAATATTCAATTTATAACAAGGTTGATTTTATTTAGTGCACACTGATGAATCCACCAATCTCTTGAATTAGTTAATCTTTTGCTATTTATCACATATGACCTAAATATAATAATTTCATGAAGACACTATGCTCTACTAATCTTTTCTAACTTGTAGAACTGAAAAGAGATTTCCTTTCTTCCTTTCTTTCTTCCATCCTTCCTTCATTCATTCATCTAACTAATGACTGCTGAGCACTAACAAGGTGCCAGCCAGTGTTCCAGGCATAGGGGACACAGCTGTGAACAAGAGACAAGATCCCTTCCCTTATGAATTTTACTTCCAGGTAGCTGGAAACAGACAATAAACCAAGAAAAGAAAGATAACAGAGATAAATGCTACACAGAGAATTGAAATGGGGCGATGTGGTAGTGTGAATGGAGAATCTACACATCGGGTGGTCAGGTCAGCCCTCTGAGAAAAGATAATTGAAGCTGACCTCTGAATTACAAGAAAGAATGAGCTCTACAAACATCTGAGGAAAGAACTTGCCAACCAGAAAGAGTGGCTAGAGCAGTGGTTCTTTAAGGAATGGCACTTGCCTCCTAGGGGGCATTTTGGAAATGCGATGGTGGCAGAGCTACAATGATGGGGCACTGTACTGGCATTGAATAGGCCAGGGATGCTGCATATTTGCAGTGCACAAGACTGTCCTTTAAACTTCATAGTTTTCAAAGATCCCACCAGAAATCTGTGTAGATGGAAAGGCTGTTTATAATTATCAGAGCTGAGAACTTAACACTGCTCTACTACTAAAGACAAAACATTTTTGTACAAACCATCAGTTAACTGTAGATTTTTAGCCTGGTGTCTCTGGAATATTTCATTTTCTTTCTGTTTCATTAATGATATATAGCTTTGTGAATCTATTTTTGCTGTTTTAATTAATTTTATGAATAAAATTGGAAATACTTATTAGTTCCATTAAAACTATTTTTCAGTGTTTATGTACATAGAATTGTCCAGAAATGCAAGTAGCATGTAAATAGAAATCATAATTTATTTTATTTCATTCAGAACTTCACCAAGAGTTGGTCAGCATTTCAAAACTAACACCTCCCCAATGGAAAGACCATGTCACAGAAAACACTGCCCCTAATGGGAATACTTCACAGAAAATCGGTATTATTGGAGAGATTCTTTTAAAGATTTTATTTATTTATTTTTAGAGGAGAGGGGAAAAGATGGAGAAAGAGAGGGAGAGGAACATTGATTTGTGTGAAACAGATTGATTGGTTGCCTCCTTCATGCCCCCAACTGGACACCTGGCCTGCAACCCAGCTTTATATGCCCTGACTGGGAATCGAATCGGTGACCCTTTGGTTAGCAAGCCAGCACTCAATCCATTGAGCCACACCAGCTTCTTAACGGGAGAGATTTTTTTTTTCATTGATAATACATACCCATGGAAAAAAGAAAAGAGGCAAAAAAACAAACTATACCAAAGGGCACATAGTCAAAAGTCAATCTTCCTTCCACCTCTATTCCCAAGTCTCCCAGTTTCTTTCCCTGCAGATAACCTGATTATCAGTCTTTTGATTATTCTCCCGGAGGGATTATCTAATTTTTTGTTTAAACAAAGGCAGGTATACTGGTCAGTTTCCTCTGTTGGTGAAAGCATCATCCCATAAACTAAAAAAGGTTGTGCTTTCAGTTCTCAGTCAGGGCATATACCTGGGTTGTGGGTTTGATCCCTGGTCATGGGCACATACAGGAGACAAGCAGCTTCTCCTCTTTCTCTTCTCTTCTCTTCTCCTCTCTTCTCCTCTCCTCTCCTCTCCCCTCCCTCCCCCCCCCCCCCCCCCCCCCCCCCCCCCCCCTCCCCTCCCCTCCCCTCCCTCTCTCCTCCCCCTCTCCTCCCCTCTTCTCTCTCAGTGAAAATATCCTCGGGTGAGGATTAAGAATAAATAAATAGCCCTGGCTGGCATAGCTCAGTGGCTTGAGTGCGGGCCTGCAAACCAGAGAATTGTGGTTCAATTCCCAGCTGAGGCGCATGCCTGGGTTGCAGGCCAGTTCCTGGCAGGGGACTCACGAGAGGCAACCACACATTGATGTTTCTCTCTTTCCCTTTCTCTCTAAAGAAAAATAAATAAAATATTTTTAAAATAAATAAATAAATAGCCCTAACTAGTGTGGTTCAGGTGGCTGGGCACTGGTCTGGAAAGCAAACGGGTACTGGTTCGATTCCCAATTAGGGTACATTACCTGGGTTGCAGATTCTGTCCCTGGCTGAGATGTGTGCAAGAAGCAATGGATCGATGTTTCTTTTTCACATCAATGTTTTTCTCCCTCTCTTTCTCCCTCCCTTTCCCTCTCTCTAAAAAATAAATTAAAGAAGTAGATAAATAAATAAATAAAGGGTAAGCAGGGAAGGAGGGAAGGAGGGAGAAAGGGGAGGAAATCTATATAAATAAATATTTATTTGTCTAAACATGCCCTGGCTGGTGTAGCTCAGTGGATTGAGTGCGGGCCTGAAAGCCAGAAAATTGTGGTTCAATTCCCAGTTGGGGTGCATGCCTGGGTTGCAGGCCAGTTCCCAGCAGGGGATGCATGAGAGGCAACCATGAATTGATATTTCTCTTCCTCTCTCCTTCCCTTCCCCTTTAGAGATAAATGAATAAAATCTTTAAAAAATATTTATTTGTCTAAACATTTTTTTTAATGTGAGGAAGGATATACACATATACACCAAACTCTTAACGTTGGTTACCTCAGAGTATGTGCAGGGGAACACCCTCAATGATTGACTTCTATTTAAGATTGTGAATAAAAAGGGGGTTCTATGGAAATTAACCTCATAGAATTATATGATCATAAATTCCTAACTGGGCAGGTCATGTTGGGTAGTCACACTTCTTTAGTAAAAAGCTTATCTGCCTTAAGCAAGTCCTGTCCATTCTTTCTGTGCATCTATGTTACACACCTTTGAAATGCCTCTTTTCAGACCCCTCCTTCCAAAATGTGACCACCCTCAAGAGAACAAATAATCTTAATGATCCTGTAATCTGATCTCTGCCTTACTTTCCCCCATCTTCATGTAATCTTTCTGTCTGATTTTTAATCTCAAATGCATAAAAGAAACTGGAAACTGTTATTCTCTGGAGTTTTTGAGATCGTCTTCTCAGGCATATGTCCTCAGTTTGGTTCAAGTAAACTCATACATACAGGTTTGGACATTTCTTACATGGACGTTTATTTAAGGTAGTATGGCAAAATTCCAAAGGAGCTCACTCAGGACCATCCGTTGAACCTAGGCCCAGTGCTAGGAACCAGCAGGGCCCACTGTGCTCCACCAGTTCCCCACTTCACATCAGGTGAACCTGAGTGAATTTTTTCTTGGAATCCTGATTTTACCTGTTTAGGTAGCAGTTTCCAACTTTGAGCAGTTCCTATGTGAATGTTTTTAAATTCAACTTTTTAAAATTAGCTCAAAAGAAAATTTAAATTACGATGGGAAATCATGCCACTGAGGCCAACAAACTCCGCAACAGGCAGCCTCTCTTTGTTATTCTGGCATGTTTTATGTACAATACCTACAGAGCCTCAACTTGTAAGTGTCTACAGAAATGGGGAGGTTTAACTAAAACTGATATCAGCTGATGATGGCCGAAATAGGGCTCTTTTGAGGCCTCAAAATTGATTTTTCTGCTGCGCTCAGTTGGAAAAAGCAGACTTTAAAATTGAACGGAATAAATGGGATGCTTCCCTTGACTGGACACTAGAAGCCTCTAAAAGGAGCATAGAGATACACTTTCTTCTTTTCAGGAAGTTAATAGGAAAATGTTAATGACTGTCTTTGAACTATCAAATAGAATCTCTTCTCTTCAGGAAGTTAGAAACTGTCTTCCGAACAAAAGAAGACTCCTGAAACTACTCAAGGCCAATATCCGACCTCCCTGCTTCTCCAACTGCCCACTACTTTCCGAGCTCCCTTTTCCGAACTCACCCTCCTTTTCTCTCATCTCCACCACCACCCTCTACTGACCTAAAAGAAACTAAGAACAGAAAGCCACACCAGGAAAGGCTAGAAATTCTGGCAAGCTGCCTTTTTAGAAAAACCAGTCCCAAGACAAGAGGAATCAGCAATAATTTACTCCCCTTGGACTAAAGCAGAATTAAGGAATTGAACTATAAATGTTCCTGATTTTCTCCAAGACCTTTGTTGGATTGGCAAAAGAATTTTATTTGTTAGAATATATAATCCTGGCTATTCTGACCTCTTCCAACTAATACACCTATTGGTTTCTGAGAGCAAAGAAGCAGAATGGCTAGGTAAGGTATGTTAGAAAACTCCTTTAGAGGATTTTTTAAAACAAAGAGAAACAGATCTAGAAAAATGCAAAGAATTAGCCCACCAGCTTCACCAAGCCATCCCTGAGATTTACCCCTGGAAAATAGATTAGACAAAAGCCCAGCAACGAAGACAAAAACCTGATGAAACCATACTTGCCTTCTTCGATCTTTTTGAAAAATCTTTCAAACAATATTCAGGATTTTCTCCAGACACTTTTAAGAATCATCAAAATGATTATAATGCTCCACTTGGCATCTCTGGGAGGAGTAGATGAGGAGTAATTCTGATTAAATAACATGAAATAAACTGGGCAACCACACATGCTAAAAAAACTAGTGACTCTGGTCAATCAATTATTTAAATCTATTCAAAAGGAAGAAATTGATTAATCTACTTGAAACATTTATCTCAGTCTGTTGCGACCTTGCTTCCAGGTAGTATCCTCTGTTTGGCTCAAATAAAGTCTTACAAAATTTTTCTACAGGTTTGGATGTTTCTTACATCAACACCCCAATTGTTGAGAGCAAAACAAGGCTTCTGTAATTAGAGCAAGTCCTCTGGATCTAAGCCCTGCAGTACCTTTTAGAAAAGGTTCCTTTGTCATGTGTGTCATTAAATAGAGAACATGACCATAGAAGCCTAAAAGCAACTGTGTACCCAAGATGTCTTATACTAACAGACTGCTGACTGCCCCTGTCCTTTTTATTCTTATTATAGATCAATTCTGGTCTCTCTGCCCTGGTCTATACCATAAAAAAACCACAGTTTAGAGCATCTACCACTACCCCTCACACCACCAAGGATCAATACCACCCCTGTACTCACATATGTGGCTAAGAAAAAATTGGCATTAGGATATGTGATATATAAGGAAGACACCAGGCAAATGACCAATTCTAACTTCTACATGATGTCACATTCTTGGTGATGCTAAGTTTACACAAATGTACCATGTTCTACCAAGCCAACATCACAAGATCTAAATTCATGTAAAACACATTTGTAATCCCATTTATTTGCTATGTAGTCCTATGAAACATGACTTATGTTTTAATTGATATAAAAACACATTTTTAAGAAATATATTCATACTCTGTTACCACATCACCAATGAACCAACATTAAATTCTGTATTTATTTCTTCTCAAAAGCATAAAAACATAAAGAGACAGAGAAATTCAGAATTCTTTTTTTTAGATTTTGTTTATTTATTTTTAGAGAGAGTAGAAGGGAGACAGAAAGAGATGGAGAAAAACATCAATGCAAGAGAGGAACACCAATCAGTTGCCTCCTGTACACACCCCAACCACGGGACCCAAACTGCAACCCAGGCATGTGTCCTGACTGGGAATCAAACCAGAGCCACTTCACCTTGTGGGATAACGCCCCACCAACTGAGCCACACCAGTTAGGCCACAAATTCTTTTCTTAATTTATCAAAATCTGTCTTAGATTCTTGCCAACTCACTCTTAGCCCTTTTTTCCCCACTATTGTCATTTTAGCTAAGAGATCCATTAAAAATGTCATTACCCGAGTTACACTCTAGTCAGGTAGATGTATAGTGTAGCTGATAGTGGGTGTTGGCATAAAACTGACCTAAATTTTACTCCTGACCGTCTGGTAGTATTAGCTGTGTGACCTGGAGCAAGGGAATCTCTCTGTCTTGGTTCCCTCTGTAAAATATCTAATCATACTTAACATATATATTTGGTGCTTACCTGTATCAGTCATTATACATTTAATCTTTGTAACACCCCCTAGAAGAAGAAGAAACTATAGATGAAGCAACTGAGGCACTGGGAGGTTGAGTGACTTCCCCAAGGGCACACTGCTCATGAACTTCAGAGCCAAGATTGTAATGCAGGTTCCAGAGTCCAGGCTCTAACCACCATATCTACAGCCTCTCCAAATGAGGGCATACCTACTAAGGGCTATAGGACTAAATGAGATGATGTATATAAAGCCCAATACCTGTACTTGACAAGTGTCTGATAGGTAGCAGCTGTGTGTGTTACAGATTTTTCCTTTCACACTGAGAAATCTGCAAGGCTTTATCTTGTGGTAGAAAAAAAAAGAGGTTGGATGAAATAGAACAGAAGCCTGGGGAGAAAGGGTGAGGCAGAATATGAAAGGGAAATAATGGGGTTGTGGGGGAGAAAGAAACTTTCCACTATCGTTTAAGGTTGTTTGGGCTAGTCTAATAATCAAATAGACATAAGACAAATTAGCAAGAGAAAAATGACCAAATTTAATTACATATATATGTATGAGAACTTCACATACATGAGAGACGGAGGGACCCCCCACACATGAGAGGGTCAGAGACAGAAAGGGAAAATGAGGTGTATATGACATTCTGAGCTCAGGATGAGGCAAGGCTCCTTGGGGTTTCAGAGGGGAGGAAGGTCATTCCCAGGACACTAAGAAGAGCAGGTATTCAGTGATTAGACGTTTGCCCTGCCGTATAGATACATCAAAAAAGTCATTTCTGATTAACTCAGTATGGGCAAGGGCCCTAATTTAAATTCTTTTTTTTATTTATTATTTTTTGTTGTTGTTGCATCAATGTTGATTTTTAATGAAATTTTGATGAATATAATCAAATTGTCTTCTAAAAAATTACTGTTACTTTTATGTCTGTTACCAGTGTGAGATGACTTATTTCCCCAAATTTTCTAGTTCTTTAACTTTAGCTAATTGGATGGACATTATAATTTAAATTCTTTAAGAGAAAGAGAAAAGTTTCTCACAAGCCTGCAGGATCCGGTTCAGCCTTTATCTTAAAATAATCTGCACACCACAGAGGAACATTTTAGGGTGACTGGTTCTGAAGCCCTACAGAGTATACAAGAAGACAGGCAGGGGTGAATACTTAGGAAACAAGAAGTCTAGCTGGCTGGGCCTAGAGAGAGCACAGTAACTCTTTTTTCAACAGCAAACAGAAACTTGCCAGCTGCAGAACGGATGGCAAATCCGGGAGGCCTTGGGCTGGGGCGGCCTCCCCCGCTCCACCCACCGCACCCCACCCCGCCTAAGGCCGCTAGGGCGGGATAGGCTTCCCGGGTTGGCCGCGCGTCTGTCCCCCTGCGGGAGGGATTCGTCTGCCCCCTCTGCTGAGAGCCCGGGAGCCCCAGGCCAGAGACACTCCGAGTTCCGAGTTCCAGTGTCCCGGGCCCGGGCTTGGCCAGCGGGGCGTGATGGCGACGTGGCGGCGAGACGGCCGGCTGACCGGCAGCCAGCGGCTGCTGTGCGCGGGGCTGGCTGGGGCGCTCAGCTTGAGCCTCACCGCACCACTGGAGCTCGTGACTGTGCTAGCCCAGGTTGGCGTGGTGCGAGGTCGCGACCGAGGGCCGTGGACCACAGGGCTCGCCGTGTGGCGGGCCGAGGGGCCCCGAGCCCTATGGAAGGGGAATACGATGGCTTGCCTGCGCCTCTTCCCTTACAGCGCCTTGCAGCTCACTGCCTACCGCAAGTAAGGGCCCGGCCGTGCGGGGGGGTGGGCCGGGAGCCGGGACCGTCGGAGTTCCCGGGGTCAGGGCCCTGGCGTAGGCCCGGGCCGTTTTCTCGATCACATGGGAGACCCTCGGGGCACTTTGGCTGACAAGAAACATCTACAGCCCCCAAAGCGCAGCCTCCAAGTTTGTCACGTACTCTTGGGATTTCTTCCCAGCCAGGTGCAGTTTTGTGGGGGCAGCCCTAACCCAGCGAGGCTCACCGGGTAGGACAGGTGAGGGGGTGGCATGTGGCAATAGGGGTTTTGGGGGATGGAATGAAGAGACCTCCAGAAAGATGGCTCCTAACCATTCCCACCGTCCATCAACCTGGAAACTGCCTTGACTAGCCTAGGAGAGACAGACCCGTTTGAACTGTGTATGCAACTGAACCTGTGTAACCAAAGCCCCCAGAAAAAAAAGTGTTTGGTAGGACCAGAGGACTCCCTCCATTGCCACAAAACAGGCTACAGGTTTCTACACACACGCGCTCACAAACACCCCTAAAGGAAGCTTGCCTTTAGGGTCCAACACCTCCCCATGCTGTACTGCTCACTCCACACTCACTGCCCACCAGCTTTGGGCTTACTTCAATAGCTGCTTCTTAAGACTGGATAACGCCAGATGAGTTTTCAAGCTTCCTCAAAACTCACAGATATTTGTATTTTAGCTGGAAACAAAGCCTAAAACAGTGATGGAATTTCAGGAAAAGGAGATGTTTGTATGCTTGGAAGGATGGTCCCTGTGTTCCTCAGTAGGGATCACAGCCAACTCTAAAGGCCGGCCTTGGCTCTGAATTAGATCAACAGCCCACAGCCTTGACCACATTGTTGAGCCTTGAAGGCTAACAGTCAAAGAATTTTGCCTCTGACTCTGGGAAGCCAGAGCTGGAAGGCTCACCTGGCAGCTGACGGGCAAGATGGAATCAACCTTATCACTGAGTCCTGCAGGCTAGAACTCTTTCTGCCTTATCGCCTGGGAATAGTTTACTTTGTCTTCCTCTGAGAAGCAAAGGTACTGAGATCATCAGGCATTTCTGTCAGGCTCTCTCTCCTCCCTAGCATCTCCTTGCCCTCATCAACTTCTGGCCTGAAGTCTGTGTAGACAGCTCTCTGAATTTTAATGACTCAGCTTCTCCCCACTTCACTCTCTTCTCCACCAAGCCAGTATGGAAATTTTCCTTTGGAATGCGTGCCAGAGGAAGAAGACAACTTCAAAGGCTGGTTTAAGTATTGTGGCTTTTCTGGGAACCACCTAATATATACATCATTCGATTTTTAGAACACCTTTCTTGAGAAATAATGGACATAAAAATTGTATATATTTCAGGTGTACAACTGGATATTTTCATATACATTGTAAAATAATTATCTCAATTAAGCTAATTAATGTATCCATCACCTCCATATAGTCATTTTATCTGTGTGTACATCATTGAGTTTTTAAAACTCCTGCCTCCTACCCTGTAAGGTTCATAGGATGGGAAATATGTCCATTTTACAGATGCAGAATGGGACACAGACTGGCCATACCATTTACCAATGACAGAGCTGAGCGCCACTACCTGGCTTTCTGATATCAAATCTCATACTCTATTACAGCATGCTTCCTTTCTTTCTGCCTTTATTTGATTTTAATGTACTGAGTCTTCATTAAGTACCCACTGTATGCATGATGCTGGGGATGAGGTAAGGATGAAAGGCACATGGTCCCTGTGCCCCGAGCTTACAAAGTAATAGAAGAATAAGATCAGTGTATCCATAGTGTGTGATTTCCATGGTTAAAGTGCTATAGAAATAAACACTTCTGATGAGGGATGAGGAGGAAGAGAAGCGAAGACTTCTCAGGGGGAAAAAACCATCTGAGTTTGCTCTTAGGAGAATGAGTAGGAGTTTGCTGGCAAAGATGGAGAGAAAGATATTGCAGGTAACGTCAAACACAGGGGCGGAAGGCACGCAGCATGATTGGAGCATAAGGTGTGTCTTCAACTGTAATGGGAAATACAGCCAGAAAAACAGGTTGGGATCAGATGTTGGAAGGCGGGGTTAAGGAGTTTGGACTTGACTTGGTATGCAAGGATAGCTGTGGGAGATTTTTGGTGGGGGGAAGTGCTGCGATTAAAGCAGTTCAACAGTAATAAGTGTCACCTGGAAGCAGGGTAGGATGACTACAGAGGCAGAAGACTGGGGATGGATTGCAGGACCAGTTAGGAACCTATTTCACTTGTCTGTGTGATAGCTGAGGGCACCTGGAATAGACTGGTAACAATGGGAGTGGAGAAGATTTGATCCATGGGAGAGGAAGAAGAGATAGTTACTCAAGCCAGGTTTGCTCATTTTTTTCCTGCAAGATTTTTTTTTTCTGGAAGCTAAAAGGAAATATTTCAGTGAATGGCTGGATATAGATAGAAAGCAAAGTGGTTGATTAATCAATGGTGCCATCCTTCCTATGTATAGACGATACCTTTGGCCCATCATTATACTGATTCATCTCTACTCTTTCCTGACCATGAATTTGCAAAATCATTGCATGGGGCTTATGATCATGGATTTCAGCAAAGAATAAACATTTGCATGTTCAGAGAATGGAATGCAGTGGTTAAATAACTTGTCTACAAACACAATTAATGACAGACCTGGAGCTTGAAACCAGATCTTCTGCCTTCACAGTCCAGGACTGTACTCACCATTGTGATACTGAAATGTGTGCTTACTTGGGTTAACAATCAAAAGAGTACGCTTGGGAGAGTCTATTAGGCGCTAGGTACTTGTAATAAATAAATAATACCTAACACAATGCATGGCTTTCAAATATATCAAATAGCCCTCACCCAGCTTTATACCACAACTGCTTGTTTAACTGTATAAGCACTGGTTTGAGTCCTTGCAGCTCTGAAATTGTTCATAAGCAACACCAACTCCTTATTGTGTAACCACTTCATGACCTTGTGTGTGGCTGCTAACTTGTATTAGGTTGAAATGTTGGCAGTTTTAACTACATACATCCAGGGTGTGTGCAATATTCGTGTGGTTGAAAGGAATGGGTCACTGCTGTTCACCAGCTTATCCAGTCTCACTGGAAAAAACTGTGAACGTGTGTGGGGGTTGGGGGAAGAGCAGAAAGGGGAACACTGGTGCCCCAGCCAATCAAACAAGAACTTAAGATGTGGGGACCAGGGTGAGATCAATGGCCTATTAGGCTTGCCTGCCTTGACTCTGTGATTCTAAGTAGAATGATAAGTGGTCATTGTCTCTGTATCAGGTGGTCAGTGTCTAAGAAGGGACTTCCTTTGGTTCTTTTGAAATTTTGTGTATTTGATGGGAAGAACTGACTTCATAAGGCAATCTGACATAAGACAGTTCCTCTTCCTAGCTCATCAAGTTAACCAAAAGCTTATTTCCTCTCCCATTGCCCTTACCAGTCATTTCTTTTTAAAAAAAAAGATTTTATTTATTTATCTTTAGAGGGGAAGGGAAGGAGAGAGGGAGAGAAACATCAATGTATGGTTGCCTTTCGTGCATCCCCTAGTGGGAACTGGCCTGCAACCCAGGCATGTGCCCTGACTGGGAATTGAACTGCAATCTTTTGGTTTGCAAGCCTGCGCTCAATCCACTGAGCTACCCCAGCCAGGCCAGTCATTTCTTTAGCAGGACTGTTCAACTCTCTTCTGATCTATGCTGAGTTTTTGCACAGTATCTGGCACATTGTAGACATTCAATAAATGGATAATGAATTAATTAATGCCCCAGAAGTGGCCAAGTGGGATAGGGAATAAGGGTGAGGCAATCAGAATGAATGGTGTTTCCTTTGGCATTTCAAACTCCATGTTTTTCTAGGTTGTTCTGCCTTACTGCGGACCATTCCTCCAGTCAAGCATTTTCATTTCCTCAATCTTCCCTTCCTCTTCTAAGGTCCCCCCACCACCAACTTGACTGGCCAGAGGAGAGAGGAGGGAGAAACAAGGAAGTATGCAGGCAGTGAAACTGAGGCAAATGACCCATTAGTGGTAGCCAGATCTAGTTACCTGGATCTTTAAAAGGTAGATGGTTAACTCAGACCACTGTTTCAGTCAGCCCAGTTAAGATACATTAACAAAATGAAGTCAAGATTTTCCTACAGCTTGAAGGAGATAAGGAGATGCCTTTTTTTTAAACAAGAAATCATTGAGTTTACTTGAGAGCAAGGAGCCATCCTAGAACCCCTTAAATAACTGCACTTGCACACCCACTCATCTTACTTAGGGCCCTGGTTTGCTCCCAGACTGAAGGAGCAGGAAAGATACCTCTTCACTGGATGTTTGAAAGTCAAAGCACTAGAGATATTCTCAGTTTTTTAAAGATACAATGCTTCTATTTTAGCCAAGTTCTGTTCGCTTTCCTTTTATTCAAACCCTTGCTATCCCTCTCACTCTCTCCCTCCCCACTCTCTGGCACAAAATATTTATTTCCTGATTTCCAGGTAATTTTTGATCTTAGCCTCATCAGCAAGATGGAGTAAAATTCCTTTGCTTCCTGTTCCTGACCAGGGAACATATGTCATGTAAATGTCCCTTTATAATAATTTCTGCCCAGGTAGGCCCTCATGCCTGGGGATGTGCTGCTCCCCAAAAGAGGGATTGTAACAGAATAACTTTCTATTTTGCATTTGGAAAAATCCACCCAAAGCCACTTTTGACTACATTGTAAAACTGCAGAGAAACACAAAAAAATAATACAGTAAACACCCACCATCCAGAATTGACAGCAAGATAAGTAGTATAAAAGATACTTCAATATCTTTTTAATGTAAGAAATAAAATATCACCTTGGCTGGTGGCTCACTGGATTGAGTGCTGGCCTGCAAACCAAAAGGTTGCTGGTTCTATTCCCAGTCAGGGCACATGCCTGGGCTGCAGGCCTGGTCCCTAGTGGGTGTGCCAAGGGGCAACCACACATTAATGTTTCTTTCCCTCTCTTTCTCCCTTCCACTTTCTCTAAAAATAAATAAATAAAATCTTATTAAAAAAAGAAATAAAATATCATAGATCAAACTGCTGTCCCCTTCATTCTCTTTCCCAGTCCATCCCCTTTTCCACCTTCCAGGAGGTCTGTTTTACACTTTTTTATATGTATCTATAACTATCCATGAGTAATACAAGGTATGATTTTGTGGGTGTGTTTCTTAATTTAAATAGATCATTGTCATAGACTATAGGTCACTCCGAAACTTTCTTTTTTCACTCAACTTTATGATTTGTTTTTGTTAATATGTAGTTCTAAGCTCATTCATTTAAACTGTATAGTGTCCATTGAATGTCTGTACTGTAATTTATCCATTTCCCTACCAATGGTCATTTAAGTGGTTTGACTTTTTCACACTTACAGATCCTATTTGTGTCTTCATATGTACATGTGCAAGAATTTCTCTAGGTTATGCATCTAGAAAGGGGATTGCTGAGGTAAAAGTATGTATTCTTTCAATTTTACTAGATACTACAAAATAGCCATAACAATGTACACTTCTACAAGCCACTGCTTGGTGAGAGATCCTCTTTCCACTCATCCTCACCATCACTTAATATTATCCAACTTTTTAATCCTTGTCAATCTGCTAGATGAGAAATGGTATCTTGTTATTGTTTTTATTTGTCATTTCCCTGATAACTAGTGGGGTAGCACATCTTCTAACTAATTCAGTATATATTTTTAAAATATTTTATTTATTTATTTTTAGAGAGAGGGGAAGGGAAGGAGAAAGAGTGGGAGAGAAATATCTATGTGTGGTTGCCTCTCATGTGTCCCCTACTGGAGACCTGGCCTGCAACCCAGGCATGTGCCCTGACTGGGAATCGAACCGCGATACTCTGGTTCGCAGGCCCGCGCTCAATCCACTGAGCTACGCCAGCCAGGGCCTTAATCCAGTATATTTTTAAAACTCAATTTCTGGGGATGCTTGAAGTCATCATTTCAAGCAACTTCATTTCTTCTAAGTTTCAACAGAAGCAAAGGAGTACACTACACTTTAGTATTTACCAAGTACTTCTGCAAATTTACACCACACAGGCAAGCCAGAGTTGACAGTTATGTGGATAAAAGGGGGAAACACTTAAAGTGAAATGGGAAGGACATAAGGGTAGCTATAAATAAGAGGGCTGGGCATCTCTTCCTTACAGCTAACTAGAAGTATACAAATATAGTGGAGTTGATGTGTTGTTCATTAATCCTATTCATTAGTATGGTAGTTCTCATTTTGTAAATCATTTCCAAATGCTGGAAGATGTTTCAAGTAGTGTAGAGTACTCTAGTGCAATCCATAGCTGACTCCCTTGGACTTTCCCCCTGTTTTCTCCCAGGTTTGTTGTACTCTTCATGGATGACCTGGGCCATATTTCCCAGTGGAGTGCCATCATGGCTGGAAGTCTTGCAGGCATGGTTTCCACCATTGTGACATATCCTACAGACCTCATCAAAACACGCTTGATTGTGCAGAATATGCTGGAACCATCATATAGGGGGATCCTCCATGCTTTTTCTACTGTTTATCAACAGGAAGGATTCCTGGCTCTTTATCGAGGGGTTTCCCTTACAGTTTTAGGTAAGAGAAAATTTCACCTTGTCCAAGGAAAGGCTGCATTCTTTGACATATATGAATGTACTGTGTACCTTTATAGCCAGTTAAATCCATTTTATTGAGGTCAAGGGCATGTGGATTTAGTCCACATAGTGCCACTTAGCTTCATTCTATTCCATAGCTATACAGCCCACTCCTGACTTTGGCTTGTCACATCCCAGAGAGGAGTGGAAGATAGAGTATACAGGTGGCTATACCCAAACTGATTGGAAGTCAATACCACACATTCCCCATCCGACTGTGGGAAGGAGTCCCAGTATGCATATGTGCATGTATGAGCACAACCAGGGTAGCAGTTGTAGCTTCTATGGTCTTTGGAGCCTGTGCCAAGGCTACACACACACAGGTCACCCAGGACCTCCAATGGCCAATCCAGTAGACTTTTGCCCTTTATCTGACCTTTGTTGCAATATATAATGAGATTGATCACCCCTTCTTCTGGAAACTTGGATTCTCAGACCCCACTGTCTTCTGGATATCTTTCCCATCTCTCTGGCAGCTATCTCTTATCTCACTCATCTGGCTCATCTGACACTGTCAGCCCCCTATACAACACTATCCCTCCAGCTCCTTCCTTAACTCTTCTTTCACTCTCCATACCCTCCCTAGGTGGCCTCATCTAAGCTGTGGCCTAAACAACCATCACTGTACTCTAATGAACCCCGTAATAATTTCTTTGTTTTAAAGATTTTATTTATTTTTAGAGAGAGGAAAATGGAGGAAGAAAGAGAGGGAGACAAACAGCAATGTGAGAGAAGAACATTGATCAGCTGTCTCTCCTATGCATTGCTTCTCATACGCATCCTGACCAGGGACAGAGCCCGCAACCCAGGCATATGCCCTGACTGGGAATCAAACCAGCAACCTTTTTTCTTTGTGGGACAATGCCCAGTCACCTAAGGCATACCAGTCAGGACCCAATATCATTTCTGCAGTAACATTTATAGGTGCTTACTATGGGCCAGACAGTGTGCTAAATGCTTGCCATACAGGTTTTCAATTAGGCGTTATTTTACAGATGAGGAAATAGATGCTTAGGGAAGCTAAGTGACTTCCCCATGACCACATGGATAGAAAGTGGAAGAACCAAGCAATATAACACCAGAGCCCTCTTTCTTAACCACTGACTGCTACCAATTCCCTGTGGCAGTACGAATACCTACTATTAGACACCCTCACCTGATGCTCCCTTGGCTCATAAAACTCAAGATTAAACTCAGTGTCCTCATTAATCTCACACCTGCTCTCCTCTTGTGCTCCCTAATGAATGAGACGCCTTTCTTTCACCCAGTGGCCCAAGCCAGAAGAAACCTAGGCTCACTTCAACTCTTCCTCTCATTCCACTCTCACTTTAGTCAGCAAATGCTGTCAAGTTGACCTCTTTGAACTCACCAGTCTATCCCCCTTCTCCATCCCTATCTCCTCTGCCGTAGGTCACACTTGCATCACCATCTTTCCCATAGACACTTACAAGAGGCTCCTCTTGCTTGTTCCAAGTCTTGGGTCTCTCCTGCCCTGGGTCTCCTGCCCTTTGCACTGCAGCCAGGGTATGGTGATCTCTCTAAACACAAGATGATTGTTTTACCACCCTCACTCCACTGCCCTGCTCAAAAGCCTTCATTGCCTCTTAAGCACCAGGGAAAAGCCCCAATTCTTTATAGCCTACCAGACCCTTCAGAATAGCCCATCCTACCTCCTCTCCTGTCACCTCCACCTACACTGATGCTCTAGCCATACAGAAATACTTGCATTTCCTGGAAATACGACTTACTCCCTTTGTTCATGCTGTTCCCTCTGCCTGGACTGCCTATCCACTCTATGTCTGATGAACTCCCACTCATTCCTCAAGGCTCAGTTGAGAAGTTCTCTCTTCTGCAAAGTCCTTCCTGATTCCCCCTCCAGCAAAATTAACCCCTCTGATCCTAGCAAACCTAAAGCACTTTGTTTGGTGCCCCCCACCCCAGCCTTAATGTCACCTATCAGGGGCCTCACCACTAGACAGTGAACTTCTCCAGGAATTAGCCTACCCTTTTTTTGTATTCCTGCACCTAGCCTAGGTCCCAGCACATGGCATAAACTGCATGAATGTTTTCTGAATGGAGGTAAATGGGTCATCATTTTTATGTGTTTATTAAATATAAATATTATATTATTCTAAGGACAAGTAACCCCTCTGTGTTATCCGCTCTTTTAAATCTCTTTTTGAAGGAGACACTTAGTTCCTCTGTAAAATTAACATGATTCGCAACATTTCTGGAAGTTTGTGAAACTGCTACCTACTATACTCCTTACTCACCATATTTTCCTGGAAAGCTGAGGATGCCATACAGTGCATAGTGCCCACTGGACCCTGATATGGCCACACCATTTCCAAATACAAGGCCAAGTTACCTCCCTCACCACCACAGTCTCACTCTCCAGTTTTCACAGAATGTTTCCTTCCTAGCTACAGACCAGTCCCTCTTTGCCTCCAGAAGTTGATTAAGTGTAGCCCACTTTTTCTTATGAGACTGATTTTCTTCCAATATTTTATTTTTTTATAATTTCAAACACCTAGAAAAGTTTAATTAATAGGAAACATCCAGCTCTGGCTGGTGTGGCTCAGTGGATTGAGTGCCTGCCTGCAGACCAAAGGGTCACAGGTTCGCCTCCCAGTTGAGGCACATGCCTGAGTTGCAGGCTGGGTCCCTGGCTGGGTGTGTGTCCAAAGCAACCGATTGATGTATTTCACAACATCGGTGTTTTTTCTCCCTCTCTTTCTGTCAGTCTAAAATAAATTTTAAAAAATTGAAAACACCCATATACCTACCACCTAGATGCTACAATTAATATTTGGCTTTATCATGTATATGTCCATCTATCCATCCCTCCAGCATCCATCGGTCTATTATATATATATATATATATATATATATATATATATATATATATATATATATATATATTATTTTTAGAGAGAAAGGAATGGAGAGAGAAAGAGGGAGAGAAACAT
This sequence comes from Artibeus jamaicensis, assembly GCF_021234435.1. Taxonomy (NCBI): domain Eukaryota; kingdom Metazoa; phylum Chordata; class Mammalia; order Chiroptera; family Phyllostomidae; genus Artibeus; species Artibeus jamaicensis. Next base: position 497,089 of record NW_026521327.1, on the reverse strand, counting down.
CAATGTGTGGTTGCCTCTTGCACGCCCACAATTGGGGACCTGGCCCACAACACAGGCGCGTGCCCTGACTGGGGATCAAACCAGTGACTTTCTGGTTTGTGGGTCAATGCTCAACCCACTGGGCTACACCAGTCAAAGCTATTTTTGATGATTTTCATATAACTTGCAAACATCAATATACTTTACCTGTCAACTCTTCAACATGTGTATCATGAACAAGATCAGAGTTCAATATTTGTTTATGGTTCTTTTTAAAGTAAAATTTACATAGAGTAAAGTACACAAACCTTTTGCAAATCATTTCATGCATTTTGACAAATGACACAACCCCTATCAAAACAGAGCACATTGTTATTACCCAAGAAAGTTTCTTCCCATTGCTTCAGCTAGAGTGATTTTAACAAGCCCAGAGAGGGTCTTGTTTACTTGCCCTGGATTCCCCATAGGCATTTATGTTTTAAGCCAGTGTTTGCCTAGACCTCAGCAGCCTCTTCCTGGCCTTGTTTTGCAGGTGCTCTCCCTTTCTCTGCTGGCTCCCTTCTAGTTTACATGAACCTGGAGAAAATCTGGAATGAATCCCGAGATCGCTTCTCTCTCCTCCAGAACTTTACTAATGTCTGCCTGGCTGCTGCAGTGACTCAGACCCTCTCCTTTCCCTTTGACACGGTAAAGAGGAAAGTGCAGGTGAGGAGTGATTTTGGAGGGGGTAGTGGGGGATGCCTTGTGTGTCGGTGGGTAGGTAACGACAGTAGAAAACACTGACCCTGAGCAATGTAGGTTTCCAAGGAGATTGTGACTGCTCACAAGTACTGTGCAAATCCCCACTCTGGGCCATTTCCACTGCTAACCTCAGGGCTATTGGATCCAGCCCCAGGTGCTATTTCATTCCCATGCTCTGCTTTTTTTAGGGCTTTTATTACTCCTTTAGATGAGGCCCAATTTTCTTTTCTCTCTTCCTCTTAGCTGCTATCTCCTGTGACATCACTGAAACCTCCTGGCTCCCTCCCCCTGGGGCCTCCACAGCCAGGAGGAGGGCGCACTCTTTTGTAACCACCCCTTACCTCAGTGAAACAGAATGGAAAGAGTGAAAATAAGCCAGGAGCTACTCAATGACCAAGCTCCAATAGTCCCTGAGTCCCTTGCTAAGGAAGTAACTACATTTGAAAAGGATCGGTGTCTTAGTGGGATTGGCCCTGTGTTTTCCTAACTGTTACCTGGGAAACTCACATTTGCTGTATAGGCTACAGAGGCAACGGCCTGGTATCTGAGAGCCCAAAGTGAGTAACTGGCTTAGCCTAGAATCAGCCAGTTTTGATTTAAAAAAATCAGTGGGCCAAGTAAGGTTGGGGGTTACAAGCAGGTCTGCACAGTGAGGGTGGGCTCAGAATGAAGAACTCTGAGGCTTTGCATCTGCCTTTAACCCTACTTGCTCTCTGGTAGCCTCCCTAAAACTCTAGTCCACAGACTTGCCTGACTCCCTGGCCTCTTCTGGGCAAATATGGTTTTATACGATGAATATATGTTCCTGAAGATCTGGTTGGATATTAATGTGGGGTCAGTTGAGTCCAGTTTTAAATGATCGATCCCAGCTGAATTCATTTTTCCACACGTCTGTAACTGGTTCCTCTGCAATCTCAGTGGCCCCCAGCTTCCCTTGGTGGCTTTCTTGGCTGGGCTGGAGCCCACTTACCTCAGCACTAAAAAGCCTGAAGGACCCTGACTGGGTAGCTCAGTTGGTTAGAGTGTCATTTCTGATTCACCAACATTGCCCGTTCCATCCCTGGTCAGGGCACATACAAGAGGCAGCCAATGAACACATGAACAAGTGGAACGACAAATCAATATTTCTGTCTCTCTCTCCCCCTTCCTCTCTCTCTCTAAAATCAATCAATGAAAAAATATGTACTCTAAAAAGTGTGAAGGTACTTATCTCAACCTATAAAGAAAAGCTGCCTTCAGAATAACACGCATGACATTCAGTTCTGCAACTTCAGTCCATGAGACTTTTCATCTGCCTGGGCTGTGTTCCTTTCCTGTCCTTTGTCAAGACAAATAAATAATTGTCACACTGTTCTAATTGTAATGTAGATGCAAGTTCAGAGTTGCTCAGTGCATGTTTATTTGTAATTCATCAATGCTAATTTTAAAAGGACTGTACATAACAAGCTTAAAAATGGTTAAAACGGTCAATTTTATGCGACGTGTTACAAAGATTATAGAAAGGTATGAAAAAGAAAACAATAATTTCTTATAAGCCCAACATGTGTGTGCTATAATAATTAATAGTTTTTATTTTATGTATATTTATATGTGCGTGCATGTGCATACATGTGGATGTGCATAAATATGAATATATGTAATACATGCATATGGAAGGTATTTTCACAACACTGTGTTCCTACTGTATATAAAAAATTAGTATCATGCTCATTTCACTTCTTATATAATAGATATTGCCCTAGGCTATCAAGTGTTGAGAATTTCTTTTTAAATTAGCGCATAATTTTCCACCCTATAGATGTGCTACAAATATTTTTTTAAACAACGAATATTTATTCTCAAAGTTACGGAGGCTGCAAGCTTAATATCAAGGTGCTGGCGAGGCTATGTCCCTTTTGAATGCTTTCGGGGAGGATCCTTCCTGTCTTTTCCAGCCTCTGGTAGCCCTCACAGTCCCTTGGTTTGTGGCAACATAATTTCCATCTCTGCCTCCATCATGCCATAAATAGCAATTTCTCAGTTTTTAAAAAATATTTAGGCTGTTTCTGATTCTTCAGTGAAAACCCTTGTATTTTTTCACATTTGTGATGACACCTTTCAGCTGTATTCCTAGAAATCAACTTACAGGTCACAAGACAAAAATAATTCTAAGGTTCTTAATGAAGTTTGCACCCTAGCAAGGTTATAAGTTTACACTTGCACCAGCAGTAAGCGTGGCTCACCTCAACTCTCATCAATAGTAATTCCTATGACTTTCTAAAGCCTTGGGGACCTAATAGCTGATAAATGCCATTACATTGTTTTAATTAGAATTTCATTGATTATATAAACAAATTATACATTTTTCATATATAAATAGGGCCTTTGTATTTTGGGGAGGGAAATATTCTCTTTATGTCCATCACCTATTTGTCTAGAATATTCAGCTTTTTCTACTGATTGGTAAGAAGTCTTTATATGTTAAAGATATTAACCCTTTGCCATACATTACACGTATTTTTCCCAGTTAGACAGTTGGCTTTTGATGCTATTTATGTACGATTGTTGTTATACATGTTTTTTAGATTTTTATGCAATTATATCTATTATTGTTTTTTGTTTCTACCTGTGCTTTTCTGTATAAAAGGCCTACCCTATCCCACAGTGATAGGATTAATCATTAATATAGCTCTTTTTTAAAAGAAGATTTTTTTTAAGATTTTTTAAAGTTATTTAAAAAGTAAATAACTTTTAGAGAGAGGGGAAGGAAGGGAGAAAGAGAGGGAGAGAAACAGCAATGTGCAAGAGATACATCCATCAGTTGCCTCTCACGTGTGCCCCCTATTGGAGACCTGGCCCACAACCCAGGCATGTGCCCTGACTGGGAATCAAACAGGTGATCTTTTGGTTCACAGGCCAGTGCTTGATCCACTGAGCCACACCAGCCAGGGCTATATACCACTTTTTTTGGACTATAAGACTCACTTTTCTCCCCAATTTGGGAGGAATAATGGTTGTTAATGCTGCTGTTGAGTTCTGTTTACATTTACATTGGTGAAATATTATGTTATTTATGTTATTAAATATTTTACCACATTTTTTGCATCAAAACTTTTTTCCTATTTCCCCCCTCTAAAACCTAGGCATGTCTTATAGTCTGAAAAATACAGTAGTTCGTTAAATACTTTTTTATTATAAGTTTTACAGTTAACACTTTAATGTATTTTAAATTAACCGGGGATATGACATGCGGTAATCATCTGACTTTTGTAAAAAATAGTTTACCAATTGTTTAAGGATATGTGAACTTAAAAATAAAAATGTCTTTGAAGTTATTTGGGATGCACTGATTCAGGCAGAAGACAGAGTAGTATTCTGCTTAGGAGACAAAGGTATGGTTATTTGTGAGAAACAGAAGGGGACAATTAAATCAGTAGAAGGAAGGCATTTCTGTTGGCTATAACATAATGATATTAATTCCAAACAATGTTTAATTTTCAATGTGGTAGTCATCAGTCCTGTAGTCATATGTGTTGTCTTGTTATCTTTGCAAACAGTCCTTTGGGGCATAAAGTTGCTTAGGCCCAGCCCAGAGGTTATTTTTTTCCCGTGGAAACATTCCAAAGCTGGAGGCATAAGATGTGCAACGCAATGTTTCCGGAATGACAGCTCTGGCTCCATTTTAAAGTGGCTCTGTTTATGTCAATTTTCTTAACATACCATTTCTGAAATAATATTTCTTTCCCCCTCCATTCTGTGATGCAACGTTTACCACATCCTAGATATTTACATATTCTAGGGTCTATCTTCAGCTATGTGTCATGTTCTGTGGATCTGTCAGTCTGTTCTTGTGCTGGTACCACACTATTTCAATTCCTCTAGCTCCCTAATATTAGTTTTTATTAAAAACTTTATTTATTTCTTTTCAGAGATAGGGGAAGGGAGGGAGAAAGAGAGGGAGAGAAACACTGACGTGTGATAAAAGCATCAATCAGCTGCCTCTCACATGTCCCCATTGGGGGACCTGGCCTACAACCCAGGCATGTGCCCTGACCGGGAATTAAACCAGTGAACTTTCAGTCTGGGGGATGATACCCAACCCACTGAGCCACACCAGTCAGGGCTGTAATACCTTTTAATATGTGGCAGAACACCTCCCTTCTTATTGCTCTTCTTTTCAGCATTTCCTTGATTATTCTCAGTCATTGGTTTCTCCTGATGAACTTTAGAAGTGCCTTGTAATTATGAATGGAGTTATGTCAGACCTATAAACTTGGAATAATTCATGTAAGATATTTTCTCTTTCACTTAGGAATGTCATATATTTCTTTTAGTTTCAGTCATCTTTCTTTAAATTGAACTATATAAAATTACCAATATTCTATCATTTTTACATGATTTTTTAATGTATTGATTTGAGAGAGAAAAAGAGAGAGAGATTTATTTCACTTATTTATGCATTCTTTGTTGATTCTTGTATGTGCCCTGACTGGGGATAGAACCTACATCCTTGACATACTGGGACGATGCTCTAGCCAACTAAATTACCCAGCCAGGGCTAATATTCTACCTTTACCTTTTTGACATACTCAAATGGTAATTTCATATGGTTTAACCCTTAGAAAAATTGATTTCTTCGTGTGGTAATTATGGGTTTTTTTCTTTAGAAAAAGATAGCTTTTTAAAAACAATGTCAGGGAACGGTTTGGTAGGAAAGATTTATGATATATTAGAAGCTTTTTATGCATTTTTAGAAAACCCTGGCCCTAAGAATTTCTTTCACTGTCAGGAGTGAGAACAGGCTGTCACTGTTTGAGCGTCAGAAGCTGAATGAAACAAAAGCTACTTATAGCACTGGCTTCTGTGCTGCGAGGATCACTTTTTGAAATGGTAGAGCCAGTCTATGACCATACCACCCTGAACATGCCTGATCTCATCTGAAATAGTAGAGCCAGAAGTATCTCTCTAATACTTTCTGCCACCTCTTATAATTTAGTGTTCCTTATACATAGTTTAAGGCCTTGAGCCTAGTGGTAGGGGTAGTCAATGAAAAAGGTAAAATTCTGGGACCAATTCCAATGTATGAGGTTTTCCCCCCACACCAAACAATTCTCCAACACCAGCTGGGTGTCCTACAATGGAACTCAGTTTTTTGGTTTTTTTTTAGATCTTTTATTTATTTATTTCCAGAGAGAGGGGAAGGAGGGGAGAAAGAGAGGGAGAGAAACATCGATGTGGAGACAAACATTGATTGGCTGCCTCTTTCACACCCCCCAGCCAGGAACCTGGCCTGCAGCCAAAGCATGTGCCCTAACCAAGAGTCAAGGGGTGACCTTTCAGTTCAGGATGACACCCCATCCACTGAGCCATACCAATCAGGGCTCAACTCAATTCTGATACCATCTACCTAAAGATAGCATCAGATCACAGGGTAGGAGCTTAATTCCACAAGACAGCCACCCACCTTCAGATGCTAATCTCAAGTCCAGGTACTTCTGACTGACTGGCTGTACATCAGAGGTTCCCAGGACCCCATCCTTGAGTTGACTTAATTCACTAGAGCAGCTAATAGAACTCAGGAAACCAGATTACTCACTAGATTGCCAGTTTATTACAAAGGATATTAAAGGATATGAATCAACAGTCAGAGGAAGAGATTCACAGAGCACAGTCCCAAACAAAGGAGCCTCTATCCCCGTGAAATTTGGGACTTGGCACTGTGGCACCTGACTGTGTTTTGCTTCGCCAACCTGGACTCTCTCTGAACCCTGTGTTTTTGGGGTTTTATGGAGGTCTCACTACACAGGCATGATTGACTAAATGATTGGCCGTTGGTGACTGATCCACACTTCAGCCCCTCATCCCTCCCAGGAGGTTAAGGAAGCAGGACTGAAAGTTCAGCCTTCAATCACATGATTGGTTCCCCTGGCAACCAGCCTCCATCCTTTGGTGTACTCCAAAAGTCACCTCATTCACAGAAGCTTAGGTGTGGCTGAAAGGAGATTGTTATGAATATCAAGACATCTTTATCACTCTCATCACTTAGGAAATTGCAAGGGTTTCAGGAGCTCTGTGCCAGAAACGGGGATGAAGGCCAAATATATATATTTCTTATTATAAATCATAGTATCACAGAGGGTTTTAGATAAAATTCAGTGACATCTAAATGTGGGAGTAGGGTTTCAATCTTCTCTATAAATTTCCAGTTTTCGTTTATCCCCCTGAGAGGTAGAACAATGATCTCTTCTGGGGGAATCTAGCCACTGCTACATCCCACTCTGGAATATTTATATACATATAACAATGTACTCTAAACCAGGGTAAAGTATATGAGAAGTGAGTATTTGGGGGTAAACTTGCTAATCTTTCCCCTTGTATAGAAACACTCTAAATAATGCATGTGCAGAGTTTCAACAAGAAGCTTTAAAATAAATGCAAAGTCATAATGATTGTGTAAAAAACAAATCCAAAAAAGCAATTGCTGTTTTCAAAAAGTATGATCAGTATCCAGTTATGAATAACATCATAAATGACATCCAAAGATATAGGAAATGAATTTTTAGGATTTTAGTTAAAGTGTTATTTAACAGGAGTGAACAAACATAATAATACATTGTCTGCTCTACTTTTTAAAAACAGTAATCCCCAAGAGAGAACCAGACGGGTTTTAAATGTAAACATGCATTGCTTTCTCTGGCCATTAGATGTCGCTGCAGTAAATGGAGCGTACCTGAGCACTATCTGAGGGTATTAGATCCAGGGCACTAGTGGTGTCTGTCTAGTTAAAACCTCCTAATCCCTGCTTGAAATTCATATTCGGTTTGGAGGATAAGAGGCCTAGAAACAACAGGTGAACTCTAAATTCTGCTGTAGTTGTTGTTTTTTCCTGCAGAGCACACAATCCAAATTCTCCAAGAAGAGAGAGCTTTAATGACAATCTCCCCTGAGGGGAGTAGGCAGAGTTTGCCAGCAGAATTTGTAAGGAGGGAGCTTTGCAGGGCAGCCATGTGCTCTGAACTGAGCACACTTAGCGATCGCATTTAAATTCCATTGGCTGTCCTTGTTGCACTGCCTGTCAGGAAGCAAATCCACGTCAAGTGTCTTACCCGATACTGACTGGCTACTTTGTCTAAATGTCTCCTTCTAATATGTTTTGAGACACACACACACACACAGAACACACTGCCTGTTTAATGCCACATCAGGTTGAAACTCCCTTGAACATTAATGACAATAATCAATAATCAGATGTCTCGTTTAACCAGCTGGGCCCTTCCTTCACTGCGCTTACTCTCATTTTATTCCTTTTTCTTTTTCTTGCCCTGGCTCCTGGCTGGCATGCTAGAGAATGGAGAGGTAAATAAATTATGCATGTGCATGTTTTGATGGTGTGGTTTCTGATGGGAAGGGGGTGGATCCGCCCTCTGTTCAAATGGAATGAGGTACCCCCCACCTGGTGCGCTTTCACAGAGGCCAAGACCGCCCTGCCTAAAATCTCTGTGGCCACACTTCAGTGCCTTTCTCAGTTCAAACTCTTCCACATATGGCTTGACCTTTCCACCTTCATATCTCCCACACCCGGCCCAGAGCCTGGGCCTGAAGAGGTTAGCAGCATTATTGTATTGAGAAAGTAGAAAGGGTAAAAATTGACGGAGATTAATTAGTCTCACTAATCTGTGGGCTCCTAATAAGGATTTGGGATTCCTGAGCAAATAATTCTCTGGACAGGCACCTGCGGAGGAGAGAGGGTGACAGGCTGCCCTGAACATCCAAGGAGCAGCTGAGAACGTGAGACCCTCCTGAGAGCAGCAGGAAGGAGGCACCAGGCACAAGCTTGATTCCCCTGTAGCTCTACCTGCCACCCTCCCATATTGCCCATATTAGGTGTGTCCATTTCATCAAATATAAAACTGAGTGTCAGCCCGTTGCTTTATACTGCAGGGGACTTTGACCCCATCGAGCTCACAAGGTAAGCATGATTGGGCCAGATCAGCATTTGAACTGAAAACACATAAGATGAAGGACAAAGGTAGTGGTCAACTGGCACAGCTGACGAAGCAAAGTACACATGGTATCTGAGTGAAGGGAGGCCCTGGCATGTTCAAACAGAGATGCTGAGCCTGGCTGAGATGCTTAACACCTCGGCTGCTTTTAGTCAACTGGACACTGTTGCTTCATCAGTCCCTCCTAGGGTCTGCCTCCCCCACACAGTTTATCATGCTCAAATCCACATCTTCATCCCCAGCCCCACGTTGCAGACATTACCATTTAGCTATCACCTCTCCACTGGCACCTCTAACTGAAAATGTACTAAACGGACTTCTTCCTCTGAAACGTTCTTCCCAAGAGTTTTCCATTTCAGTGCTACCATTCCCCCAGGCTGGAAATCCACAGTTTATCTTTGAGTTTCCTCTTCCCCTACCTCCCAATCAATCTTGAGGCCAGTTGGTTCTTCATTCCCAACATTCCCAGTGCTCCCACACTGGTCTTTCTTTTTGTCACTGTCCCCGTCCTAAGCTGGGACCTTAACAGGTTATACCTAGGCCATTGCAGCAGTCCTGTAACCGGCCTCCAGGATTAATTCTAAAAATGATCCTGGAGCACCAACGTACCCGGCACTGTGCAAAGCGCTTTAGGCTCTTATTTAATCCTTACAACAACCCTATGAGGTGGGTTCTGTTCCTATGAAGCCCATTTTACAGATGAGAAAACCAAGGCACTGAAAGATTCTGTAGCCTGCCCGAGTTCACCCACCCAGTAACTGAGCTGAAATTTAAGACCAGATAGCGGGTCTCCAGCAGCAATACTCATTTAAGTCCCTCCAGTCCAGCTCATAACTTCTTCCAGACTTTCTTAAGATCTGCCTGTGTTTTGTCCTTCTTTGTCACCCCTAGAGAATAAAGGCTGAGCCCCTTGGCCTACCATGCTGCCCTTACCAATTTTGCCACCCTCGTTGGCACAGAGGCCCTCTATATCAGGAGTTGCAAAATCAAACAGCAGGAACTTGGAAGTAATGTGCAAGAGAGAAAATAGGAAAATGCAGATAATATACAGTTGCCCCCTAAAGAATAAGCTTTCAAATCTGTTCGGAGCCATCAAGGTTTTTGGCTTTCAAAAGCATTCTGGAGAACCAACTGCACTGTGCTCACCACATGTGATTAGCATCCAAATGTGAATAGCAGAGAAGAACAAAGTGAGCCAGCAGAGGCTGAGGCAGGCAAGCTCCCCTTCTCCAAAGGATGGATGCCATTTAGAAATGTGGGCCCAGTTTTTCAAGGGAGCCTAAAATCCAGATTTTTATGTAAAATCACCCCATTTGTCAATGGTGGCGAATAAAATTAGGTAAATACTGCCTGAGCTAAACAAAACACCTCTTTTTATAACCTCTGCTCTATTCAAGCCTCCACTTCCATCAAAATGATCTTAGTCCACCTCCCACCTCCCTCAGCATATGTCACATATGAGGCACCTCTGCCTGGAGCATCTATCTCTACCTTCATAAAGGCTCAAATGAGGTTTGCCTCAGTGATGGCTGTCTCTTCTGACCTAAGATAGCACATACCTGTTCCTTTTGTTTGACAAATGAGTTGGCTTTTCCCACTCCCTAAAGAGCATCCCATCCTGATGGGGAAAGGCAGATGTTCTGCTTCTGTAGAGCCTCAATGGGGTGTTCCACGTCACTGTGGAGGAGATTGTGGAGCAGGAAAAGCCAGTTAATTAACAGTGTGCTCTAGCAATAATTGAAGATGCTATGTTTTCACTGTCACCCCACCCCACCCCCAAGGGCACTGTTATTTTGTGGTAGTTTTGTGGGTGAATAAACCCTTTGAAATGATGCTATTCGTTTGTGCGCGCCCTCTGAACCAGCTGATTGAATTTTCAAAGCCTTTTTCTACATGCCTCCACTTCTTCCATCTCTACACCGTTGCTCTGTCTCTCCATCCTGTCAAAGCCACATCCTAAGGTCTTCTGTCACCTTCTGCAGCAGAAGGAGTTTCCTTCTTCCGAATGCACGTAGTGTGCACTCACTACAGCTCTCTTAGGCCCATGTAACATGCTTCTCTGTGCTATAATTGTCTCTGTCATTATTCCCTCTAGACTATGAGCTCTTTGCCTTTGGGATATATATCTTACTCATTTCTTACTCATTTGTACATCCCCACAACACATAGCCTTGTGTAGCAGGCACTTGATACTTGTTTAAAAATGAATGAAGTTCAGGGCCGGCTTATGGTATCTCACTGTCTGTGAGTACAGAATTGAACCTTAGCTGCCACTGGGTGAGCTCCAACTCTGTGTACTTGTCCCTACCCATGCGGAAGGTAAGAACAGCCTGCTCTAAGGAAACCCCTGTTTTGTCCCCTGCCTAGAATAACTCTCACTCTGATAATGCACTATCTTCTTTCTGCCTTGCCAGTCAGGTTCTATTTAATCTCAGCCCAAACACCTGTTAACATTTCAAGATAGGCAAATATGCTGACAGGACAGAGTAAAATAACTGTAGCACCGTTTGTATGTATACCCCCACTTCGATGCAGCCTCCCACCACTGTGTATGGTGCCTGGAAATGCTTGACAAATCATAGCATCATAGAACTTGTATTTGTTAGTTTCTCGATTTCACTAAATGTGACCTGATATAAATGAATGTGTCTAAATCTATGCTGTTCTTCGGTACGGCGCTTTTGTCAGGGGTAAGGATGGGGACAAAATATGTCAGGAGGAGGTAATGAAAGGATAGTGTTCCCTGGGATTAAAAATTATAATATTATGCCTACCATTTATTGGTCATGTAATATGGACAAGGCCATTTAACATCCCATTCCACCCTTTTTTATAGACCCTATGAAGTAAGTGCCAATATGATTCCTATTTTCTTTTTTTGTAACTTTTTTTAAAAGATTTATTTATTTATTTATTTATTTATTTTTAGACCGAAAGGAAGGGAGGGAGAAAGAGAGGGAAAGAAACATCAGTGTGTGGTTGCCTCTCACGTGCCCTCTACTGAGGACCTGCAACCCAGGCACGTGCCCTGACTGGGAATCGAATCAGTAACCCTTTGGTTCACAGGCCACCGCTCAAGCCCCTGAGTCACAGCAGCCAGGGTTGATGCCTATTTTCTAGATGAAGAAATGAGACACAGAGAGGGTCAATAATTTGCCTAACAGTCACATAGTGAACAAGTGGTAGGGGTAAGGATGGAACTCAGGTCTCTCCTTCAGGCCCATGTTTTATCCACCAAAAGTATAGGAGCTTGTTCCTAGGTGCTAGGCAGTCAGTTCATTTTTTTTTCAGTTCCTTTGCCCCAGGCTTCGCAGTAGTGGAAGAGGGAGAAGAAAACCTAACCTTGAGAACTGGGTGCTCACAGTGTGGGACAGAAAAATAACTTTCCTTCTACTCTTCTAAGTTCTTCTGATTGGACCAATAGTAAAATTATCACAAGGCAGAGTAACAGGAGAAAATTTATTACATAGGTACAAGTAATAAATGTAGATACATATAGTGTATGAAGTCCTAGGAATCTGGAACTTCAAAGGGCAAGTAGGCAGTTCACGGGTAGATGAGAAGGAGCAAACATGTGGTGAACAAATTATTGCCTGGTCATGCAGAAACAATGGGATCTCGAGGGCAGTCTAACAGACTTTATGAGATTGCTAGGGTCCCACTGTCAGAACATGTAGTTCCTATTATGATGCTAAGGTAATAGCTCCCTTCCTTTAAGCAGCTTTTTCTATCTGAATTCCTTTAGGCATGTAAGGGGGGGAGGGTCAGAGTTTTTTTCTGAGTCTCATTCCTTAATAACCAACTTAAAATGATCAAATCCAAAAAAGCATATTTTGGAGTAGCAAACTGTGCTCCCCCTCCCAGTTGCAAGAGCAGTTGGAAAAAAAACAAAACAAAACACAATAGTGTACAAGCTCAGAAACAGGCAAGAGCCTGGCTTTGGCCAGGGAATGGTTAACTCAAGTTAGAGGGGAGGGGAAATCTTTGGAAAAGCGGGCTGGCCAGGGCTTGCTTTAGTCTCTGGCAGCCTGACAATGGAAGGCTTGAAGCCGGCAGACAGAATGAGGAGCATAGATCATTCAGTAGCCACAGACCTTTGGCCAGCTACAAACGGATCAAGCTGCTCCACTGGCTTTTTGAGAAAGCCCCACTGGCTCTTTGAGCTCCTGGGAGAGCAGACACAAAGCCCCACGAGGGGAAAGGAAGTCATGATCATCACACATGCTAGGAGCTGCTAACAGTTTTCAAGTTTTCGGCCTGGTTCAAGGTTTCTTGGTTGACATAGCATCCATTCTCAGTAAGAACAGAGCTCTGTTTTTCCAATAGAGCCAGCTCACCTGTCCTAAAGTGCAAAGGCTGCTGGGCTCTAAGCTGCTGGGGTAGTGGGAGAAGATAGGAACATTACCTTTAGTTTGCTGCATTTTCAGCTCCTTGCTTTCTTCTCACTTTGGGGCCTGGCCCCTTTGGGGACTGACTACTTCTCCCGAAGTCAGCAGCACTGCCTTGGCAGTCTGGCATAAAAGGCCAGTTTTGGGCCCCAGGTAGATGTCTGGATATCCCTTAGGCATGGTGGATTTGAGCATCATTGTTAAGGTGTAGGGAAAGGAAAACATTTCCCTTTGACTCCCCCCCCACACACAAAAGTTATAGGGTATGGTAAATACCTGAGGTGTGGCAGTTGTTGATCATGGAAACAACCGTCCTTAGAGGTCAGGCAAGGAAGGTGAATGGAGGAACCCTCTTCATTCCATTCTTTGTGAAATCACTCTGCCCTTTTCGCCTGACCTGAGCTGGCCAACTCCTTTGAAGAGATAAAGTCTAGGAATCAAAATGACCTAAGCGGGCTTCTTTGCACTCCAGCTAAACAGTAATAGCAACTAAGATGGGAGTTGACCCCCCTCCCCACCTCCAGAGTGTGGGTGAAGGGAGAGGTAGGGGAGAGGGAAACAAACATCCCAGAAAAGGACTTATGTCAGCCAAGACCCGCAGCTGGGAGCAGTCGTCTGCACCTCCTGCTGTCAGGCCTCGATGGCACTGGCCCTTCCCCCACCGACCTCAAGCCGCTTCTAGAAATGGGATGAAGAGTACCTTGTAGGTGGGCCCTGCCGACAAAGCGGCCTACACCTACTTTTGTGGAATCCCCACTGGGCCTTTAGAAGCCAGTTTTCACCTCCTTTTCCCATGTAGCTGTTGCTTGTTTGTTTTTGATGGCTGTGTTCATCTTAAAGCTTTGTGGGCAGAGTGGTTCCATGGTCAGGAGTGTGGACTTTGGACACCAGCTCTCCCCTTACTCCTGCATGAACTTGGACAAGCCATGAGCCCTCTCTGAGCCTCATCTTCCTCACCTGTAAAACATGGGCGGAAGCATAGTGCCTAGCTCATATATGGAGAGAAGAGATTGAATTGGGTTCATGCAGATACAGAGCCAGGCACGTGATAAATATTCAGTAAAGCCAGTGTGCTATTTTTATTCTTCTTGAAGCATCTCTTCAGAATCTACATAGGGCATTGAAGGCCTGATTACAACTATAAAAGCTGGCCCAGGCGTGTTTTTATGTTTCCTATGATTGCTGTAAATACACAAACAAGTTAGCATCACAAAACCGCAAAAGACCCTCTATAGATAATGACAAGCAGGGATGGTTGGAGCATTAATTATTCATTTGTTCGGTTCTTTTAACAGGCATTTAACCTAGGTCCTAGGGGCTACCATGTGCAAGTCTGTATGTTCCCAGACTTCTGAAAACTCATCTTCCAGATCATTTCCCTCACCCTTCCTACCGGATCTCACTACCAATGAAGGTGACATTAAAAGTTGGTACTCCCAGCTGCTGCTGCACGCACTCCCCTGGCCCCGTCCTGGGCAGCTCCAGCAGCTCTGCTCACTTGCATCTCAATTGCTTTCTCTAGCCTGACCCAGCTGCACTTTTGGTTTCCCCGCCCCATCCCCCACCACCACACAGGAACTGTTTCTCTTCTCTCTTTCCAAGCGGAATACTAACCTGCTGTCTATTTGCTTGCTCCCCCATCTGTTATCCCGTTATCCTGGGCTTTCTGAGCAGCCGATCAGTCCTCCAGCCTCCTGCTGAACCACGAAGTGCACACATCAGCCAGGATGGAGGGTATCTTCTAGGTGGGCCACGCTGGGGGCAGCCGTCTGCACCTACTTTTGTGGACATCCCTACTGCAGAGCCACAGTGTGTCCCAGTTCTGGGGACTTGGCTCTGCCAAGAGAAACTTGGGCCATGTGGTTCACAGGACAGAAAGGTCTTTTTACTTCGATACGATTGGCCTTATTCGTTTGTTTGATTACTGTGGACTTGCCAGATGACAAAAGCCTCCCACCACAACTGCCTTCCAGGCAGGTGTGTCCTCAGATGATTTGGAAATGGGACAGCTTCGTCTCCAGCTTGTGTCCGGTGTGTCCAAGGAAGATAGAGTCGTTTCCAACCAACAGGAAAAGGGTTCTAAGCTCCTGTTTGCTCTAACTAGCAGGCTCATTTTCTTTTTTTTTTCTTTTGTCTCTCCTTTTAAATGCCTCTTTAAAATTGACTTTATGTTTTTAGAAAAGTTTTAAATTGACAACAAAATTGACAGGAAAGGGTGGAGGATGGGTGAGAGGTGAAAGCGAACAAGAGGGACAGCTTTCAGTTATAAAATAAGCAGGCCACAGAGATGTAGTGTACAGATGGGATGTAGTCAATAATATTGTAATAACTTTGCATAGTGATAGATGGTTACTAGACTTACCATGGTGACCATATCATAAGGCATATAAATGTCAAGTCACTATGTCGTGTACCAGAAACTAATGCAATATTGTATTCCAACTTACTTTAATTAAAAAATTAATTGAAAGGAAGGTAGAGAGACTTTTCATGTACTCACTGCCTGCACAATGTATTACCAACTTCCCCACCAGAATGGTTACATGTTAAAATTCAGGAACCTACACAGACACATCATAATCACCCGGAGTCCACAGTTTATCTTAGAGCCCACTCTTGGTGTTGTACATTCTGTGGGTGTGAACAAGTGTATAATGACATGCATCCATCATTGTAGTATCATACAGAGTATTTCCAATGCCCTAAAAATCCCCTGCTCTGCCTATTCACCCCTCCCCTCTCCCCCAAACCCTGGCAACCACTGACCTTTTTACTGTTTCCATAGTTTTCTAGAATGTCAGATAGTTGGAATCACACAGTATGTAGCCTTCTCAGATTGACTGGCTTCCTCCCTTCATCCCTCCCTCCCTCCCTCCCTCCCTTCCTTCCTATCACTCTTTTTATATAGAATTTATTGGGGTGACATTGGTTAATAAAACTATATAGGTTTCAGGTATACAGTTCTATAATACATCATCTGTATATTGTATTGTATGTTCAGCACCCCAAGTCAAGTCTTCTCCCATCACTATTTATCCTCGATTCTCTATTTTCTACCTTCCCCACCCCCCCTTTCCTTCTGGCAGTCACCATTCTGTTGTCTGTGTCTGGGAGGGTTCTTTTGTCCTTAATCCCCTCACCTTTTTCACCCAGCCTCCTAACCCCCCTCCTCTCTGGCAGCTGTCAGTCTGTTTCTATTTTGCTTATTAGTTCAGTTTGTTCATTAGATTCCACATATATGTGAAATCATGTGGTGCTTGTCTTTCTCTGACTGGCTTATTTCACCTGGAATAATGTTCTCCGGGTCCATCCATGCTATCTTAAAAGGTAAGATTTCTTTCTTTTTACAGCCAAGTAGTATTCCATTGTGTAAATGTCCCATAGTTGTGTTATCCACTCATCTACTGATGGACACTTGGGCTGCTTCCATATCTTGGTGATTGTAAATAACACTGCAATGAACATAGGGGAACATATACTCTTTCAAATTAGTATTTCAGGTTTTTTTGGATACATACCCAGAAGTGGGATCACTGGGTCACAAGGCAGACCCATTTTTAATTTTTTGACATAACTCCATACTGCTCTCCCAGTGGCTGCACTCAGATTGGGTTTTTTTTCATAGTAATATGCATTTAAGTACTCCCTATGTCTTTTCATGGCTTGACAGCTCACTTCTTTTTCATGCTGAATAATGTTCCATCATCTGGATGTACCACAGTTTATCCATTTACTTAAGGACACCTTGGCTGTCTCCAAGCTTGGGCAATTAGGAACAAACCTGCTGGAAAAACATCCATGTGCAGGTTTTGGGTGGACATAAGTTTTCAACTTATTTGGGTAAATACCAAGATCTAGCCTAATCTAATCATCAGAATTGCTGGATCATATGTTAAGAGTATGTTTAGTCGTGTAAGAAACCAGCCAACTGTCTTCCAAAATGACGGTACCATTTTGCATTCCCACCAGCAATGAGTGAGAGCTCCTGTTGCTCCACATGCTGCCAGCATTTGGTGGTGTCAGCGTTCTGGATATTGGCCATTCTGATAGGTGTGCAGTGATATCTCATGGTTGTTTTCATTCGCATTTCCCTGATGACATATGATGTGCAGCATCCATTCATATGCTTATTTACCATCTGTATATATACTTTGGTGAGGTGTCTGTTAAAGTCTTTGGCCCAATTTTTAGTTATTATTGTTAAGTTTCAAGTGTTTTTGTATATTTTGGATAACAGTCATTCATCAGATGTGTCTTTTGCAAATATCATCTCCCAGTCTGTGGTTTGTCTTCTCATTTTCTTCATTATGCTCTTTTAAAATTATGTATTCTATCTTTTGCATCACTAGCATATGCATATGATATAATACTACTTTCCAGTCTACAGTCCAGTGATTAGACATTTATATAATTTATAAAGTGATCACCCTGATAAATGTAGTGTCCACCTGACACCACACATAGTTTTTCATATTATTGGACTATATTCCTTATGTTGTACTTTACATCTCTGGGACTGTTCTGTAACTACCAACCTGTACTTCTTAAATTCTCCCCCATTTTCACCCATACCCCCAATCCCCTCCCATCTGGCAACCATCAAAGTGTTCTCTATATCTATGAGTTTGTTTCTGTTTTGTTTGTTCCTTTATTTTGTTTTTTAGATTCCACATGTAAGTGAAACCATATGGTATTTGTCTCTCTGTCTGACTGATTTTACTCAGCATAATAGATATACCCTTTCTTTAACTACCCCCTATTGGTAGACATTTAAATTATTTCCAATTTTCTGCTGTTACTAACAATGCTGCAACAGAAATCCCTATAAAATATGTCAGTTCCCACATGGGTGAATATATCTGTAGAATAAATTCCTAGAAGTAGAATTGCTTTGGCCAAAGGGTGTGACTTTTATATGTTTATACAATATTGTTTATTTCATGGGAAGAATCAACAACCTGAACTGTTGCCTTTTGCTGGAAAGCCTCTTTGGAGTTTATCACAGAAACTATCAAGTGCTTGGCTTTGAAGTATTTGTCTTTTATCTTGATCTACCACAAGTTTGTTCCTTCTTTCCCCCAGTACCTATTAGGCAAATACTGTATACCAGGAAAGTTGGTAAGCTTTGGGGATAAAAGCACAAACAAGGGAGACACGGTTGCTACACTCATGATATTTATAGTTCGGGAGGTCGGGGTTGTGGGAGGAGAAAGAACGAAATAATTAACACCAAAGAAATGAACACATGAAAGAAATAATTATATATCAAATCATTACAAAGTGTGTCAAATGCCATGAAGGAGAAGTATAATGTGACCAAAGTGTTTACTAGGCTCCTGACTTCGGGGATCTGAGACTTCCTAGAGGAAGTGATGTATATTCTGATCAATGAGAGAGATCCAGCTAGGTGGAGGAAATGGTAGGTTTGAAGGCTTGGAGTCAGAAAGACGCGTAAGGTACGGCCAGCAGCATGGATTATAGGATCAAGAAAGGGCTTTCAAGGTCATTTAACTCCAATCTCCTCACTTGACATGTGAACAAACTTAGGTCCAAAGAACTAAATGACTTGGTCAAGGTGATACAGATAGCAGCAGAGCCAGGACTAGCACCTGGCTCCTCTGGTATTTTTCAGATGGTGCTGTGCTGCAAAATGCAGCATGCCCATCCTGGGGTCCAGACACCTATGAGATAATTGCCTAGCTTCATGCGGAGGGAGTGTTTAAGTTCAGCTCCTGTGACTAGCAGCCTGACATGTTTGTTTCTCTTTATTAGTAAGTTACAGTTTGGGCAAATGGCCGTGTAGCATTCCAGTCTAGTGGGTTGGTTTAGTCCTCAGCATACTTGTCTCTTCTCCACGTTTAGATAATAAATAATAATAATATTAATAATGGTGGTTATTTATATAGTACTTGCTATATGTCAAATGCTGTTCTAAGCATTTTATATGTATTTCATTTAATCTTGACAATAATCCTACCAGGTAGGTATTATTATCACCTCATTTTACAGATGAGGAAACTGAAGCTCTGAAGGTCAAGGCATTTGCTCAAGGTCACAGAGCTAGTGAGTGTCAAAGCATGGACTTGGTCCGAGCAGTCTGGTTCTAGGGCCCACATACTTTTCCCAATCACTCTCAGCGTTAGCAGCAAGGTAGACTCAGGTCTGGACCCTGAGCAGCTTTGTGCTTTAGAGGGCCTACACAACCCTAGCTGCACATCAGAACCCCTTGAGGAGCTTGCCAAAAATGCTCATGTCCAGACCTCACCCTAGGTCAGTTAAATCACAGTCTCTAGAGGTGGATTCCAATCATGGATGGTTTTGAAAAGCTTCCCTAGTTAATCTAATATGCAGCTAAGGTTGAGAAGCACTGGAATATAGCCTTATCATTCCGTCTTCATTGGATGTGTTTTAGTTCCAATGGTAAAACAAAATACTATAGGCTGGGGGGGGCTTAAACAACACTTCTCACAGTTCTGTAGGCTGGTAAGTCCAAGGTCAAGGTGGCAGTAGATTCAGTGTCTGGTGAGAACCTACTTCCTGGTTTGCAGGCAGCCACCTTCTTGCTATGTCCTCACATGGTTGAGTAAGAGAGATCATATCTCTAAGTCTCTCATTATGAGGGCACTAATCCCATTCATGCGGTTTCCGCCTTCATGACCTAATCACTTCCCAAAGGCCCCATCTCCACATAGCATCACACTGGGGATTAGGCCTTCAACATATGAACTGTGGGGGCACGCATTCCATCCCTAGCAGGATGCAACCAGCAATACATGTTTTCCTTTGTGTTCTGAATATCAGTTTAGTGTGACACTTATAGAAGTATTGATTCATACCACACCGTGAGCTCCAGTCTTAGCATAAAGAATTCATTCAGCTCTGGCTAGTGTGGCTCAGTGGATTGAGCACCAGCCTGCAAACTACAGGGTCACCGGTTTGGTTCCCAGTCCGTACACATGCCTGGGCTGCAGGCCAGGTCCCTGATCGGGGGTGTGTGAGAGGCAGCCAGTTTATGTATCTCTCACACATCAATGTTTCTCTCCCTCCCTTCCCATTTCTCTAAAAATAAATAAAATATTTTTTAAAAAAGAATTCATTCAGTGCCCTGGCTGGTGTTGCTCAGTTGGTTGGAGCATAGTCCCATAAACTGAAAGATCACAGGTTTGATTTCCTGGTTAGGGCACAGGCCTAAATTGTGGGTTTGGTCCTCTGTCTGGATGCATAGAAAAACTGTCCGCATATGAGAACAGTACCCAGTCAGGGCACGTGTGGGAGGTAACTAATGCTTCTCTCTCACATCAAGGTTTTTCTCCTTCTGTCTCTCCCTTCCCCTCTCTCTAAAATCAATGAGCATGTTCTCAGGTAAGGATTTAAAGAAAAAAATTCATTCAGTGCACAAGCTGTGGTAGCCTCATTCAACATTGATGTGTGTTAGTAAGCATATCAAGGGCTAAGATAAGACAGCATTCTCAGTGCTGGGCATTAGGAGACAGTGTAGCTTAGTGTTATAGAGCTTCATTCTGCATCAAACATACCCAAATTCAAGCGGATGCTTTGTCTCTCATGTCCTGTAATTTTGAGATTTATCCTTTCACCAACTCCATTTTGTCATCTATAAAATCTAGCTAATAAGATAATATGACCCATTTCGTGAGGTTTTTGTGAAGATTAACCGAGCCAGAACATGTAAAGGACTCGGTGTAATGCCTGACACCTAACACTTGGTCAATATTGGCCTTTTTTTTTTTTTACTTCATGACAATTCATGTAGCTTATTTGAGCCTCGTCACAAGCCAACAGTTGTATTTGAGAAAAGCTACTAGTGCACTGATATTGAAGGAAATTTAGTTTGACATTTCCTGAGTGCCTGATATATGCAATGAAGGGTGCTAGGCCCTGAAGAGCTAGAACAGGGAGGAAGGCCCAATACCTGCTCCCCTAAGCTGGCTGGCCGCCAGCCAAGATATTATACCCAGATAACTCTTACCAGATAGACCACGCCATAGCAAAAGTCCAAACAAGGGGAGGAATCAGTTAAGACAAGGAGATGGGGGGAACTTAAACAAGGTTAAGGACGTGGGAGTGTGTGTTGATCATGTCCAGAGGGCATAGGCTGAGAAAGAATGTTAAGTGTGAGGTTGAGGCTGTCCCAAATGGCTGCTTCCTTCCAGGCAAAAGAAGTCACACATTTGTGAGTGATGTCATGACTTTACTGCATGTTAATATTCATTCTACACCCATGGAACAAGAAGAGCCCTGTGATAGCCATTCCTTGCCATCATCTTGGCCAGGAGCATGGCATCCGGAGTCCAGACTTGAAAGCCTGGCTACTTTGACTGGAACATTTATTTTCTGGTGACTAAATCACTTCATCCCATCTTCTATTTTCAGGCTCAGAGCCCCTACCTTCCCCACTGTGGAGGAGTAGACGTTCATTTCTCAGGAGCCACGGACTGCTTCCGGCAGATAGTGAAGGCCCAAGGGGTACTGGGGCTCTGGAATGGATTGGCAGCCAACTTACTGAAGGTGAGAAGAGTCATTAGCCTCTACTGTTTTTCTCCCTCTTCCAGTTCCTTTGCCACTTCACCTATAGTTTAGATGGAAATGACCCCTCTAATATTGATTATACCCAGAGGCCCACGAGTACAGCCTGGCTGTCAACCCTGAAGAGAGAAGATCTTGTGCAATGTTGGGGCATCTGATACCCCATCCCAGAGGAGCTGATCATTTAATATAGAGGTTCCTACCATGGGGGTTCATGGACTCCCAAGGGGAACCTAACCCCCATCCTAAAATTGTATGCAAAAATGTGGATGTGTGTGCATGTGTGCCCCCTCTCTGGGGAAAGGATCCGTAGATTTCATCATATTCCCAAGAAACTCCATGACCAAAACAAACAATGGTTAAGAACTCTGGATTATGCTGACCAGTGTGGCTCAGTTAGTTAGGCATCGTCCTGCAAAGTAGAAGGTCAGCCATTCAATCCCTGGTCAGGGCACATGCCTGGGTTTTGGGTTTGGTCCTGGTTGGGGCACATGTAAGAAGTAACCAATCAATGTTTCTCTCCCTCTCTTTCTTCCTCCCTTCCCTTCTCTCTAAAAATAAATAAAAATCCTTTTTTAGAAAGAGAACTCTGCATGAACCTTACATTAGTTGACACATAAATAGGTGCAGTCAAGACAGGCATATGTCGACAGGAAGTATCAGATTGCCCATGTGTATATTAATCCAGACCTGTGCTTCCCCAGAGCCATTCAACTGCTCTGCCATTCCTCACCCCGCACCTGCCATCCTCCCTCACTCCAAAAAGAATTACCACGTTGTATTACCCACAGCCTTTAACTCAGTTTACCTTGACTCAGCTTGATTGCAGACACATTAACACTTTAAGACTTTAACATGATTTTTATTTTATTTTTAAACAGATAGTTCCATATTTTGGAGTTATGTTTGGTACCTTTGAGTTCTGCAAGAGAATCTGTCTTTACCAAAATGGTTACATTGTGTCACCTCTGAGCTATAAATTGACCCCAGGGGTGGATCAGAGTTTGAAGCCCCAGGAATTACGAGAATTAAAGAAGTTCTTCAAAACTGGAAAGCTAAACTCTAGAAAACCTACTCTTTAAAACTGAATGGAACTAGAAGTGCACTGACTGAAGGGGTGTTGCAATCACAGACAAATGTAGCCTCATAATTGTACACATGTGGAGTGATAAGAGGGTACTCTGGTCTGCTGCTCTTGGAAATGAGAAGATTCAGCCATACGCAACCTCTGAGCTCCAAACTGATGTTCCTGGGGACACCGGCACCATGGGAAGGTTTCCCAACATGACCTTCTCCTGATAGCATTTCACTAGATTTTATAACACAAGCTGGTAGTAATGATATGAGCTATTTACACAATACCAAAGAAAGGGCATTGTTATGACACCTCAAAGCAACATGTAGTTGAAGTGGCTGAGCAGACACCATGTCATGTACTCAAGTCACAAGGTCACTAACCCATATTGGCCTAGTTTTGCTCAGTTTGACCTGAGACTTCCTACTATAATCATTTTGGAATTCATAATCTTTGCTGACTTCTGAGTGCACACATCACAGTGTAAACTATGCCTTATCGGAAGCTAAATGAAAGTGTTTAACACTTGAAAGTTATGACTATCATAGTAGAATCATCCTTTATTAGAATTTGAAGCATCCCACACTTAGAATCTGGTGTCTCAGGAAGGCACTTTTTAGCATGACTGCTTATTCATGCCCCAAAAGACCTTCTTCCAGTTCAAGTCATGTACAGTTTAAGTGGCTTGAATTCTCTGCCTTTTTAACTTGCTTTGCAAGCCTACCTGGAAAATAAATTACTAACTCAACTTATGTTATTTTCACAAGACATCCAGTTGCCTAAAAAAGATCAAATACAGCATTTTACACACGTACCAAAAAAAAATATCTGACAACAGTTTAGGCTAATTATCTCTATTAGATTTTCAAAAAGTCAAAGTTTGGATTGTTTCACTTGGGGATTTTGTGTCAATTTTATTTAAGTGTACTTTCAAATAGTGTCTATCCATGCATTAAACATATCTAATATCATGATACTAATTTATACGTATACGAGCTTTCGGTATGTTGAAAATATTTTCCCTATTAAATTCATTTTCCAAATAAAAATGATGTGTTGGTCATTTCTTACTAATCTGAGTTACAAAACTATGGTTAAGTATATACTGACCAAAATCTTTAAATTCTCAGAAACTTGTCCTATTGAAATATACCAAAATAACTCATTTTTCCACTTGTCAAGGCAGATTGTGTTTTATGGGGAATGGCAGTTAATACACACATGAAAATCTCATCTGTAGCCCAATCTGTTAGAGTCTGGAGCTTGGCAGACTCTACCCAGAGTGAATAGTTCACGTTTGTTACTCTATTTCCCTTGAGGTGAACAATTTTTTTAATTTCTGAAAACCGCAAAAATTTTGTCTTGCTAAATCTAAAATCATAATGGTTACTTACCTCATGTCAGGATCTTTAAATTTTTTTTTAATTTATTGATTTTTAGAGCGAGGAAGAAAGAGGAAAAAAACATCAAGTTGCTGTTCCACTTATTTATGCATTCACTGGATGCTTCTTGTATATGCCCTGACCTGAGATCGAGCCTGTGACCTTGACATATTGGGAAGATGCTCTAACTAACCTAGTTATGGGGCCAGGGCCTCATGTCAGTATCTTCTGTGTATTCTTCCACAGGTATGATGAAATAAATAGCTACAGTCTTGCTACTGCCATGCATAGGAATGTTTTCTGAGCTACTGAGCTACTATTTTGATTTTTTTTAATTAAGGAGAGGAAAGCATATACTTCATCTTCCTAATTTGAAAAGAACTCTTTAAAACTCTAGTTCTGGTCCTCGTCAGAAAGCTCAGTTGGTTGGAGTGTCGTCCTGATGTGCCAAGGTTGTGGGTTTGAGCCCCGGTCAGGACACATACAAGAAGCAACCAGTGAATGCACAGATGAGTGGAGCAACGAATCAATATTTCTCTCCCTCTGTCTCTCTGTCCTTCTTTCTCTCTCTCCACCCCCCTTCCCTCCCTTCCTCTCTCTGAGAAAACCCCAAACCTCTAGCTCTGTTCCTAAAATGAACTTAGAGCTACTTCCATTTTCTCTGTGTTATAAAGGGAATGTTCTGCTTTATGGTTGGCAGTGTGCACCAAACTGGACTAAGCACTTTAGGAGAATTATATAAAGTGTGATGCAGTATTGATCCAGGAGTAACTTACAGTCTTCAGGAACAAAACTTACCTACACACATGAAATAAATATGATTACAAAACAAATGCAAGCAATGGCATGATAATGGGGTGACAGCTGTTTGCAAGATGGCCAAGGGGTTCTGTGTATACTTACTGAATCAATGATTAACAGGACCATCAGGTGAGAGGGGCCAGTAATGGGCAAGAGGGTTTGGAGGTAATGAGTCTTGAACTAAGTTTTGAAGGAAGTGGCAGGATATTAGTTGGTTAAGAATAAGTTAGAGGGGCCCTGGCTGGCGTAGCTCAGTGGATTGAGCGCGGGCCTGTGAACCAAACAACCACAGTTCAATTCCCAGTCAGGGCACATGCCTAGGTTGCAGGCCAGTTCCCAACAGGGGATGCATGAGAGGCAACCATACATTGAAAAGGAAAGAATAAGAGGGCACTGCAGGTTGAAGGCAGGTCATGTACGGTGTCACAGAGATGGAAGCAAGCAAAAAAGATATTTGGGATAGAGTAAAGAAGACTGGCTTCATGCATTTATTCAGCTGCTGGGTACTCTGGACCCAATGGTACATAAGTCAGATAAGGTCCTTGCCCTCCTAGAGCTTGCATTCCAGTAAAAGCAGCAGTCAATAAAGACATAAATCAACAAGATTGTAATGGTATGAGGGAAATACACAGGGTGCTTTACCAGAGAAATATGTGGAAGTGAGAGAAATGTTTTAAATCAGGGAGCCAGGGAAGGCTACTCTGAGATGAAACCTGGAGGGCGAGAATGAGCTAACCATGCAAACAGCTGGGGGGAACATTCCTGGCTGAGAAAGCAGAAGGTGCCAAAGTGGTGCGGGTAGTGGGGAAAGATTTAGTGAAGAGAAAAGATATGAGTGTAGCCAGCATGATGAGTGAGTGAGTCAGTGTGTAAGAGGAGGTTGGATAGAGAGCTAGATCATATGTGGCCATTTGGGCCACAGTCATAAGTTAGATTTTACTCCAAATGCAGTGGTGACTCATTGAAGGTTTTCTTTTTCAAATATGTTGTGCTTCATTTTTTACAACATTTTATTTATTTATTTTTAGAGAAAGGGGAAGGGGAGGAAAAAGAGAGGGAAAGAAACATCAATATGTGGTTGCTTCTCACATGCCCCCTACTGGAGACCTAGCCTGGGACCCAGGCATGTGCCCTGACTAGAAATCGAACCAGCGACCCTTTAGTTTGCAGGCCCATGTTCAATCCACTGAGCTACACCAGCAAGGGCTCATTGAAGGTCCTTGTGCTGAGAAGATACAATCTGATTTTCATTTTTTAAATTTCTTTCTGCTTGCTGTGTGGATAATAGCTTGGAGGGAAGTGAGGCTGTGAGTGGGAAGACTAGTGGAGAGACTATTACAAATTCCAAGTAAGACATGATGGCTTAGACTAGAATGCTAGCAATAAACATGGAGAGGAGTGAATGGGTTTGAGACCTACTTTGGAATTGGACTCAGCAGGATTTGCTGGACAATTGAATGTAGGGAATAAAAAGAAGGAATCAGCCCTGGCTGGTGTAGCTCAGTGGATTGAACGCAGGCCTGCGAACCAAACAACCACAGTTTGATTCCCAGTCAGGGCACGTGCCTGGGTTGCAAGCCAGTTCCCAGCAGGAGACACACGAGAGGCAACCATACATTAATATTTCTCTCCCTCTCTCCTTCCCTTCCCCTCTAAAGATAAATAAATAAAAATCTTTTTAAAAAAGAAGGAATCAAAATGGCACCTAGATTTTTGGCTCTTGACTTGACTAACAAGGTAGATAATGTTGCCATTTGCTAATGTGGGAAAGACTGGTAAGGGCCAGAGTTTTGGTGAAGGAATTCAAAGGTCTCTTTTGGCCCTGGCTGGTGTGACTCAGTGGACTGAGTGCCAGCCTGCAAACTAAAGGGTCACTGAGTTGATTCCCAGTCAGGGCACGTGCCTGGGTTGTGGGCCAGGTCCCCTACGGGGGGTGCACAAGAGGCATCCACACATTGATGTTTCTCTTCCCCTCTTTCTCCCTCCCATCCCCTCTCTCTGAAAAATAAAGTCCTTTTTTTTTAAAAGGTTTCTTATAGAAATATTAAATTCAAAATGCCCTATGAGACATCCAAGTAGACAGCTGTCTCCAGCGTAGACTGTGTTACTGTCCAAATCAGTTGTGGTAGATAAAATAATGAGCCCCCAGGGCTCTCCACACCCTAATCCCTAGAATATGTAAACATTTATCTCACAGGGCAAACAGGGCTTTGCACATGTGATTAAGGTTGAGATTATCACGGTTTATCCGGGTGGGCCCAATCACAAGTCCTTAAAGTTGGGAGATAGGTGGAAGAATGGGGCAGAACAAGAGGGGGAAGAAATAGGACAAGAAGAACTTTACTCGCACCAGCTGTTGCTGGCTTTGAAGACAAAAGTGCCCACGAACCAAGAGATGGGTATGACCTCTAGTAACTGAGCATAACCCTCAGATGACTGCCAGCAAGGAAATGGGGACCTCAGTCTTACAACCACAAGGAACTGAATTCAGCCAACAACCTGAATGAGCCAGAAAACAGACTTTCCCTGACACCTTCCAGAAGGAACCCATTCTGGCCAGACACCTTGAGTTTAGCCCACTGAAACCAACATCACATTTCTGATCTCTATAACTGTAAGGTAATAAATTTGTCTTGATGAAGTCACTGAGTTTGCAGTAATTTCTTACAGCAGCACTGGAAAACTAATACTTCAGAACACTCTTAATAATGAACCAGAAATGTCCTGGGCAAAACCCGGAAAAGTCTGCAGATGAGGGGAGAGTAGTAACTAGAGACAGAAGTTTGGGTGTCATCAGTACATAGATGGCATTTAAAGCCAAGAGACTGAATGAGACCATCAAGGGAGTGGGTGGGAAGAAACCCCTGGCAGAGCCAGAAACAACAAAAAATGATTAAACAAAATCCTCAAGGCCCTGGCCATGTGGCTTTAGTTGGTTTGAGTGTCATCCCGTGCAGCAAAAGGGTTGTGGGTTCAATACCTGATCAAGGCACATTGGTATTTCTTTCTTTCTCTCTCCTCCCCCCCCCCCGCCATCTCAAATCAATAAGCATATCCTTGGGTGAGGAATTTTTAAAAAGGGGGCCTCAAGGAAGATGTGGAAGAACTGGAACTCTTGTGCCCTGCTGTTGGGGATCGAAAATGGTACAATTGCCCTGACCGGTGTGGTTCAGTGGATTTAGTGCCGGCCTATGAACCAAAAGATTGCCAGTTTGATTCCCAGTCAGGGCATATGCCTGGGTTGTGGGCCAGGCACCCAGCTGCGGATGTGCAAGAACCAATTGATGTATCTCTTGCGCATCAATGTTTCTCTCCCTCTCTTTTTCCCACCCTTTCCCTCTCTCTAAAAATAAATAAAACCTTAATAAAAATAATAAAATGGTACCATCATTTTACAGTCTGGTAATTCCTCAAGTGGTTCATCACAGAGTTACCATATGGCCCAGCAATTCCACTCCTAGGTATATATACTACAGAACTAAAAACATATGTCCACATAAAAACTTTTCCAGGAATATTTATAGCAGCACCATTCATAATAGGTAAAAGGTGGAAATGACCCAAATGTCTATCACCTGATAAATGGAGAAACAAAATGTAATATATCCATACAATGGAACTACTTAGCAATTGAAAAGAATTGATGCCCTGGCTGGTGTGGCTTAGTAGATTGCACACCAGTCTGTGAACCAAAGGGTCGCAGGTTCGATTCCCAGACAGGGCACACGCCTGGGTTGTGGGCCGGGTCCTCAGTAGGGAGCACTCCAGAGGCAACCACACACTAATGTTTCTCTCCCTCTCTTTCTCCCTCCCTTCCTCTCTATCTAAGAATAAATAAAATATTTCTTAAATCTGTTTAAAATATATGTACTTTTATTGTATGATACTTCAAAAAGATTGGTTTTTTATTTATTTTTATTTTTTTAAGATTTTATTTATTTATCTTTAGAGGGGAAGGGAAGGAAAGAGGGAGAGAAATATCAATGTACAGTTGCCTCTCGTGCATCCCCTGCTGGGAACTGGCCTGCAACCCAGGCATGTGCCCTGACTGGGAATTGAACCACAATCTTTTGGTTTGCAGGCCTGTGTTCAATCCACTGAGCTACACCAGCCAGGGCTATTTTATTTATTTTTAGACAGGGGAAGGGAGGAAGAAAATGAGAGAGAGAAACATCAATGCATTGGTCAGCTGCCTCTTCTTGCACACCCCCAACTGGGGACCTGGCCCACAACCCAGTCATGTGCCCTGACTGGGAATTGTGAATCCAACCAGCAACCTTTTGTTTCACAGGCCACACTCAATCCATTGAGCCACATCAGCCAGGGCTGTTGTTTTGTTGTAGGCAGTTACTCGGGGCTGGAATTTTAAAGTATGCGCAGAGGGGCCAGAAATGAAATCCTGGGGGAAGGAGAAAGAAAAGGGCTTCAAATGCTAAACTGAGGAATTCAGGATTGACCAAGTAAGCAAAAAGGAATCACTGGTTTCTTGGACCAATATAGGTGACGTGATAAAAACTGGATGTGAGCAGATTGTTTCAGAAACTAAAGTGAAATACTAGAGACAGAAAGACTGGCCCACAAGTGATGAGCATTGTTTCCTCCTAATTACACTGCCAACATGAGTGTGATGTTATCATCTTCCATATTGCAAATGCAAGCCAGGTCCAAAAACTGAGAGTGCCTCATCTGGGTACTTCTTAGAGACTCAGATCCTGCTTCTATGGGCTCTGGTGTGGTTGACATCCCTGAGAACTGGCTGACCACCTTCTTAAGCGAGGGTGGAGTGATTTAGTCATTAAAACTCAGTCAACCTAAGTATTTTTCTTAGTATTAATGAAATCTAACCTGTATTGAATGTTTACTATGTAGCAGATTTTGTTTATGCATAGGTAATTATCACTTCAGTGCTTAGAGGTATAGGTACTATTCTCATTCCCATTTTACAGGTGAAGATATCCAAGTTCAGAGAGATTAAGTAACTTACCCAAGGCCTGACAGCAAGTGGCAGAGCCAGTATTTGAACTCAAGCAGCGTGGCTCCAGAGCCTACCCTGCTGACCATTGGGCTAACTTACCTCTCTTCTTATTTTGTCCCAGATTCCCAAACTCAGATGCTCAAATGCAATTCAGTCTTATACATACGAAAGCAATAGCCATAGAATCTTATAATTGGAAGGGTGTAGAACTTTCTTTCCAGCCAACACAGCAATCTCCTGTGCAGTATCCCTAAGAAGTGACCAGTTCCACACTCCTAACATTTCCAGCAACAAGAAGTTCCCACATTCCATGTTTAAGTAGCTGATATTTTAGAAAGTTATTTCTTGTTCAGCTGAAGTCTACCTCCATGAGACTTCTACCCACTAGTGTTGATTCCATATAGAATGTCTAATTCTCTTCTGCCTGACAGTCCTGCTTCACTTTTGAGATAGGATGTCCCTCCTTCACCCAAAGCTCTTTCCCAGTTAAATATCTCCCAGTCAATGAGCCATTTCTCATATGACATGAATTAGAGGCACTTCCCTTTCCTGGCTGCCTTCGTTCAATGTTCCAGTTTGTTAATGCCCTCTTAAACGTGGTGTCCAGAAATAAGCACAAAACTCTATATGCTGGCCAGCAGAGAAAGCCCCCCTGATCCCTTCACCTCTATGCTCTTGTCCCAGCCTTGTACTCATTAGCATTTTTTGGCATTGTCACTTCACAGACAACTAAGAGCCCCAGTTTTCACAATGCTACGTTAGGCTCTAGCTCCTCGTCTTTAAATGTCCTGCACTAAATACAGTATTAGAGCATTTTATAGGGTCCTTCGTGTCTTGTAAGCCTGGGTTTATTTGGGCCTTAGCCATTCTGACTCAGTTCCTAGAGGTCTGTGATACCTTTTGGACTTTCTGGTTGAAAGCCCAGCCCTTCTTCTGTCAACTATATACTCTTATGTACTTTTAAAATCTGAGCTCATCAGAGAATAATCTGTAAGGACACTTTAGTTGATTAGATCTCTCTCCCTTTTTAATTTCTAATTGTGTCACAGGTGGGCACAGGTAACCATAGGTAACCACGTTCTTGGTGATCTTGGACAAAGAATTGAACCAAACACACAGAGAGTTAATAGCAGAAAGAGAGATTTATTAAGTGATAGTACACTCCACAAAAACATGGGAGAGGCCAACTCCGAGCAGAGACTCACCTCAGGGGCTGGAAGGATTCTGTTCTCTTAGGGCGGATATTCCTGGTTAGTGCTGGAGGAATTCTGTTCTTATAGGGCGAATATTCCTGCCTGGTTTTGACGGGGCTTATTTATTTATTTGTTTGTTTTGTATTTATTTATTTTTAGAGAGGGGAAGGAAGGGATAAAGAGAGGGAGAGAAACATCAATGTGTGGCTGCCTCTCATGTGCCCCGCACTGGGGGCCTGGCCCACAACCCAGGCGTGTGCTCTAGACTGGGAATTGAATCGACGATACATTGTGTCAAAGGTCGGTACTCATTCCACTGCGCCACACCAGCCAGGGCTGTTTTGGGGAGGGGGGGTTATTTCACATGTACAAGTAGTTATATTACTTTAAAGCTACTGTGCATGTGGTCTCCCATGATTTTTCTTGATTGGCCACCAGGGAAGGGGGTCACACAGTGTTAATTCATTATAGTGCTATTATAATGAAGCGGGGGTCATGTAGCATCTTCTGTGCAGGTGCATTCATGATTCACTGTGATTCAGCGCTTTTCCAAAACGTGGGAACTACTGGTCTTTGAACAGGGTCTCTGTCCTGTATCGATGTCCTTTGTCTTAGCCCTGGGGCACCTCTGGGGTACACTCCTTCCTGGCTATCTCCTGCCTCAATTTGGACTTTTTCTAAAATGTACAGGTCTGAATTTTATCTCTGGAATTTATTGACCTCTTGAGCTGTCTTTCTCTTTAGGCCTTTGGCCAGGAGATCATATCTATCTTTTCTCTGATTCTTTTGACCTCTCTCTCTCTCTCTCTCTCTCTCTCTCACACACACACACACACACACACACACACACACAAAACCATGCCTAGCATTCTTTTGCTTAACAGATCCAGACAGCACAGTCAGTTTCCCCAAGATTCTTTGTAATTTTTACTTTGCTAACCAGATCTTTCTTATTTATTGTCAGGATTAAGCTCAGTTTAGCAATTTACCTCTCTCTGCTTCTTCAGTCTTCTGAGAACTACACTTACCAGCAAGAGAATCAAGAATTTATCCAATGGGTTGCCATCAGAATAATGAAACTTCCAGCAGATATTGGATGCCTTATGTCTCTGATGACCATTTCTCCCCTATGTGATGGTTTTATGAAGTGCTATTCAGAACTTTTATATTTCTAGTCATTCTCTTATATATTTCTACAACTACAATCACTTTCATTTCTCCCTTTCATTTTCACTGAATGCTTTTCACCTTCCAGCCAATGAATTACTGGTTATACACTCTTGATATATTACTGTTCTGCTCTCCTTTTATATGGTATTTCCCTGAATAGGTTTACCCTTCCTTTTCCAGATGCCAGTGAGAAGTCCCATTCTACCAAGTTTGCCCAATACCTATAAAATTGTGGGGTTTTTTGTTTGTATTACCATTTTATATTCACTGTATTACCCACATTCTGGGTGTTGGTACATAGATAACTAATGGGGGGCCTTCAGTATCATTTCTGACCCTCTTCCTTGTTTTTTCTTGAGAATTACAAGGCACTGCCTTAGATTTAGTTCCTCTTTCTAAATTATTCTTGTAGTCTACACAGTTTCCAGTAACACAGTAGTTACTAACACAGAACCCCCACCATGCCTCACTGGAAGAATCCATTTTTAATGAATTGACCAGCCATATATTGTTATCACTAATATTAATGTCTATTTTAGTGGGATCTTGCTACTGGCTTCCTTTTTTTCCTTTTTCCTTTTCAATTTTCTTTAACCTTCAGACAGAAAAAACAATGTTACTTAAAAACCCAGTATAAAGAATTTCCATGTATCCTTCACTCAGCTTCTCCAAATATTTACATCTTACATAACCACTGTAACTAAGAATAGTACTGGTAGAATACTATGAACTAACCCGCAGATATTTGACTTTCACCAATAGTCCACCAGGTCCATTTTCGGCTTCAGGATCCAATCCAGGATTACACATTGCTTGAAACTATCGTTCTCTTTAGTCTCCTTTAGTCTGTGACAGTTCCTCAGCTTTTGTTTTCCATGACCTTGACACTTTTGAGAACATCTGACTCCTTGAAGTATACTTGGCCTAGGCAACTAGGAGAACTCCAGCTTATAGTGGATTTGGAAGAACACCAAGCCAGGCATGAAGTTGCTTTTAAATGACTCATCTTGTATTTTATCTTCAGTAAAAGGACACTTAGGTACCCAAACACTGAGAAAAAACAAACTCTATGTAACTATTTGATCATCTTTTTTTGGTGGAGAGATAGAAATCTGACAGAGCAACAAATGCGGAAGTGCTTGAAACTGTAAAAGGTATCTTGGATAGAATACAATAGGGACTTAATGCTCAAAGGGAGTAGCAGATGTTGCCTGGAGAGGTAGAAAAGAGGTAGATAAGCGATAGCCCTGCATTTCAAAGAGTAATTAACATTTGAATAAAACGCATTAATCAGAATGTCAAGGGTTCAGACTAGAACGGTTTTGAATTTTATTTTGAAATGTGTTCTAAAAACTACCTCCCTCTAAATAAAATACTCTGTAGATTTTTGCTTTAGCTGTTAATGCTGGCCCTAGTAGAAGAGTGACTACCACTTTCAAAGAATATGCTCCATCATTCTCTGAAACTGTACGGCAAGGTTGTTTTTGTATCGAGATGCATCACTAACTAAAATCCACTAATGAGAAAACTAGCAGCCTCTTATGAGCACAGGTCAAAGATACCCCCAAAATCAACAAAGCTGGATTCAAACTTGCTCTTCTTTAGCACATGATATGCGCTCTTCACGTTGGGTTGCTGGAATTCTTGGGAGGGCTAACAAACTGTAAAGTATACTTAAAGGACCTGAAAATCTTGGAGGAACCCTAGAATTAGGTCCTTCGATGGGCACATCTGGAGAAGGTGGGAGACAGGAGGAAAGTGAGGGATATGCCCCCTATGTCTTCAGCATGCTGGGCATCTACAGTTTGGCTGCAATTGATGTTTTCAAGAGTTGTTCTTACTTTTATAAACATTGTTGTGATCAATTAGATATAGGATTTGTGATTGACTCTTGGCTCCTGTTATGAACCTGAAAGTGCATTCAAACTAATAAGCGGGTTTTTAAGAACATGCATGGCAAATGCTTACCTAGTGCACGCATTAAGGGGTTCAGTAAGCATCTGTCCATTGACACAACGGCTCTCAATCTAATTCTATTGATTCCTCTAAAATTTTCTGGAGTTCGGGAACCTACTCAACCCAAGAGCACTCTACTTGGAGTCCAGGAAGCCACAGGCCAACCTGGTTCACACAGCCTCTTAATTGGTCCTGTACAAAACTCTGCATTTGGCTTCTGGCTGCAATTTCCCAACCCTCAAGGGAGTTCTTTGGACTCTCTTCTGCCAATTCCCAACATCTTTGTTAAGCTGCGTTTGCAGACCCGGGTATGGAGCACACTGACAGTATCCCAGCTTTGCTGTTCCCCAAATGTCCTCTGGCTTCACTGGCAAAACTTCAGGGCAGTGCCGGGTCTAGAGGGAGGAGGCAGTTGCCTTGGCACAAAATTTAAGGAGGCACCAAATAAATTGGCAATCGAAATAAATTATTTTAATGCACTATTTTAAGAACTCAAAAGTAACGCAAAAATTTGATTCGTGAACATGAGAAAAGATTCACGAACAAATTATCAAAGTTTAAAGACAGGACCCCCACCCCCCAACACGTGCATGACCCTTCCTCATTTGCCTCACTCTGATCCCAGGCCTGGGGGCTCCAATTAAAGTTATTTACTAAAACAGGTGACCAGCCAGCAAACCGTAGTTTGCCCGTATAAAAATTTTAAGATGTTGCATTAAATATCATTTATCTTGATCACTGGATTTTTCTTTCCTTTTTTTTTTTTTTTCATGTTGTTCCCTTAGATTCTGCGCCTCACTTTGGTCCCGGCCCTGCTCCAGAGGTTTTTGTACAAGCACATGGTGACCTTAAGCGTCCCTCCCCGCTCCCAGGCTTCTCCCAGGGTCAAGCATCCGAATCCTGGTTATTCGCTGGAGCCTCCCCTCCTTCCAATCAGGTCAGCTCCCCGGGACCAGCCACGGGGTGAGGAGGGAGGCCTTGGCCCGACTCCGCGGCTCCTCCCACACCGTGCGGAGCCGAACCACTCAGCAGTCCCGGGGCTCAGCGCACCGCCCTCCAGACCCGCCTCCCACGCCGGCCTCCGGAGCGCCGGCTCTGCGTGTATATATATCGGCCATTTGCTTTGCTCCGCCCTAGAGCTCCGGAGTCCTAGCCGGTTGCACATCTAGTTCTGCGTTCTCTCGCTCCTTCTTTCGTTTCAACATGACAGATGCTGCTGTGTCCTTTGCCAAGGACTTCCTGGCAGGTGGAGTGGCTGCGGCCATCTCCAAAACAGCGGTAGCACCCATCGAGCGGGTCAAGCTGCTGCTGCAGGTACATCCTGGGATCAGGGAGCCCGACCAGGAAGTGGGGGAGGGGACGGGAAGGGGGGTCACGCAGAAAGCGGGACCCCAGGATTGGAGGGGCGAACTCTTTAGCTAGGTCCGTGGAAGGGGCAGCGTGAGAGCCAGGGTGGCCGCAGAGGGGGACGAAAAGGCTACCTGATGGAGGTGTTCTGGTGATCTGAAGTTATAGATCTAAGAAGGGGTCGGGTGTGGAGGGAGGTGATGAAGGCCGGGGCCTCGACACCCCAGAGCCCGCGAACTTGGATGGGGTAGTCCGTAGTGGTTAGCAGACTCCCCGGACCGTCGGGTCAAGGGCAAAGCCTGAAAGCCGGCGAACACCTGGTCTTAACTGGAGTCACCAAGGTCGCGGCAAGGATATCACAGCCTTGGGGAAGCCACGCGGTCGGTAGAGCGGCCGCGTTCCAACCCGGCCGGCCCGGGCCGGAAGCCTACACCGGATAGCGTGAGTCTGCCGAGTCCGCCTCCGCGCCGCCGCCGGCGCGTCCCCGCGGCCGGCCCGCGCCGCGTGCTCGCACGCTCTGGCTCTAGGGGGCGCACTCGGACGGGCGAAGGGGAGTGGTGGCCCTCAGGTCACCTCTAGGAGCCGAGTCAGGGAGGAGCCGGAGAGAAGCATCTCTGGGAAGCCAAAGCTTACGGCTTGGTTACCAAGGTGACCGCGCCCTACAGGGAACTCACCTTAATGCCTCTGAACCTTTCTCAGATCTAAAGGTCACCGGTCCGCTTGAGTATCCCCTCTCTGCACCCTAAAGGGTGGAGGCTTAAAGCTTCTAATGATGCAGATCACCTCTTCCTCCTGTGCCAGCTGTCTCAGGGTTAGGAAGGCCCAGCTTGTGACACAGAAGACTAGATGGGGGGAGGGACTAACCTTACATTGTGTTGATTGAGATAATATATTATCTTCCCTTTTCCCTTCTCCATGGTTATAACTCTCCCTGTTGGCCTCCTTTTTGTCTGTCAGGTGCAGCATGCCAGCAAGCAAATCACCGCAGATAAGCAATACAAGGGCATTATAGACTGTGTGGTTCGTATCCCCAAGGAGCAGGGAGTCCTGTCCTTCTGGCGTGGTAACCTGGCCAATGTCATCAGATACTTCCCCACCCAGGCTCTCAACTTTGCCTTCAAAGATAAATACAAGCAGATCTTCCTGGGTGGTGTGGACAAGAGAACCCAGTTTTGGCGCTACTTTGCAGGAAATCTGGCATCGGGTGGTGCTGCTGGGGCCACCTCTTTGTGTTTTGTGTATCCTCTTGATTTTGCCCGTACCCGTCTAGCAGCGGATGTGGGCAAAGCTGGAGCTGAAAGGGAATTCAAAGGCCTTGGTGACTGCCTGGTTAAGATCTACAAATCTGATGGGATCAAGGGCCTATACCAAGGCTTTAATGTGTCTGTGCAGGGTATCATAATCTACCGAGCTGCCTACTTCGGTATCTATGACACTGCAAAGGGTAAGTTTGCTATGTGCTTTGAAGCCGTGTTCTTATGAGACAATATAGAAGATCATTATGCCATCCTAGTTTGCCAGGAGCCAGAATTGGGGGGGGGGGT
Source organism: Artibeus jamaicensis (assembly GCF_021234435.1). Taxonomy (NCBI): domain Eukaryota; kingdom Metazoa; phylum Chordata; class Mammalia; order Chiroptera; family Phyllostomidae; genus Artibeus; species Artibeus jamaicensis. Next base: position 460,012 of record NW_026521327.1, on the reverse strand, counting down.
TGTTTGGGGTTTTTTTGGTTTGTTTGTTTTTGTTGTTTTTTTTTTTGTAATTGCTAAAGGCAGCTAAGGTCATCCATCCAGTACAACCCTTGTGACCAGATCAGATATTGGGGGGACATGGGAAATAAGCCGGTAAAACTCTGCTATGTGGTTAAAGTGTCTCTTTCTTATTATTCTCAGGAATGCTCCCAGATCCCAAGAATACTCACATCTTCATCAGCTGGATGATTGCACAGTCCGTCACAGCAGTGGCTGGGTTGACTTCTTACCCGTTTGACACTGTTCGTCGCCGCATGATGATGCAGTCAGGGCGCAAAGGAAGTAAGTTTCCATTAAGCAGAGGAAGACATGGGCATAAACTAGTAATGCCTGGTATGAAACAGCAGTCTGTTCAAATAGCAGGATGGGGTTGATTGTGTGTGCTGCACAGTTGCCTTGGAGCAGGCCCTTTGGATGTGAATGAACGAGGATGCTACTTAAAAGATATTAGATGTTTAAGTCCAATCCAATGGGGAATCTATACATTGCTCACTGTTCTCTAGTGACAGCATTAATATTTCAGTATTGGCCAATGTGTTGATGTTGGATTTTGAAAAAGTGATAATAGCTGTTCAGAGGCAGGGCTTGGGTTTAGTCTGGTAAATCCTAGGACTTTTCATCAGCATTTTGTCACCAACTCCATGTCTGTCTTTTTTGCAGCTGATATCATGTACACAGGCACGCTGGACTGCTGGAGGAAGATTGCTCGTGATGAAGGAGGCAAAGCTTTCTTCAAGGGCGCATGGTCCAATGTTCTCAGAGGCATGGGTGGTGCTTTTGTGCTTGTCTTGTATGATGAAATCAAGAAATTCACATAAATTATTTCGTAGTCTTCCTCCCCCCACCCCGTGAACAGGCATGTTGTATTATGTAACATATCTTGAGCATTCTTGACAGACTTGTTGGCTGTCTATTTATCAATGGCAACTATTTACTGGTTGAAAATGGGAAGCAATAATATTCATCTGACCAGGTTTTTCTTAAAGCCATTTCCATGGTGATGGTGGGACTCAATTATATTTTTTATTTCAGTCACTCCTGATAAACAACAAATTTGAAGAAATAAAAAATATCTGAAATATAACTTTTGTTAGTGGTTTATTTGCCTATAAAATATATATTTCATTTAGTAGTGTGCTGTCTTTGAGTAAATAAATGCTTTATGTTTAGTAAATAACTACAGTATCTCCTGAGACACTAAGAGCTTTCTTTTAAAACCAAACTTGCTGTGGCTGGGTGGTTCAGTTGGTTGGGCATTGTCCCCGTGTGCCAAGGTTGTGAGTTTAATTTCCGGTCAGGGCACATACAGGAAGTAGGTGGTGTGTATACAGATGGGTGGGACAGTGGTTTTTCTCTCTATGAAATCAGTAAGTAAAACTTTAATAAAGTCAGCCCTGGCTGGTGTATAGCTCAGTGGATTGAGCAGGAACTGGAAACCAAAGGGTCACTGGCTTGATTCCCAGTCAGGGCACTAACCTGGAGTAGGTGCCAAGTGAGAGGCAACCACACATTGATGTTTCCTTCGCTTCCTTCCCCTCTAAAAGTCTTTAAAAATAAGTCAATGTTCATCCAATCACCAAAGAACAGCTTGGTTGTGTGACCCATTGATGTTCCTACTACATTAGTAAAATAAAATCTCAAGTCTACTGCATCCAAAACCCTCTGATCCATGGCCTGTGGAAAGTCATAGCTAAATGAGCTTTCTCCAAAAAGTGAAATGTATCCACCTTACCTAGTCTGTGGTTATTAATTCAGAAATATAAACTGAACCCTGATTAGTGTGGGTCTGTTGGGAGGTGTCCTGTAAAGGGAAAGGTCAAGTTCCTAGGCTGGGCACATTCCTCTGCTGCAGGTTTGATCCCGGGTCAGGGTGCATACTGGAAGCAACCAATGATGTTTCTCCCTTTAAAATCAATAAAGTCATATTGGATGAGGATTTAAAAAATATGCATATGTATATGCTGACATGTTCACTTCTAAATGATTTGTTCTGTGAATTTCATCTAAAAAAGAATCATGAAATGCAAGGTAATAGAAATTTTCATCCAGTTGTCTTTCCTCACCCATCTTCACCTGGCTCGAGCCATTTTTACCTAATTCCATTCAAAGCAGAGGATTAGAGCTGGCACTGTTAGTGCTGAGATTGCAGTGCTGTTAAAGATTACCAGGAGATCCAGATAACTGCCAAGGCCTCAACATTTCACAAAGAGGAAATGTACCTGCATTTTGTCTGGTGTGGTAATATTAATAAGCCCAGTCAATGGAGGACATTTGTGTTTATTTTGCATAAGCCCTTATTTGGGGTCCACATGAAAATGTGTTTGCAATTTCTATAGCTCTTAAGCCTCAGAAATCCAGTGGGTTTTTTCTTGTAACACAGGATTTGTGAATAAAGCACCATGGTGGTCATGCCACAACATTAATAGTAGAAAATGATAGGTGATTTGTGTGCACAGGTAAAACTCATTCCTGAGGAACATCACACATGCTGGCTGGCATATTTAAGTGCAGCTCACTAGGAGTTTGCATGGCACACATTAGTGCCCAGGGAATCCCAGACACTTCCATCACCTGTATCTTGTAGCTTAGTTGAGAACCCCTGCCTGGGCCAGGTTGCTCAGTTGGTTGGAGCATTGTCCTGTGCATGGAAAGGTTGTGAGTTTGATCCCCAGTCAGGGCACGAACCTAGGTTGCAGGTTCAATCCGTGAGGGTGCGTTCGGGAGGCAACCGATCTCATCTCTCTCTCCCTCCCTCAAAATCAGTAAATATATCCACGGGTGAGGATTTAAAAAAGAACTCACAGTGTATACATGTATCAAAAAAAGTTGTACATCTTGCCCTGGTTGGTGTTGCTCAATGGATTGAGCGTGGGCCTGTGAAGCAAAGGGTTGCTGGTTCGATTCCTAGTCAGGGCACATGCCTGGGTTGCAGGCCAGGTCCCCGGTGGGGGGCACGTGAGCGGCAACCACACATTAATGTTTCTCTCCCTCTCTTTCTCCCTCCCTTCCCCTCTCTCTAAAAATAAAGTCTTACCTTTAAAAAAAGAATCCAACTATTAATACATGAAATAACTTGGATGAATATCCAGCAAATTATGCTCAGTGAAAAAAAAACTACCCTCATGATTACATATTGTGTGATGACCTTTATATAACATTCTGAAAATGAGCAAATTACAGAAATCAATGAGCAGTCGCCAGTGGTTAGTATAGTGGGTTATAGCTATAAAAAGGCAATTAAGGGATTTAAAAAACAAAGAAAGAAAATTGTATACCTTAACTATGTACAATTTTTCTGAGTTAAAGACCTTAAGGTTGTTTAAAAAAACCCAAACTCTTGTTCTAGTATAAGAGAGGCCTGGATACTGCCACTTAATTGCACTGTTAGGCAAGTTACCTAATTTCTCTAGGCCTCAGTTTTCCTCATCTATAAAACGAGGATACTACTGCCTGCCTCAGAGGGCTGTGACAAGAATTAAACAATTTATGCAAAGCATCTGCCAGAGAACACACATAATGAGCACTCTATAAATGGTAACTATGATAATTATTAGGAAGCAGTTAAGATTTCAGGAACTCCAAAATCAGAAGTACCTGATTTTGAATCCTGGCTCTGCTGCTTACCTAGCTGCATGACCCTGGGCAAGTCACTTAATCTCCCCGAGTCTCAGTTTCCTCCTCTGTAAAATCAGGATATAATAGTGTCAGCCATATTTCCTACCAGTGTTTTGAGTGAGGGTCAAGGACCATGAAGTGTGTAGAGCAGTAAGTATGGCACCTGGCATGTAGCAGGCACAGCAATGGGAGTTTTTCACATTAAGCATCCATTTTGTTGAATGAAGATTTGCCCAAGCAGAGTGCTATTTAAGAATGAATTCAAGTTCACTTTTCTTTTTCTGCAACAGCCTAGACATACTATATTGTGTAGAATTTCTATAAAATAAACTTCAGCTTAGGTTTTTTTCAGTTGTAGATTTTGACCCTGAAAGGGGCTAAGAGGCTCTCCAGTTAGGGCTGCAAACCACAGTACAAGAGAACCCAAGCCCCCTTTATGGTTATTACAATAGATGTAGACTCACTGAGCTGCAGCTATTAAAATAAACCTAGGATCAGGCATTAATGATCAGAAAGCAAGAAGTGGTGCCTCCTACAATTGGGTGGCCGATATAAATGAGGCAGTTGTTGTTTTTTTTCCCGTTGTTTCTATTCTTGTTGTTCAACGATTTTTGAAATTTAATTTAAAGACAAAGTGGTTTTAATCTCTCCAAGCTGTGCAGGATAGTGCTATAGAATTCATTACGTCCATTATGCTCATGTGAACATTGATGGTACACAATCTTAGCAACACCCTAATTTATTCTGTTGTTTTGTTACTATTCAATGCATAACAGAATCCGTGAAGCCTGATTCCAGGTGAGAGAGCCAGAATACAGGTCAGCTTGTGCACAGCCGAGCTTCCCATTCCAGAGGCCTCTCCAGTCACTGGAGGCAGTGTGCTGCGGGTGCTCCAGAGCGCCGGAGGAAGAAACCAGGGGTGTCTCCCCACAGGGGCAGTTGTCGTGGATGGTAAGTCATTTAAGCCATTATTTTCATATTAAAAGACATGCGGATATGTTAGAAAGTCTATTGCACAATTCGAATGCATTTTAAAACCAGGAGCTGCAAAGAGAGTTCTTGTGTACAGAGGACCATTTCTGGCACTGCCCCCAGAACCCTGGGAGGACCCATTCAGCCTCCTCTGCTATTCCGGATACTTCAGTAGTAGAAAATTTTTAAAAGTACTGCCGTAGTGGATGATAGATTTTTTTTCCAGCACCAGTGTTACTGAGGTAAATTTTATTTCTCCTGTGAAGTTTGTGAGCATAGCATTTCTATTTTGTTTCTTAGGGTTTTTAACATAGTTAATATCTGTACATGGTAATCAAATAGTAAAGAAAAGCTAGAAAATGAAAAGCAAATATCTCCCTGTCCTGCCTTTCCCATCCCTAGCCCCCTCCTCAAAAGTAACCATTATGAACAGTTTCTTGTATATCTGTCCAAAAAAATTAATGCATATTGTTGTAATAGTATCTGACTTGTTTGTATCTGAATCATATTCTCACTGTTTGCATTCAAAATGGCATGATTCTTTTAGACCAGTGTCAGCGGTGGGGTACCAGGACTCACAGATGCCGTCAGAGGCAGGAGGGCGGGGAAGGGAAAGCTTCTGGGCTCTGAGCAACGACTTCTAAGCGTAACCCTCTATGAAACCCTAAACCGGCACTTTTCTTCCCTTTTGAGTTTTAGCTTTGGTCACTGAGTGGGGCCCATTACTTCCAACATCAGAGCCTTCGTTTCTCCTCTAAAGTCTCTTACAGTTTTAACGTTCCCTAGCTCCATCATTTTTACATAAAGCAGAACCTGTGAAAGGACTGGGGTTAGGTGATTTAATCCTTCCAGAGAACATTTTTTTCCAGAGAACATATTAAAATATCCAACGGTCGTAAGTGAATAGTCTCTGACTCAGAGCAATCGTTTGCAGACTGTGTGAGTGGGTTGACATTGCAAGTAAAATTATGAATGTAAAGATTTATATTAATTTTGGGATGAAGAAGCTGAGCAACAAAATTACAGCTCGGAGTTGGGGTTAAAGGTTATCTGATTTACCTCAAAATAATTAAAATCTGTCTTGTCAAAGCTTCATCTTATTATGTGTAATGTGCACTTTAGTATGCAGGTGGAGATTTATTTGCACGATAAATATCGGACACTGCAATTTCTGGACAGAAAAATGCCTTGTGTTCCACTCAAAATGTTTGGAGGAGCTTTCCCATCATTTCAGCCATTATTTGCTTTATGTGCAGGTGAACAAGTTCAGATGCATGGTGCTTTTCTTAGCCAAAGGCTTAAAAGAGCCTTGGTATCCTAGCAACAAACATAAACAATGTTCAAGAGACAGATTGGGCAGTTGTTTCCAATAGACCCACTTCGGAGACAAAACTGAGTTCGGCTAAAGGAGTCTATTTACCCGTGTCTTTTTAAATATTGTCAAGGTAGGAGACCGTGGAAGAGAGGTCTCATTTTGATGGTGCGCATCCAACCTGGGATTTCATTTCTTTGGGCCACTTTTGTAAGGCAGGAAGGAAATTTAGCACTGTTGAGATTTAAGAGAATGTGTAGATTATCATCACATGATGCATTTTACCGTCTCTGATGTTTTCACTCCCAGAATGGAGATATTTGTTGCTGTAAAGACATAACCAGAACAAAGTCTGCACTAAATTGCTGTTGACAGATCAACTTCCAAGGGCTTCATGTTTGGGAGTGAAAAGGAAAACTCTTCTGTCTAAATGAGCTTCCAATGCCCTGCTCTTCGACAAGCAGAGATATCCCATGGACAGAGGCAAAGGGACTGTGAAGCTAACCTTGCTTCAGCTTCAGCGCTACCCCTGGTTCGGACCCCGTCCCAGCCCTAGGAGATACCATAGTGATGTATTCATTTTCTCAGTTTTGTTAAATTTTCAAAAGTAAGATGTTTGCGTTTTCAATAAGAAGGCACCAAAATTAGATAAGCTGATTCCCCCGCCCCCAACCATGGAGCTGGAGTATATGTAGGGATATGGAACCCTTCGTGTACATCAGGGCAGAGGTGGGACCTAGTCTGGGACGTGCTCATCACCTGATCTCACTGCTGCTGTCCGTCTTCCCACTCACATTGCACTCATGAGAATTTTTTGGAGTAGAGGTCTCATTCTCAAATACCAAACTTTGTCACTTGCCAGCTACCCAGATTTAACTGCTTTGTGCCTCAGTTTCACCATCTGACATATGTGGATTACAATATTACCTACCTCAAAGGAGTAGTGTGAAAATTAAAGGAGTTACTATATGTACAAAATTTAAAATAACGCTGGGCACCTACTTTATACAACTGTGCTATTATTATGACTTATTATTCCAATTATTTTAAAAATATTTTATTTATTTATTTTTAGAGAGAGGGGAAGGGTGGAAGAGAGAGAGGGAGAGAAACATCAATGTGTGGTGGCCTCTTGCATGCCCCCAACTGGGGACCTGGCCTGCAACCCAGGCATGTGCCCTGACTGGGAATCAAACCAGTGACTCTTTGGTTCGCAGGCTGGTGCTCAAGCCTCTGAGCCACACCAACCAGGGCAGAATACTTTCAAGCATTTTTATTTCATTCATGAGAGACTGATGCAATGGATTTATCTCTGACCTACAAATTTCCTAAAACACTCACAAGAAAATATCATGTGTGCTACAGGAAATGAATCAGAGAGAAAGAGAGAAGGTTATAAAAGAAAGAAAGGAACCCTTTTTGAATGGAATATGAACATGGTTGTAGTGATAATCCAAAGCTCTAACTCAGAGCACATATTTTACAGCACTGATTATGAAAGAGAGCAAAGGCCAAAAATAAAACCATCCTGCCTCACACCAGATGCCACTGCTCTGCTGGCCCAGGAACCACTATGTGATCATTTGGGTTCCCTTTGCTCTTGTAGTATTTCAAGGAATCCATGAAGTCCCAGCCTGACCACCCAACCCTTTGATTTCAGTCCCTAGGGGAAGAAGCTGCTAGGAAGAAGCAAGGTACCTAGACCTTTGGAAACAAAAGATTGCCTTTCACTTATGCAATGAAGTTCAGAGCCCAGGAGTCCATTTATCATAAAAATTGAGCCTTGTCATGGGTTTATCCTAGAGGTGAAAGTCAGGGGGTAAATGCGCTTGGGATTCTGGGTAAAACAGCATGCTGCTTGCCAATTAGGATAGAAAGCTGGGAGTTTGGCCAGGGAATTTGTAATCCCATTTGAACTCCATGCTTCTTTGTCTTGGGTCACATCACACCTCATCATGGATTAGTGCCTCAGTTTGCCCACCAGGAAAACTGGAAATCAATTTTTCTTGAGTTACAATATCATTTCTTAAATCGTCTATTAGGGGCTGTGGCATTTTTCAGAATTTCTAGAGCTAGACAGGTTGGATTAAGTTAAGATTACTTATCTTGATCAAAGAATCAATACAGGGAGGTACCAGTGATTTCTCCAGAAGCAGCTTCCCTGGCTGGTGTGGCTCAGTGGATTGAGCGCTGGCCTGCAAACCAAAGGGCCATGGGTTCGGTCCTGGTTGGAGCACATGCCTGGGTTTCTGGCCACTTCTGGTTGGGGGCGTGTGCACTGGGTCCCCAGTAGGGGGCGTGTGGGAGGGGACTGATTGATGTTTCCCTCCCTCCCTTTCCCTCACTCTGAAAATAAAGTCTTAAAAAATGAAACTACAGAAGCAGGATCATAGCTAATTATTGTGACCTCTTATATTGTGCTAAGCATTAACTTTCCTAATTCTCTCAACAACCCTAAGAGGTAAGTATTATTATTAACTCCATTTTACAGCTGATGAAACTAAGGCTTAGAGAGGTGGGGTAACATATTCTGAGCACTCTCACCTGACAGAAGCATTCAAAGACAACTTCAAGGTGATCTGGTTCAATTGTTTATTTTGGGTCATGAAATATATCAAAATATTAAAGCCAACTAGTTTTTTTTTTTTTACCCAGTAGGCTTTTAATAAGTACTTCCTTTTAGTAATTACTTTTCTTTTTTAAAATTTTTAAAAATAATTTTATTTAGTTATTTTTCAAGTACAGTTTTTTTGTCTATTTCTCCCATCCCAGTCCCCCCCCACCCTGTGCTCCCCACCTCCCTCCCATTTCCACCCCCCTTAGTTCTCGTCCCTGTGTCCTTCATATTTGTTCCTCTGAATCCCTCCCCCTTTTTCCCCCTTAAATTCCCTCCCCTCACCCCTCTGGTCGCTGTCCCCCTGTTTTCTATTTCAATGTCTTTGTTTTTATTCTGCTTGCTTGTTTGTTTTGTTGTTTAGCTTCCTGTTAAAGGTGAGATCATATGGTATTTGTCTTTCAACACCTGGCCTATTTCACTCAGCATAATGCTTTCCAGTTCCATCCATGTTGTTGCAAAGGGTAGTAGCTCCTTCTTTCTCTCTGCTGTGTAGAATTCCACTGTGTATATGTACCACAATTTTTGGATCCATTCATTTACTGACGGGCACCTAGGTTGCTTCCAACTCTTGGTTATGGTAAATTGTGCTGCTATGAACATTGTGGTGCATAAGTTCTTTTGAAATTGATGTTTTAGGATTCTTAGGATATAATCCTAGCAGTTAAAGCCAACTAGTTTTAATACCAACAGACAAAATCCACATGACAAATATTAAGCAGAAATTTTAATAACCAAAGCTCAGTCTTCAGAGTCCATTTTTAGAGTATAGATCATTTTGTATTTTCAGCCAATTTAAAAATTATTGACTTAATTCAAGTTTTGTTTGCTTTTTCAGAATAGACCTTCTTTTTTTTTTTTACTGTATTTATTTATTTTTAGAGAGAGGGGAAGGGAGGGAGAAAGAGAGGGAGAGAAACATCAGTGTGTGACTGCCTTTCATGTGCCCCCTACTGGGGACCTGGCCTGTAACCCAGGTACATGCCCCATCTGGGAATCAAACTGGTGACCCTTTGGTTCTCTGGCTGGTGCTCAATTCATGAAGCCACACCAGCCAGGGCAGGATAGACCTTCTTTTTAAAAGAGGGCCCTTAGCAAAGAATGCTGAGCATCCTCTAAGATTACGTTCTCAGGCTATTGGGACATTGAGTAAGGCCCCGCTTGACAAACACAACCACATGATTAAGTAGTATTTGGCATCCCCTCACCTCTCACCAGGGTGTCAGAAAAATGCTGAGACCCTGGGCTTTTGTCTCTTCTAACTGATTGCACATTATATGGAGAGACAGTACAAGCACCTCTTCTTGCTCTGCTACTTCTACGCATGCTCTACAGTCCCAGACCAAGCCAGCTGCTATTCCCTAGCCATGTCATTCATTTGCATTTTTCCTAGTGTTAATCTAAAAATAAAAGGCCTTTCAGAGTAAGAGGCAACATGCATTTATTTGAGATGTTTTTAAAAAAAAAGATAGCTATTCATGATGAACTGATTCAGGCAGAAGCCCAATTAGAAGACAAAGACAGTGGGTATTTATGGGAAAGGGAAGAAGAACAATTACATCAATAGAAAGAAGGCATTTCTATTGGTCATAATGTAATGGTATTAATTCTAAATGATGTTTTGAATTTTCAGTGCTGTATTTATCAGTCCTCTTGTTGTAATATCTGCTGTCTTCTTATTTTTGCAAGCAGTTCTTTGGGGTACAGTGTTGCTTTAGGCCCAATCCAAAGGTTGTTGTGCCTCAGTTGAGCCTTGCAAGGCTTGAGTCATAAGACATGCGAGATAGTTCCTTTGGTATGGCATCTCTGGCTCCATTTTAAACTGGCTCCATTAATTATTTTTTACACTAGCTTTGTGGTACTATTACTTTTCCGAGGCCTGCCCTTCCCTGCCTCTCTGCGAAGGCACAGTCCTTCAAGACCCAGCCGAGATCACACCCCCTCTTCGTGCTTTTCCAGAACCCACCAGCCAGCACTCTCTGCCCTCTTCTTTGAACTGCTATTTACGTCAGCTCCATAAGGGCAGGAATTTTATCAGTTTAACTCATGGTTGTAGTCCCAGTGCCTAGAACAGCGCGTGGCACATAATAGGTATTCAGGAAATCATTGTTAAGTGAATGCATTATAATGTATAGTTCATGGTATAGTAACTAAATGTTTACTTGTCTGTCCCCATTAGAGTCTACGTCTTGTTCTTCTTTACATTCCTGACAAGGAACATAGAACATGACACATAGTGGATGTCTGGTAAATGTCCACTGGAGGGAGAAGTGAATGAAGGAATGAATGGATGAACAACATGTGGAATTTGTTCTTGTGGTTTGGCAGAAATGGATTTTGTCGGGATTCAGCCCCCTTGCTATCTGGCAGCAATTTCACCGTCATAAATTTCACAGGGCAGGGCCTTCCTCACTTGCATCTATTGTTTGCCCAGCCCCTGGGCTGAGTGGGAGGATCTGAATAGAGCAGGGGTTTGGAAATCACCTGGTTCCTGGACTGCTGCTATATTATCCCCGCTAAAGAATAGGAGATCCAGCCCTGGCTGGTGTAGCTCAGTGGTCTAAGTGTGGGCTTGCAAACCAAAGGCTTGCAGGTTCGATTCCCAGTCAGGGCACATGCCTGGGTTGCAGGCCAGGTCCCTGGTGAGGGACACACAAGAGGCAACCACACATTGATGTTTCTCTCCCACTCTTTCTCCTTGCCCTCTCTCTAAAGATAATTTTTAAAAATTAAAAAAGAATAGGAGATCCAGGGCCTTGGGACACCTCCCTCCCCAAATCTGTGTTAAAGAAAAAAGCAGATATGATGCCACATCGAGTGTGTCTACCATCCTGTGAACATATGCTGCCTATTTGATCGTGAAGCCTTCCACATAGTAAGTACTTGATGGCTATCTGGTTGTGATGGTGATAAATGCCGAACACTGATTGTTATACAATATGACTCAGGCCACTCCAAGGGGAGAGAAGCAGGCACGTACTGGGGCACCCGAGGACACTGCCATCAGAGATGTACCAACCACACACCCATGTGACTTATCAGGGCTGATTACTCCAGAGGCGTACTCCTGCGCCTGGGCTCGATGTGCCCAGCTCTTAAGACAGCCCCAGCTGCTGAAAGCCAGTAAGAGCCCTACAAGTGAACATGTCCCTCTTTGACTTGCTCTGAAATGGGTGGGTTTGTTCTTTCTCTCACTATTCCCCCCAGGGGTACACCAGGGCATTGGTTTGTCTTTCTGCTCACCCATTATTATTTCTTTTTTTAAGATTTTATTTATTTATTTTTAGAGAGAGGGGAGGGGAGGGAGAAAGAGAGGGAGAGAAACATCAATGTGCGGTTGCCTCTCACACGCCCACTTCTGGGAACCTGGCTTGCAACCCAGGCATGTGCCCTGACTAGGAATCGGACCAGCAACATTTTGGTTTGAAGGCCGGCACTCAATCCACTGAGCCACACCAGCCAGGCCCATGGTTATTTCTTGAGCTTTTTACTCTGGCCCGGGTGCTCTTCTAATTGTATATGGATTATCTCATTTAATCCTTTCAGTAGCTTTATGATGACCATTTTACAGATGAGGATAACTGAGGCACATGGCAAACCATATACATCCCCCACGGCAGAAAACCCTGAAGCAGAGTGCCCCCCAACTCCACTCCCCACTTAAACAGGGCCAGGAAGCAGCGCAGGATTGTGTGGTGCCTGGAAAATGACCCAGGTGATCGGAGGAAAGGGAGAGATTCAGGCCTGTGTTGGGACTGACCAACATCATCATCATTATCATCATCGGCAGCAGCAGCAGCGTAAGGAGAGGCAGTCCGTGTAGTTAACAGCTCTCGGTGCCTCAGCTCGCTCAGCTGTAAAATGGGGTCAAGAACAGCACTGTAGTGGGCATAAAATGAGTATTTGCAAGGCACGTGGACACAGAATATATACTGAAGTGTTAGGTGACTGCTCTCTCAGAGGCCAGTCTTATCCCTTTGGGGTGCCGGATTTTTCCTGGAAAACTTTGCAGGGGACACTCTCGGCATGTTGACTGACTAAGATAGTCCTTGCTGCTGATGCGGGCAGTAGCACAGGGACTTTACCCGCACACCAGGGGTGGGCCCGAAGAGTGTTAACTAGGATAGACTAAGGCTGCGAACGCCCTGAAGGGGAAACGCAGCCGTTACTGGTCTCGTGGCGACTGAAAGCCACTGGACGTGCAAGGCTGGACGAGAGATCTGCGCCGCGCTGCAGCCGCAGTGAACCCTCGTCCCTGTGCTCCCGGTGGCTTCAGGTTTCCTCTCTCCTCCGCCTTGGGGCTGCTGCCTGTGCTGCTGGGAGTACTACACCTTCCAAGCAGACTCCTCTCCCTCCGAGCCACCCACCGCAGCCAAGAAGCCTGCTCTGACCACTGCAGCCACTCCTTGTCCTCCACCCCTAAAGCCTCATCCTCATTTGCATGAGTTAACACTTAACTATGTGCTGACTGGTTCCCTAAATGTATGAATATATTGGATGTCTTGGCTCCACAAAACATTCATTTCCCACTCCCCCCCCCCCATCACACAGGGCCCCCTGACACATACAGCCACATTTCGAGTTTCCAGCAAACACTTGACTTGCCTCTATGGGGTCTCCCTGTACGCACTCCCAAAGGAGACTCTCAGGGGCCTTCCTGTCACAGAGCCCAGAGATACCAGTAGTGGCGCCTAGTAGGATGCCTGAGTGGCTTCAATTGCCGTTTTGAGCCTTTCCCTAAGCGGGTAGGCTAGGTATAGCCCACCTTTGGAGGCAATGCCTTGGTGCAGAGGAAACCCATCTGCAGGGAAGCCCACTGATATGGAAAAGTTTTCTGAACCCCAACTTCGGTGCAGAGCTCTGTGCTGGGCACCCAGAACACAGAGAGGGGTAGACACAGGGCTCTGGCCCTCATGGGAAGAATCGCGGGAAAATGGAGGAAACGAGATTTAGAGTCAGAAAATTCCACCACACTAGCTGTGTGAGCTTGGGCACACTACGGCACCTCTCTGAGCCTCAGTTTCCTCATCTGCATCTCTGAGGGGATCTGGGGTGGTGTGGGTTAGGGGTGGTCAAAGAATACCACAGACAGATCTATAATGTTTTCACTGCCATGAGAAGAATGTATTCACCTCCTAAGTAATTTAAATTACATTTTCAAGTGATAATCAGGCGATAAAATATGTATGAAAGCTCTCTTTTTTTTTTAACTCAAAGGTGCTCCGCAAAGGTTTCTTACTTTTCCCATTGCTAAAATACGTAACAGGCATTCAGGAAGTGTTTCTTGAGGAGAATGACAAATGTTTCCTGAGTGATGAGGTGAACAGTCAATTTAAGGTGAAAGGATCATATATAACTTGAAAGTCAAGGATACAGGAATGTCATCTGCCAAATGCTTGTCCAGACCACTGAGTTGTCCAGATGGCAAGTGTTGAACAACTTCAGAAGGGAGCAGGCGGAGGGCAGGTGGAGGCTCCATCATGGAGTCCAGCCCTGAAATGAACCTCAAGGACTGGATTGGATTTTGGTTAGCGAGGCATACGAAAGGCCATCTAGTCAGAGGGCATGGCATTGACAGTACAGAGGAAGGAAGGAAGGAAGGAAGGAAGGAAGGAAGGAAGGAAGGAAGGAAGGAAGGAAGGAAGGAAGGAAGGAAGGAAGGAAGGAAGGAAGGAAGGAAGGAAGGAAGGAAGGAAGGAAGGAGGGAAGGAAAAGGAAGGAAGGAAGGAAGGAAGGAAGGAAGGAAGGAAGGAAGGAAGGAAGGAAGGAAGGAAGGAAGGAAGGAAGGAAGGAAGGAAGGAAAGGAGAGGAGGAAGGGTTGGGAACTGCAAATGCTGGAGGGCAGGAACCTCTGCTTTTGCCGACTTGTATCCCCAGTGACTAGTACAGTACTTGGCACATAGTGAGCTATCAGTAACTGTTTATGGAAGGAAGGAAAAAAGGAAGGAGGAAGAGAGGGACGAATTCTGCCAAGTTGAAATCAAAGCTTCCCGCAAGTCATGTGAGTCAGGACAAGTATACAAACAGAAACCAGCGTGCTGATGCTTGAACTGAAAACATGGTCTCCCCCACCAGATTGGAAATTCTAAGAAGGGGGGACAGAGCCATACATGGCTGGTTCACCCCATGTTCTCAGTACCAAGAGTAGTAACCAGCATGCAGAAAAAGGCTCTATGAATGTTCACTGAAGTGAGCGAGTGGATGAATGTGGCAGTTTGTGGAAAAGGCATTTGAGTCCTGCCTCTGCCACTCATTGCCTAGGTGACTGCAGGCAAATTGCCTAACATCTCTGAGACTCGTTTTCCATTCTGATGATAATACCCACCTCACAGGGTTGTCCTGAAGACTCAGTGGTATATGTGTATGAAGTGCCTGCTGCCACCCACAAGGACACTTGGTAGCCACCCTTTGGTTGGAGCAGATTTTTTTAAAAATTTTTTTGATTATGCTGTTACAGTTGTTCTATTCCCCCTTTCATTCCCCTCCACCCTACCCCCCATTCCCACCATTACCCCCCCTTTAGTTTATGATCATGTGTCTCAAGTCCTTTAGATTCTATATTTCCCATGCTATTCTTGCCCCCCCATCTATTTTCAACAAACTCACAGTTATTAACAACCACATCTAAAACAAAAGCAAACTAAAAGGACAGCTAGATCAGGAGTGGAAACATAGAAATGAAGATCTCAAGGAGGGTTAGCAACAGGGGAGTGGGACAAGGAGAAGGGGGGAGAAGGTTCAGAAAAAAAATGGTTGGAGCAGATTTAAAAGGAGTACTTTGTATACCGTAGACCATCAGTAAGTATTTTTGGCTGAGAGGAAGGTTGGGGACCTTGAACTTTTTGCCCTGTAATCAGTGGGAAGCCTCATATGCAAAGTGCGGTGTTGGCTGATTGGCATGGATGTGGTGTGAGGCATGGGCTGCAGGGGAAGAGGGGGGGAGGCGCTGGTGTGGAGGCTGTTGTAATTGTGAGGGGATTAGGATTAGGGTGATGGCAACCGAGATGGAAAGAAAGGGATGTTGGGAAAAGGAGGACCAAGGGGATTTGTTAGTTTGAAAGGAGACGGGCGGCAGATGACTGCAAACTAAAAGGGGAGACAGGTATGAGCTCAGAAAGGTGCAGACAACTGCCAAGTGGGTTTTACTGCCGAAGAGCAAGCAGCTATGCGCTGTCTGGAGACCCAGTCAAAGAGCGGAAGAACCCAGAAGACTCATGAGAGGTTCTATCCCTGGTCAATGAAAGTCACAGTGCCCAATTCCCAGAACCTGAAAGATTTTCAGGCAATGGGTTTTTTTTTGTTTTTTTTTTTGAGGAATGTTAGAGTCAGTGTACTTCCTTTTTCTCTTCTCCCAAAATGTCAGAAAAGCACGGTCCACAAGGGGGCAGTGATATCTGAGTCCAATTTCCATGTAATAATAGTACCTTAAAAGGCAGTCTTCCTTCATTGATGATCCTGCTGTCCAAACAATATTGGTGCCATTCATGTCCCCTGCCTGATTAGCAGGAGCACCACTGCCAGGGGTGTGCAAGTTGTGATGTGGCCATGAGGTGAACACTGTGAAGCCGCAGAGCCCTTGCCTTGACTACATGAGACATTGCTCTTTGCTCAGACTTGGAGCTGTCTTCTGCTTCTAGCTCCTGGCCACCTCAATGTTTGCATCTCCCTAACAGGGCCAGGGAACAGCAGGGACTCATGCCCAGCGGGCCTGATGGTGTGAGCAGAGCTCCTGCAAACTGAGATCAACGGAGCAAGTACCCACGCCAAGCAGAGCCCCGTGCTGGGTGTCAGGAGGTGGAAATTCAGAAGAAATGGAAGATTCCTTTAAGGAACCAAATCTAATGGAAGAGAAAAGACAGATTCATACTGGTTCAGAGAGTGGCTCTGGGATGAGAAAAGCCACTTCTTAGCTCTCTGTCCTAGGTGACGCCTCTGAACCTCCCTGAGCTTCAGTTTCCTCATCCAGAAAATGGGGAGAGTAATAACAGCACCCCTCTCACAGGGTGGCTGTGGGGTTTCAATGAGATAATGTGTAAATGAGATAGTACCTGGCAAACAACATTCAATAAATAGTATCCGAAATCCTTGTTACTGTTAGGAGTCACAATAAAGCAATATGGTATATCTCGAACACAGAAAAAACTTGGAGGACATGGTGGCAGGTGAGTAGGAGGTGAGTTTTAGCCTGAGCCGTTGAAGGTGAAGAGGTAGGAGTCGTGAGGGAAGATTGGGAAGCGCATTCCAGGCGGAGCGAAAGAGGGAGTGTCTTCAGGCCCGGCAGGTGATATCACTCAGCTGGCCCGCAGGGTCTGCATTGTCAAGGACAGAAGCTCCTTCAAGGGGGCTGAACAGCTACAGGTCCTGCAAGGCTAGACAGAAAAGACTGCTTAGCTCCTCCTCTCAGCACTGAGAAGCTAGGGCAGTGATCTGAGGGGGCGAGTATCTCAGGCAACTACTGTCTGAGCAGTCTCTTGGTCTCCAGTCTCAGCATTTTAGAGGAGGAGGGCAAGTCCATGAGAGCAAGTGCATTAATCAAATTTCTCCTTAGAAGCAGAACCAATAGGAGATATGAATGTTTATAGATTTATTATAGGAATTGCCTATGTGATTATGGACACTAACGTCCGCCATCAGCAAGCCGGAGACCCAGGAAAGCTGGTGGTGTAAGTCTGAGCTGAAAGGCCTGAGAGCCCAGAGAGGCCGATGTCCAATGGCAGGAGAAGATAGATGTCCCAACACAAGCAGAAAGAGTAAATTCACCCTTCCTCTGCCTTTTGCTCTATTCGGGCCCTGAGGACATTGGATGACACCCACCACCCACATTGGTGAGAGCGATCTTCTTTACTCAGTCTACCAATTCAAACACTAATTCTTCCAGAGATACCGACACAGATATACCCAGAACAAGGTTTTACCAGTTGTCTGGGCCTCCCTTTCCCTAGTTGCCACGTAAAGTTAACCACCACAGCAAGCTCAGGGAGATAAGAGCCCTAGTGCTCTCTGCAGCTGCAAACCCAGGGGGAATGAACGAAAATACAGCATAAGGAAGTCGGAAAGTTCCTTTGTTCTGGGTCTCACACTGGAATTCCAAGAATTGGAATTCCAAGATGAGACCCAATGGGACCTAGAAGTGAGCTTCTACACACAACACCCTCAGCTACCAGCTGCAAAAAGCTCATCCTCAGGCCAGTGACCTCACCATCCCCCACCCCAGGGCAGTAAACTGGGAGGAGGTTCTTGGTGTTTTTAATCCCAGATCCTGGTCTAAAGTTTTAATTACCCTGCTGATTTTATATGCTTAATTTCCCTGTTAGCAGTTTGTTTTAGGGCTTTGACTCAGGGGCAGCAGAGCTGGGCTTATTTCCTGAATGGTAGGCGCCCATATAACCTTTGGTTATACAGGGCCCTCGGCCCTTGAAGAGAAACCTTGGCATAAATAACCCCAAACAAGAGATAATAGAAAAGCCTTTTATATTTAGCTTCAGGATACTCTAAGTGATTTTATTGGCTGTGCATTTCCCTTATTAGTGTTGGATTAGGCTAATATTAAAATTAACTTTATGAGAGGCAGTCCAGCAGAGCGGTTAAAAGCCCTTTATAGCAACAGTGATTATGGACTCATAACTACACTGGCTTCCAGTCCAGTCACCGCCACTTACTAGCTGTTTCTCAGGCTGAGATAACTAGCTGCAATCTCTCTGAGGCTAAGTTTCTTCATCTGTAAGACAGAGATAGCTAAGGTCCCTTCCTCCTTGGGTGTTTATAAAGCGCTTGGCCCAATGCGTGGCCCCTGGAAGCATTCCATAAAGGGGAGTGATCCTGATTATCGTCACATTGTTAATGATTTTAAAGGAAGTCTGAAGGCAGCCCACAGGGGGAGGCACGTGAGGGCAAGTCAAACCACGATTGAAAAATGTCAGCATACAATCCAGAAAAATCACCTCATGCTAGAAAACTGAGGTGTTTACTTGTTATTCTGCTTTCTCGATTCTTGTTATCAGGCCTGTGCTGTTTCCTCAGCAGGTTTAGGTTAGAGTGAACAGGAGGCTTTGGCCTGTGGCCAGTTGGACCCAAAGCTTGTTGGGGAAACACCTCTCTGTGCTGGGGGCAGGTCTGGCTGGGGACAGGTGTGTGTTTGCAAGGTGAATGGTTGTTACCATGAAGTCACCCTTGTCCATGAAGTGGGGGAGCAGGAGGCCATTGCTGCATTGGGCAGGGCCTACCTGCCTCCACATTCTCGCTAAGTGATCAATTTGTGCATGTGATGGTTTGGAAAAAAAGACTAAAAAATACACAGTGTTTTTTTTCCAGCTAGGACATGGTAAAAGGACCTCTGGGAAGTAAGTGTCATGGCTTTAGCCTCAACTCTGTCCCATGCCAGGAAAACAGATTGGTAAGTTCAGTCTTTATGTCCTGGTTCCTCCATTGTTGTCAAGAACCCTAGCACTGTGAACATGCCCTTGTGAGATTTTTATACTGCTGTTTACATCCCCATCTACACAAGTACATATTTGTCTCTCCCTCTTACCTCATTTGTAATTGTTATGTTTTAATTATCACCAGAGGATATGCTTATTGATTTTTGGGAAAGAGGAACTGGGAGGGAGAGAGAGAGAGATCAATGTGAGAGAGAAACATTAATCAATCACCTGCTGTGTGCACCTCCACTGGTGATTGAACTTGAAACCTAGGTATGTGCCCTGACCAGGAATCAAACCGACAACCTTATAACATACGAGATGATGCTCCAAGCAGTTGAGCCACCCAGCCAGGGCTATGTCATTTATTTTTTGTGTAGGTAATATGTACCTCTGATACCAAATCCACAAAGCCTGAAGGATCTGCTGTGACAATTTAGTCTCCTTACTACTGCTGTCCCCTAACTACCCACAGGTAATGTTAGCACATTCTGCTGCTCCCCTCCAGAGATAATCTATGCATATGCAAACATATATTATGTTAGCACAAATGGTAGCATTCTTATGCATATTGGTATCC
This sequence comes from Artibeus jamaicensis, assembly GCF_021234435.1. Classification (NCBI taxonomy): domain Eukaryota; kingdom Metazoa; phylum Chordata; class Mammalia; order Chiroptera; family Phyllostomidae; genus Artibeus; species Artibeus jamaicensis. The sequence goes on along the minus strand of NW_026521327.1, from coordinate 440,462 downwards.
CTAGTACCCAGCAGAGTGCCAAAAACATAGGCCTTCAAAAAAAGTTGGGTGGTTGAATGTTTGCTCTCAAGTTTGTGGTTCTCTTTCCAACTCTGCGTGTCTGCACTGTCCAGTTGATATTTCCACAGGTGCGTCAATATGTTACCAGTTTGTACTCGCAGCTCTGGCTTTACTTTCTTAGGACTGAGATTTACAGAGAGGCCACTGGGGCCTTGCTTACTATAAACAATTCATTATCTTTCATAAGACAACTTGCAACGATACCCTGATGCACTCATTTCTTCCCTGCTCTGTTCAGTGTCAACCCAAAGCTTAGCTCTGGCTGTGCTTCAGTGCTGATGTTTGCCTAAACATGTGGTTAAAGAGATGTGGATACCATGGTCATCTTTGAGGAATCTCTAAACACACCCAGCTCAGAATGTTGACTCAGGAAATAAAATGTAGGAATTTCTGAACCACTGCGGTATGCTTCAGCCCCTGCCAGAGCTGCCTTTTCCAGAAGTACCCAAGCATCCAGAAAGTTTCTCTCTCTCTCTCCCTCTCTCTCCCTCTCTCTCTCTCTCTCTCTCTCTCTCTCTCTGCTGCTAAACTGGGAGAAGCACTCACCATCCCCAAAGATGTGTATGCTGTTATGGTAATAGGCCTCAGCCCTTGAGGGAGCTACAGAGCAAGATAAGAGCCTAGAATCCAGGTCCAGTCTCAGCAGTTATTAGAGGTCATTCTGCCAAATCAGCAGGCTGTGCTCCAGACAACAGAGGTGCTCTATGCTCCTCAGAGGGCTGGGTTGTCAGCCCAGCTCTTCCTAGGCCTTCTCTCCAGGCCTCTGCTGTTTCCGCATTATCCTGACACAAGAGCTTGCCTTCCCAAGTGTCCAAGCCCCAGAGAGACTTCCCGAGTCTGCTTACTGAGGCCAAGCGTCTAGCTCTGCCAGGAGATTCTGGGGAGATCCCATGGGAGGAGCCAGAAGCTGTCACCTAGGAGAACTTCAGAGCCTCAGGGTGAGTCCTGGATAGCTCTCGATTGCCCTCAGAGATCACTCAGGTTTTGGCACCTCTCAGTGAGAGGAACCCTAATAACCCTGACCCGTACACCTGCATTCCCTGTGCCATGGGCTCAGGCAAGGCTGGACCCAGCTGTGCCGGAACAGCAAGAGTTCAAAGGGTGCACCACCTGGTTCCCAGGTGTTTCTCATAGAGACTTTAGTGCAATTCTATGGAAGGGGGAAAAGGCATATCCTTAATTAGTATACACCTCCAGACTCATTCAGCAAACCTTTGTTTAGTGCCTGTTATGAACAAAGCCCTGTGCCAAGTACTGAGAGGAGGGGAAGAGGTAGATACAAAGATGAACTAAGTGTGGTCCTTGCCCTTAAGGACTTTGTCCCATACCAGGCAAGCTAGCCATATGTGTAAGTAGCTATAATGAGACTGAACCCATTCACTGATTTGACATTTGCTAAATAAATATTCTGGGTGGGGCATGGCAGGGAGAGAAAAAGTCCTATCCTTAAGGAGCTTATAACCTAATGAGGAAGGCAAAGAAGAAGACAATTACAATATACAGAGACTCCTTGACTTAGAATAAACCCATTGTAAGTTGAAAAGTATTGTAAGTTGAAATGCATTTAATACACCTAACATAGCAAATATGATAGCATAGCATAGTCTACCTTAAACATGCTCAAAATACTTATACTAGCCTGCTGTTGGGCAACTATCTTGAGTTCTATCTCAAGAGTAATTAATTGCCTTCTTTTTATTCTTCTCACCAGAGGCAGAAGACACAGTTCTGTAGACATGACAGCACGTAAAATCACAAAACACAATATCAGAAAAGCACCAGTAAAATACTATCCTATATAGAGTATTGGTTTTTTATCCTCATGACCATGTGGATGACTGGGAGATACAGCTCATTGCCACTGCCCAGTATCATGAGAGGGTATCATACCACATATCACTAACAAGGAAAAAGCAAAATTCAAGATTTGATATATACTTTCTATTGAATGCAAATACTGCTTTCACACCAATGTAAAGTAGAATAGTTGTAAGTCATAGCATCAGAAGTCGGAGACTGTAGTGACAAAGATGCGATAGTTGTCAGCAGACGGAGCTTTGGGAGTGAAGAGCAGGAATACCTAATGGACACTTGGAGGATCTGGAAACGCTTGTGAGAGGAAGTTCTATTTAAACCAAAACTCACAGCTGCCACTTGGCACGGCTACAATGTGAGTAGTGCCCCTGGGAGTGGTGCACTGCGTTTTGTGGCAATTTGCGCTGACGGATGAATAGGAGTTAGCCAAGAGTATTTAGCAGCCCTGGCTGGTGTAGCTCAGTGGATTGAGCACGGGCCTGCGAACCAGACAATCACGGTTCGATTCCCAGTCAGGGCACATGCCGGGGTTGCAGGCCGGTTCCCTGCAGGCCACTTCCCAGCAGGGGATGCGTGAAAGGCAACCATACATTGATGTTTCTCTCCCTCTCTCCTTCCCTTCCCCTCTAAAGATAAATAAATAAAATCTTTAAAAAAAAAGAGTATTTAGCAGATGTGACGAACCAAAGTGGCTCAGAATGGATAGAGTGCAAGGGCCACGTGGTAAATGTAGATGGAGGGAATGTGGGAGTTAAAAACTCATTTTGCGGCAAACAATGTAAACACTAAATTGGACAAGAATTATTTATGGATGCTACGTCTAGGGAAGAGTTTAATGAGAAGTGGTGTATTTGCATGGTCTTCAAGTGTGTCTCCACAGATTGCGTATTATAGGCAAGGGACAAACAGAGTAGGTAGAATAGAGAAATCAGGCACCACTTTAAACTGGTGATCAAAATGAACAACACCAATGAGAGACAGATGTACATTTGAGTGCCTCTAGGTCAGACACTATATTACCCACCTACTGTACATATCTAACGTGATGAAATGTCAGGCAAACACAACATGAGGAGCATTCTGTAAAAAACGGTTAGCAGGAGGGGAAACTATATTCTTAAAAAATAGCAAGGTCACAAAAGCCCCCCCCCCCAAAAAAAAATGCTGTGGAATGCTCTAGATTAAAGAAAGCTAGCCCCAGCTGCTGTGGCTCAGTGGATTGAGTGCTGGCCTGTGAACCATAGGGTTGCTGGTTCAGTTCCCAGTCAGGGCACATACCTGGGTTGCAGGCCAGGTCCCCAGTAGGGGGTGTGCAAGAGGCAGCCACACACTGATACTTCTCTTCCTCTCTTTCTCTCTCCCTTCTGCTTACTAAAATAAATAAATAAAATATTTTTTTTAAAAAAAAGAAAGCTAAATAGCATGAACAATCCAATGCAATGCCTGGCCCTAGATTAGCTCCTATACTGGAGGGGAAGAAATGTTCTGAAGGACATCGGTGTGTCAACTGACGAAAGTGCCTATGGATGGCAGATTAGAAAAAAGTATTGTGACACTGTTAGATTTATGAGACTGAGAGTTACACTGTGGCTGTGGAAGAAAGTACAGACTGATGCAGGGAGAGGTGGGGAGAAAATACGGACAACTGTAACTGAACAGCAATAAAATAATTTCAATTAAAAAGAAAAAAAAAGTACAGACCAAAGTGTAGGGATAAAGGGTCATGATGTATACAACTTACTCTCAAATATCTCAGAAAAAGACTGTGTGTGTGTGTACAAAACAGATAAACATTAAACAATTAAAATAGGTAAACATAATGTGTATGTAGTTAATATATATATAATGTGTGCAAATATGTGTATGTGTGTGAGTATATATGTGTATCTATCTATCTATATATATATATATCTAGTCCTCACTATATGGATACAAAGCTATATTGCCATGTGCAGTGTGTGTGTGCATTAGAGAGAGAACCCAAAGGATAAAAGAAATAGGATAAAATGTCAATAATAGGTGAATCTGGGTAAAGGGTACACAAGTGTCTCTTGTACTATTATTTTTGCACTGCTTTATAAATTTGAAACTAGTTCCAAATAAATACTTTAAAAACTTATGACCAAGTGTCAGGTACAAAGGGTTGGAAGGTGGAGGAATGGGCAGACCTCCCCCCCCCAGTTTTAATGAGATATAATTGACATATAACATTGTGTACGTTTTTAAAGTTTTTATTTATTTATTTATTTTAGAGAGAAGGAATGGAGGGACAGAACATTGATTGGTTGCCTCTCACACACCCCCATCCAGGGACCTGGCCTGCAACCCAGGCATCTGCCCTGACTGGGAAGCAAACCAGTGACCTTTCAGTTTACAGGCTGATGTGTAATCCACTGAGCCATACCAGCCAGGGCAACATTGTGTAAGTTTTAGATATACAACGTGATCGTTAGGGTGGTCAGTGACGTGGGCTGTGAAAGAATTCACAAAGGAAAAAAAAAGAATGCACAAAGAGAAGAAAATGTAGAGAATAAAGTTTTCATTTGCTCTCCAAGAAAAGGAGGGGCATGGTGTGGAGAGATACACCAGCATTGAGAGGTGGGGGCTTAGAGCTTTTATTAGATCACGATTGGATTAAAAATGGGTGGGGGGTTGCTGCTGTGGGGCCCCTGGGCTGTGTGAGCATTGTAACGTGAGGCTGCAGTTTGTTCTGATGTTATCTTCTGCCTGTGGCTACAGGGAGTGGTTAGTTCTGTTCTTGCTTCCAGTAATTTCCATTCCTGGGGACGTAAACTCAGAAGAGTAAAAGGGCAGTCATATTTAACAAGGTCACAGGCCTGCTAGGCAAATAATGCCATGATAGCAAATAGGGCTGGTTGTGTCCTTTCAGTGATGATTTGATGCACTTACGTGTTGCAAAATGATTACCACTGTATGTGAGCTAACACCTTCATCACATGACATAATTATTTCTTTTTTGTGCTGAGAATAGAGAGGCACTGTTAGCAACTTGTAAGTATATAACACAGTATTATTAATCGTAATCACCAGGCTGTACATCAGGTACCCAGAATGTCTCATCTTATAACTGGAAGTCTGTTCCCTTTGACCAACATCTCCACATTTCCCAGCAACCAGATCTTGAAGAGACTTGCATATCATGGTTGGAATCTGAACTTTATTCTGAGGGTGAGGTATATGCAATAGAAATACTTAGGAAAAAAAGAACTTGCACCACAGTGTTGACTCATGTTTTGTTTCCTAATTTGTACCTTCTGGTAGTTCACATGTTTGAGACCATCACCACATGCAGTGCATTACATAGCCAGAAGGGGGCAGCAAAAGGACAAAGTGCAAGGACAAAGAAAAGATTGCCACGTTGCAGACCAAGCAGAGAGAGGTGTAGGGGTCATTTTCTCAGTGCCTGTCAAACTTAGCGGGCACTTCACACTGGGGATACAAAGATAAATGAGATAAAGTAGTCTCTTCCCGAGAAATCTGGTGGCGTGACTGTCCTGGAGGACTAGTGGGATGGTGTCTGGGATTTGTCAGGGGCAGCCATGAGGGTTTGGGCTTCCACCTGGCCTTGTGGAACTGTGGAGCTGAAGCTGGCAGGACTCTAGCTACAGGGGGGCTCTCTTTCAGCTGGACTAGAGGATGGGGTTAGGGGAGAAAGACTTATGTTTTGTAAAGAATGACCACATAAAGGAAAAACTCTCCTTCAGGCTCTGAGGAGGATCGGAATGCACCCACCCACCCAGGGCAGAAATATGGGGCTCTGTCATTTCTTTAGGTCAGAGGCCTCAGGTGAGAAGAAACGAGGCTGGTTCTCCAGCCTCACCAATTTCCTCTCCCCCGTTTCTCCCTTCCTTCTGGAAGGAAGCCCAGACCTCATTTTGGAAGATCTTAGCACTCTCCTTGTGGGAAACCTTCGCCGGGAGGGAATTACAGTCGCCTAGGCATCAGCTAAGCTGGCTGGCTGAGACCTCCTCTCCCTTCCCCAGAGCTTTGCCTTCCTCAGTGCAGTCTTTTCTGGGCGGTCCCTTCAGGATACAGTCCACTCCTTTTCTGGAAGCCACTTCCTCCAATTCCTGGGAATCCCCTCTGGCCCTGTAGACACACCCATTACCCTACTCAGGGCCTTCCCCAGACTTCCTCATGAGAATCAAAACTTCCTTTTCACTTTACATTCCTTCCCTTCTGCCAAGGAAAATTCAATGCCAATAGCATAAATCAGATAAGCTAGGTTCTGCTTAAAGGTGAGCTAACTAACCTACTAGCACACTTCCCCAGAATTGACCAAAATAAGGGGAACTTCAGGCACCTACAAACTGGGGAGAAAGACATGTTGGGTCAGGCAGGCCTTCTTCCTGCTGCCTGGGTCAGCATCATTCAGGACTGGTTTATGGACAGGGTGGAGAAGGGAGTGGGAGTGGGGTAGGGATGATGGGGGAATTGCAGGCAAGAAAGCTCATCACGAGGCTCTTGCTGTACTTCAAGAAGACAGCAGTCTGAACTAATCTTGACAGGGTATGCAGGGCCAGGCTGACGAAGTGAAAATATGTAGGATAGAATGGGTCTGAACAGGTGACTGAACATATGGAGATGTGGGGTAAGGGACTGCCCAGGTTTCCTGCTTGTCTTAAGTAGGTGAGTGGTAGTGCCATTAATTGAGAAAGAGATCATTCAGCAGGGCAGACTGTGGGTTTGAGAAGGAAGGAAAAGATGATAAACGTAGTTGGGTATATTCATTTGAGTCACTTGTGGGACATCCAAGTGGGGCTGTCCAAGAGGCACTTGGATGGGAGTGGAGGTACGGAGCACAGGAGCAAAGTCTGGCCTGGAAACAGAAAGTTTTAATATTGTACCACACAGACACACACACACACACACACACACACACACACACACACACACACACAGGTAGGAGACCATTCTGTGTACTGTGGGCCCAGTTCCCACTGGGAGATTCAGAGGACCTGTGCCCACGGAGAGATTTTCCCGTGGGGAATCAGGCCTGCATTGTACCTAGACTGCTGTGAGACTTGCTTTTGCTAAAACTCCCTCACCCTGAATTGAGACAGCAACTGCTTACTGTAACTTCCTAAAAATCCATGCTAGAACTCCCCAGTATGGAGTGTCACCAGTTCGACCACTTTTCCCTTTGCATTTGCAAATATCCTTCTGTGCTGTGATTAGCAGCAGCATCTCCTTTGTCTTCTGTAAAAGGTAACCACCTAAAGTGAACCCGTGCGTAGTACATAAAGACCATCATGTAATGTGCCCAGAAAAAAAATAAAGGCCCATAGAGTCGGGGGCCGAGGCTTTTTCTCCTCGTGAGAGAAAAGCCATGCTGTCCCTTTTACTCCACAGGACTTGGTAGTCCATGTGAATTGCTCGTGCCTCATACACAATGTGGCAAACCCCACGAGCTGAGGTCCACATCGCACACAGACATCAAAACTTATTCCCTCACAGGGTCATTCAGCTCAGGGCATGTTGGCAAAAGAAGGCGTGCACATCTTCCTTGGAGATGAGAGTGTAGAGTTCCTGCACCGTGGTTTCACAATCCCTCCTTAACAGTCACCATGCATAATCATAAGGATGACAGTCACGAGCTGATTGACTATTGAACCTCCAAGAGTCATGCTTCCATGCAGACTTCATAGTAGGCCTCCCTTCCCTTCCAAGCCTGTATGAAGACTGTTGTTAGAGGCATTTGCTAGAGGATGTGTGGGATGTTGGTATGTGCATTGGGTTGGCAGGGGTGGGCAGGGGCGGGCAGGGGCGGCAGGGGGGCGGCGCTTGGCAGAGAGTGGAACACTTGTAAATCTGTAGAGTGTGATCCTGCCCTTTTCAGAGTGGATTGAGCCCTTAGTGTCTGTGCCCTCACCCTGGTCAGTCCCCATCCTGTGTACTAACAGGAGGGCGGCACCACACTCTCAGCCTCACAGGATGTCCTCAGGCTCATGTCAGGAGCAAATCAGTCCCAGTCACCACTTCCGGCAGCCTTATAGGCACCAGGTGGAGCAGTGTGCGTGGCGGTGGGGGCCAGAGGTGACTTTTCTCGTAGGTTGGAAGAAAAACAACTGCTGTCTGAACTTCCTAGTTACAGAACATCTGACTAGTAAAAACCTGCACGTGCATGGGGTGGAGACCAGGGAGTGCCCCTCCCCTGAGTGTTATCAATACTAAAGGACACTCCTCTTACAAGATGACTAGAGAGGAGAGCTCTCAGACAGGACTCCACACTGGGCTTCTGTTTCACCACGAAGAAATCCTGAGTGTCGGCCAGGCCTGTATTCATTGATTCATTCAGTCACTGAGGACTTGGTTTTTGTATTTAATGCTGGGTGGGGCAAGGCTGAAGACTGTGCCCTTGGAGTGCTGCCAGCCTAGGTGCTCACTTGTGCAGTGACATCAGAGCAGTGTATCCCAACAAGGCCCCAACCGGATCAGAGCAGTTGTGCCAGATAACTTTCCCGGGGTGACCCAGTGAGTGCAGACAAGTGCAAGTGGCTGGGAAGGGTTCATTCAAAGCCTATATGCAGAGGATGGCCCAGAATGGTGGACAGGCTTTCCACCAGAACGGGGTATATTCCAAAGCAGAGTAATTCAGTCAGCAAGAGGGCCAACCACAGACCCAAAGTCCTACTGCCACTCTATCCTGCAGAAAAGGAAATGGGGCACAAAATGCAGGCTCCAAGGGTGGACACCAGGCCACCCCGAGGAGTAGCTTCCAGGGCTCCAGCTCACATCTGAGAGGCAAGAGATGAGGGTCTGGCCACTCTCCTTAACCTATAGTCTCCAGTGTCACCAGCCTTTCTGATGACAATAAATGACAGCTTAGCCAGGATCACTGCCAAGTAGACAGAGGGCTTGAGCCAGAGCTCCCCTCCCCTCACTTGTTCGCCCTCTTCCACTCAGGCCTGAGTGATTGCCTAATGCGCCTTCCAGAGTTGCTACGATTATCCCTGGCTCTCTGCCACCTCTGCTTTTTTTCTTTTCTTTCTTTTTTCTTTTGGCAGAGGGAGGCCACCAACTCATGGAAAAGCATTGCCAATCTCTCCCCAGTGCCCTCATTCAAGGTGGCAGCTAGGGCTGGTTCTGGAGTTCCCATCCATGGTGGTGGGCTGGGGGTCCCGAATTAACAAAGGAGAGCGGGAGCAGAGATGAGGGTTGTTCAGGACCTGGAAATACACTCAGGCCCAAGGGTGTGCTGGGGCTGGCTAATTCCGGCACCTGAGAGCCAAATGCTACATGTTCAGAAATGCTGCAAGCTGGTTGTTAAAGACAACATCTGTTTAAAAATATACATGGTTGCGATGAACTAAATTCTATTAAAAATGAAGGCAGTAAAGACCTCAAAAACTGTCACTTCCTAATCACTTTACTGTATTTTACTATTATCTGTGCACTTGACATTATTTATTTCCTATGATACCTGTATGGTTGAAATACTGTATAATTGCTTGCAATTGGCAACTATAGTTTGCAAGCTGCCAATCTCAAGTATTCTCCTAAGATTGGCAGCTTGAAATCAGCCACATGGGAGAATTTACAACTCAGAAATCAGTAAATGCTGCAAATCAGGGCTTGGTTTGTTTTGTTGATTACCTGAACCTAAGAAAGTGCTGGGAAAAATGTTAATAATGCAGATTAAAGTCACCTGTGTGCCGCCATGTAACTGTTACATTGTGGATCATACCAAAAAAAATGAGGAAATAATCTTCTAGTGTTTGAAAACCACTATCTTATTCAGCAGTCACTTACATTTCTGAAGAATTAATGAATGTTCTGACATGTCTTTGTTGTTTCACACAGAAATTAAAATATCAACCCACATTCATGTTAAAACATTTGTTCATCCATTGTAAACCACAGATCAGCTACAAACACAAGACTCTGGCAAAAATCAATGGAAGCACTCTGTGAGAACCAGTTGGTTAGTGAGTAATAAATAATATTAACATTTGTAATATTATTTATTCATGTTAATGATGATAATATTATCATACTAATATTGTCTGTTTTGTTATGTTTAATTGGTGTGCTATGCATCCTTTATATCAGTAAAATTCATAGTTAACTTCTGTACATGTATGCATTCATACACTTTCTCCCAGAGAATCAGTTGTTAAACATTTACCATCACACTGCTGGCTAAGCCCAAGGTTCAGTACTCCTTTGGCACCACAAACACAAGGTTCAAAAGTCCATAAGGTACTGCAATCCTGAACAAAATCGGGTACAGGACAGACACGTGAATGAAAAAGTCTATGTCTTTTTTTTTAATCCTCACTCAAGGATATGTTTATTGCTTTGAGAGACAGAGAGAGAGAGAGAGAGAGAGAGAGAGGAATATCCATGTGAGAGAGAAACATCAATCAGTTGCTTCCCCTTTGCACCCCAACAAGAGATTGACTTCAAAACCTACATATGTGCCCTGACCAGTAATTGAACATGCAACCTTTTTAAAAAAGATTTATTTAGTTAGTTAGTTTGAGAGAGAGAGAAGGGAGGGAGAAAGAAAGGGGGAGAAACATTGATGTGCAAGAGATACATCAGTGAGTTGCCTCTCATATGCCCCCAAGCAGAGACCTGGCCCGCAACCCAGCCATGTGCTATGACTGGCTGGCACTCAGTCCACTGAGCCACACCAGCCTGGGCACAGCATTTTGGTGTAGGGGATGACACTCCAACCAGCTGAGACACCAGGCCAAGGCTATGTCTAAAAAAAACAAACAAATAGAAACCTTCAAAAAATTCTCACTAACTCCACAAAACTAGAGACTTTGCCTCTTTCAGTTCATAGTGATATCCTTGGCACTTAGTCAGTACCTGGCACGTAAAAGGTGTCCAATCAATTCTTCTAAAGAAATGAATGGTTCTTCTATGTCAACTAAGTCTGATCTAGCTTCTTCTTAATACCACCCAGAGACGGCCATGACTGGAGAGCCAGGCCTGTACGCCTTACCCTAGAAATTCCCCTATCCACAGGTTCCTTGCTTCACCCTCAGTCTGGCTCTGAGAGGACTCCCCCTCCAGCATGTCACATTGGTGCCTGACAGGAAGTCCACTGTTCTACTTCCTGCATGCTGGCTCTCTAGAAGTTGGCCTGGACTAGCCTAGTGCCTCCACACCTAATAAACCACTTTGGTCTAGCTGTCCACTGTGCCTATATACGTGCTGGAAGGAGGGCACCGCTTGGAGCTTGGGAGAGATGTGCTTTTAAGAAAAGAATTTATCTTCAGGAGGAAGCAGAAGCGTGTGGAAAATAGGCTGAAAACAAACACTGCAGCTTCCAAAAGGCTTAGGTCAATTCATGGCTGATAGTTCACTAGACTCAAGGACCACATTTGGGTGTTACTATGCCCTGACGCCCTTGCCTGAGTCAGAGGAATCAAGGCCTCACCCACGTATTAAAATGTGACATTTTTATTCTCTTGGCTTTTCGTGTCCTTCAAATGCCCCGGCTCAAGTCCTCGCCACCACCGCTGCTGCTGCTGCTGCATATGCATGCCCACACCTTTTTCCCACATCCTGAGACCGATGGCCAAAGAGAGGCAAAGTGATCTGCAAAATACAGTCTGGCAGCTTCCAGGGAGTAAACAGGAGGCTTCTTCTCAATTCTTCCTCCCCCATGTTGCATCCTATCCCCAGCTACAATGTCGGCTCAAGCCCCGATCAGTGTCAGCCCTTGACCTCTTGTTCTGACTGCATTTTCCGATACTTAGAAAACACTGTGGAAACAGTAAGGTCGGCATTTTCCAGTCCTGCCTCCACAGTGCATCAGATATGAGTGGAGCCTTCCCTAACAGTGCTTTCCTCCTGCGAATCTTCTGTTCCCAGTGCCTTCAAGTGCCTGCTATTTTTGCATGTAAATTCAGGGCCTGACATTCAAAGAGAAGTTATTAACTTGGCACTTCCTTTGTGCCAGGCATTGAATCTAAGCCTTATATGCCAGAACGTATGTACTGGAAAGTCCAGGATGGGCCCTCTGCTATTTGTAAAATGAATAAGTGACTAACAACCCTTTTGAGAGCAACCCCGAAAAGCAGGCATTAATATTCCCCATTCTACCAATTGGGAGACTAAGGCTTAGGGGAGTTAAGTAACTTGCCCAAGGTCATGGTTAATAAGAGAAAGAGTCAGGGTTCAAACCCAGGTCTGTCAGAATCTAAAATTAATTTTGGAGATGCTATGTAGTGTATATGTCTCAAGTCTCCCCCATCCTCAACCTCCCTCACCCAGGAAGGTTCTGGATTAGCAGACACAGTCCTGTGATATTTTTGGTTCCAGTTATTCGTGCAGCTATGGCTGCAGCCCTCCAGGCAGAGGGCATATATGCGGGCTTCCCCATCTACAGGGGACTGCATGCCTCAACTGACTCATACTCCAAAGATTGGCCATATAATAAGGTGGCTGCCCCTGGAAACTTCCACAGCCTTACTGGGAGGAGCTCACCCTTGGCCAGTCACCACCTCTGGTACATCAGTGGAGGAGGCACTTCCTGAAAGTTCTAGTGGTGGAGGATTTCCTTTTAGGGACCTGCTGTGCCGACAGGAACCACTGCTGCTATCACCAAGGGCAGGACGGCTCCACCGGTTCCACCTTAGCTCCACCTTAGCTCCACCTTCCACAGCGTGGGCTGCTTCTAAGAACCCTGCTCTGTTCCTGTGGCACTTACTGACCTCTAGTGGGCAGAGTGGAAATGCACTGAGGCTGGACAGCCTGCGAGGGCTTGGGCCTCCCTCAGCCTGAGGTCCTTCCAAGAGCTGTGCTCCCACATTTTACTGTTCATTGGAAGCCACCCAACTCCTATCCAGTTTGATCTGTCTCTGACTCCTCTAGAGGACAGGTCTCCACCTTGTCGCACTTCCATTTCTTCATCTGTAAAACAGGGGTAAACAATACTCCCTACCATATCCTAAAACCTGAGAAAAAGCTTTAACTGGGGGAGAAATGTGTAAGTAGATTCAAGATGCTAAGGCTCCAGGGCAGTGCTCATGAAATTCTTGAGACCTGACCAGAATTCTTGGATATAAATGAACAACGTTAATTAACTTTTTTTACATCACAGCACACGCAGAAAATATTTGTCTAGCACACTGGGGTAAAAGGAAGTGGTCAGCGCTGTCTCAGACTTGGCCCAACTACCCCAAAGGTCAAGGGCATGACATCTCAGCCTGCCTAGAATCCTTTAAAAGGACTATTTCAAAGTACTCACAGAAGCAGTGGTGAGCCACACGAGGATTCTCTTTCCCTCTTTCATATAAGTCAGCCAGCAAAGGGTTCAGGTGAGTGGTCTTGCCTCTCAGAGACCTGCAGTGACCATAGACACAGGTGGGGATTGTCACTGAGCAGCAGGTCAGGGTCATATATGCCTGCCCTGGCCACGCGGCAGAGTTCTGCCATCTTGGACTCATTTGTGCTCCTTGCTTAATGCAGAAAGGTGGGGACATTGATCACAGCCACCCCACAGACCTCCGGGCAAAAGCATGTTGCATTTTAGGACAGTCTCAGTCTGTTGAACACCAAAGACAGAGTGTCTATCCAAAACAAAATTGTGAAACAGGCACATGGGTCTTCTGTCTGCCTTTGAGCCATTTGTTCCCTTTTCTCCTCCTGTTACCCACTTAAGCCTCATTGATGCACTCATTTAACAAGCCTTTGAAGAGTGGAGACCAATTGCCAAAGTCCATGCCAGGTACTGGGATTACCAGTTGAACCCATTGGCTTCAAGGAACTCAGTCTTGTAGAAAGAAAGACACAAAAACAGAGAAGCCGGCCCTGGCTGGTGTGACTCAGTGGACTGAACACGGGCCTGCAAACCAAAGGGTTGCCAGTTCCATTTCCAGTCAGGGCACATGCCTGGGTTGCAGGCCGCGTCCCCGGTGCAGGGTGAGCAAGAGGCAACACACATTGCTGTTTCTCTCCCCCTCTCTCCAACCTTTCCCCTCTGTCTAAAAATAAATACATAAAATCTTTTAAAAAGAGAGAGAGAGAGAGAGAGAGAGAGAGGACCCATGTAGGTGTGTGATTAGTCCAGTGGTGTCCATAAAGAGGAGGGAAAGTGCAAGGGCCTAAGGCAAGCTCAGAGTCAGGAAAGTTTGCAAAGACACTTGAAGAACAAAGAGGGGTTGGGGGAGGAAGGAGTAACTGGGACGTGACAAGGCAGCTGTCCAGAGGGGACAGGTACAAAGGAAGCATGAGACGTGGGAGGATGAAGGATGTTCGAAGTACTTCAAGTTGTTGCTCAGTTGTGCTAGAATATAATGTGCTAGATGGGAGTGGGCAGGGGGTGATGAAGCCAGGCAGGCAGCAGGCATATTCTAGAGCTGCCAGTTAGATGAGCTTTTGCAAGCAGGTTGTCCAAACTTTTGGCATCTCTGGGCCACACTGGAAGAAGAAGAGGTGTCTTGGCCACGCATTAAATACATTGCAACACAGAATCACACAAAAAAAAACAACTCATAATGTTTTAAGTAAATTTACATTTTGTGTTGGGCCGCATTCACAGCTATCCTGACCTGCATGCGGCCCACAGGCCACAGGTTGGACACCCCTGTATCTAAAGGCAACAGCAGGTCACCGGGGCATTTTGAACAGGCGAGCGCCATATCCAAATAACTTTTAAGAAATATTGCTCTGGTGGCAGAGAGAAGGACAGGTTTTCAAGGCAGGGAGACCAGTGAGGAGGCTGTTGCTGTCATTTCAGTTATATAAATTCAAAGCCCAAACTAGGATATCGTCGGGGGGGGGCAGGATTCAACAGTAAAGGAGGGATTTGAGAATCCTTAAATGAACAGGATCAACAGAATGTGGTGGTTGATGGGAAGCAGGTGATCACAGAGAGAAGTCGTGCCAAGGGAAGTGCCAGTTTTCTGGCTTGAGTAACTGGGCACATAATTGTGCCACTCAGTGAGTTCCAGATCACAGGGAGGACCTGGGCTGGGGCCAGGATTGGAGACGAAGGTCAGTGTGGATGTGTTGGGTTTGGGGAGCCTGTGGGACACAGGTGTGGATGTCTAATAGCTGCCTGTATATAAAAGTGTTATCACTCAGCGGCAGAGGGCTGGGGCTCGTCGAAGCTGCAGCTATGAACAAGATGATGTATAAGAAGAGAAGAGGGCAAAGAGTGGAACTCTGAAGTGCACACGCATCTAAGGAATGTAAAAAAAGTGGGAGAGAGACAGGTGTCCTAGAAATGAAGGTAAGAGAGAATGGCCATCAGGGCCAGATGCATAAGAGAAGCCATATAAGTTAGGGTTGGACAAGGAGTTGCACTATTTCAGCAGAGGAGGCAGAATCCAGACTGCAGTGGGCTGGTTGCAGAAGTTTAGACTGTGGAGGGGAAGAAACAATGAAAGCTAGGAGGGGGCTCTGTGTCAAAGGCTTCTGTTGCATGTATTGGTTTATATTTCCACATGGAGGAGAAGAGAGCGGGGCGGGGGGGGGGCGGGGGAGGTTGAAGTTACAGGGAACAGAGAGGACAGAAGTGAGGGAACAATAAGCAATATGGTTCCTGGGAAAGCCCCGAGGGGAGGGGAGGGGAACGGGACCTAAGCACACAGAGGAAGAGGGTCTCAGTCATGGGCAGGAGGAGAAAGCTTGGGGGTAGAAGAAGAGGATGCTGCAGATTGGGTTTGCTGAGAAGCCAACTATGAGATGAAGATCGGCTTGCAGGATGTTTATTAGAGAGAGGTCATGGGTTCACCCACCATGAAAGAGAAGGAATTGGAGGAGGGAGATGCTGAGCTGCAATGCAGGTTTGACAAAGACCTCAGCCAGCACCATGGGACCTCTGAAGGAAGCTACAAGTTGAGATTAAGGGGGCCTGGGCTTTATACCCCACATCAGTCATTCTCTGGATGTAGACTGCCCTGGGAAGGGGGTATGACCTTGGGCAAAGCAGCTCTCTTCATCTGAGGCAAACCTCAAAGGGGTCTGACAGCTAAAGGATGTCTGCGGCAGGCCTGAGTCCTTCAGCCCTGAAGGGGTTCAGGGAAGCACGTACGATGTCCACTACAGAAAGGAAGGGGGCGCTATTGCATTTGAGTTGAATCTGTGGGCCGCTTAGTAATAGAGGCTGAAGGAGTTCGGATTTCATACCGTCAGCCTGAATTTTTGCTCTGTGGAAATGGAAACGAGCCCTTCTGCTGAAAAGGGGCACTGATCAGGGCTGGGGGCTGAAGTAAAGTGAAATGGCTGTGGTATGGCTGCGTCAGGACACTGAGGACGAGCCGACTAGGGATATATCATAGGATTGCCAAGTGATGTTGGGGTCTGAATTGAAACCAGAGAAGGAACCATTTTGGCAGGCCCCAATAGTGTTTAGATTCCAAGGTTTTAGTTAGTTTGTATCAGGTGGCGTCTATATTCTTTAGAGAAGAACATATTAAGACACTGTGTTCCTTTCTACCTTTCAAAGACTTTAAAAAATGTTTATTGATTTTAGACAAAGAGGAAGTGGAGAGAGAAACATCGATGTGACACAGAAGCATCCATTGGTTGCCTTGCATGCACACGTGCCCTGACTGCGTGCGGATCAGCTGGCAACCCAGGTGTGTGCCCTGACCAGGAATGGAGCCCCTGACCTTTTGGTGTATAGGATGATGCTCCAAGCAACTAAACCACACCAGCAAGGGCTACCTTGTGCCAACTTTTTGTCTATTTCCTAAATTCACAAACTTTTTACCTAAAGTAATTCCTAAACAAGACCTACATACAAGGACTTCAGTAGATAACTATTGTTTTCGTTACAATAATAGTTACTTATGCTTATGACAACGATCTGGCTAAAGACAAATAAAACTATATAGATATAAAAATATTATAGACCAATCAGAAAATGTATTTCAGAGTTGACAATAAAGAAAAGAAACACTTGTGTATGAGCAGACAAAAATGACAGGAGTCAGGATCAAACCTAATTAGCAGACAAATACAAAATGTAGAAAATTACAAAGGAAAACTAATTTTGAACTACAAAGAAAAAACCACTGCTATAATGGTGAAATATAGAACAGGTTGACCCACCAGGTACTCAAGTGACAAAAGATAAGTATACTGGCCACCTAAAAGGGCTTTTAAAATTCACCCGGTAATTACAAGAGTAATCATTCAAAAAACGGTGCCTTGCTGTTCTGAGAAGAAAGGGTCCCCGCATGGGGGAGAATGGTTAGAATAGGAACTCACTCAGCTCAAAGCACGGGCTAGGTAGCCCACTATGATTACCTCAACTTATCATCTATGAGTAACTATGATCGAGTAGCAGCACCTTTTATTAAAAATTGATTTGAGAGAGAGAGAGAGGAAAGGGAGGAAAGAGAGACATAGATTTGTCGTTCCACATATTTATGCATTCATTGGTTGATTCTTGTATGTGCCCTCACTGGGAATCAAACTCACAACCTAGATAAATCGGGATGACGCTCTAACCAACTGTCCTAGATGGCCAGGGCAGCACCGACTTTTATAACTGGCAGTAGTAAAATGGTTCTTAGGGGGAAAAAGAAATATCCAATTTGAGAACAAAGTCAGCCTCTGTGATGGGGCCCCACCCTGCTTCCCTGCACAGAGTTGCCAGTGAGCATTCATTTTAACGAGGACTTTGTTGCCTAAGCTATGACTCTATGTGTGGAAATTTTAGGACACAGAGAAAAGCAAACCTATAGAGTTGCTATTTAGGAGGTATTACCTTGATACACCCAAAGTTATTCCAAATAACAAGGTGAGTCGCTTCTGCTTCCAGCTCTACCTTAGAGGAGAGATAGGGCTCCTCACAGGCTCCAGGGGCTGATCACTCCCAGGAACTATCATCTTATAGCTCTTTCCACTCACCTGCCTGACCAGTTGGCACGATTTCTGGGAACTCCAATTACTGTTTCCCATGCCCTCCTCCCTAGTCTTAGAACACACATGCACACACATAAAGTACAGATGGTCTTAAATTTTTAAAAATTTTTCAATGACAGTTTACATTTAATGTAATTTTGTATTCGTTTCTCATTTGTATGAGTTTCATTTTGTATTAATTGTATTAATTGTATTAATTTTGTATTAGTTTCAGTCATACAGCATAGTGGTTAGACAACCATAAACATCATAGATGGAGTGCCAGACAATAAAATCTGGCACAAAAATATATAGGGCTTTAGGGGGAAGCAAGGAAGGAAGATAGGAGGTGTGGGTAGGTGATACCAAATTTGGATAGAATGGATAGCAAAGAAGTTTCTGAGGGAATGACATTTACCATATTTTGGACCATAAGACGCACCTAGGTTTTAGAGGCGGAAAATTTTTTTTTGAGCAAAAAATGTGGTAAAATATTTAATAACATAAAGAACATAATATTTCACCAATGTAAATGTAAACAGAACTCAACATCAGCATTAATAACCATTCTTCGTCCCAAATTTTGGGGGGGGGAAGTGTGCCTAATAGCTTGAAAAAATAAGTAAAGACCTGAAGCAGGTGAGGGAGCAGGGCACATAGATATCTGAGGGAAGAGTGTTCTCAGGAGAGGGAACAGCAAATGCAAAGGCCACAGTGTTGGGAGTGTGCCTGGCATGTTTGAGGGCCTGGGAAGAGACTCCTGGAGCTGGAGGGGAGTGAGCTGGGGAAAACCGTAGTAGGGGTTGAGGTCAGAATGAATGTATAAGTAGTAGACACTTTGGTGCCTGGGAGCAGGGGAACTAGGCTGGTCCCCAAATGGGAAGCCTGCCCGGGCTGGTGTGGCTCAGTGGACTGAGTGTCTACGTGTGAACCAAAAGCTCTCCAGCTTGTCAGGGCACATGCCTGGGTGTCCACCTGGGGCCCCACCCAGTTGGGGGCACATGAGAGGCAACTGATTGATGGATCCCTCTCACATTGATGTTTCTCTTTCTCCCTTTCTTCCCTTCTCTCTAAAAATAAACACATAAAATGTTTTTAAAAAATGGGAAGCCCTCCAAATCTTGCTGGGACTCAGGAGGGAGAGGGAAGGCCCCACAGGAATGCCTATTAATAACTCACTGTCTCCAGCTCCATTCCAAAGGCATGACTGGATCCTCATGACTAAACTCCCTACACCACTCCCAACCCTCAGCCACCCGAGGGGATAGGCGGGGCTTCCTTGAGTCTCCTCCTCCTATGCTTAGAGCTAAACCTGCAGGAGCAGACTGAGATTATGAATTGACCTTTAGCATTTCAACGATCCATCCTTTTACTTGCAGAGACTACTCATTTGTCCTTTGAGATAATGAAAGCATGATGGCATTGTGGCCACTTATTTCCTCCAGTGCTTCTGACAGAAAATAAAAAAACTCCCAAGTAGGGTCTTTAGACAGCAAATTCTTTCAAAGTCCCACTTTCCCACCTGCATCCCTCACATTGGCTCTACCTTGGAAGGGAAAAAGAGAAATAAGTGGCCCTCCCCTCCTTCTGGGATCCGTATGCCTGAGTCCTATGGCTTGCAGTGTTCCTGAGAGTCTAAGGTCTAACCATCTATTATCTGAAAGATGATTTCTAGTTATTTAGATATTTGGATATGGGCTTTATACTTTTCTATATTACAAATATCTTTACCCACTCTGGCTTGCTTTTTCACTCTCTTATTAGTGCTTTTTTTTTAATGTTACTTTATTTTTTTAAAGATTTTATTTATTTATCTTTAGAGGGGAAGGGGGAAAGGAGAGAGGGAGAGAAACATCAATGTATGGTTGTCTTTTGTGCATCCCCTGCTGGGAACTGGCCTGCAGGGAACCGGCCTGCAACCCAGGCATGTGCCCTGACTGGGAATCGAACCGCGATCCTGTGGTTCGCAGGCCCGAGCTCAATCCTTATTAGTGCTTTTTGATTACCAGAAATTCTTAATTTTAATGTAGTGAAATGTATCCATCTTTTCTTTTATATTAGTGCTTTTCTTGTTTTACGAGATCTTCAATGAAACTATTTTGCCATATTGTATTTTCTAGAAGTATTATTATCTTACCTTGCACATTTAGATCTATGATTTGCCTGGAATGAGTTTTGTGGATGATATTAGGTGGTGGTCAAGTTTTCTTTTTGCCATATGGATAGACAATTGTCCTAGAAAAAAATCATTGAAAAAAATCCTTTCTCTGCTGAAGAGCAGTGGCACCTTTGCCGTATATCTGTTATATCTGTGTGGGTCTGTTTCTGGGCTGTCCGTTGTGGTCCATTGGTCTATTGTTGATCATTGGGCCAATATTACATTGTTTTCATTACTTTCACTGTATAAGAGGACAACATCTAATAGGACAAGACTTCCCACCTAGTTCTTCAAGAATGCCTTGGCTATTCTTGGACTTTTTCATTTCCATATAATTTAGTCAAATCTCCTCCAGATGCACACACACACACAACTGTTGGGACTGTAATGGGGTCTCATTGAGTCTATAAGTCAGTTTGTGGAGAATGGACACCTTAAAGCTACCAAGTCTTCCAATCCATAAACATGGTATATCACTCCATTTATTTAAGTGGTAATTTTTCTCAAGAATCTTTTATCATTTTCTATGTAAAGGCCTCGCACATGTTTTCCTATATTTATCCTTAGGTATTTTTAGGTTATTGTAATGACTTAATACTTATTTTTTAAGTTTTCAACTGCTTGTTGTTTATATACAGAAAACAATCAATTTTCAATATTGACCACATGCCCAGCAACCTTTCTAAGTTTACTTGTTATTTCAAATGTTTACCCTTCAATTCTTTTGGGTATTCTACATACACATTTGTGGGGTTTTTTGTTTTTTTTAAATATATATTTTATTGATTTTGCTATTATAGTTGACTCAAATTTTCCCCTTTTTGCCCCCTCTGCCAAGTACCCACCTTCCCTCCTACAATCCTCCCCTTAGTTCATGTCCATTGGTCATGCATATAAGTTATTTGGCTTCTCCATGGCCTATACTACACCCCCCTGTATATTTTGTACCTTCAAATTATGCTTCTTTTTTGAAAAGATTTCATTTATTTATCTTTAGAGGGGAAGGAGAGAGGGAGAGAAACATCAATGTATGGTTGCCTTTTGTGCATCCCCTGCTGGGAACTGGCCTGCAGGGAACCTGCCTGCAACCCAGGCATGTGCCCTGACTGGGAATCGAACCGCGATTGTCTGGTTCTTAGGCCCACACATTAGTGTTTTTTTACAAAGATGGCAGTGTTATTTCTTTTCTCCAAATCTTCAAACTTTCTTTAAAAAACATTATATTTATTTATTTTTAGAGAGTGAGGAAGGGAGGGAGAAGGAGAGGAAGAGAAGCATCAATGTGAGAAACACTGATCGGTTCCTTGACCAGGAATCGGTTCCTTGAACCCACAACCCAGGCATATGTTCTGACCAGGAATCAAACTGGTGATGTTTTGCTTTGCAGGACAACACCCAACCAACTGAGCCACACCAGCCAGGGCACAATGCTGTTTTGATTACTGTAGCCTTTAGTATAGTTTGACATCAGGTAGCATGGTACCTCCAACTTTGTCCTTCTTTCTCAGACCAGAACAAGGTAGACACGCCAACTCACCTCACATGCACATTTTTGGGATGAGGGAGGAAACCAGAGTACCCACAGCAAATCCACACCATCCTGGAGAGAATGTGCAAACTCCACAGACAGTGGCCCTGGCTGGGAATCTATTTTTTTCTCATCAAAATTATAATCAAATGACATTGAACGAAACAACATTATTCAAGGACCTGCTGTATCTAGCACATAATAAATACTTAATACGTATCAGTCAATTGAATAAAAGATAGCAGGTTAACTTTGACCAGGAATAGGGTCCACTTCTTCCTGTGAGAGTGAAAGGAGAAAAGGATGGGAGCTGATACAAATAAGCATGCCTCTATGTTCTTGGTACTTTGGGGAGGAAAGTCATCCACTGAGAGAGAGTTTGTAGGCAGAGAGATTTGAAGAAAGTGGTGGGTGAAGGCTCGAAGTTGTTTCTGAGTGAAACAGGAGACTTGCTGACACATAGTAAAAGGGTTGACTAGCTGTAGGAAGAACCCATCTGATACTGGAACCATAAATTCACAATGTCAAACTCCACTCATCTGCAAGATATGGACACTCATCCACTTGGGTAGAAGATCAGAGAAAGGAGATTGTAGGACTGATTCTAAATAGGGAGCTTTATTTTTTTCAATTAAGGATGGCTGCTGTGATAGAATCAGGTCGGTGTCGATCAAAATATTTAATAATTGGGAATGATTGCCAGCGGCTTAAAATATTCAGGCAGAAGATTATTACCCTACATACTTGAATAAATTTTTAAAAAAGATTTTACCTCACTGGTGTAGCTCAGTGGATTAAGTGCAGGCTTGCGAACCAAACGATCACAGTTCAATTCCCAGTCAGGGCACATGCCTGGGTTGCAGGCCAGTTCCCAGCAGGGGACGCATGAGAGGCAACCACACATTGATATTTCTCTCCCTCTCTCCTTCCCTTCCCCTCTAAAGATAAATAAATAAATAAATAAATAAATAAATAAATAAATAAATAAATAAATAAATAAAAAGAATCACTTAAAAAAAGATTTTAAAAAGATTTAAGACCTGGCCTGTGTATACCTCGCTCTAATTGTTGTCACTATAACAAAGCATTGCTGCCTCTCACCCACTTCCCAGACCTGTTGCAATTCCAAACTGGTTTACCTAGAGACCTTTGAATCAAGAAATAGTGCATGCCCTTGACGCTGCCGTAAGTATGTAACATAAAATTTCTTTATGACTTTCTCCCAAAGGTCCTGCAGTCATTATCCAGAGTTCTGTCAACTAGAAAGGGGCACTACCCAGACAGTGGCTCTGGAGAGTCAGAATACCGCTGTGTGACACATCAGACTGGGAGCTTAGGGCTCGGGGTGGGGAGATCGATGGAATTTCAGCTTGAGTTCATATCACAATAGGCCTAGTGAGTTTGAGAATACACCGTGAGTTTATTTCCTTGTTTAAAAAGGGGTAAGGTGCCCTGGCTGGTGTAGCTCTGTGGATTGTGCACAGGCCTGCGAACCAAAAGATCGCGGTTCGATTCCCCGTCAGGGCACATGCCTGGGTTGCAGGCCAGTTCCCAGGAGGGGCCAGTTCCCAGCAGGGGACTCATAAGAGGCAACCATACACTGACATTTCTCTCCCTCTCCCCTTCCCTTCCCCTCTAAAGATAAATAAATAAATAATTAAAAAGAAAACCACAATAAAAAAAAGGGGTAAGGCAAGGTTTACAATAGCAGCAGAAAAAATGAAGTACTTAGGTATAAATGTAAGCAAAATATTTGTAGGATCTGTACATTGAAAAGTATAAGATACTGATGAAAGCAATCAAAGATCTAAATAAATGGGGGTATAGTGTATTCATGGGATAGAAGACACAATTTTATTAACATGTTAATTATCTACAACTTGATCTTTAGATTTTACAAAATTCCAATCAATTCCAGCAAGAATTTTGGAGATACCAATAAGCTGATTCTAAAATTTATATGGAAAGTCAAAGGAACTAGAATAAGCCAAAAATTCTTACAAAGAAAAAAATTAGGAGACTCATACAACCTCATTTCAAGACTTACTATAGCCCTGACTGGTATGGCTCACTGGGTTGGGCATCGTTCCTCAAACGAACAGGTCATTGGTTTGATTCCCAGTCAGGACACATGCCTGGGTAATGGGTCAGGTGCCCGGTTGGGGGCGTGCATTAGATAACTGATCGATGTTTCTCTTCCTCTCTTTCTCCCTCCTTTTTCCTCTCTCTAAAAATAAATAAAACCTTTTAAAAAAGACTTATTATAAAGTATAATAATTAAATCAAGATAGTGTGGTATTTGTGCAAAAATAGACGACAGACAGAAGAAAAAGCCCCAAAATACAGTCAACTGATTTTTGACAAAGGTACAAAGGCAACTGAATGGAGAAAAGAAAGTCTTTTTAACAAATACTGCTGGAAAGCTGGACATCTATATACAAGAAAAGAACCTTTACACATGCCTCCAACCTTTTGCAAAAATTAAAGTGAATTATATATCCAATTATAAAGTATATGATAGAAGAAAATCTGCATAATCTGGCATCATAAAGGTATCACACTATTAAGAGAATAAAAAAGACAACTCACAGACTGGGAGATGTTGCAAATCACATATGTGATAAAAGACATAACCAGAGTAGAGTTCTTACAACACATCAGTTTTTTTTAAAGTTTAAAGGCAAAAGATCTCAACAAACTCTTCACAAAGAAGTTATACAAAAGTTAGCAAATATGTTCACAATAAAACAATCAAATAACCCAATTAAAAATAGGTAAAGGATTTGAATAGACATTTCTCCAAAGAAAATATACAAATGGACAACAAATATATAAAAAGTTGCCCAATGTCACTTAATCGTTAGAGAAATGTGTGTCAAAACCATAAAATATCACCTCACACTTATTTGGAAACTGTCATAGATGAGAAAAGACTTAAAGAGACATGACAGCTAAATGCAATATGGAATCCTGAAACAGAAAGAGGACATAGCAGATCAACTGATGAAATCCAAATGAAGTCTGTAGTTTAATGTTATTGTACCAATGTTCATTTCTTAGTTTTGACCAATATAATACGGCTTTTTACAGGGTGAGGCAAAAGTAGGTTTATAGCTGTGAGTGTACAAAAGTTTATTCTTGTATTATTGTTTATTTCAGTATTATTTTCCAAATAAACAACTGTAAACTTCCTCTTGCCCTACCATACATATATTAGTCTGCTAGGGCTGCTATAACAAAGTACCACAGACTGGGTGGCTCAAACAATAGACATCTATTTCTCACAGTTCTGGATACTGGGGAGTCCAAGATTAAGGTGCTGGCTGATTTGGTGAGAGCTCTCTTCTGAGAGAGAGAGAGAGACAGACACACACACGCAGAGAGAGAATGGTTGAGAGAGTCAGACACAGAGAGACACAGACATACAGAGCTAGAGACAGAAAAGGAGAGACAGGGACACAGACAATGCCCTCTTATGAAGGTGCTATTCCCGTCATGAGGGTACCACCCTCATCACATCTAAACCTAACAACTCCCAAAGGCCCGTCACCAAATACTGTTACAGTGGGGGTTATGGCTTCAACATATGAATTATGAAAGGGGGTACAATTCAGCCCATAGCACTATATAAGACGTTAATGTTAGGGGAACTGGAGTGAAGAATATACAGGAACTTGCTGTACTATCTTTGGAGCTTTTCTATAAATCTAAAATTATTCAAAGGTTGTTTTAAGTGAAAAAAATCAAGGTAAGAAGACTTAAAGGTGCTGGTGAGGATACTTCAGATCATCAATCACAGGATAAAGCTGGGTTAAAAGGGAGATGATGCCTGGCTGGTGTAGCTCAGTGGATTGAGCGTGGGCCTGAGAACCAAAGGACCATGGGTTTGATTCCCAGTCAGGGCACATGCCTGAGTTGCAGGCCAGTTCCCAGCAGGGGACACACGAGAGGCAACCACACATTGATGTTTCTCTCCCACTCTCCTTCCCTTCCCCTCTAAAGATAAATAAATAAATCTTTTTTAAAAAGGGAGATGGTGATGGAATTGCAATGCTGGGAAAAACAGGATCAAGGTTCAATGAAGCTTAAAAACAGGTTTAGTTCACCATCAGTGATATTTTTATTTCCCTTAAGGAATATAGAATATTAAAAGCTTAAGTACAATGGAGTGTCCTTCGTTAAAATTGAGTAAAGAAGAGGAGTAGTCTGGTGAGGAAGTAGAATAAAATGTCAGAGGAGTAAAAAAGGGAAGATTTTTCCTTGAGAAAGGGAGGTGGTCCAACGCTAGTGGTCGACACCAGCTAGTTTTTTCAAAGCTTCTCAATTTCTCTTAAACAATAAAATTATACTCCCAAATGTCAGTAGAAACATTTTATAACATTTTATTAGTCAGTCATTTAAAAGCCAAAAAATAGAATAAGACTGAAATTTCTATGTGTCTTTATACTAACATGAAGCACTGTAATTGCTGCCAAAATACAAAATACAAGCAAATAAAGACAACAGAGAAACCATGTCGTGTTATTTTAATAACGATTTCAATAGGAAGAAAACATAATGAAGAACACATGTCTCCTTGCAATTGTCTTTACATTGCACTTTACTTGGTTTCTCAAAATGAATGGCAATCTGTTCTCAATAACATATTTACATTTTAAATCCCACATGAGAAGTAGTTCAGCATACTTGCATAGTTGGATTTCTGGCTTTGTCACTTGCTGGCTATGGGAACTTGGGAAACTCAAACTCTCAGGGCCTCAAAGTACACATTTATAACATTATAATGATGGACAGTACAGTAGCCCTCCCCCTCCCCAGCCTTTATCTGTGCTTTTGCTTTCTGTGGCTTCAGTTACCCACGGTCAACCATAGTCTGAAAATATTAAATGGAAAATTCCAGAAATAAAGAATTCAAAAGTCTTACATTGCATGCTGTGCTGAGTAGTGCCCTATGATCTTATGTCTGGGATGTGAACCAACCCTTTGTCTATCCACAGTGTAAATACTCCTCACCTATCAGTCTCTTTGTAGCTGTCTCAGTTATCACGTCGACTGGCAGGGTATCACAGTGCTTATGTTCAAGTAACCCTTATTTTACTTACTAATTGCCCCAAAACACGAGAGTAGTGATGATGAAAATTTGGATATGGAAATACAAGCCAAAAAGTGTATGTATGCACAGGAAAAGACATAGCGTGTGTGTGTGTGTGTGTGTGTGTGTGTGTGTGTGTGTGTGTGTAGTGCAGACATACACTGGGGATCTTGGAATATGTCCCCGACAGATAAGGAGTACAGCTACTATACTTAACCTCTCTTATGAGATTATCTTCATGTTTAAATTAAAGTAATACCCATAAGAGTGCTTTCCATGGCACCTGACACATAGTAAGTACTCGATAAAAAATAGCTAGTATTAGTATCATTAGTACTATTTTTTATTATTACTACTAATAAAATAATCAAGATAATTACCCTTCAAATCTAAAAACAAACCAGTTTTAGCAGAAGTGGGAGTACCAGACTAGCAATGATAGCAGGCTGAGGGGAAAGAATAGAGCACTGTATTTCAGAGGCGGCTAAGATGAAACCCAGCCTGTGGGCATGGCACTTTGTGGCTAAAGTGGCGTGAAGGTGAAGGTCATTGTTGGCAATTGAGGTCAAGAAATTGTGCAGAGGTTACTGTTGGTTATTAGGCACGTGATGCCTAATTATCTCTTAGAATGAGGACAGAAACTGAGGTGGGTGACTCAGTTGCAGAGATATGACTAGATGCAGGCGATACCTGGTAATATGGGTGAACAGATGAAATCTGGATACAAACACTACATATTGATATTGCTGAAGCGGTGTAATATTAAATATTTATATCTATAAGATTATTCCACAAATAGCAAATGTGAAATAAAATACCCAACATATACTGTTTTCAACCTCAGCATCAATCTCACTCTATAATTTCTCCCTCCCACATGCCACTGCCCCCACACATGGCAGCAGTACTCTTAGCTACTTGACAGGATGGTAGCTCCCCTGGGTTGCTTACTGAGATTCCATTTTTTAAATGTATTTTATTGATTATGCCATTATAGTTGTCCTATTCCCCCCTTCATTTCCCTCCCCCACCATTCCCCCCTTTAGTTTATGTCCATGTGTCACAAGTTCTTTAGATTCTATATTTCCCATACTATTCTTGCCCTCTCCCCTATTTTCTACCTACTGTCTATACTGCTTATTCTCTGTACCTTCTCCCCCCTTCTCCTCCTCCCACTCCCCTGTTGCTAACCCTCCATGTGCTCTCCATTTCTATGGTTCTGCTCCTGATCTAGCTGTCCTCTTAGTTTGCTTTTGTTTTAGGTGTGGTTGTCAATAACTGATTTTGCTGTCCTTTCACTGTTCATCTTTTTCATCTTCTTTTTCTTAGGTAAGTCCCTTTAACATTTCATATAATAAGGGCTTGGTGATGATGAACTCCTTGAATTTGACCTTATCTGAAAAGCATTTCATCTGCCCTCCCATTCTAAATGAAAGCTTTGCTGGATAGAGCAATCTTGGATGTAGGTCTTTGGATTTCATGACTTGGAATACTTCTTTCCAGCCACTTCTGGCCTCTTTTGAGAAATCTGCTGACAGTCTGATGGGAACTCCTTTGTAGGTGACTGTCCCCTTAGCTCTTGCTGCTTCTAGGATTCTCTCCTTCATTTTCATCTTGGCTAATGTAATTATGATGTGCCTTGGTGTGTTTCTTCTTGGGTCCAACTTCTTTGGGACTCTCTGAGCTTCCTGGATTTCCTGGAAGTCTATTTCCTTTGCCAGAATGGGGAAGTTCTCCTTTATTATTTGTTCAAATAAGGTTTCCACTTGTTCTTCCTCTTCCCCTTCTGGTACCCCTATGATTCAGAGATGTTAGAACATTTAAAGAGGTCCTGGAGGTTCCTAAGCCTCTCCTCATTTTTTGGAATTCTTGTTTCTTCATTCTTTTCTATTTGGTCTTTTTTTTCTTCCTTCTGGTCCACTCCATTGACTTAAGTCCCAGTTTCCTTTCCATCACTATTGGTTTCCTGTGCATTTCCCTTCATTTCACTTAATGTAGCCTTCATTTGTTCCTCTAATTTGTGACTAAAATCAACCAGTTCTGTGAGCATCCTGATCACCAGCGTTTTGAACTGTGCATTTGGTAGGTTGGCTATCCTTTGGTGGCTTAGAAGTATTGGTTCTGGAGCTGTTCTTGAGCCATAATGTTTTGGTCTGTTCCCGCCTGTTACATATGAGGGGCGGAGCCTTAAGTGTTCACCAGGGTGGGGCGACCCAGTCACTGGATTGTGACACTATATGTGGAGGTGGGGTCAGAGAGGAGCAATGGCGCTAGTTCCACACTGCCAGATTTTGGTCCCCTCTGCTGCTTCCCCCAAGCAAATTGGGCCCTTCTGGTGTTGGTTCCTGGGTGTGTGGGCCTGTGCACCCTCCAAGATCCTGTGGGTCTCTCCAACAAACTCTCTGTGAGCCTGGGAGCCTCTCCCGGCACCTCGACCCAAAAGTCCTTCCAATTGGTGTTTTCAGGCTCTAATTCCTATCACTGGGGCCCTAGCCTGAGCAGTCTGTCTCACTGCTCGCTCCTTAGCTTGGTTTATCTGCACTCGAATGTGTGACTGCAGTCAGCCAGCCGTCTTGCGCCCTCAGTGGGTCCACCCGTTGCCACCTGGGCTCCTGGGTCAGTCCGGCTGCTTTTTCCTGCCCGACCCCACTCTGCTACTGGCTCCGCCCCTCTTACTGGTCTGGCTGAACGGTTCATTGTTGTTGGACTTCCATACAGTTCAATTTTCTGTGTTTTGGTTGCGTTTTTGTTACTAAAACTTTGTTGTCTTTAAACTTGGTTGTGTGAGGAGGCACAATGTTTCCACCTACGCATCCATCTTGGCCAGAAGTCCTCCATTTGCATTCAGATCTCAGCTACCCTAACCCCTCATGCAATCTGGCTTTTGCTTCTTTAAGTGCAAAGTCTGATAAGGGATGGCTCACTTACAGCTTTCATATTTGAAGTAAAGGAAGCTTTATACAGAGTCTGACTTTTATCGATTTTCTGTGATAGAATAAGAGATTCAAACCATAGCTGATACCTGCCAAGACCTCAAGGGATCTGACTGGCTGTGCTTTTAAATCTAATTACACGCCACTTTTTTCTATGGCAACTTATAATTTTTTTTCAAAAATCTTTGAACATATTATTAAAGACCAGCTACTTTAAAAATTAGAGATAGTTAAGCACTGATCTATTCATAGAGTTCCTATACAGCTAAGAATGTTTATATCAAATGAAAAAAAAAAAACAGTACAGAAGAGCCATATATAGAAAGATTAAAAAAACCCAACTCTAGAAAGCAGGTCAGATGGACTCAAAGACCTCAATGAATGTAGGAGCAACATAAAGCCTTCTGCTGGGGAGCAAAGGTAGGAAGCAGTGCACGCCGTCAAGAACAAGGTCTTTTGCCGTCTGGCCTAAATGCTTGCCTCTAGTCTGGGTTCAGAGAAAGGTCCTGATCATTTGAACTGGTTGTCAATCAAAGTCCCTTTCATTTTTGCCTTCTTGGCTTCCAGTTCAGCCTGGGGAGGAAGAAAAGGTGTATGTCATGATACATGATATGAAATTCTTGTTTTCCTTCTTTATCACTACCTGCCCAAACACTCTCCGTCCATGCCCATTTAGTATACAAACTAGAATAGTAGTTCTACGCTCCTTATGAATCTCTAGCAACTGCTTTCTGACCTTTCTGCTGGTACGGCACACAGAAAATGATGACGCACAAGGCTGCGGTCAACGGTGGTCAGCACAGGCATCCCCCAGCCCCACGACTCCCAGAGGGCTGACATAATCAGTTGATATCACGGTGTACCAGTATCTTATTGTTGGTACAACAGGAAGAAAAACACTGTTCTAGAACAGCGCTACTTAGAGTTGTGTGGCCCAAGACCTGCTTCTTACTGGTGCATGCAAAATCCACACAAACATGGACAGTCAATATTCAGAGACTTTTACAGCCATTTGACAGAGTAATAATAAAATAAAATAATTTAATAAAAATAACTGAGACAAATCCATTTCATTGTATTTGATAAATTACAAATCTGCTCTTACAAATTGGAAATTAAAAAAATAATAATAAAGCACTAACCTTCACCTCAGAAAACTTGAGAAGCACTGCTCTAAAAACCACCACGGCAAAGTGAAGCGGCTCCCAAGACCTACCAGCTGTCACCGAAAAATCCTCCACAGTCACTGGGGCAGATTGGTATAGCTTTTAATAAGGCACTAACAAAATGCTGTCTAATTTTACAGAAATATCATAAGTAAATTATTATCAAGAAAACAAACATGTAGACACCATCACCTATGGGTGTGCACACTCTATGAGGAGCCCATGAAAAATGCAGGAACGGGTGGTGGAGTCAGGGCTTTAAGGAGCAACAAGCAGCCCCAGTGCTGGGCCTACCCATGGAGCACCGTGGTGTGCCATCACACCCTGGGAAAGAGCCCATAAACTTTGATCTGTAACTCCTGACCAAAAGTAGCAGATGAAAATAGCATTCTAGTTAGGACTGGCTAACAAGTACCATCATTTAGGGGCTGGATCCTGTGGTAACTACTCCAAAGCATGGTACGCCAAGAGTCACAGCCCAGGGCTAAACACCTGGCAGCTAAATATACTGGTAACCCCTGATGGATGTCCTAAAGATGTCCCTGACTACTGGAGGATCTTTCAGACCAAGCAATCCAAACAGTCCAGCCCAGCACCTTGCTACCACATGCCACTCACCAGCTCTTGCAGCCGCCTTTTGCTCATGCCTTTGCGCTCCAACTGTTTTTCAATTACTTTGGCATTCTGTGCATACGAGTCAGCAACTTCCCTCTGAGGGGAAAAAAGAAGTGTCATTAAACCAGCAGTCACACCAATGGGTAACAACAGAGACCGTAAGTACCAATTTGTACCAGTTAAATTATGAAATTATTACTAAAACGGCAGGGCTGTTCCCTTTCAACTCTGCAGCTTTTCAGTAATCCAGGAGAGGTCAGGTTTCAACTGAAATCATTTTAAAAGTCACAGATAACAGCCCTGGCTAGTGCGACTCAGTGGACTGAGTGTGGACTGCAACCCAAAGGGTCACCATTTCCATTCCCAGTCAGGGCACATGCCTGGGTTGCAGGCCAGGTCCTCAGTGAGAGGCATGCAAGAGGCAACCACACATTGATGTTTCTCTCCCTCTCTTTCTCCTCCCTTCCCTTCTCTAAAAATAAATAAAATGTTTAAAAACTAACCGATAACAGCTCTGTCAACATTATTATACTGAAGAACCATAAACATAATTGCCGCTACTGCTTAGGGCAGATTCATAAACCATCAGAGCCAGACAGGAAGGGACCTGAAATCGTTGAGCCCAGGAGTATTTAAACTAAAGAGGGATGAGGGATTTGACCCCTAAGATCTCTCAAAAACACAGAGTGACAGAAATAGCACTGATGAAGTGAAACTCCCTGGTTCTCATTTTATAGATGGTCCTGCGATTCGGGGACACAGGAACTAGCCAGTCTCATAGTTTCTTACCGGCAGAGCAAGGTTTACAAGCAGTCTCTGATTATTCCGCTGCTTGGATGCTCTCATTCTAGAGCCTTGTTCCTTTCACACCAACTCCCCCCCCCCACAGTTCAATTCCCTTGAGAGCAGAAGCACTTACAGCCTCAATCTCCTCTTCCTCTTCATCAATAGTTGACACAGTGACAGAGCTGAACTTGCCCATGTCTTTAGTCCGTTTGGTCATCATCACCTGGAGTCGCAGAAGAGGAGGAATCAGTCTAGACACAGCAAGAGGCTCTGTGAGCCCTGTGTGCATGTGAGCAGGTGCGCACATGCCTGGGTGCTGGGAAAGGTAGCCGTTGGGGGTGGACAGCCACCTCTTTGGGATAGGCTGGCCTATCTAAAAGTGCTAATACTTTTATTTGCTTTAGATTGTCCTAACATTGTCCATTAAGGTTTTTTAAAGTACATCTGAAAATTAGCCTGATTCATTCCATTTTAAATCTGGAAAAAGAAGAAATTTGAAAGGAAGTAAATGTGAATAAAAACCATACATTTCCGCCCTGGTGGGTGTGGCTCAGTGATTGAGCACTGGCTTGCAAACCAAAGGGTTACCCATTCCATTCCCAGTCAGGGCACACTCCTGGGTTGCGGGCCAGGTCCCCAGTAGCAGGTGCGTAAGAGGCAACCACACATAGATGTTTATCTCCCTCTCTTTCTCCCTCCCTTCCCTTCTCTATAAAAATAAGTAAACTCTTCAAAAAATACAGTTTCTAACTTTACTCATAGGGAAGCTGGAAGAAAGAAAAAACCAACACATTATTACATAAAAATGACATTCTCTTAATAAAGAATGTATTTATTCATAAAGGACAGTTTCTTATGCACTATAATCTTATTTTAAAATTTAGGGCAACATCTGTAGGTGTATTAACCAGTCTGTCTCTTTCAATGACAATTACCTTCTTAGGAGGCTCTTGCTTCTGAGTATATATATTCGTTTTTCCGAAACCCTGCCCAAACTTGACTACTGCTCCATCCACAATGAAGGTCACAGGAGCATTCTTCGGCTGGGACTGGTAGAAGAGTGGCAATCCACACCTGAGAAGCAGCAGCGTGAGTCACTGGGAAGTCTCAGAATGTAGATCCCCTAAGCGGGGATTTGTCAAATGTGCTGAGATTCCAGGAATATTTTTCTGTGTGGCATAAACTAAGGATGTGTTCCTTCCAATGTCTCCCCAAACTACTCAGTAAGAATCACTGAGGGTGCTTGTTCAAACTACTGATCAGATGCCTTCGCCCCACCCCCAGAAGGTCCTGATTCAGCAAATCTGGGGCGGAGGCGGGTAGCCTTAGTCTCTGTCATTTTCCTCAGCATCTCAAGTGATTCTTACCATCAGACAGATTTGGTAAATGCTGGCTCCTGCTACTGACTGCTTCCTGGTCAAAACTGCTGCCATTCTTCCCAGGTGCCTGGGTGACTAGTTTGCGGGTTTCATCTCGTTCTGTTTTGTTTCCACAGTGCTAAGAGGGAGTGTAAAGGCTCCGCTGCAGTGGTTGGCGCACAAATTCCTGTAGTAATCGTCCTACTTTCTTTGGCTGGTCATTCTTATACTTTTTCAGCTAAATGCGGGAGACTCGTAAGATCAGATAAAACCAATTTAATGAATCCAGTGTGGCTGTGAACTAAAAATACCTTCTTGGCCCTCTCCCTGCTTTACCCCTCCTTCTCTGAGTCTTCTGAGAGCCAAGATGTAACTGTTAATTATTGAAACAAGATTAAACTTACTATTGTTTAATATTCTATTAATCTAAAGCTAGAATATGTGTGTGTGTGTGTATTGCATTAAATAAACTTTCAGGTTTTATAAGTGGGCCTAGATTAAATTACACTATGTTACATTTACCATATGACCCAGTAACCTCACTCCAAGAGAAAACACATGTTCCCATCAAGATTTATACCAGAATGTTCATAGCAGCTCTATTTGTAATAGCCAAAACCATCAACAACTCAACTGCCCTTCAACGAGTGAATGCTGAACAAACTGGTGGAGCAGTATGCTTCTCAGCAATAGGGAGGAAGAAATTACTGATACACACAATAACTTGGATGATTCCCAAAAGCATTATGCTAAGTGAAAGAAACCAGATGTAACAGATTCAGGCTGTACAATATATAGTAAAACACATTTTGTAGAACTTACATAAAATTTTATAAAAGGCAAAACCACAGTTAACAGAAGGCAGATCAGTGATTGCCAGGGGAGGGGGTGAGGCAGGGGAGTAACCGCCAAGAGCTCATGGGGTACTAAGGATGTTCTGTATCACGGTAGTGGTGCTATTACATGACTGCAAGCTTTTGTCAAGACCCATCAAATGGTACACCGAAGAAGGGCAAATTTAGTTACGTATAAATTACACCTCGACTTTCAAAACTAATACTATATTTAAAACCCTATTTTTCTAGCCAGCTGGTCAGAGATGTTAACTTTGACTTGTCTCTTCCAGAAGCATATTGTTATTTGTGTAGAGATTATAAGGATAAAGATACAACAAAGGCCCTGGCTGGTGTGGCTCAGTGACTTGAGCACCAGCCTGAGAACCAAAGGGTCACCAGTTTGATTCCCAGTCAGGGCATGTACCTGAGTTACAGGCCAGGTCCCCAGTAGGGGGCATGCAAGAGGCAACTGATTGATGTTTCTTTCCCTCTCTTTCTCCCTCTCTTCCCCTCTGTTTAAAACTAAATAAATAAAATCTTTTTTAAAAAAGATACAACAGAGAATTGTATCCAAATAATTCTATTCCTGACACATTCTTGCCTCTAGTTGCTTACGTGCAGAGAAACCCACACTGTTCATACTTACTTTGCACACTTCTTCCTGTACTGTCGTTCGATGCCTTCAGGCCTGCACCCAAAACAACAGAAGTTAAAGCAAAAAGATATGAGCAAATCTCATAACCTACTAACATCACTATTTCATTTCTTCAAACGCTAAAAGTGTCTTTCGAAATTTGTCATCTGCTAGATCAACTGCTTATTAAACCCGTATTCATTTTAAAGCACCCGTTCCCTCTCCCAAACACTGACTAAGCCCCTAACAGGGGTCAGGCATCTCCCTGGCAAAGGAAGAGGAGGCGCAGTATTACAGTCCTAGCAGCCACCTTAGTTGCAGTAACAACAATAACAACAACAATAGAGGTAACTGATTATACAGCTTTTACTACGTGCCAGCAATTGTTCTAAAGTGTACATGTATTAACTCTGTTAATCGTTACAACAACCCTGTGAGGTAGGTCATGTCATCACTCCCATTTTACAGATGAGGGCTCCTAAGCACAAAGCAAATAAATGATTTGCCCAAGCTCACACAATGAGGAACTAGAATAGGTTGAATTCAAGCCCAGGCTATCAGATGCAGCAGCTCACAGAACACTGCCTTAGAGTGCTCCTTATCTAGGAGTTTCTTAGATAACCAACTCTTCCACCCATCCAGTTACTTAACAGAAACCCGGGACACATCCTGGATTCTGCACTTTCCCTTATCTCCCACACCCCTGCATGTGCAAATCCTGTGGCTTTTATCTCCAAATTAAAAAAAAAAAACCCTTAAACCAACAAGTTCTCCACCTTTCTTTCAGCACCTCAGCCCAGACCACCAGTATCTGTTCCCAGGACTATGGTCACAGCTTTCTGACTGGTCTCCCCACTTCCCCCACACATTGGTTTAAATATTTTTAAAAGCATTTATTTATTTTTAGAGAGAGGGGGATAGAGAAAGAGGAAGAGAGAAATGATGTGTGAAGATCAGTTGCCTCTCTCATGGCCCCCACTGGGAACCTGGCCCACAACCCGGGCCTGTGCCCTGACTGGGAATTGAATCAGTGACCCTTTGGTTCACAGGCCAGCGCTCAATCTATTGAGCCAGAGCAGCCAGGGCTATTTAAATTTCTTTCTTTTTTTTTATTTTTAGAGAGAGGGGAAGGGAAGGAGAGAGGGAAAGAAACATCAATGTGTGGTTGCCTCTCACACCCCGCTGCTGGGGACCTGGCCCACAACCCAGGTATGTGCCCTGACTGGGGATTGAACCAGTGATGCTTTGGTTCACAGGCCCATGCTCAATCCACTGAACTACACCAGCCAGGGCTAAATTTCTTAATAGACAATATGTGCACATGGTCTATACAGAGTATAAAATGAGAAGTAAATCTCCACCCACCCAGTTTTATTCCCCAGAAGTAAATACTGTTTCTGGTTTCTTCCATTGCTCTCAGAGATAGTGGATGATACAAACAAAGAATCCTCATTGACACATAGAGAAAATAGTTTTCTTTTGCTTTTTGGACAAGTGTAGCATACCTTATACTATCCTCTACCTCTTTGTTCAGTTAAAAATGTATCTTGGGCCCTGGCTGGTGTGGCTCAGTGGACTGAGTGCCAGCCTGTGAACCCAAGGCTTGCCAGTTTGGTCTGCAGTCAGGGCACACGCCTGGGTTGTGGGCTGGGTCCCCCAGTAGGGGGCACGTGAGAATCAACCACACATTGATGTTTCTCTCCCTCTCTTTCTCCCTCCCTTCCCCTCTCTCTAAAAGTGAATAAAATCTTTAAAAATGTATCTTGCCTAAAAAATATACACGTGATCCTTCCCCATCATTGATAAAGAACTGCTTCATTCTTTATAAGGTCTGTACTGTATTCCTTTGTATGGATGAACCAAATGTCTTTTACTTGTTGGATAAATTCCTAGAAGTGTATCCACTTTAAATTCTGATAGACACCACCAAATTACTCTGTAGAGAAGCTGAACCATTCACACTCCCGTCACCAATGTGAGACTTCCTGTGTCCCCACAGTCAACACAGTATGTTATTAAAGTACACTACTGCCAATCTTGCATGTGAAAAATGTGATCTCGTAACTTGTAATTCTTTGTTTTAAAAGAATGAAACAAGGCATTTTTCATATACTTGATAGGCATTTGTATTTTCTTTTTTGGGGGGTGAACTGTCAGGTCCTACCCTTTGTCTGTTGAGTCGTCTTTTTATTGTATATTAAGGAGACGTGCAAATGTTAAGGGGCTTTGCAAACATTTCTTCCCCAGTTTGTATTTGTCTTTGATTTTTTCCCCCCACGTGGAAATTTTAGATTTTTGTGTGATCAAAGAGATAGTGTGTGTATGTATGTTTGTATGTGTGTGTGTATGAGAGTGAGAGAGAGACAGAGACAGACAGACAGACAGTTAGGCCTTCCCTACTCTAAATTCATATCTAAAATAAAAATTCTGACTGCTTATTCTAGAATCTGCTTCCACTACTGTCTCACTCCAAATCATTCTGTAAATAAAGTCAACAGTGGCTTCCCTGCCCCGGTCAGGTGGCTCAGTTGGTTGGAGCATCGTTCCACACACCAAAAGGTCACGGGTTTGATTCCAGTCAGGGCACGTACCTAGGTCGTGGGCTGGTCGAGGCAGGTGTGGGAGGCAACTGATCAATGTTTC
The DNA here is from genome assembly GCF_021234435.1 of Artibeus jamaicensis. NCBI lineage: Eukaryota > Metazoa > Chordata > Mammalia > Chiroptera > Phyllostomidae > Artibeus > Artibeus jamaicensis. The sequence continues at coordinate 402,998 of NW_026521327.1, read as the reverse complement.
TCCCTTACCTTGATGTTTCTCTCTGTCTCTCTCCCTTCTCCTCTCTCTAAAATCACTGGGTGAGGATTTTTAAAAAAATTAAAGAGTGACATCCCGAGACACCCAGAATAAAATCCCAACTCCTTACCATGGCCTAGCAGACAGCAACTGAGCCCATAATCAGGCCCCTGCCTCATCTCATACATTCCCTCTCTCTCTTCCTATTGCACTAGCCACACAAGTCTTCCTTTTGTTCTTTAAAGCAACAGTGCTTTCCCACATCTCACCTTTCACACAGGCCCTTCTCTCTGCCTGGAGTGCTCTTCTTGCCATGCACTACAGCTGTGCCATTCTCATCTTTTTTGGTCTCAGTTCAGGTATCACCTACCCATAGAGGCTTTCTCTGACCACCTTTTCTAAGGGGTTCTCATGTGATTCTAGGTATGAGCCCTTTGTTTCATTCATATGACCTTTCATAATCATAATTACTCTATCTTTCCATCATCCCATTACATTGTAAGGTCCATGAGATAAAGAAATCAGTGGAGACCTTGCCTGTCTGTCTCACCGCTCTATCCCCAGAGCAGAACAAAGTACTGGAAACAAAATAGACATGCAGTAAATAATGGTTGAATTAATTATTTTAAGAATTCAGTTTAGTGAGGAAAAATATAATCATGGAAGTTCTTAAATAGAGGAATGCACGCAGTGTAATGGGGACACAGAGGTCGGAGCTGCCAATCTGTCCGAGGTAAGCATGGAAGGCTTCTTGAGGAGGTGATGTGTAAGCTGCCAGTCCTGATAGAATGTGGTGTTTTAGGCAAAACAGCACAGAATATTCAGAGAATTACAGTCTGTTACTAGCCCTTAAAAAAGGTGAAAGGAGTACTACATACCTCAAAGACAAAAAGATTTCAAGATTACAGTATGAACAACTGTACACCAACTAATTACATAACTGAGATGAAATGGACAAATCCTAGAACAGGATGACACAAACTACCAAAACTCACAGAGAAAGAAACAGAAAATCTAAATAAAACACAAGCAATCATAGAATAGATAAATGGCACCTGATTAAAATAAAAAACATTTGTGTTTCCAGGAATACTGTGAAGAAAGTGAAAAAGCAACCCCCAGAATGAGAAAAGATACAGTGGTGCTGCTTGGGGTATAACTGCGATGCTGCTGATCCCCACCATCTTTTTTTTTTTTTAAGATTTTATTTATTTATCTTTAGAGGGGAAGGGAAGGAGAGAGGGAGAGAAACATCAATGTATGGTTGCCTTTCATGCGTCCCCTGCTGGGAACTGGCCTGCAGGGAACTGGTCTGCAACCCAGGCATGTGCCCTGACTGGGAATCGAACCGCGATTGTCTGGTTCGCAGGCCTGTGCTCAATCCACTGAGCTACACCATGATCCCCACCATCTTTAACACTTTGCCCCTCTGCTGACAAGTATTACTTATGTTGCGTGTGCTCCCATTTGCTGACATCACTGGACTAGGGCACTAGCAATATTTTTCATTTTGTGTACCCCACCTGGTTCCCACTGGCATTCTAAACTCAACCTCAGCCTGAAGGAAAAGAGTCAGCATGTAACTGACTTCTAGAACCCTAAAGGCAGCCAATCTTGTAAGCTGGAGCTTTCAAAGCACAGGAATATCAAAGGGGGCCGGACATTTCTCAGTGAGTTGATCTTCAAGCACCTATGACGAATGGGATGTTGTCAAATTCATAAAAATTGATCAAGTATAAGGCAGGTTCTTGCTCTCAAAAAATTCAACTTTTTGATATATATTGAGGCTCTAATGTAAATGAGACAAGGCTTTTAAGTGCTATGATTATTAAAAAGTGATTAATGAGCCAAATATTTAAACTAATTGTCCTTGGTTGTCTTTCTTACCTTTCATCACTAGGAATATATGCAATAGGGAAGGCCAAAAACAAAACCAAATGTTCTTCCTGGTTGTGGTAGACAACCTCTAGGTTGGCCCCCAATGACCTTTGCACCCTGGTATTGCTACCCTTGTAGTTTCTTCCCACAATGAACTGGGCTGATGTGTGAACCAATAGGACACTGCAGAAATCATAGTGTCTGAGTTCTGAGTCTTAGACATAAAAGACACTGCAGTTTCTGCCGTGCTCTCACTTAGATTACTCACACTGTGGGAAGCCAGCTGCTGTGTCATGAGGATGCTCAAGCTGCCCTCTCTGGAAGATCCCTGTGGTGAGGAACTGAGGCTTTGCCCCAAATGTTAGCACTCAGCTGCCAATCACGCCAGGGAGCCACCGAGGAAGTGGAAACTCCAAGCACCAATGAAAACTTCAAATGACGGCACCCATCGTCAATCTTTCAACCACAGCCTCAGGAGAGACCAGAACTATCCCCCTAAGCTGCTCCTGAATTCCTGACCCGCAGAAACTATACGAGATGACAAATGATTTTCAGTTGTTTAAAAAAAAAAATCAAGCGCATACCAGGAAATAAGAACAAAGAGGCAGGCCAAGGCTAGATCATAGAGAGCCTTCAGGCTTAGATTTTATCCTGCTAACCAGGATTTTTTTTTTCAAGTTGTGCTCTGCAATAATGATCCCTAAATGAAACTGGATAGGGGAAGGGAAGGAGTCCTTAATGAGTTGGGCTGAAATCTTCTCCAATCAGAGTGGCATCCTGCTTATTTACACTTTTGGGTATGAATTGCATCTGAAGAAAGGATTCAATGTCTAAAAAATGTTTGAGAGGCACCGCTGTGGGTCATGAAGAGTCACTGAAAGATCTGAAGCAGGAGATTGGCATAATGTGCGTTTGAGATCATTCAGGCAGAACGAGGGTAAAACCAAAGACAAAAGACCAGGTAAAGAGTCCACTTCAACAGCCCAAGCAAGCGATGATGGGAACTGGAACGATGGTAGTGTAGCGGGGGTGGGCGGGAGGCAGCAGCCAAGAGATTAGAAGGTAGAACTGACAGTACGCGGTGAGTGGGTGTGTGCCGGGGATTGAAGTGGTGCAGGGATGGGTGAGAGGAACACAGGACAAGCTCCCAGACTTCTGCCTCGGGCCACTGCATGAAAGGCGGCATCATCACAGGAGGAGGAAACAGAAGGAATTGTGTGGGGCTGATAGTTACAGAGACCTGACTGCAGTGGCTTCAACACAACAGTTTGTTCTCATGTGAAAGAAGTCTGGTCCTGGCAGGGGTCCAGAGCCCAGAATAGCATGGCAAAAGCTTTGCGATTCTTGTGGCCTTTCCTTCCCAGTCCTAAATGGCTGCCAGTGCTCCAATGATCAAGCCTGTTTTTCAAAAAGCAGGAAGAAATAAGAGTAAAAAAGGTTTTCCTTGGAAGCCCCATCCAACAACTTCTACTTCCATCCCTTTTACTTGGACAAAGCTAAGTCACATTGAGAATCTTAAGAGGTTTTTTTGGGGTGTGGACTGGAATATGTACCCTAACTTTATAGACACTAGCATATAGGACGGTATGAGAGAAGATCTGGAGTGGAGCTGAGTGAACCGATCTGCAATATTTTCCGCTTTAAAGAAATGATGAGTTTGGCCTTTGTTAGGGTGGATCTGAGGTAGAACATCAGGCGAGGAGGTAGAGTGGGCAGTTAGATATACAGTTTTAGGCACAGGACAAAAACATAGGCAGATCTAGATTTTGTGAGTCATCAGCATATACGTGTAACTGATGCCATGAAAGGTGGTGAGAATGTCCAAAGACAGTATCAAGAGAGAGAAAGAGAGAAAAAAATCAAGGCCAGAGCCCTGGAGAAGACCAACATTTAACAGGCAGGCAGAAAAATCCAGAAGACCGAGAAAGCCAAAGTATAAGGAGAATCACAAGAGCAAGTTCACAGAAATCAAGGACGGAGAAAGCATCAAGGGAGGGGCATGGGCAACAAAGACACAGACAGAAACTCACCCACTGATTTGCACCTGGGGGAGTGGCAAATGATGAAAAGAGAGGACTAGGGAACAACAGTGTCAAAGAAGAGGTACTTTTTAAAAAATTATTTCTTTATTTTAGACAGAGGGGAAAAGAGGGAGAGAAACATTGATTAGCTGCCTCTCGCATGCACCCCGACCCAACCTGCAACCCAGATTTGTGCCCTGACCAGGAATCGAAGCAGTGACCTTTCCCTTTGCAGAACAATGTCCAACCAACTGAGCCACACTGGCCAAGGCAAAGAAGAGGTACTTTGGAATGGAGAGACTTGGAGGTGGAAAGTGATGGGTTCCAGGACCTGTGTTGGGCAGACTGCTATATTTTCAGTAACTGGTACTCCCACACTCAGCAGGCTACAGAAGAAGGGTAAGGAGCAGGCCGAAATTCCACCCTGGCCAGCTGGGGAGCACACTAGACTGGTCATGACTAGAGCAGGAACCCTATCCACCAAGGAGGAGTTTACCATGCCTTGTCGGTAAACTCTAAGAACTCTATGGCTCAACAGAGTCACTTGGCCAGAAGCCTCAGGCCTGGGACGTACCCAACACTAAAGCTGGGCCTGAAGCTGGCTCACTTCCAGGACCAGGCTGACTGGATTCCAGGGTTTGTACGTCAGCCAAGGACCACACAATTTTCTGGCCTAAAACTGGGGACATCCGTGTTACAGTGTCATAGGAATCTGTGGCCTAGTTGCATTATAGATTACTTTCTGTACTAACTAAATAATATATATTCTTTCTATATATAATATATATACTACTATTATGTAGTAGTATATATAATATACAACATATGTAATATGTCATGGAAATACATAATTAATCATTTATTTTTTTTATTAAATTTTATTTAGTTACTTTTCAAGTACATTTTTTTTTAATCTATTTCTCCCATCCCACCCCACCCCCCTGCCCGGTCTCCCCCCTCCCTCTCATTTCCCCCCCCCCCAGTCCTCATCTCTGTGTCTTTCATACTTGTTCCTCCAAATCCCTCCCCCCTTTTCCCCTTAAGTTCCCTTCCCTCTCCCCTCTTGATCCTAAATATAGTTAATAATTTTCAGAATTAGAAACCGAAATAAAGATTAATAGAGGGAGAAAAAGCACGAGAAGGAATTAGCTTTAGATAGGGCATGTCATTTATAAACCTTTCTATGCACCATAACGAAGTGTTCCTCTGATATTGCCTGTGAATATCATAAGTTTCCTTACAATTTGTGCCCCTGGGTGTATCTGGTATATAACCAAAATCATCTTCAACTGCACAATTCTGGAAGCCCAGTTGTCACACTAGTGCTTGATTTCCTACTGAATGTCCCCTAGCAGTGGTTAATAACTTTTTTCATTAGTGTGGGCTGATACCAGTTTGGTTTCTTAAATAAACATCGATAGATACCAGCCTGTAGCTTTCTCTAGTTTGACACTCAAATGTAAGCTTCACAAGGGCAGGGTCCTTGCTTGTTTACTGGTTGTACTGGGTTGGACAGTGACCCTTTAAAAAGGAATATCCTTGCCCTGGCTGGTGTAGCTCAGTGGATTGAGCGCGGGCCTGCGAACCAGACAATTGCGGTTCAATTCCCAGTCAGGGCACATACCGGGGTTGCAGACCAGTTCCCAGCAGGCCAGTTCTCAGCAAGGGACGCAGGAAAGGCAACCATACATTGATGTTTCTCTCCCTCTCTCCTTCCCTTCCCCTTTAAAGATAAATAAATAAAAATCTTTAAAAAAAAAGGAATATCCTTCCAGGACCCTCAGGATGTGGCCCCATTTGAAAAAAGGGTTGTTGAAGATGTAATTAATTAAGATGAGGTCATGCAGATGAGTAGAATGTGCCCTACTCCGATATGACTGGTGCCCTTAGGAGAACAGAAGAAGCAGAGACAGAGACCCAGAGGGAAGCCCGTATGATGATGCAGACGGGTATCACAGTGATGTATCTACAAGCCAAGAAATGCCAAGGATGGCTAGAAAACACCAGAAGCTAGGAAGGGGCAAGGAAGGATTCTGCCCTAGAACCTTCAGAGAGTGAGCATGGCTCTGCTGACACCTTAATTTCAGACTTCGAGCCACCAGAACTGCAAAACAATTAATTTGTATTGTTTTAAGCCACCCAGTTTAGCAAACTAATCTACTAGAATATCCCAAGTTTCTAGGGCAGTACATGGCACTTGGTAGGTAAGAGATAAAAAAAAATGAAATATTTGATGAATGAATGGCTAGATGGACGGACTTTTTTTTTAAAGATTTTATTTATTTATCTTTAGAGGGGAAGGGAAGGAGAGAGGGAGAGAAATATCAATGTATGGTTGCCTCTCGTGTGTCCCCTAATGGGAACCGGCCTGCAACTCAGGCATGTGCCCTGACTGGGAATCGAACTGTGATCCTTTGATTTGCAGGCCCACACTCAATCCACTGAGCTATACCAGCCAGGGGGATGGACTTTTAAATTCTCTAGAATTAACCTCTCTCTGGCATCCAGCACCTGTTGATGGCCATGCACACGCACTTCTTAAAACTCTGTCCTCTCCTGTTTTCCACACCACCAGGTTCTGCTGGTTCTGTTCCAGTTACTCTGTCTGGTTTTTAAATGCGAGTGCTTCCCAGGATTGTATCTTCAATCCTCTCTTTTTTTTTTCCTCCACAATCTTTCCATGTAATTTTATCCCTTCCCAGGCTTCAATTCTCCACATACACCAAGGACTCCCAAATCTACAAGAGATCTACCCATATCACTCCTCTGATTTAAAAAAGGAGATGGTTATTGCCTACAGATCTGAACTGGCCCACTTCAGCATTTTATTGTCCTCACCCCAGGATTCCAGTAGGGTGCCCTGGGTTCTAGTGGAAAAAAAAAACCCTACTCAAATTTCCAAAGCATACATATTTGATGCATTTAACGTTTCCATATTCCCTCCATCTGGAATGCTTCTCATTCCCCTCATCTACTTTGTGAAATCCTAGTTCAAGGCCAAACACAAAGTCACCATCTATTTCTACTTCTCCTGACCACCATTCAGGCAGGGTGAGCCACTCCTATCTGTTTTCCCATAGTCTTTTGTTCAGTACACCAGTATTTCATCATATCATTAAAGGTAGCCTGTTCCCTCACTGAGCCATGCACTATTTAATGGTAAGGATGGCACTTTATTCATCTTCGCAGATGCAGTCCCTAAATCAGTGCCTGTACATAACATGCTCCAAGACATTACAGGTTGAATGACCTCATTCTACTTGAAAAAAAAATCCCCCAAATTACAGCTCTCAAATGGCAATAGAATCGCATCCCAGCACCATTTCAACAAAACACAACAAAGATACTGCTGCATTAACAGAAGTTAGAGATCTACCGCGAACATCACTGTTTTGGGCCCAAATGGATAACCTTTTTGACACTAGATAGAGTATTTATAGTCTCAGAACTAGGCCCAAACACAATAAGAAAATCCCATACAGAGAATATCAACCTCTTACCTGCGAAGATACATAGTTTCCTCGTCTTCTGTGTTACAGAACTTGTGGGCATGTTTGGCAGCATCAATCACCCGGGACCGATCCCGGGGCCTCATCGGCAATTTCTCTAACTGACAGTCTGAAGTAATGGAGAAAGATTTGATTATTAGAGTCACTGAAAATTACCCTGAGGCAATCAGAAGTTTTTGGGGGTGGGGGGCCTAGCACCAAAATTTTTACTATAATAACTATACTTATTGAAACCTATCGTTGAATTTTCCAACTAAAAGTGACTTTGTGTCAGGAGACCTGGATTTTAGTCCCAGCTCTGTTACATACACCCTGTAGAATGGTATTTAAAGCTTGGGAATGGATGAGATCACTTAGGGAGTGAGTACAGATTGAGAACAGGTGACAGGACTGAGTCCTAGGGCCTTGCAAGGCCTAAGTTTGAGACAGAAAAAGGAACCAGACACTGAGAAGGGGCAAAATGGAGGTAGGAGAAAATCAAGAGAGCGGGGAGTCATGGAAGCAAACGAAAAAACTGTTTCAAGAAGGATGGAGTGCTCATCTCTGTCAAATGCTGCTGAGAATGGGGACTAAAATGACCACTGGAACTGGTAATATGTTCAGTTATTAACGTTGACAAATGTGGTTTAGATGGCGAGGTGGGAAGGAAGGCCTGTCTCAAGTGAGGTCAAGTGGCAAGTGAGGATGCAGAAACAGCCAATACAGGCAAGCCTTTTTAGAAGTTTGCTATTTATTTATTTATTTATTTATTATTTATTTTTAGAGAGAGGGGAAGGGAAGGAGAAAGAGTGGGAGAGAAACATCAATGTGTGGTTGCCTCTCATGTGTCCCCTACTGGGGACCTGGCGGGCAACCCAGGCATGTGCCCTGATTGGGAATCGAACACACAGGCCTGTGCTCAATCCACTGAGCTACACCAGCCAGGGCGAAAAGTTTGCTATTTTTTAAAAAGCAAAGAAATGGGGTTATAGTTGGAGGAGAACGTAGGATCAAGGAAGGATTTTATTTTCATTGACGATAAGAGCTACTGGGGTATCCGGAAGCGGAGTGAGAGGAGGGGAAATAAGGTGTACTGTTTCTGAAAGAGAAATTAGTTTTAAGGAGGGGGGTCTGGATATAGAGTTACAAGGTTAACAGACGTGTAGGGAGGATGTTGATGCAGAGGGAAAGCCCACTAATCTTCAAATAGATGTGGCTCCCAGATCACACAGCCTGAGAAAAACTGTACTGAAGAACCGGAAGTTTGCTCCTTGCAGCGCCCTGGGCCGCCCACCAGCTCCCCACTACATACCCAGCACGAGAACCATCTGGCCGCACAAACAGTAGTAGACGTGGAGGGGCTTCTCGCCGTCGTCATACTCCTCCCGGTCCCGAGTGTCGGAACAGACAACTGACCGGGACACAACTTTAGGCATGGTTCACAGGTGACACCTAGAAAACGCCAAACGCCAAAACTGAGGGTCGCGCAGAAGTGACGTCACAGACGCGCGTCGAACCTATCCCCTACTGTAACAGCTAAGCTGCTGTCAGTAGCTGTCACGCGGACTTCCGGGCTGTCTCATTAGGCTAATAAGTTCGGGGGCGTCCAGAGCCTCCCAGAACCTCCTTTGCCTTGGCCGTTAACTGTGACGGTTTTACTTGGAACACCTTTAACCTTATTTAAATTATTTCTATTTCTTTCCATGTATGCGTATGTATATGCCTATATATTTGTATATAAAATCGGATAAAATAAAGAACTATATTTAACCAATAGGCTTAATACAGATTTTAGGTGTGCCTCTGTGATTTTAATGGCTGTATTCAGGATGAGTACCTAATGAAGTTGAGACATCTTTTTTAAGCTGAGATATAATTCGCATAATGTAAAATATAAAGTGTGCGATTCAGTGGGTTTCTTTTCTTTTTTCTTTTTTAGTATATTCACAAATAGTACAATCATCACTGTTATCTAATTTCAGAAATTTTCATCATCCCAAAAAGAAATCCCATTTGATTAGCAGTCACTCCACACCTCTTTCCAGGACCCCGGCAACCCTCATTTACTTTTGGTTTCTATGGGTTTGCCTCTTGTGGACATTTCATGTGAATGAAATAATACAATATGTGGCTGTTGGAGTCTGGCTTCTTTCACTTAATATACTGTAATGCTTTCAGTAAAAAGTAGTGATGAATCAATAAAATGGAATTTCATTCCTTTTTATAGCTGAATAATATTTTGTTGTATGAATATACCACATTTTGTTTCTTCATTCATCAGTTGATGGACATTTGCACTGTTGCTAGTTTTTGCATATGACTGACGCTGCTATGAACACTGGTGTACAAGTTTTTGTAAGGACATATGCTTTTAGTTCTCTTTGGTATATACTTAGGAGTGGAATTGCTGGGTCATATAGTAACTTGATGTTTAACCTTTTGAGGAACTGCCAAGAGTGTTTTCCAAAGTAGCTTTACCATGCCTACCAGGAATGTATCTATAGGGGGCTTCTGATTTCTTCACTTCTTCACCAATAATTATTTATGTCTGTCTTTCTGATCATGGCCATCCTGGTGGGTGTGAAGTGGTAGCTCATTGTGGTTTTGATTTCCCTTTCCCTGATGCCTAGGGACGTTGAGTACTTTTGATGTGTATTTATCATTTATATATCTTCTTTGAAGAAATGTCTATTCAAATCCTTTGCCCGTTTTTAATTGGGTTATTTCTCATTTTGTTGTTGAATTGCATAAGTTGTTATATATCTTGGATACTAGACTCTAGTCATATAAATGATTTGCAAGCAGACATATCTTAATGATACTGTTTGCCACAGGTATAAGGGAACGTCTTCCGTCTTTCCTTTCCCCAACCCAGAAACTCTCTCAGAATACTTTTTGTGGAGGACAGAATCCTGGAGCCATCCAGAATAAGGACAGTGAGACAGTTTACATTGAATGCCTTCAATAATCCAAGTGATGATGACAAAATAGTGGATTTTTAAGAGAATTTACTGAAGATAGCAGGAGCTTACTACTAGAAAATTAACTGGTTGGCTGGAAGAAGTTTTGTGTTCAAGATACAGAAGATGTAAATGGATGGGAATTTAAAGCGATCTGCTAGCCCTCAAACAAACATGAGTTAAATAAAGTATAAAAGACATATCAATGCATGTCTTAAAGAATCACAGTATTTACTCCTACATCTTAGTCCAATGTCATCCCTATGATTCTATGTTATTCAGTATTTATTGATCTTCTACTGTAGTCATCAATTATAAATAGTCTCACTCACTCATGTGGCTTAGTCTAGTGCAGAAGTGGGTAAACTTTTCCTGAAAAGGGATAGAGAATAAATGTTTTGGGTTTTTAGGGCCAAGAGGTAACATCAAGAACATTAGGTAGGTACTAGTATAACAAGGGAGAAAACATAGTTCCACAAATATTTATTGATGAAATTCAAAATATAATAATCAAGTATATATATATATATATATATATATATATATATATATGTAATACAGGTCTACTAATGAGAAGAATGGCATTGTTTGATGGAGGGATAACATCTCACTTAACTAGGGTTCAAAGTGAATGTTCCCTATCATCAAAATCAGCTACAATCTCAATACACCTTCAATGACTTTAAAATTGTTTTATATAGGATTAATTTGACATTTTTAAGAACCTCATTATTACTTTGTAATAAGTTTACAACTTGATTTTTTAAAGTCAAATGCATGTACCTATTAATAAAGGCCTTAAATAACTTTTAAAAAAAGTAAATTGCAGCCCTGGCTGGTATGGCTCAGTGTATTGAGCACTGGCCTGTGAACAGGTGTCGCTGGTTCAATTCCCAGTCAGGGTACATGCCTGGGTTGTGGCCAGGTCCCCAGTTGGGGGAGGGGTGTGAGAGACAACCACACATTGATGTTTTTCTCCCTCTCTTTTTCTCTCCCTTCTCCTCTAAAATAACTAACTAACTAACTAACTAACTAAATAAATAAATAAATAAATAGCAAATATTCATCTGTTAATGTTTATCTGTAGTGAGAGTTTGTGTGTTTCATCTCTAAAAAAATTAACACAGATAAGTGCTGCCTAATACTGATATCAATCCACAAGCAACTGATTTTAATTGAGCATATTCATCCCTTAGAAGGCATTTAGAAAATTCAATTAGATTCTTCTCTTAATATTTGCCTTTTAGCATGTCATTATGTTGCAAAGTAATCATTTCCAATTAAAATTTAGGTGGAAGTTCCTCAAATGCACAAATGAATGTTGAAACATAGAAATTTCCTTTGCACTTTGCATCAAGGTCCAAAAGATGCCACTGTGACTGTAATTTGAGCTCAGAAAATACAGCCACTGCAAATTTGTGTGGGAATGCAAATCCTCATTTTGTTTTAACTTTTTACAGCACAGGAAGTGATTAAAGTAACTTCACATTACATGTGATTCAAACAATGTTAGTTGTCATTGAAATAAATTTCCTGTAGTATAAGTTTCACATATAAGCAGAGTTTGGCCTTGTAATTTTAGGCTAAGTACACTAAGTAACGTTACCAAATCTAAAGTAGAAGCTAATTTCAAAAACCATTCAGCGTTCAGTAATAGTGGTTGAGGGTGAATTTTCTCATTCAGAAAATTTCCAATCTTGGCCCTGAGCTTTAAAATAACTTTTAAAAAGAGAACTGCTAAGCTAATGAACTGCTGTTACTAGGCTAAGTCAGAATATTCAGCCTCTACTTCTGACAAAAATTCATAAAACTGACAATGATTTAGTCTATCAAAGTGGGTGAAATACATTGTTGACACTAATGGTTGAATAACACAAGAGAGAGTCAAATATTTTCCTGCAAAGTATCTGCTGTTTAATAATGAAATGAACAACCATGATATTTAAACTTACATTTTCCCAAGCTTTGTATATTTGTCCTTTCTTCTTCATACATATTTGTAACACACATCAGCCAATTCTACTTCGAGTTGTATTGAACTAGCATTTCTTGACTTCTTTGGAAATATTCTCATCTGCAGTTTTTTCTCACAAACTATTTACACAGGCCAATTCTTCCATCACTTTAAACTCAGTGTTGACTCTGAGGAAACAACTGAACAGTATTGGTAACATCTGTGAATTCATCAAGACCCAAGGAACACCACTGGAAATTATTTGCCCCATTTTTTAAAAATGACTATTGATGCTACTTCCAATGTCCTTAACTCTTTGTGTCTCTGCTCTTGTTGAAAGGCTAATCGTTTTTGAAGAGTTCACTTTCCCTGGACACATTTCTCTGGCTTCTGAAATCAAACACAACTTAATTAATGTACCATCAGTAAATGGCTTTCCTTCCTTCCTTGGCTAAAAAATGAGCCACTCAGAAACTCACTTTGACCACAGTTGCATTTTCTTTCTTCTTCCTTTTTTTTGTGTGAAAAAGTCTACTATAATAATTATTCCATTTTAAACCTTCTAATTTTTCTAATCATTGCTTTCCTGTGAGCTGGGAACATTGTGATGTGTGGCTAGTTTGGTAATGGCCACGTACATTGTATTTTTTTAGCAGTGCTAGAGCATCACCGTGTAATAAACACAATGCTTTGTTTGACAGCTAATTTGATAACCAAATAATCTACACTTAAAAGTATGATATTCAAAATTCACTTTTATTTTCTTGTTCTGACATGACAGATATGCACTTTCATTTTTTTACATGCCACAATATGGTGACACTGAAAATGCTATTGAATTGTAAGGTGTGTGTCACTGGGATTTGTAGTGAACCAACCAACAGCTTGAAGGGATGAGAGCACCACATACAGTCTCTGTCACAGCTACTCAACTCTGCCATTATAGCACAGAAGCGGCCATGGGCAATACATTAATGAAAGAGCATGGCTGTGTCCCAGTGAAACTTCAGGGATGCTGAAATTTGAATATCATAGTGTTTATGTGTTGTGAAATATTATTAAATATTATTCTCCTTTGGATCATTTTTGCACCATTTAAAAATATAGAGCTTGCAGACCATAAGGGAAAAGACAGCAGGCTTGATTTGGTGGATGTAGCTGGTTTGATTACATTTTTATACATAACATTGTAGCCATGTGTATCAGTTTCCTATTACTGCTGTAACAAACTACCTTGTCACTCAAGAAACACAAATTTATTATCTCACAGTTCTGGAAATTAGAAGTCCAAAATCATCCTCGCTTGTCTAAAGTCAAGAAGTCAGCAGGGCTGGAGTCTCCAGGGGAGAACTCATTCTTGGCCTCTTCCAGCTTCTCGGGGCTGCCCGCATCTCTTGGCTCCTTAGATGGTGGCTCTATCATTCCGATCTCTGATTCCTACGTCACACACCCTTCTCTCTGAATTCGGACTCCTCCTTCCCTCTTAGAAGGACCTGCATGATTGCATCAGGCCCACCAGTTCAATCCCGGATACAATCTCCCCATCTCAAGATTCTTAAAGTTAACCACATTTGCAAGGTTCCCTTTTTCAATTTAAGGCAATGTATTCACAGGTTCCAGAGATTATTATGAGGTCCTGGGGAGGGAGCATTATTCAGCCTGCCGCTGTACCACACCTTTGTTCTCGTGATTCAACAATGCAGCTAGTAGGGGAGGGGTGGGGGGAAAAGGCAGAGAAACTGTACTTTAACAACAATAAAATTTTTTTAAAAAAGAAATTAATGATCTAAAATTGATTAAACATTTTATAAATAGACATATAAAATAAAAAAAAAAACAATTCCACTGGTAGTAAAATCCTATGTTCATGCCCTAATTTCCCCCTTTCACTAAGCTTCACTTTTTCTTTTTCCTCTCCCTCCTCCCATCCCCTCCCCTCCCGTTCTCTCTCTCTTCTTTCTCCTCTCTCCTTTTCTCTCCCTATATCCTAGGGGCTATAGATGAACAGCATAGTACTACTTTTATTGTCAAAGCCACACTGTAACAACTTGTTTCATATATGATTCTCTTGACTTGTCTTCTGACATTATTGGGGTCAAGAAAGACCTTTTATTTGTGGTTTCTTGGTTGCCATTTGTACATTTTATCAATAGAAGTGAAAACCATGGGAAAATAAAATTCTTTGCCTTCACTAACAGAAATACAAACAGCCTCACGGGCAGGAATGTTTATCCAGTCTCCCCTTCCAACCCAAATTAGTTAGGGAAATCACAATTTATTCTGCAATTTGAAAGTTTCATGAATGAAATTCTACAATCTCCCTAGTCACATACTCCCATATTTCACAGTTCTCCTTTTAGGAAAATTCTCAAATCCTTGCCTGTAGCTAATTTGGACTTTTAAAAACTCTTCCCTGAAGCCGCATTGCTAACCCACTTTAAACTGAAAAGGACTTGCAGTTTCTTGACCTCTGTTCTTGGGTAAGGGGGATGCTTGACTTTGAAGAGGCTATTTCTTAGAGATGCAGTGGTGAGAAGAGGGTGGAAGGATTTCTTGGTCAACTCTGCTAGGGTTAGTATGTTCTAGCCTGACAATCGTCTGTGCTGGAGAACACTCTTCTGTGTTGCTGCTTACGATGACAACCCCGCTTCTGCTGGGCAATGTGGCGGTACCATGCTCCTGCAATGCAGTTCCTCTGTATGGTCAGGGTACTCTCCCCATGGCCTGGTGCCATGGTGCTTCCAAACTGTGCTGGTTCATGCTCCTGAGTTTTCTTGGTTAGGTACTCCATGGGAGGAAAAGCAAAGGAACTGCAGAAAACAGACAAGCCCACAACAAACTCAAACACATCTCTAGCCTTTGGTAACTTTCAGACATTTACATCCAGTGTCGGGAGATTCCCAGTCTCTCTCCTACTTGTCTAGTACATTGTATGCTACTTCTTAGTAGCATGTTTTCAACACATCTCTCTTAGGCTCAAACATATATGAAAGCTGCCTACCACTCCTAAATTCCTCATCCTTGCATTTGGAGGCATTTAATCAACTTCTGTCACCCCCACTTTTCTAAGTGGAGGTCCCCTCATTCTTCATTCACCACATTAATCTGCCCACTAACCCCAGAACACGGTTAGTTCTACGTCCTTGTTGGTGCTGTCGTCCTCATAGAAACTGATCGAGTTCTCTCCCAAGCCCTGCTTTTGTGTCTTTTGAAACAAAGTTGAAACTAGATCCATGCCAGGAAGTTTGTTCCCACCTCACCCACAGATGAGTCACCTGCTAAGCTGTCCCTCTGCATCTGTGGATTCACATGCTTCTGCTACATATCTTGCTGCCACTCTGCTTGGCAGAATTCTAAAATGCCACCCCCTCCATCAAGATTCTGGGCTATTGATGTACGCACACCTTCTTTCAGTTATTTGGTCAGACACTCACGTAGGTAGGTTCTGCTGTGAGGGAATTTTGCAGATGTAATTAAAGCTACAAATCAGATGATTTTAAGAAAGGACATTATGTGCGGTGAGCCTGACTTAACCGGATAAACCTTTAGAGTAGACTGCACTCTTCCTGAAGAAAGAGATTCAGAGTATGAGAGAAATTTGAAGATGGAATAGGCAAGCAATGTGGGAGACCTCCAGGAGCTCAGAATGATCCGTGGCTGGCAGCCAGTGAGGAAATGGGGGCCTTAATCTTACAACCACAAAGAAGTAAACTTGGCCAACAGCTTGTGGTAATTTGTTAAGCAGCAATAGAAAACAAGTGGATTTGCTTTTGTAGCTATTGCTTTTGTTGATTTCATATGTGTGTATTAGTCCACATTTCTAAATGAGAGGAAAAGGTTTTTAAAATGACTTTTGTACCCCTTTCCCACCACAGGTATAATGTGAGGCAATTAGGAAGACTTGCCTTAACTGATATTTTGGAATTAATGGGAGTTATAAATCCTTGGCATGAAGGTACCTGTTGTTAAGTAGCAGCTAGAATTACTGCCTTTGTTAAGTGTCCCCTACCTCCCACGTTAGAAACAAATTTCTGCACATCTGACATTTTGTGGACATCTTCACATGCATGTCTCACCAGTCCCATGAACTCAGTAAGTCTCCAAATTTCCTTTCACCAAACTCTTCCTCCCCCTCTATTTCCTAATTCTGTTCATGGTACCTTCAAACCTCCAGTTGCTACCTTAGAACTCCAGCCATCATTGACTCCTTCCTCTACCTTGCATTCATAATCTCTCTGTTGTCAAATGCTCTGCATTCTTCCCTCATCTCCATTGTTATCACCCCTGCCTGGTTCAGTATCTGTTTCATAGAATATGTCGAGAATCTCCTAGCTGCTTTCCTGGGACCAATCTCTGATTAGCACAACTCTAACCACTCTGCTCACCCACCTTGCAAGAAATCCACTGGCTTGGTGTTCAAAACTCTCCAAGACCTAACCCAAACCTATTTTTCTCATATTTTCAAAAATTCTTAAATGTATATTTCACCTGTTTTCTAAGTTATTTGGGATTGACTTTTAAAAAATATTCTTTGAAAATGTTATTGTTTTTGCAGGTCCAAATCTTTCCTGTAATCTACAGCTTTTCAAGTGCATCTTACCATTATTTTTACTTCAGACCCACTGTCCTTCTCAGACCTTGGATTCTGAACATATAGCAGCAGCTTGGCTTGTTGAACTGTCAAGGGGAAAATGTGGTTCCAGAACCAAATTGTGAGTGCGCAGAACTAAAACTTCATTTTTGCCTTAACTGCCATTCCCTTCTCCAGGACACACACCACATTTTGTGCTTTAGGGTGTCATTGGCCTAAATGTTGGAAACCGAATCCCTCATATTCATTCCACGGAAAAGCGACCCACAGTCCCCTTTCATAGTCAAGGCTGATTTACTGTGGATTTTCAATGATTTTGACTGGTCGCACACAGCGTTCTCCAGTCTCCGTGTTCTGGGGTTAGTGTGCATGAACCGCCCCAATTCCAGGTTTTTGAGAAGCTTCGAATTTGCCTCCGCCCACTCCCTCCTCTAGTTTGGGATGTCCACCCGTCTCGACCCTCCAACCACACGGAGCACTTTAAGTGACTGGGGTTTAAAAAAATTTTTTTAAAAACATAATTTTAGCCCTGGCTGGTGTGGCTCATTGGATTGAGTGCCCGCCTGCAAAACAAAGGGTGGCTGGTTGGATTCCCAGTCAGGGCACATGCCTGGGTTGCAGGCCAGGTGTCCAGTGTGGAGAGCAGAAGAGGCAACCAGAGACTGATGTTGCTCTCCCTCTGTTTTTCCCTCTCTCTATAAGTAAATAAATAAACAAAACATTTAAAAATCGCTAAACAGTAAAAAAGATCATATTATCTAAAATGCAAAAATTTTATCATCTAGAGTAGAGGTGTCAAACTCATTTTCACCAGGAGCCACATCAGCCTCGCAGTTGCCTTCAAAGGGCCACTTGCCCTTGCCCCTAGTTAAGTAGTTACATTTAGACAGTCCTAAAATTACATTTGGCCCTTTGAAGGCAATCGCGAAGCTGATGTGGCCCCCGGTGAAAATGAGTTTGACCCCTTTGATATAGACTAAGCATAGAAACTATACAAATAAAATATTTTAAAAATCTTAACATTTTTTAACTTATTGATTTTAGAGAGGGGAAAGGAGAGAGAAAAACACTGATTTATTATTCCGCCTACTGAAGCATCCATTGGTTGCTTTCTGTATGCGCCCTGACTTGGGATCAAACCCCCAACCTTGGGATACCGGGACACCTCGCTGATTAATGAAGCTAGTCGGCCAGGGTAATTGAGCTGGTTTTAAAACACACACACACACACACACACACACACACACACACACACGAAAAAAAGCTTACCAGGGTCCCTTCTAGATTTCGCAGGTGGGGATGTGGCTCATTCCCCCACCCAATCCTCGAGAGCTGCAGGTTTTCGTTCGCTCCTCAGACCGCCTCTCAGCCCTCTCGCTGCCCCGGTGAGCGTTTTCTTACCTAAGCAACTTTGCTTCCCCTCCCCCCGCCCGTCTTGGTACGGCCTGTCCGGCGTTCCATTCCCCCCCCCCTTCCTTCCAGGTTGGTTCAGCCCCTGTCTACTCCGGGGTGGTGCTTAGCCGGCGCCAGACCGACCCTCGACTTCGGAGGGGCAGTGCAGTACCTCTGGGCGCTTCTTCTTCGTCTTCTTCGGCTTCCTCAGCCTCCTCAGTCCCCTTACCCTCGACTGGGACCCGAGATCTCGGTGTATGCCCCAGCCCTGACCCCGCTCGAGATATGTCTACCCCGGCTCGGCGGCGCCTCATGCGGGACTTCAAGAGGTAACCGACAAGGAACGCGGCGGCCGGGGGGCTGGCAACGGGACGCAGGGCGGGTCCCGAGGCGGGCAGGGGGCTGAGGGCGGCCCGGACCGACACAGCTGCGGGATCGTAGGGCCCCTGTCTGTTTCCCTAAAGGTTACAGGAGGATCCTCCAGCCGGAGTCAGTGGGGCTCCGTCCGAAAACAACATAATGGTTTGGAACGCGGTCATTTTTGGGTGAGTCTGCGTTCCGGCCGTTGGCGACGGATGGGGGATGTGAGGTGGCTCTGCCTGCTCTCTGGGACCGGCCCCTGTGGAAGGCAGAATGGGCAAGGGACAGTGTTGGGGTCTGGCCGGGCCTAGGTGCCTCCCCGGAGCCTCTGCCTCGATTAGCTCAGTTCCCGCTGCCAGGGGAACCGTTTGGGGTTCTCAGGGGGGCGGGGCGGGGAGTGGTGGTGGCGGTGGTTAGGCGCGGCGGCCTGCACTCGGTGTCTGAGCCTAACACGTCCATTTGTAGTGGCTTTCCGACCCAGGAACCGGTGTTTTAGCGGAGGTGGAGTTGGCAGAGCCCAAAATAGCCATCTCCTAAAATGAACCAGGGAGACGGGAACCCCTTAAGCGAGCACTGACTTGTTTTTCTCTGTGTTGCAGGCCTGAAGGGACCCCGTTTGAGGATGGTAAGAGAGTTTCTTTAGACACACCTTTCAGGAGCCCGATCATCTGGGGAAAGGGTTCCTAGGCATCCTGGAAGTGCCTCCTACTTAGGAACCTGCTTCTCCCTAGCCTCTGCCTACTAAAGGCTTGAGCGGAATCCAATATGTGGCAGGTTGTTCTGGCTATTGTCTGCTTGATTAGAAGTGCACCTTTTTTCTTGCTTCTTAAAAAAAATCTGGGTAAGGCAATCACTTTTTTAAAGGAGCATCATAATGCACTGATATTGAGGACTTTCCAGGTCTGGGCTGTGATCTGCAAAATTCAACCCCCTTCAAGATATTGAGTTAGTACTATTCCACCCAACCACTTGCTGATAGCCTGAGAGCCCCCAGAGACCATCTGGTTACCATTCTACCACAAGGGCAGGGATCGTGTACAGCAGGTGTTTATATGTTTGTTGGATGTTGAATAGATGCAAGCATCCCTTGCAAACAACTATCTGGTTTCTACAATCTGGCAATAAATGCCTGTCAGCTTTAATGCTCTAAAATGGTTTCTTAGTGGCCAGTTTGAGTATAATATGGTTTCTTATTTTTTAATGCGTTTTCAGAGAGTTAGATTTGACTTGAAAAACACATGTTACTCGCTTTTAAAAGATTTTTTACAACTTTCTATTTTGAGGTAATTATAGATTCATGGGCAGTTGTAATAAATAATACAGAGAGACTGTATATCCATCACCCACCTCCTCCTCTGGCAACATCATCAATGACTCTATTACAATATCACAACTAGGAAATTGACATTGATATAGCTTTATGTGCACTCTATTGTGTGTGTGGTCGATTTTTGAAAATTTAATTCATTTAAAAGATGATTAAAAGCATTTGAACTTCTGTTTGACATCTTTAATATTTGACACATCTTATAAAAAGAAAAGGATCTTTCTGTTATTCTTTTCTCAGTGACTTATCTTCCTTCGGTCATGTAGCATTTGAGATACACACACACACACACATGCACACAAAACTCAGTTTGAAGATGGGAAAAAAAACATTTTTACGAGCTTCTAAGTACATACTTATGTTATCAAGTTGGATTGCTTTTTGTTGCTGCCAGTCCACAAGATGTTGTGAGGTAGGTCAAGAACAACCAATTCTGTAATTTGTCTCAAATACCCAGATTTCTCTAAAAGCCTGCAGACAGTCACTTGAATACTTTTAGCTTCATGTCTATCTTCACTCCCTGGGTAAATATTACTGCTCTCCAGTGCTGCGATGAAAAGAAATGACAGCAGGAGGGAGGGATCCGAAAGGCACACTACTTTGCTGCAGCATATCATTTGAACTGATCCATAGCCAGACTTCTGTTCCATGGCATCGGTGCTGGTTCTTCCTGCCTAAGCTCTATGTGCAGATTAACTGCGTATTTGCTTTAGTTTCAGCAGGCTTTGTTTTCATTGGCTTCTCCCCCCCCCCTTTTAGACCTCTTTATGCTGGGCACAGCTTTACTAAAAGTACATCACTTTGCTAGGGGTTGGCTACTTTAATATTTCAAGGGTGCTTCTCTTGTTCTAAGTGGTATGAATTGAACAGGTACTCATGGGATCCATTATATACCTGGACTTCCCCTCTTGACATTACTGCCTCTATTTTTGATAATGTGTATCTCCACCCTGGCATTACTGAAAGGAATTACTCAGACTAAATGACAGTACTCTTTTTCTGATCCATTCTGTTGAGCAGTCTGCTATCCAAGAATGCTCCCCTCAGGTGTCTAGAACACCAACTGTGGATACAAAGACATTTTGATCATTTGTTAATACCCTTCATTTCTGGTTAGGGGGTTTACTTGGAAAAGACTGATTTGGGACAAGTGGCATAATTGATTTTGCTGTTTCCAATGTATTATATAAACTAGCAGTCTCAAAACTATTTTTGCTGCTTCCTTGTGAACCGTTTGTTGTGGAAGTGTCTGGAATACCCAGGCCCTAGTTAAAGAGGTGAAATCGTACCAAAAGCAACTCTGATTTAACTTCACGCACTGGAGGTAAGAGGAAAATGTTTCCAAGAGCTCACACTACCAAACAAAGGGCGGGGGCGGGGAGGGGCAACGCTTCCTGATCAAAGTGTTTGGCTTTGTGTGCTGAATGCAAAGGCTATGGAACAAAGCATTCTCCATCACATCATCACCTAAAAATTATTAATAGACTTAGTAAGATACTAGTATTTGCTTTTTATAATAGATGTATTCTTAAGAATTTGGGTGTAAGATTCTTTTCTTAAATAAATCTCTTAAAAATCCATTTAAGGGTATTTTTAAAGTAAATAAAGCCTGTGATAAAATATTTGGGCCCTATCTTCAAAATCAGAATTTTTAGTTATCAAAAAACAATGTTTTTAAGTTCTGTACTTTGCCTTCTTCTCAGGCATCACAATGTGATGGCCAAATGGCAGAAAATGCCTACAGAGGTGTTTTCTTTGGCCAACCCAGTCTTTTCAAAAGTTTCAATTTGTGAATGTCTTTAGCAGAAGACACACTCTTTAGTTTAACCATATCACTTCCTATTGCCATACACCAGCCATTTAACACATTTATATAACTTTCCTGGTTCCTTACAATATTTTGGCCTCCTCAGGCACTTGAACAAAATCAGTACAGACTGTTTACTATGGTAAGGCTTACATTTTATTTTTGATATATTTTTTTTATTTTTAGACAGAGGGGAAGGGAGGGAGAGAAACATCAATGTGTGCTTGCCTCTCGTGCGTCCCATACTGGGGACCTGGCTTGCAACCCAGGCAAATGCCCTGACTGGGAACTGAACTGGCGACCCTTTGGTTCACAGGCCAGCACTCAGTCCACTGAGCCACACCAGCTAGGGCGGTTTTCGGTTATTTTAAAACCTAGCTTTCTAAATATTCAGAGGATAAGCTCTAGTCTCCATTGCATAATATTAATTCTAGGGTTTTAAATATAACATTTATTTTGGATCTCAAAAATTGCATTGAGGGTTATACTAAAGAGGTTCTCATTATTTAATGTGGCTAGAAATAAGAACTACTAGCTTGTAAAAATGTAATTTGAGTAAGACTTGAGTAAGTCCTAATTTATATTTGAGTAGCCATAGTGAGTTGTTTCACTTCTCAAGATATTAAACAAGCTGGTTTAAAAGAGTTGACTCTTTGGTAGCTAGGTAAGCACCTTGCTGAACTTCTGAGCAAGTATTAGGCAGAAAGCTCAACTTAAAAGTTTTGAGAGCCATCAACATAGATACTAAACTGCATTTAACTGTGTTTGATGTAGGTCAGAAATAAAGTCCTATTTAATACTTGAATACATTTATTGTATATTTTTTATTAAAGTGAAATTTGGTTTGAGATTTTGCATCCTTCAGCTGGGTCTAGAGATGTAAAACTTCAGAATTATGAACATTTATAGAGCATTTGTTTTGTGTCACTGTACACATTTCCTTATTTAAACTTTACAACAATGTCATGTGGTAGGTACTATTATTAACCCCATTTTACAGATGAGGAACTTAAGGTTTAGTCAAGTTGAGTGGCTTCCCCAAGGTTTCACAACCAGTAAGTAACACAGCAAGGATTTGAGCCCAGGTCTGTGTGCCTTCAAAGTTTCACTTATGTCTGCCTCATGTGCTGTTTTACTGCCTTTAGGTACGATATTTAATGCTGGTTTTAATTCAGAGTTCCTGAGAGCTCCAAGCACTATGAAATCTGCCCAGTTTTAGAGCAATTCCTAGATGATAAATCTCTTACCTATAATTTAATTTAATGAGATTTCAGAATGGAGCCAAGTGTGTGTGCACTTGAGATACATAAGGAAGCTCAAGGTTCTGAACTCCAGCACTGATTCCCACTTTTTCTTGCATAATAACATCAATAATATTAAAAAGGAAGAATATGCTTTCTTCCTCAAAAGGGGAAGATTTATGACCAAGTCGTGGTAAAGGTGAGGTATGTTCTGATGGACTATAGCAGGGGTGTCAGACTCATTTTCACCCGAGGCCACATCAGCCTCGCAGTTGCCTTCAAAGAACCAAATGTCATTTTAGGACTGAGTAAATGTAACGCGTCCTTAACTGTTAAGAAGTTGAAATTACAATTCAGCCCCTTGAAAGCAACCTCGAGGATGATGTGGCCCCCGGTGAAAATGAGCCTGACACCCCCGGACTAGAGCATGTTTGTCTATTCCAAAATATTTTACTTTGTGTCCTAAGGAAATAACGATCATTTGGGTTAGGGTTAAGGTTAGAGACTATGTCTCTAAATGTTGCATTTTAAAGTAGCCTCAAACTTTGTGTCATTTACATACCAATAGCAACTTTGTTAGCAAGTTGTTTCCTATCAGCTTGCTGGTAGGAAACAAACTTTTGGGTCTTGTTCTATGTAATGGTAGCAGTAAAGTGATTGTAGTCTTCTCTTTTCTTATTTAAGAGGTAACAGACCTATAAATGGAAGCAAGGAGGAAATAAATTGCCTATTCTGAAGGCGTCAGTAACAAATTGTACTCTTCTCTGAAGTCTGATCAGTTGTATTAGAATAAGTGATTTATTAAATGTACCAGAGAAATACAGAACATGTGTCACCTTATACCAGATAGTAACTGATTTTGTAAGTTTATTTGAAGAGCTTTCAGTCAGGAAAAAATAGTTGCCCAACTGTTTTTCTTGAATTTATTAAGCCAAATTTAAAATAACATTTTGAAGGAAATCATCTCCCCAACTAACACCATCCTACAATTCCTGAATGAGATCTAGCTTGTCCTTCTAAGTCTATCTAACCTAGTATGCTGTAGGGCTTCCTGCTACATATTCAAGAAAAATAAATTTATTTTAATAGTAGCCTAAACCTCATTAGAAAGATAATTTTTTCTGGTGACATGAATGTAATCTAATGTGATTTTTAAATGATTTCTGCCATTAATTCCCTCCATTAGTGTGAATAATTGAGTTGATTTTATAGTGAAGTACATTGTGAGTCATAGTTAAGGGTTTTGAAAGAGACTATGACGTTTTTTCTGGCTTGCATTCAATTACATTTTCATTACAGAGTTGCCATTACATAAAAAGGAAACAGTGAACACTTTTATACCTATTCTCTTCTATTTAAAAAAATAATAATTTGATTACTGATTTGTGTTTCTAGCATTGATTTTTGAACCTTTGTAATCCCATTCTCTCTAGTCCATTAAAAAAATCTCTGGAGAGTTTAAGATGGCAGTTGATTCAGATAGGCCTTTAAGGTGTTCCAGTTTTCTAAAGGAAGGCCAAATTTTGGCTCTGGTTTGTCATTTTAAGGATGTCTTCAAAATCTACAGAGGTTAAAAGCCATCCTATAGGTAGTAATTTTGAGTTTAAGATGGCTGTATTTACAACTGGGGGAGAATAATGTCCAAATAAAGATCATTTTTGGGTGGTGGTTCTTACAATATCTGTCCAGTTTTGGAGCAATTATATCTCTCACTCAGTCTCCCTGTATCTTTGCATTATTTCCTTTAACATTTGAGAAAAGATCACATGGCATTAAGAATAAAGTACTACTGAACACACTGATAACTATGTTTTCTTAAACCTGTCTTTTCTAACTACAGGAACATTTAAGCTTATAATAGAATTCACTGAGGAATATCCAAATAAACCACCTACGGTTAGATTTGTCTCTAAGATGTTTCATCCGAATGGCAAGTATCACCCTTTTTTAAAGATTTCATTTATTTACTTTTAGAGAGAGGGGAAGGGAAAGAGGGAGAGAAACATCAATGTGTGGTTGCCTCCCATGTGGCCCCCACTGGGGACCTGGCCCCCAACCCAGGCATGTGCCCTGACTGGGAATCTAACCAGTAACCCTTTGGTTCACAGGCCGGTACTCAATCCACTGAGCCACACCAGCCAGGGCACAAGTATCACTTTTAATACAGCATTTAAAACTACTACACTGTTTATTAGGGAGGTATTCCACACTTCCTATGGATTTGTCTGTGGTACCTGAGTGTTTAGGCATCCTGCTGTTTGCTGAAAACTGAACTTGGTCATGGTACTCTATTGCTGTCTAAGCTACAGTCCTAGAACTAGAGCAGGGAAGCTACTTTGCTTTTTCTTGGATGCAGATCAGAATTGCCATGGAACATTTTAGAAACACAGATGCTCTAGCCCCACTCTAGACCTACTGAATGTCAGACTCAGTGGTTGAGGGCCAGCTAAATAATAGTATATTGAAAAAGCACCACCAGTGATTCTAACTTAACATTTTCTTTTTTTTTTCCTAGTAGTAAGCCTAGAACAGCTTGTCTTTTAAAAAAAGATTTTATTTATTTTTAGAGAGAGGGGAAGGGAAGAGGAAAGAGTAGGAGAGAAACATCAATGTGTGGTTGCCTCTCATGTGTCCCCTACTGGGGATCTGGCCTGCAACCCAGGCATATGCTCTGGCTGGGAATCGAACCGGCGACCATTTGCTTCACAGGCCCGTGCTCAATCCACTGAGCAATACTAGCCAGGGCTAGAACAGCTTGTCTTTTATTCAGGTTAATAAAGTATTTTCCAGGGTGTCAGATAGTATCTTCATGCCGACATGACACCTTGTGAAATCTGAGCTATCTTTTGTTAGTTCGTACAGCAGATACAGTTTACAAATTTGATGGAATGAATTTCTCAAAAGTCTGTGGAGGGCTAGGGACCCTGTTACAAAGTGTTATGATTTCCTGGACAATGGAGCACTCTTTGGAAGAACGAACACTAAATATCTTAGTTTTCTACTGATTACATTTGATATTCTATCATCCTGATTATTTCACTAGTGATGCTTATAACTCTTTCTAGGGAGGTAACTGAGAAAGCAGATCAGGAAATGTTGTTAAACCTCAAAGGCAAAGTATTCTTGACTATATTTGTCTTGACTATGCCATTGAGTTTTGCAGTTTCATTATGGTTAACGTACATACTTCTCTCCTCTTAGTCTATGCAGATGGTAGTATATGTCTGGACATACTTCAGAACCGCTGGAGTCCAACTTACGATGTGTCTTCCATTTTAACATCCATACAGGTAAATTTTCCTTCATGTCACTAACTATGGCATTTTATATGTTTATATTAGCGGTTGAATTGCTTTTGAAAGTTGTAACTTAGGGGAAAGGGTAGGTCATTAAGACCTAAGCCTCCAGAAAATATATGTATTTGCCTAGCTAGTAGGAAATTAATTTTAGATTAGTATGTTAGCTGTTACGTAGGACAATTCAATTGAGTGTCTTAAAATATATATATATTTTGTGTCAAAGAACTGACCTTTTACAAATTGTCTTTATAGTCTCTATTGGATGAGCCCAACCCCAATAGCCCAGCAAACAGCCAGGCTGCTCAGCTGTACCAGGAGAACAAGCGGGAATATGAAAAACGCGTTTCTGCAATAGTAGAACAGAGCTGGCGTGATTGTTGACTCGAGTGCAACAAAAGAAGAGGCTGGGCATAAGAAAAATATACACCGATGTGTTTGTCACCTTCTTATTCCTCAGTGTCATTACATTTACTTCATTAAAAGCAAAATAGTTATCGTGCTGTTTCCATCTTCCCTCGCCAAACTTTTCCTACCCCATCTTCTCCTTGAACATCAGAAAACACCCTCTATGAGATCAAATGTACTGTACCTGGGTTACGTGCAAAAATGACTAATGCTTAATTCCTTTTCTGTTGTATCTCATCTCCAGCTTTAGGGCAGTATTTTGTTCCCGTACTTTACTCTAAGCTTAAATTAATTGCTATACAAATGGTGCCTCTGCGTAGCTTGATGACCAGGATGTTATTTTTAACAAAACGATTGCTGAAGTGTTTCATTCTAGTGGAAACACTTGTGTTGCATTTAGGAGTGAATGGAATATAACCTACGGAAAACAGGGAAAGAAATCCATATAAACATCCATTTTGAAAGAGAAAGTTAAAAATGCTGTTTCTAAAATCTGACCAATATAAATGACCAGATGGTTTTTTACTGGTAGGAAGGAGAATGTTAAAGGGCTCAGCAAAAGGAGTACAGCAATGGTAGTAACTGACACATCCTCTCCTTGCAAGATACTGGGCACACCCATGCCGAGTTTCAGACCACAGTCAGCCTTCTGTATTTGCAGGTTCCACATCCACAGATTCAACCAACCACAAATCGAAAATATTCGGATGCAAAAATGTTATATTGTTGCTGGTGTGTG
This sequence comes from Artibeus jamaicensis, assembly GCF_021234435.1. NCBI lineage: Eukaryota > Metazoa > Chordata > Mammalia > Chiroptera > Phyllostomidae > Artibeus > Artibeus jamaicensis. The sequence goes on along the minus strand of NW_026521327.1, from coordinate 375,539 downwards.
TGCTAGATAGTTAAGCCTCTGATTGATGTGTCTGTAGTGATGGATACCTAGGGATGACTATTCTGGAAATCTGGGTTTCTGCTTTTTAAAGAGGTGTGGGAACAGAGGGATGGAAATAATCATTAGCTTTTAAGGTAGGGAGGGTTGGTGATCCTTTAATCTTTTCAAAGGAGCAGTGCTACCTTAGATGAACAAATTTATAATCCCCCCCTCATTTTTCAGAGTTTTAATTAACCCAATGAATGGGGCATATCTGTGGCAAACTATTTTCCACTCAAATCTGGGGTTAATGCTGCATGCTTTAGTTTCTTTTTCCCCCTCTCAGTGTTATAAGAACCTTAAGATCAATGTTTGCAACCTCTCTTTGGATATTTATACTTTTAAATAGATAGTATCTTTAAGTAGCAGTGTGGGACAAGGCTTGTATATGTTTTGTCTAAATGTTCCATTGTCACCTTTTGTGCATTTTATCACTCTGCTCACTCTAACTTTGCACAAGTAACCCATGTAAAAACTGTACATTTTTCAAAACTTGTAAATAAAAATAATCTTAAAATCTTGTAGTCAAGGTATAATTATATTTTAGCTCAGCATGAACTTTTAGTATTATTATTGGAATCACATATCTACTCATCTCCCCCTCCTTGAAAGAAACATTATGGTAAAAGCAAAAATATAGATTCTAGGAGAGGGAAAATAATAGATACTATTGAAGAGGACCTTTTTTCTTTTCAGTCATAAGTGTTAATGCTTTTTAAAAAATATTTTAAAAGAATTTAAAATTTAAATAAAGCAAAGCTACTTCAGCCTATATTATGACCAAAGGAATGAAACTATGGTTAAGGGGCGGTGGGAGAATAAACCTGGATATTTTCCAGCACCCTCAGAGACCAACACCTAAATTGTTGATCCCGACATTCACCTCTTTTAAAAATCCCTAGCTTAAAAACAAACAGTAATAAATTACTACAAAGTGTTATTTTCAGTCCTGTGTAAAGTTTGGGCATACAGGTATCAGTCAAGTTATCTTGCTTAAACAAAACTCTTCTAAGAGGCAACCTATTTCTTTTTAAACAGCAAGGACTGTGACTTTGTGGAAACTTACCTCTTTGGGGGCATGGACTAACACAACTAAATCCCTACAGTACGTATATATCCATCCATCTTTTCAGACTGCAGTTAACGGCAGCTCAACGTGGAGGAGCTCATTCTACACTGACCATATTAATTGGTTTGTTTCACCTAGGAGCAACATCCTTAAACATGATTACTTCCCCCCCTTAAGTCCATTTCTGCTTCAAGTAGCAACACATTAAACTGATCTCCACTTGATACATTAGTTTTCCATTAATTTTTAAAATACTTTTGTGCCTAGGTATCTTATGGATACTGTTAATCACACTTAAATTAAGGTTGAGATCAAGGATGTGCAGATATATTTTTTTCTTTTGTACACCTCCTGAGAAACACTACTCTCAATTTCTTTCATGGGCTCATCCTTTTAAAACCTTACAACAGCATCGGGCTGACTTCCCAAAGCATCATACCCATGGTAAAAGGTAGCAGAAACCATTTGTTTGACATTTCATGCTAATTTGCCCTTTTTTGTTTACAATAATTTTTTAAAAAAACAAATGCCGCAGGCTGCCTGCATATAATTATGCAAATAATAATTATAAAATAAAAACAGGTTATGTGAGGTCCCTTTTCAAATGACAATCAGATCTGAACTTGAGTCAATTCTGCACCTGCTGATGTGGGAAAGGGGGTATGATGAAAAACAAAAGTTATAATTAGAGTCCTTTATTTAGGACCCATCTACAGCTCCAGGGATTACTCACAGCAAAGTGATGCACTGCATACTACTAATAAAGCACCCCAATAGAATGCATGAAATTTACATTTATTTTGCAGTCAAAGGGGAGAGGAAAAAAAATCTAAGATCTGTGAAACTCAGTGATTGATATATATGTTACATATATATACTGGGAACAGTATCTTCGTATTACATATTTAAGTAACTCCAATAAAACTTGAAGCTGCTCATGTACTTCTGCAAGGTTACTGGGTTAGAAAGGACTATTTCAAGGAAAGGGAACCCTGGCTAGTGTAGTGCAGTGGATTGAGCACGGGCTGTGAACCAAGGAGTTGCCAGTTCAATTCCCAGTCAGGGCACATGCCTGGGTTGCAGGCTAGGTCCCCAGTGGTGGCCACGTGAGAAGCAAGCACACACTGATGTTTCTCTCTCTGTTTCTCCCTCCCTTCCCCTCTCTCTAAAAATAAATAAATAAAACCTTAAAAAAGGGGGAAACACAGGAACCAATGGGGACAAAATAGAACAATAAGGTTGTCCACAGCTCATTCTTGCCAAACCCATTTCTCAGTATACTTTATTTTCAAATCAGAGTCAAGTGACTTCACCCTGTTTCCATGTCAAAACCAAAGCTGCTCTAAGAATTTGGGAAATCTGGACCCTCAAATCCAGAATCAGATATATACTTGGCCCAATTACTCAGGAGCCTTAACTATAACTACATTAGTATTCTGTTCTATTGAACTTACCTAAATAAACCAGATTTATATATAACATTTCCCTACCCACCCCCCCCCAAATCATTTTGGGAAAAGGAAAGAAATGTAGAAAGAGAAATGAGTTTAAACTCTTTAACCCCCAAAGCCACTTTTACTCAGGAGATTTGAAGGATGACTTCTCTAATTTACTAATTGAACCATAGCTTCTCAAAGTTGGTATGAGCCTTACAGATAAAAAAAAAATCCTATAAAAAATGAGAAGAATAAACTATTGTAAAAAAAAAAGTAAAAAAAAAATCCTATAAAATCTATAAACTTTTTAGTTACCTTTCCCACTGTTAAAACATTAAGTGCCAAATAAAATGCACATCCTCCTACCAGCATTAGGAAAGGCCACACACTGTAGGGAGTGGAAAGTAAGTATCACAGTGTTAGTCACTGTAGGTGAATCAAAGTTAGGGAGATCTCAGTATAAAAATTAATTCCTTTATATTAAAAAAAACTGACTGAACTACAATGGACAGCTTGTTATTTTTCAACTTTATTTTACAGATTTTGTTTATTTTTTAGAAAGGAGAAGGGAGGTTAGAAAGAGAGGGAGAGAAACATCAGTGTGTGATTGCGTCTCGCACGCCCCCTACTGGGGACCTGGCTTGCAAACCAGGCATGTGCCCTACACTGGGAATTGAACCAGGGATCCTTCAGCAGGTCGGCACTCAACCACTGAGCCACAACCAGCCAGGGTTACAATGGACAGCTTCTTAATGTAAAATATAAAAAAGAGGGGAAATGACATTTCTATTTATTGTGGGCCAATTAAATGACAAGTGGGGTGCTAAATGTTTTCAGACACTATAAACAATCCAATTGTTCTAAATAGTTCATGGGGGGTGTTTAACTATCAATATTAATATTCATCTCAGAATATTAATTGTGTGAATATTAATACTTGATTTACCTGAGATACAAAAACAAAATCACATAAAATTAAACAGCCTGCAGTTCAGTTGCAGCCAGCATATTGGTTCACAGGAAAAACATGATGGGTGACGTATTAGCTGTTCCTATGTGCTAAGTCATTATGTTCATCTACGTGTGCTCTGGTGTTGAAATACTTTGTGCAAATGCCACTTCCCCTCTCCAAAAACCCACAGTGTCACTACTAGGCTGCTGCCCAGAAATAAGCACACCACCATTTTGATCAACTTCGGCTCCTTTTTATTCAGGAAGCACACACTAATTCTTTTTATATACTTTCTTTTTACATTCCAGGAATAAGCGAAAATAGCCATTTTAAATATGTTACAAAGTTGGCTTTTGGAGCTTAATAAGCTTTTTGAGAGAAGGACCAGCCAACTGACCTTTTCATCAAAGTACCAATGTATCTTCAGTCTTTTACCGAGCTCTGCTGCAGCTCTGGCCGCCTTGGATGTGCTGTACATCCAAACCGTATGAAAGCTACAAGGGGAAGTTGCTGTGAGTCTCTCTGCAAGGCACCAAGAACAAACAGCTCCAGCTTCCTTTCTTCAGATTAAACGAAAGTTTCTGAAACTTTTCGAGTGCTCTCTCAAGTAGTGCTCTCTCAGCATGAAGACTTTTTGTTAAAATTGATATATCACAAGGTACAGTAAATCACTTCCAATATTCTGAAAACCACATGGTAGAAGTTATAAATAAGTGAACACTAAAATTACTTTAAGAAAGTTTTACATCATTTAGTCTGTAAGGACATTTACACGTACAGCACAATTTACTGTTAAACAGCTATAACTGGCTTCACAGAAAGATGAAAATAGATAATACAAAATGATCTGACATCATAAATCTGGAATTAAGACTGTGATTTTCTGGTAATTCATATCAACCTCACATATTGTTGCAGAGTGCTGTGCTATGCCCTTTAAAATGGGGGCTTCTTTCTCAGGGTGAAATTCCACTTGGATCTGCGTTCTTGCTTTGTACAAACGACTAAAATCTGGGGGCACAGCAATATCAAAGACACAAACGGTAATTGCACAATATCATCTGCTGGATTAAGCTAATACAAGTGGACAGAATTTTTCAGGTCCCAATATCTAATAAAGCACTATATGAAATGAACAAGGTGAAACATCTTAAGAATGATTATACTCTGCAACAGGAACATGTAGCATTTCTGTAATTCATAAATATGCCTCACTAGGCATTTACAAAATAAGTTAGTAAGAGCTAATTTGCTTGAGGCATCACAAGCTCATAATGCCCCACTTGGCCTTCCTGTTTGAGCTGATCTAGTAGGTCTTCCTTCCGTCTTTTTCTACCTACCACCAGGTACCTATCATGGCCTACCCCATGAGACTTACTCTTAAGACCATACTTCTGGGCGATCTGATGTATTTGCTTCCGCTCGTCATTAGTCAGCTCTGTAGAAAAAGTCAAATCCGTGTGGCTCTCGGAGCGGGCGTAGTTTCTGATGATCTGTTCAATATCTCTCTTGGCAATTTTATTTACCCTTTCTACATCAAGACCAAGCCCTTCCCGCTTATGCTGCTCTTTGACAGAGATTGGTTCCCGAATGCCCTCGCCAGATTTCCCTAAACCACCACCCGTCCAACCCATCTTTCTCAGCAGCTGATTACCTATGTTATCTTCTTTGATTTGTTGTTTGTAAGCCTCCTCTGCTGAGCGGCCCTGAATTTCATTTCTTGAAATCACATCTTCAACAGCTCCTTTCTTCAAGTTGTTAATGACAGTCGGCTGGGTCTTTTTGAGGGTTTTCACAGCTTCCCCAGCAGCTTCGTATTTGACAGTTTTCTTCACTCCAATTGCTTCTGCAATTACTTCACTCTCTAGAATCACCTTGCATTTCCATCGGAGGCCTGTCATTCTTTCATAGACATATTCAACTGTCATTCGGTTAAACTGAGCTGTGTCGTTGAGCGTGCACACAGGATTGGAAGAATTCTCGTAAACTACAAGATCCTTTATATCTTTCTTCTTGCCAGATCCCCTGGGTGAAGAGCCTGTTTGGCATTGTGAACCTTTGACAGATGGGTAAGTGGGTTGTGTTTTTTGAAGGATTTTCAAGGCCTCATCGGCAGCTGCATGTTTACTTGTCTTTTTGGTTCCATAACCTTCAGCTAAGCAATGATCTTGCAAAAACACTCGACAACGCCACGTGCGATTTGGCATCATCTCATATTTGTACTCAACTGACATTTTGTTGTATGAGGCAGAATTGTTAAGGATACCAATTGCATCGTTTGCGTTTTCTGTAAGCACAAAATTGGTCCAATGTTTGGCGGAAGCATTAAAAATCGGCTGCCCAGAGGCATCTTTAGCCAGCACCACCAGCTCTTCTGGTGGTTTCAGAGCTGGAGGAAATTCATACGAAGGCATGCCAATCTGACACACCACCAGGTCCTCTCCAATCGTGTGCTTGAATTTCCGTCGGATAACCCTAACTTCAATACGTTTCTGCAAGAGTTTCACAGCTAGCTCAGTAGCTCGATCCCTGGACCCATTCTTGCTGCCAGCATAACCTGTAGTTAAGTAGATATTTTGGCATCTAACTTCACAAGCGTAACCATCTGTTAGGAGTTTTTTATTTTTGGGGATGTCAGCAGGAGGGATTTCTTTTAAAGGAGCATATATATACTCAGGATTGGTTTTACATGCCTGAATACAACGAGTTAACATGTATGTGTAATTAATTTTATCAGATCCGGAAGTCATCTCTGGATTAGAAAGGTTGTTCCAGATAGTCGCTGTTAATTTCTCAATAAAATACTGCTTCTCGGCTACCACTGACTCAGGAAATGTCTGTGATGGTGAAGGCTCAGAAGGTGACTGAGAGTCTGCCTGCTGTGATGTGCTGCTTGGGGCAGGGTTCCCACTGTCAAAATACATGCTGGCTGTTACAGGCTGGTCTTTTGTGAAAATAAATCCTGATGAATCACAATACTGAGAATTCCCATCTTGTGTACTGAAAGAGTCTTGAGTATAATCTTGGTAGATGTTTCTCGGCATGCTGGCAAAATGTGTTTGTTCATTTACCTCTTTTGTTTGAGGGCCATAAGGATCTTCCTGTCTTTCATCTTTTGAACTACTAGCTACAAAATGTACAGGCTCAAAACGAGGTCTCACATGGAATTTGGAACCGGCTTGCTTTTTAGGAGGATTTTGACCTATAGAATGAGTGAAATTTACAATTCATTACAAAGGGAATTTAAAAAAAAAAAAACCAAGCAGGAAAATAGTACCAACCATATTATTTGCGAGCTGCATTGTTGGTACGAGATACTTCCCATCACAAAAAAACTTCAGGTTATTTAGGTGAAGGGATTCAAATATCAGTGTAAGGTTCCAATAAGGAGGTAATGCTTCCTGTCCTTCCACGTGTAAGGGAAGGGACTTGATAGAAAATATGCCATTGACTCAAGTATGCAGGTCACCACCATGCATGAATGGTAGATGCTTTTGCATCTAATGAGTTAAAGCACAGGTGAAGTGTACTGAGTAAGAAGTTGTTCCAGTATAATCTCATACCACCTGTGCTGAAAAGCTCTCTTCTTAAGGACTGCAAATGGAACAGATGGCTCTACTGCAACAGAGATGATGGCCAGAGGCATTTACAAAGCTTCTCTCTTTTGTATCAGAGGTGAGTGACTCTGTGATGGTGCTTTACATAGTTGTGACTAAAAATCAAATAAAAATAATTATCACAAGATCCCAAAGGTTTTCAACTTCAAAATCTTAATTCTGACCTATTCTGCACAAAAGAGTGTTTGCTATGTTTTATTTCTAGAACTAGCAACAGCTGGAAACTAATGATTTATGAGGGATATCAAATTTAAAGCTATGGAAGAACTCTGTTGAGGCTCTACCAGACACGAGAGCTTCCTCCCTATAACACTGTTCGGTAGAAAGCTGGTCCATCTTGGACCCATCCAGGAGGATTTAGTTACCTAGATGCTCAAATGATCAGAGTATAAGGTATTTCTATTTAGAGGGAGGTTCATGGCATGGGCTTCGAGGACAGCATTAAAGCATGACTTCAGTATTCTTAGGCTTTAGTTCTATTTAGCACCCTCAAAAAAAAAACTGCACACAACTAAAAGTTAAAATTCTTTTACAGTTGTGTAAGGTCCAAAATTACCAATGTTACTTAAAATCATATAGCGCACTAATATGGTTTATTTTTTTTAAAAAGGCCATGTAGTTTCTCCAAATTCCACCTTCCAGAAACAGTATACTCACCATCACATGTTGAAAGATGACGTTTTTGACCTTTGGAAGGTTTGGACAGCATCAGATCATATGAAGGCATCTCCCCAATGTCAATACCTTCAGCCATTTGAAGAATTTTTTCCATCAAGCGTGGGCTGTACCTATTTAAATTAATATAATCTACCATTAAAACAGATAAGAATGTAGTTTTTTTTTATTTCTAAATGAGCCAATCTTATCATTGTTCCCACAGGACTTTTTCCACAGACTATCTTGGCTATAAAACTAAAGACTCTTCCCTAAAATACTTACCTATCAAATGAGTAATTATGTTACTGTCATTATAAGACATGCAAACATAGAATCAAGACATTTAAGCTAATACCATCAATAAATCCACAAACAACAAGTGCCAGTGAGGATGTGGAGGAAAGGGAACCCTAGTGCACTGTTAGTAGGAATGCGGACTGGTGCAGCTACAGTGGGAAGCAGTATGGAGGGTTCCCCAAAAGTTAAAAATGGATCTGCCTTATGACCCAGCAATTCCACCTCTGGGAATACATCTGAAGAAACTCAAAACACTAATTTGAAAGAATATGCGTACCTCTATGTTCACTGCAGCATTACGAGGGAGGAAAAAACAGAATTATATTGCAGAAGATGGGCCCCTTGTAGTACAGGCTTCCCCCACTAGGTGAGTGTTCTAGGAACCCATCTGTATCCATGTACCAGCTGGCGTTGTTGTGAGAGGCCGTGTTCAGCTTCAGTAAAATTTTTTTGAAGATTCTTTCAACACCTTTGCCCATTTCATGATGGGTAATTTACGACCACATCTGCCCACACCATGCTGAGTGTTCAGCAGTTTTTGACCAAAAACAGCATGACCCCCATGCCCCACCCTCCCTGTTCACCCAATCTCATCCCACATGACTTTTTCGTGTTTCCCCAGATGAAAAAAAGTCCTCAAAGGGAAACATTTTGCCGATGTGGAACAGATGAAACAAAAAAAAAAGGCAAAAGCACTAAAAGGTATCAAAATCAATGAGTTCAAAAACTGTTTTAAGCAGTGGGAAAAAAGTCTCGATAGGTGCACTGCATCGAATGGATAGTAGCTGGAAGGTGACTGAAGTTTAAGCAAGTACAAATGAATACACAATTTCTTATAAATAAATTTCATTTTTTTGGGGGGGTAACCCCTCATAATTACAATAGCCAAGATATGGAAGCAATCTAACTGTCTAAGAAAGTGGTTATATATATATAAAATGGAATATTACTGGGCCATAAAATATTACCATATGCGACAGCATGGACGGACCTGGAGGGCATTATGCTAAGTGAAATAAGTAAGGGAAAGACAAACAACATATGATTTCACTTATATGTGGAATCTACAGAACAAACAAAATTCAAACAGACTCAGACACAGAGAGGGGGATATTGATTGCCAAAAGGGAGGGGGATTTAGAGACTGGGTTAAAGAGGTGAAGGGATTAAGCAGTACGAATTGGTAGTTACAAAACAGCCACGGGGGATGTAAAGTCCAGTACAGGGAATATAGTCAGTAATATTGTGATAATTGTGTATGGTGCCATTTAGGTACTGGAAATATTGGCAGAACACTTTGTAAAATATTGGGTTGGCCAAAAAGTCTGTTTAGTTTTGTCTTTAAAATAAAAGACACATTTCCCATTTTATTATTCACCAATAACTTTATTGATTTTGATATTTTGAGTATGGCAGCTATCTCCCGCTACTGGCTTCTAGTGGGTAGAGACCAGGGGTGCTGCTTAACGTCTTCCAATGCATAAGACAGCCCCACAGCAAAAAAATTATTTGACCAACATGTCAATAGTACCAAGAAACTTAACAAACCACTTTGGACACATTCAATCAGTTACAACATGTTTGCCATGCACTACACAAATATTTGTTTCAGTTGCATTTTTACCCTTCTTGAAATAATGAAGTTTAATATGCTAAAAATGTTGCATATTTTCTTCCATTTTCATATATCAAAATGGCTGCACAAAAATTCACCAATTTTGATAAAGTTTTTTTTCATGCATGCTGGTATGACAGCTGTCATAATACATTCTAACACAATTGTTTCAAATGAAGTTAAAGACAACTAAGCCCTACTACAGCCATCACATAGAAAAAAATAGATGAACTTTGTGGCCAACACAATATATGATTATATATATATACTATACTGTATGCCTGAAACTAAATCAAGATAATACTGAATGTATACTGTAAGTAAAAAATAAAATTTAAAGCCTTTAAAAAAATTTAAGCCCAGGCCTTGTCCTTAAGTTTGAATTGAAAGTATCCACATGGCCCTGGCTGGTGTGGCTCAGTGGACTGAGCATGGGCCTGTGAACCAAAGGGTTGCCTGTCTGATTCCCAGTTAGAGCACGTGCCTGGGATGCAGGCCAGGTCCTAAGTAGGGGGCACATGAGGGGCAACCACACACTGATGTTTCTCTCCCTCTTTCTCCCTTCTTCCCCTCTCTAAAAATAAATTAAAAAAATTTTTAAATATAAAAAAGTATCCATGTAAACTCCTGATTTATTTTTTTGCTATCATAGGTGTATATTATATGTAAATAATTACATTTATATATTTTAAAAAGCAGTAAGAATGTTAAGAGCTGCTGGGCTGTTAATATGCAGATGGAGATCTATATCATTTCCCATGAAAAAGAATCAGGGTCCTTAGAGAAATGGCTGATTCCAAGTCTGGGGCATGAAATGTGTAAGATAGACCTGGAAGATATTCTTGTGCCTGAAAACCAGGAAGCTGTCAAAGACTGAATTCAGGAATTGTGTCAAATTGACTCAGCAGCCAATTTGAAGTGCCTGCTACTGGCAAAGTAAGCCAACTGGAGTATCATCAATTAGAACAATGACACCAGTGAATTGAAACAAAACAAATGTTACAAATCCATTAGTTTAAAAAGATACTTACAAACTCATTATTAGTCACCTTTGGAGGATGGTAGAGAAGCGAGTCATTCCAAAAAAATATTAAGGAGGAAAGCAAGTATTTATCTGGCATTTTCCAACCCAATTATACCCAGAGCAACTAAAGAGTTGATGAAGAAAATCTCTCTACAGGAGCAGCCCAGCTAGTAAGTATAGGAATGATAAGACTGCTGCCAGTTTGCAACCGATAATGGAATAATAAGTGATTATCAATGGCTGCTAAGCCTATTAGGTGAAAAGTTGATGGGGAAGAACCCAGAAACCGACCTACACAAACATGCTCAACTGATGGCTGACGAAGCTGCAAAGTGATTGAATGGAGGAAGGGCGGCCTTGTCAAGTGTAGTGCTGAAGTGCGCGGGCACCATCCACAGGCAGCAACCAAACAAAACCTCAGCCTGCACCTCAACCTTTATACAAAAATTACTTCAAAATGCACCACAGGCCTAAATGTAAAATGTAAACCTATAAAACCTATATTAAAATTAAAAAACAGGAGAAAATCTTCAGGGTCTAAGTCTAGGCAAACAGTGACCCCAAAAGTATGATAAAAGGAAAAGCTGATAAAATGACCTTCAAAATAAAAAAACTTTAAGGGAGAAAAACCAGGACAACTGTAATAGCATAATCGATCAACTATAATTTCAAAAAATTAAAAACTTTTGCTCTCAAAAGACCCCGTGAAGAGGATGAAAAGACAAGCTACAAACTGGGAGAAATATCTGCAAATGACACACTTGACAAAAAACTAGTATCTCGTAGAAAGGCCTCTCGGAACTCAACAGTAAAAATATACGTATATATTATATATTTTTTTTAAAAAGACATGAAAAGGTCCAACCAGTGTGGCTCAGTTGGTTGGGTGACATCCTGCAAAGTGAGAGGTCGCTGGCTCAGTTCCCAGTCAGGGCACTTGTAAGAGACAACCAATGGATGTTTCTCTCCCTCTTTTTCCTCCATCCCTTCCCCTCTCTCTAAAAAATAAATAAATAAATAAACTCTTTTTAACAAAGAGTTGTTCTGAAGTTGGCCATTAAGCCAGCTCTTCCAATGATACTAAAAAGATACAAACAGAACATTTCACCAAATAGGAGATACAGATTGCATATAAGCACATTGAAAAGATGTTCAACATCATTAGCCACCAGAGAAATGCAATTTAAAACCACAATGACATATCACTACAAACCTATCACAATGGCTAAAATAAAAAAATAGTGACAATATCAAATGCTGGCAAGGAGGCAGAGAATCTGGATCACTTACAAATCGCTGCTGGGAATGTAAAATAGTATGGCCGCTCTGGAAAACAACTTGGAAGTTTTTACAAAATTAAACATGCAATCACCATATAATCTACCAATTACACTCTTGAGCATTTACCTCAGAGAAATGAAAATGTATGTTCACGCAAAAACCTGTATATGAACGCTCGCAACAGGTATATTTGTAACAGTCAAAAATTGCCATCAGCACAGATGTCTTTCAACAGGTGAGTGGTTAAACTCGGGCACACATACCCCATGGAACCAGCAATAAAAGGGAACGGACACATGCAATATCGTGTATGGGTGGGAGGGAAGCGGATAGGGTTATAAAATGTAATGGATCCTTATGGCATTGGAACTGCTCAATATCTTGACTGTGGTAATGAATATACAAACTTACATGTGATAAAATTATAAAGAACATACACATACAAGTACTAGTAAGACTGGGGGAACCTGAGTAATATTGGTGGATTTTGACAGTGTCATTATCCTGGTTATGATGTTACAGGATAATTTTGCAAAATATTATTGGCAGAACTGGGTAAAGAGTATGGAGTATCTCTTTGTATTATTTCATACAACTGCTTGTGAATCTACGATTATTGCAATAAAGATTTCAATTAAAAAGGTGACAAGGAACATTTTAATATCACTAAAAATGGGACAAGCAGACACATGCCCCCTGATATCCATATCACAAGATAAAGAACTATCTATAAGTGTTCCTGCCCACCAAATAATTGACCCTGAACGTAATCAAGCCCCTAACTCCCAGAAACATGTTAAATTCCATGACGAGAACCTAGCCAGCCAAATCCAGAATGAAGAAAACACTATGTGATAATCCAATTTCTTCATCGAATAAATAACATGAAAATAAAAGGAGCTATGGCTGGTGTGGCTCAGTGGATTGAGTGCTGACCTATGAACCAAAAGGTTGCCAGTTCAATTTCTGTTCAGGGCACATACCTGGGTTGTGGGCCAGATCCAGCCGACTGATGTTTCTCTCACACTTTAATGTTTCTCTCCCTCTCTTTCTCCCTCCCTTCCTCGCCCTCTAAAAATAAATAAATAAAATCTTTTTAAAAAAAGAAAAGGAGAGGGGAAGTGTTTATACGTTAAAGGAAACAGATCAACCAAGAACCTTGTTTGGATCATGAATCAAGCAAACCAACTACAAAAAGACATTTTGGGACAAATGGCAAAAACTGAACATTGGATGATTTTAAGAGATTGTTATTTAGCCTTGGCCAGTGTGGCTCAATTGGTTAGGTGTCATCTGGCAAGGCAAAAAGTCACTGGTTGGAGTTCTGGTTGGGGCACACGCCCAGGTAGCGGGCCTTCCCTGGTTGGGGCATGTGCCAGGGGCAGCCAATTGGTGTTTCTCTTGCACATCAATGTTTCTCTCCCTTTCTTTCTACCTCCCTTCCCACCTCTCTAAAAATAAGTAATTTGTATCGGATATAGATACATACTGAAGTTCTTTCTCACAGGGGGAATGATGTCAAGATTTTCTTTAATACACTCCAGACTATCTCCCCAAACAAACAACTGGGGGAAAGTTAGATGAAAGGAGTAGGAGAGCACAAGAGACTGTCGATAATTGCTGAAGTCCAGTGATGGGAATATGGGTGCTCATTAAACTCTTCTGTACGTGTTTGATTTTTCTATAATAAAGTTTTAAAACACACAATTTTTAAAAAGAGCTTCTTAAGAAGTACATTTGCTGCTTGGCAGGATATCATTTTACTGCACAGAAACAAAAATATGGGCTCAAGTGAAGGTACTGTTATCATAGGGATCCACTCACTCTTCCTATCTCCAGCCTTTCCCAGCCTAAGACCAAACAAGAGACTCCTGGTAGCATTTGGGAAGAAAGTTCTGAAAACAAGTAACTACCACACTTTTACATGAATAGATTCTGAACTTGAAAGGGGGATAACATTTTCCACTTTCAGCACAGTAGTTTGCACACCCACCAGATGTCTTTCTTTGCAAATCGGAGAAGTCAAAACATGGTGGCCTTCTCTGACAAGATTACCGCAAGCAAGCCCAGCTGTAACCTGTACTTCAAATTGGTAATTGCTACAGCTGCTGTTAACACCAGCATTTAAATGCCAAGAGTAATTTTACTTTCATTTACCCTTATCCAAACATCAGAAAGCATAGCCTAAAATGTCATATATTCTATATATCACTTCCATTCAGATTTGGGAGTCCAATTTCCAAGGTACAAGATGAAAACAAGAGATTATGAAAATAAAACAGTGGTCCGTAAATCTCAAAGTGGTAATGCCACTTCTGCTACCAAAATTGGTACTACAACCAAGGTGCTCACCTAGAATTGCAGTCAAAATTCTCCAGACCTTCAATTACAGCCTGATTCCAAATAGGGTATAAAACTGTAAATGGCAAGCACGTCATCATCCAGTGTCTATGAATGATGCATTTGGGGCTCACTCCATTCACACTCACTTTTCTCTCAGGTTTCTTCTGGCATCAGTAATGATTATACCTGCTTACTGTTCCCTATTCATTGTGCCTGCCACAAAATTCATCATCACCCATAGGCTGCAAAAATAAACCCTTGAGTAGGTTGCCAGCACAGTCCGCTTCTCATTCCTTTATTAGGAAGGCCTAGTGTTGAAGAAGCCCAGGCAGCTCAAACAATAATGGAAAAGACCCTATAGTGCCTAACACCTGACTCTCCTAAGAACAATGCAAATAGTAATCTAGAATCTTTAATAAGACCACTAGAATTGCATTCCCATTTTTTAAATTCTCCATAGATTAGCTATCCAGGGATAAAGAAGTAGTTCCACAAATCTGAAATAAGCTAAGACAGTAAAGCTTTCGTTACTGTTTTCTGTAGCATAGTTTTTGCTAGTGGATTTAAAGTAACACCTTTATTCCAGAAGTTTTAGAGAATCCGCCAAGAAAAGCACCTAGTAACCCAAATACTGCTAACTTCACTAATATTTTGGGGTTTATGTTTTATTCCTTTTTCCATGTTTTCCATGCTACTTCCCCCCTTCTCCCACCCCCATCACTATCAGATTATCTATGTTGATTTGCAGTCGGTAAGGGGTTTTCTTGGTTCTTAATTTACTATATTATAAGCTTTTCTCTCCAAGTCATTACCACATGAGACTTAACAGCTATACAGTATTCTATCTTTGGAGGGATCGTGATGAAAAATATCATCAAGGAAAGTCTAATACAGTGATTTGAAGATGCATGCATATTATATATTTAAGTCTGTTAATATATCCATTTGGTTTTAAATGCTTACAAAAGAAAACAAAAATCTCCAGTAAGTCTTTAGGGTTTTCAAAGGCAGCTTATTATTTAGTAAGCTTTTGGAAATCTGGATGCTCTTCAATGGTCCCAGTATGCCTAGCACATAAGATGATTTCTAGTGAACAAAGACATCTGAGTTCATGCATCTCACATTCCTTAACAAAAACAGGTACATATAGGTGCATGCTTAGGATATACGATGGCACCTGAAATTTAATAAATACTCAGTAATAGATGCTTTCAAAAAATGTTTAAGTGTATTCAACGGGGTCTATTAAGTCCAAGTAAAAAAGCTGAGGTTTGAAAACTCAGCAAAGACTAGGATTACCAAGTATAAAATTATATATTTAAAGCTATTCATAAGACTCCTAACATAAGTGAATAACACACAACCAGATTATTGATAAATCTTTTGAAAGCCCCCACTCACTCACACTTCATTAGCTGGTGACCGATGCCCTCTACGTACTATGTGCAAAGTTAGTTTCACAGCATGAGCCCAATGGCATGAGCCTTCCAAACAGTCTCACATCCACAAGGAAGAGACAAATAACCAAGGTGACAAAGCAGGTTTCATTTTAAGGTATATTTTCCTGATCATTAGTATTGCATTAAAGACCAACAGGCCAGGATTCTGATTCTAATCCTAGTGATGAAGAATGATTGGAAAACTGAATGCTCCAGCTAACCAACCAATCTGCTTTGTTAAATAAACACACACACACACACACACACACACACACATTCACACACACATATCTACACACTTATCTATAATGCTTAAGTAAAAATTGCACAGATCCCTAGGCATTCATAGATGTAGTTGATTAGAAGACTGTACTAACTTTTCATTAGCCACAAGATATATTTTAGATATTGCTTGCAGAAAAAATGCTTGACAATTTCCTTTTATAAAACAGACAAATAAAAAAGTGAAGAGAAATAATTTCAGCTATTTGAGCTTCCTGGTTGCTTGGTTTATACTGGAAAATGATGAAAAAGCATATTGGGAAACACTGCTTTATTTACTGTAACCCCTATAAAGCAGTGGTTCTCATAGTGCAGTCTCTGGATGGCATCATTTGAGCATCGGCATCACCTGGGAACCTGTTAGAAATGCAAATTCTGAAATTCTGGGACCCCTACCTCAGACCTACTGAATCAGAGACCCCGGGGATGGGGCCCAGCAATGCATGTTTTTAACAAGCCTAACTAATGATTTCAATGCCTGCTTAAGTTTGAGAACCATGGTTACAGAGTTAAGAACATATTCAAACTTGTTCCTTGAAAAGCACCACTATCACCAACAGGAATGAAACACGGTTTGCTCCTCCTGGTTTCATCTTATGATCAAGTTCTCAAAGATATCTTTGACCTAGGACTTACTTCAGCCCCATCTGACACAGAACACAGAAAGTCCTGCTAAACTGGGGAAAGTGTAATAATTTCTCTTGCTACTATTTACAACCTGTTGTAAAAGTCAAGGGATAGACCTTGAACAAGTAATTAACCATTTAAGTTGAGAATAGGCTGTTTCACCTTGTATTCTATAGTTCCCTTGAGAGAAAAGAGTCTTCTGTCACAAAACAGATCAGAAAACAAGAGGTCTGTCAATATCAACATTAACAAGTACCGGTATATAGACTTTCCCCCTGAAGACAACAGCTAAAGCCCGACTAAAGCGGAAAACTGCAGTTGGTTCCTAGCTTGTAAGATTCTTTATTGCCTCTTCTTTCTCCTATAGACAAGTTACATATAACACAAACATTACTTTTCGGTTATGCCATTTGATAATGTTACAGCAACTTGTATTGACTGAAATGACTTAACTACAGTGTCACATGGTGACTACAGTATATATACTACACACAGACGAGCTTTGGAAAGTGTAAATACACCCACAAAATGCCCTGGAAGCTTGACCTTTTAACACTGACTACCACTGGCCTGATCTATGCTTTTTAATGCCATACTTATATATGAGGCTGCTGTTCTTGAAATGAAATCCTGAGGTATAATAAGTATGTGGTTTGTACCAGTTACTTGCTTTCACTCCTGGTCCATCCTTTCCAAACACAGCAGCTGTATCTCAGTGGAAAGAGCATCAGAAGACTGTGGGGCCTTGGAGAAGTCACTTAACTTCTTGGCCTCCATTGATTTAGCTGTGAAAAGGAGACACCACCTAATTCCCAAGGTTGTTATATTAAGTGAGATACATACATCTTTATATATTCTGTACATTATAAAGTTATAGTCATCCATTCACTTCACACAAATTTATTGAGCAGCTATTATGCAGAAGGCACTCTTCTAGGCACTGAGGATAAAGGTGTAAGCAAGAAAGCACAAGCACATTCTCCAAAGGAGCTTACATTCTAATGGGTAGGTAAGATTTATTAACACAAAGGGTGGTTATTATCCTCCCATGTAAGGATTTTTTGCTAAGAATTCACCTTCCCAATGGTTTTCTGTAATATTCGGATCTGTGATAAAAGTAGATTTTCAACTGCAAGAACAATATTGTCCAATGAAGGTCAATTAGATTTATGAGACTTAATAGCCGACACTTCCCCAGTAGTAACCTGTTCCTCCAGTGACATAATCATTATCTCTGGAGGCAGAAATTACACTAACCTAGAGAACATAGAAAAAACATTAATTTTTGTGACAAAAGTAAAGCAAAGTATCACACTGGAGACCTTGTTCAACAATTAAGGGGAGCAGTGGACAATCATATTTTTCTGTATTTTTTAGTCATTCCTGGTCTGAATTGGCTGAATTTGATCCGATCATTTTCCAGAATTTTTCATCCTTCCTAATAAAAAATTCACTGTGAAGTAGGAGTGTCAAAAAAAAAAAAGCCTCTCAGTTTATCAAAGGAACAATTAGTCTAGTATAAGACTGACTGGGTGTTCTGAAAGACAGAGGTCCAAGTGGTGTTGTTTTAAAAATTGCGTTGGAACCATACTGCAGTCTCCATCGAATGCAAAGAGCTTTCAAAGAGGCCTATTCAGAATGCGCACAAGATTTAAGAAGGGTGGGGGGCGAGACAAACACACACACGCACACCTAAAACCTCAGTCAAGGCCAATTGTTAATCCCTCTGATCAAAATTAAGATAAAGGAAGGCAATCCATTTTTATAGTGGATATATCCATTTCTTTGTTTGCGTCCAGACACCTTATGCGCAAATCTACAAGCAAGGCGGACCCTGTGGCTGAGACACCTCGTACAAACCACCTCCACAGGAGACAGTAAAACCCAGCGGGGCGATGGGGGGTGGGGGCGGCTGTTGTTTTATTTAATGGGGATGGAAAGACAGTGGTCAGGAGTACACTAGGATTAGAACCGCAGCACCTCCACCCCCTTGAAGCCCGACTCTAGGATATTCTCTGCGGATACTGCAATCCTTGGAAGGTCCTACGCAGGTCCAAGGTTCTCTTAGTCGTCATTTCCCTGGCCCCCCAGAACCATCACCACAATGCCCACCGACAGTCATTGTGGTGATGGTTCCTCTTCCAGGCACAGCTCTATCTCCACCCCTGGTCCTGGAGGGGCCGCTCCTGTGATCCCGGGACCCTTCTAGCTGTTATGTCATCCTCTGTCACCTCACTCTGCCAACCCCCTCCACAAGCCAACAGAGAGTCCTCCAGCATCTTCAAATCTCCAGCCTCTAAGCCCTCACTCATATCCTGCCCCCGTCCCTATCCCAATTCCCATCATTGATCCCCTATCCCGGTCCCTTAACCCGACCCGAAACCCATCCCTTAACCCGACCCGCGAACCTTCCTCACCTGCAGCCCAGGAAAACGTGGTTGGTCCAGGCGGCGGAGAGAGCAAGGAGCTGGTCGAGGGCGGCCCCGGGATAGCTGTGCAGGTGCCGACAGATGAAGCTGCGTCTCAGAGCCCACTGCCAGTCACTTTCGTGGCTATAGCGCCACTGCTCCAGCACTGGCTCGGGCGGGGGCGGCGGGAGGGGCGGCAGCGGCGGCGGCGGGAGGGGGGGCAGCGGCGGAGGCGACAGGAAGTCGCCCCCCAAAAGCAGACGTCCGCCAGCCATCTTCTCCGCCCCCAAGCAGGGCCACCGGGGATGAAGCCAACTACCGACCTGGAGCGAGCGGCCTCGGGGGCTGGTAGGAGGGGCCGGGTAAGGAGGGGCGCGCCGTGGCACGAAGACCAACTCTCAGGGGACTAGGGTGTGTGCATGGAGGGTGACTGTTGAAGAGGAAAAGGCGATCACTTCCCGACGCCGGGGCGCACGCTTGCCGCACTCCTCCAACTCGTGGTGGGGCAGGAGGGCGCCAGCTGCAGTCACTCGCGGACCAGGGACGCTGAGCCAGGCCCTGCGCTCCAAACTTCCAGCCACCCGCAGATCCACGCTCTGCGTGGTGAAAAGGGGGGGGGATACTAGCACACTCTGCTATCCCTCCTCTAAGTTCCAGCCTACCTACCCGCGTGCTGTCCGGCAGTTGTGACCCAGTGCGCATGCGCTGAAGTGGATTTTCCCCCTAACTTCCAAATACCGTCCCCAAATATCGCGCGATGTACATTTTCCCTTTCTATGAAGACTCTGGGCCTTTGACGCACTAGGATGACTAGCGGAGGGGGTGGGGGGACTCCGGAAAGGGAACTTCCAAAGATTCTCAGAGATTCTGGAATGTGTTTCTGATAAATCCTTAGGAGACGGCCTCAAGTGATTATTGGCAGTAATGCCTCTCCGGAGGCGTTTCCTTGGGTTTCGGAGCAGTACGACACTGGGACCGTGTTCTTCAGAAGGGACTTAGGTTTGCAATGCATTTTACCCTATTTTTTTTTTAAGTGTCAGCTCTCCAAGGCTCCTTTTCTTCGCAGAATTGCTTGAAAAGCTATGTGCGTTGTACATCATTAGCTTTGTATTTTATTGTGAAAGCATAAGAAAGGTGAAATACTTGTGAAGAAAATCATCCACAGCACCACTTCTCAACTCAACCACTTTTATCGTACATACTCCATTCCAATTACTGACAAATATAGATAGCGTACTTACACAGTTCTGATCATGATTACAAGTAATTCTACATTTTCTGTATCAATTTAAAATGTGCAAAATATTACCAAATACAGACCCCCCCCCAAAAAAAAAAGAGGCTTAAAAGCTGCACAGCAGCAAAGGGCAAAATTACTCTGTGAGCCCACCACATCACTCCACCACTGCATCAGTCAGTTCCCTCAATCCCTGTCCACCAACCTGTGCCATTAAAGTAGTTCGCTAGTGTCTGTCAGCTCGAGATTACAGAGCACCCACTGTGTGCTCAATACAGGGTGAGGCAAAAGTAGGTTTACGGTTGTTCATATGGAAAGTAATACAATAATTAATAGATAATAATACAAGAATTGCCCTGGCTGGTGTAGCTCAGTAGTTGAGTGCCCACCTGCTAACCAAAGGGTTGCTGGTTGGATTCTCATTCAGGGCACCTGCCTGAGTTGTGGGCAACGTCCCCAGTAGGGGGCACACAAGAAGCAACCACACATTGATGTTTCTTCCTCTCTCCTGCCCTTCCCCTCTCTATAAAATAAATAAAATCTGCCCTGGATTGTGTGGCTCAGTGGACTGAGTGCCGGCCTGTGAACCAAAGGGTCGTTGGTTGGATTTCCCAGTCAGGGCACATGCCTGGGTTGCTGGCAAGGTCCCCCCAGTAGGGGGCGTGCAAGAGGCATCCACAGATTGATGTTTCTCTTCCTCTTTCTCCCTCCCTTCTCCTCTCTAAAAATAAGTAAATAAAATATTTAAACACTAAATTATTTTTAAAATATTAAAAATAACAATAGAAGAATAAACTCTGTGTTTCACACACTTACAACTGTAAATCTACTTTTGCGGAACCCAGTATGATTAAAAAAAGGAAAAAGAGTTTTCCTTTTTCTGAGTTTTCTCTGTTGTCCTAAAATTGATTACAGTCTTGGTGAGGAGAAAGAGCCCTGCATAAAATTCAATGCCCTATTTGGTAGCAGAATTATTGGATGAAGTGGCTTCAATCCATTTCCCTATTTAACTTTTTAATGACATATTTTTATTACATGATGCATCTTATGTGTAGGGGTGTCTTAGACTGAGAAGAGCAGAAGATAATGTCACTTTTGCCCTGGCTCAGTGGGTTGAGTGTCATCCCATAAACTGAAGGATCGCTGGCTTGTTTCCAGGTTCCATTCCTAGTCAGGGCATAAGCCTGGCTTGAGTGCTTGAGTGCTGGCACTTCCTAGTTGGGAGCGTGCGAGAGGCAACCAATTGATGTCTCTCTCTCTCTCTCCCTTTCTCCTTCCTTTCCCCTCTCTCTAAAAATAAATAAAATATTTTGAAAAGACACCACTTTACAGTTTCATAATGACTTATTTCCATGTCTGTCTTGTCCATTTTGTATTGAGTGTTTTGTCTTTGACTCTATGGTAAGCATTCATGTTGAATGAAGCAATGGCAGTCTTTGAGCTATCATATCAAAACACAATACTAGATAGGAAACTTGGAGATCATAAATTCAAGTCCTTGATGTATGAGTGAGAAAATTCAGGCTGGAGAGGTGAACTGACTTACCAAAGACTGTAGAGACTCACAGCAAAACAGATCATAATCTGGGTCACTTGACTCCCTATCCAGTGCTTCTCCAGACATTTGCCATGCATTGCCCTGTTTTTTTAAAAATAATTCGTCTTTGCATGTATCACCTTTGAACTTAAAAAAAATAGTTTGACTCTTCCTACCCACCCAGTGTATCACAGGTATCACAGGCCTAGAATTCACCTATGAATTCCTTGCTTTTAGCACCTATGCCTGGCTAGTGTGGGCACTCCAGAGATATTTCATTCTATTTTATTTATGTTTGGAGAGAGGGGAAGGGAGGGAGAAAAGGAGGGAGAGAAACATCAATGTGCGAAAGATACATTCATTGCTTGCTTTTCACATGACCCTAACTGGAGACCTGGCCTGCAACCCAGGCATGTGCCTGGACTGAGAATGGAACTGATGACCTTTTGGTTTGCAGGCCAGCACTCAATCCACTGAGCCACAACAGCCAGGGCATATCTCTTGCATTAAGTGAATGACTAACTCAGTGAAGGCTCTTCTGATTGCCAGTCTTGTGAAATTCACTTTCTTGAAGCCTATATCTTAATCTGATTTGTTATTTTACAGTTGGATTAATTTCGGCCTAAGTGCCAGCCGTCATCAACAACAGCATTGCCATCAATATGTATCTTTCCTAGAAAAAGATTTGAGAAAATAAAAGCCACATCCTCTTAGTTTGGATGAAAGCTTGTTCATCAGTTAGGAACAAATAATTGCAATCTGTCTTTTGAACTTGGATTACAAAATGAAAGGCAATGAAACTGATGTTAGAGACCATTTACTTTGAACAGCCATAACTGGATTCCATTTGTAATCCCCACTATGGAATGCACAGTTTCATCTCAAGAAAGCAAAACAAAAAAATGCCATGATTATCCATGACCTTATTTCTCTAGAAAACCTCCTGACCAAAAAATCTTTCTGCCAACCTACCGCAAACCATTCCCTTCTCACAAGTCACAGATGATTTCTCAGTGAGCAGGAACTGTAACCCCTAAACAGAAGTAAATTATCTGAAAAGTGGAGGGAACAATGCAACCATCAAGATCCTAAAACAACCCAGAAACTTCCTGTAGTCATCTACCCTCCTCCCCTCAATCATGTTTCTCTGTTCTGAAACAGGCTTCTGCTACTGTCTTTACACTACACACACACACACACACACACACACACACACACACACAGCTCTGGGCTTCCCTCCCTGCCCTTTCCTATGGGGGAGTCAGTGAGTGGCCAAAGGAGGAAAACTTTGAAAAATAAATATGTAAAACCTTTAAAAATGTGTAATAATGTTAAATTTACTGAAGTTAATATACCTGTCTGTGGTTATATAAGAGTATATCCTTGTTTTTAAGAAATACCTACTGGAATATTAGGGGTAAAAGGCCATGATACATGTGAATTACCTTCAAATGGCTCAGAAAAAAATAGAACAAATGATAAAGCAAATGCGGCAGAATGCTATCAATTGGTGAATCTGGGCCAAGAGTATGTGGGTATACTTTGAACTATTCTTGTCACTTCATTTCAAAATTAAGTGCTAGTAAAGTGCAGTAGTTCCCTACATTGGTGAAGAATCTCAATGTAGCTACATCTTAATCACTTTTTATTGTGTGCCATGCACTGTACTGGAACCTCAGTAGTGCTATAAATTATGTTCCTCTCCTGAGGAAGCTTAACATCTATTGAGGCTCAAACAGGAAGCAGATTATAAAAGTCTGAATAAGAAGTTCAAAAAACAAAGATCAGAGTAGGTGGATGGGATCAAGAAAGGCTTCAAGGAAAAGGGAGGGCCTGAGCCCCAAAGGCAGGATTTAAATCAGTAGAGGATATTTCAGACAAAGTCAATAAATCATTTGGGTAACACGGGGAGAGGCCTGAGCAGACACTTAGAGTACTGGAAGGGATAGTGGGTATTAGGAAGTATTGGAAAATAAGGTTGAGTAGTTAAACTGGGGCCAGTCTCTAAGTTCCTCAAAACCAGTGTCTAAGTAGGTCTCATGCAAAAACCAAACCCATAGGAAGTGTTCAACATACCCTTACCATTTGATGAAGCCATCATAACCTGATTAAGCCCAAAACCAAGATGAGGAGTACATCCATAATCCTATATATAACAGATATATACATATGTAATCATATAGATATTGATCCCAGAGCAGGGACTTTCTAAAGCTCAAGCTAAACAAGCTAAGTGATGATGGAGGACTTGGACGGACAGCAACGGAAGGTAAGTGTAGGTGACAAAGCCACTGTGAGGTATTACTGTTCAAATGCACAACTCTTTGAAGAGGTACCCACATTTCAAAAGGATGGGCTTGCAAGAAAGCTGTCGTTTCATTAAGGGATGAATCTCCTGAAGTGGGGGCATCTCAGATAGGAGCCCTGGTTGTTGGGCTTTTTTGAGGGTATCACAGGCCCAGTCCTTCTCCTAGAAGTAGCTGGCATTCTCAGCTGCTCAGAGCCACAGGAGCAGGACCTCATCGATACAGCAGGCCCATGCCTCCCATCTGTGCTCTAGCAAAGCCATGTGCAAATTTTAGTTGATCAAAGCCACTCCCCGCCCACCACAACTTGCATGAAAACTTCAGTCATGTATCTTCATTTCTGATTTCTTTTGACCAGCCAGCAGCCTCTAACAGCTTTAGTCTGATGATGCATCAACAAGCACCAAAATGCATTAGAGGTGGGGTGGGCAAACTGCGGCCAGCAGACCAACTCTGGCCCCACCATCTCTATTTGCATGACCCTCATGCTGAGAATGGCTTCTACATTTTTAATGATTGAAAAGAATCAAAATAATAATGATTCAGGACATGTGAAAATGAAATTCGGGCATGAATGTCAAATTTCAGTGTCTGTAAATGAAGTTTTGTTGGTGCCCAACTACACTCATCCTGTTCCATCCATATGATGTATGATTGCTTTTGTGCTTTAGTTAACAGTTGAGTAGTTGCAGAGACCAGATGTCTTGCACAGCCTAAAGTATTACCCTGCTGGCCTTTTACAGAAAAAGTTAGCTGACCCCTGACCTAGAGCAACTATTCTCAACACAAGGCTAGTTTGCCCTCTAGGAGACACATAGCATTGTCGAGACATTTTTCGTTGTCACAAGTGGGGATGGGATGGAGTGTTACTGACATGTAGTGGGTAGGGATGTTGTTAAACATGCTACAATAGCCAGGTCTCTGCCACAAAGAATCATCTGTCCTCAAATGTCAGTAGTGCTAAGGTTGAGAAATGGTGGATTAGAGGAACCTAAGAAACTTCTTGTAAAGAGGAAACTCCATCCTTAATAAAGAGTAGTTTATGGAACGCCCAAGGTCTTTTAATTTACATGAGCTTGTATAGCTTTCACAATCACCGTGCAAGGGAGTTACTGATATTCCCCCTTTACACGGAAGTTTGTAACACAATTTGACCACAACGCACATGGCTAGCAAGGCTGTCAGGCTCCAGCCTGTATTTTTCCACACCTTGCCTGCCGCTACTCAGTGGTGTCACAGGCTTTCATTCGGCTGCCCCCTAGTGTTCAAGCTATACAGATGCAGGCCAGTGTCCTTTCCTTCAGGCCTGGGTACCATGAGGATATGGACCACTACCCCATCTCCAGCATCGGGCCATTCGGGAAATGAAGCCAAGAGGGGTGGGGTGGGAATCTCTACCTCGACCCCAAGCAAACTTATAAAAACTGACCACCCTCCCTCTTGCCCACTTTCATTCAGGATGGGAGGCCCGGACAAGAGCTTCCCTCCCTGGTAGACCCAGGACACAAAATACTTGCTACCTTTAGAACGCTGTTTGACCTCGGCTGGTGTGGCCCAGTAGATTGAGCATCCACCTGCGAACCGAAACATCATCCGCCTGGGTTGCTGGCCAGGTCCCCTTGATGTTTCTTTCCTTCCCTTCCCCTCTAACAGTAAGTAAATAAAACCTTTTTTAAATGAATGCCTTTTGAGTCATAAATAACAGTCAGTCATGAATTTCCAGGGTGCTTACATCACAGGATTAAATGGGAGGAGAATCTTGTTTTGTGGGATCTGACACTCTTACTTCTTCCATCTATTATCCTAGATGATGAGCTCAATAGATCAGTCAGATCCATGCTAATAAAGGAAAAGTAGAGGACTTCCTGTCTACATCCATCTCGCACGCTCATCCATGAGAATTTCAAGCTCAGATGGAGGAGGGAGGGGACAGGGAAGCCCACCTAACTGGCTGATGGTGCCTCCCTGAGCCCCTCAAATCATCCACTTGGAAGGCGGCCACCTGCTCCTAAAGCAAACTGTGATGAGTCGCATCACCTAATGGTTTAAGATCAGATCACACAGCCATTGAGCATTTCTTTGAATTTTATTGAAAATTGACATGGACATTAGAAAGGTATCAAGCTAAACAGTGATGGCTTTGGGATGTTTCTCCTGGTGATTGGAAGCCCCAGAGGGGCAGTGAGTGGTCACACCTTTGAGCAAAAAGAAAGGAGAAGAAAGGAAAAACAACACAGATTCTGGAAAACATGCAAAGAGGCTCTCTCAAGAGACACTGGACAGTGGGATGGTGATGGCTGTCGGGATATACGGGAATGAGCACACTCACATGGTATTCTGATGCAAGTTAAACCAATGAATTCAAGGCAGATTTTCAACAGGAAAGCTTTCCGGCCAGATCCCAGGTTGAGCAGAAACCTCTCTCAAAACCTCAACTGGCTTTAGAAAGTTGAATGGATTGATTTTTCTCTCACTAAACTTAACCCCCCTCCCATCTTTCCTTTCCCCACTCAGTGTTAGTGGATCCATTGTCGCCCTTGCTGTGGGTCAGCAGGAGGTCTGTGAATGCTGAAGAAGATACAGATGTCGCTTGACTTTCCCTTCCATATTCAGAAATGTTTAATAGTGGCTGCAGACAGTCAACCCACTGAACTGGAGAATTCGTGTTTAAAAAGAAAAACAAAAAATTCAACTGAAAACTTGAGAACAGCACTTCCACACCCACAGCTGAGGTCTCCTGCCCCAGTCACTTACACTTGGGTGAGTTATCCTGTAGTTGATCTCTGAGGTTACACTTGGTCCATTCTCCAGCTCTGATGGTTCTTTTCCTGCCTTGTTAGGTTAGGACAAGACACTTCTGTTTAAAATACCGTGTAAGTCAGGAGAGAGCTTCTTGCCTGGACACAGGGACATATGAACACTTGCTGAGTGTGTAGAGTGTGTGCGTGTGTGTGTGTGTGCAGTTTGGGGGAAGAGGGAATTGATTGGTTTCTGGCTTGACACAATGTGGAACCCTAACTCTTCTATAATGGCAGTCTTCTCCTTTAGATTTAATGCAGCTGCTGAAGACAAGATTAAAAAAAGCTGGAGAGGGAGAGAGAAAGAGAAAGAAAACACGGAATTAGCCAAAGAAAAAGAATATTCAAAGTAAGACAGGGCAATGGGAGGGGGGCAGCGTGAGGTAGAACAGATTATACTTGCAGAAGACAGGTTAGAAATGGGGTCACTGATGGCCCATCACCACCGGGAAACAGGCTGAGAAGGTTTTAAGAACACCACACACCGGTTTGAAGCTTCTTGTTTTAATTAAAAACAAGCACATATTAACAGCCACATGGGAATGCCACACGATTAAAAGAGGAAACAAAAACAAAAACAAAAGTGATCTGCACTGCGGCTAGGAAAAGCAAACTTCTTGGCTTAAGAGAAACTAGGGTGCGTGTGTGTGTGTGTGTGTGTGTGTGTGTGTGTGTGTACACCTGGGGATTTTTCAGGAAAGCTGTTCCAGTCCAGTCTGGAAAAATAAAAGCACAGACCATTTCTAATGACTGGTTTTGTTTCACCAGAAGTAAACAGAGTAGTTAGGGTATTTAAAAAAAATAGCAACAACCATACTCATTAGAAAGCCTTCACCAAAGGGGAGGGGGAATCTTTCTCTCTACAGCAAGAAAACTACCACTAACCAATGTCACCCCAATAATAGATGTAATACAATTAAAAAAAGAAAGAAAACTACCCAATAAAATATCAATTTTAATTCTTTTCCATAGTGTGGATCAACTTCCTAAAGGCCTTATGCTCACGCACAGGTTAGATTTTCATTTACCAAACTTTCTTGATTATAAGGATCATCTAGGGCCCCTGTTAAGCAAAGCGTGCCTGGGCCCCATTCCAGACTTCCAGGAAAGCTGCCCAGCTCACGGTTGCTGGTGACCCCTACTGTCAGCAGAAGCAGTCAGTTCAGGAGCTGGTCTGAAGTCTTCTGCTTTGCCCGCCTTTACCCACTCATCCTTGGATATTTTTCTATGGGAAAAAAAAATGCAAGAGGCCTCTAATACCAACTCTTCAGGTTCTCTGAGCATCAGAAGACCTTGTCTCTAGGAACACATAGAAATGAACAGACTGAATCCCTTAATGAGGTGGACCGGGAATCAGGAGATACTGAGTTTGGCTTGGCTTCTGCCACAAAACAGCCCTGGGACCTCTGGCAAGTCCCTTCACTTCTCTAGGCCTCGATTTTCTCTTCCAAAAAAAGTGGGTCATTTCTGTCTTGCGAACCAAAATTTCTCGCTCAATACAAAAGCCCTGCCTAGTCTCTGAAGGTCTCTCAAAGGCTGCGTGTGGCTCTAAAAGTTTTGGAGTTTTCAGAGCTCCTCAAGCCTCAAGTACTTAATCTGTAAACAAATGCAAATGAGGGGCCCTGTTTGAGATGCAAAGAACTACCCTGGGGGAGGAAGACTGGTTGGTTGTTTTATGTTTGGGATTCGTGGGAAGCAGCTGTGAAACCAGACCTGGAAACATCAAAGCTGCAAACAAGCCGCCTTTCCCTAGAAGGCTGGACAGCCCTAACTTAGCGTCTCTCTGAGCTACTGGGTGAGTGTCCAAGTTCGTGTTTTAAAAGAAAAAAAAAACAAAAAACCCTGCAAGGCATAGGGTCTGCTATAATGTTCCACTATGAGACTTGGATTTGGCAGCAAGCCCTTCATACTTGCCGGTGCCACTAACCAGTGACTCACCAAACAATAACATATCAAAACTGCACTCTCGCTTTACCAACAAGAAAAGATCAAGAGTGTGCATGTGTTTGATGTTGATTTTCTCTACCTTACCTTTCGCCTCCTATTATTATTATCTATGACTGAAGAGAGAAACTCTTGCCATTCGCAACACTTCAAAAAAGCCTGAATATTTGGCATAGCCTTGATAAACAGTGTTTTGAAAGAAACTAACCAAAACGTAAAAAACCCTTGAAAAATTAAAAAGAACTTGTTCATGGTCAGCGCCAGTGAGACTGGGAAGCAGAACTCAAAAGAAGAGGGGACGAAGTGGAAGTACATGGCAAGGGCGAGGGGCCCAGCTTCCTGGCACCCTGCAGGAAAGCTGTCAGTTAAAATTGGAACCTTGGTTTAAAAGGCTAAATGGAGTCCAGTCCAGCTGTAGCGGGGGATACTATTCAGTACACAGCCATGGATTACTGCAAAGGAAGGGCAGAGAAAGGGCATGTTAGCCACAGATTATTGCCAGCTCACCTCCAGCTCTCACTCTCTCACTGGCCACACACCAAAGGCCACTGCGCCTGACAACGGAGGGCTCTCCAGTTCCAAGGATTTCCCAGAGCCATTATCGGATAGCCCCCTTGATCAAAATGAGGACTGGAATGTTTATAAACCAAATCTGTAGACTGGAGACAAAGTTAGGGACCTCCCGAGGAATAACAAACACTCCTCCTCTCCAGTTGATAATCTCACCTCTTCTTATTAGGAGAAGCCAGTCTGTATGCAAAATACGGATTAAAACTCATAATCACATTGCCCAAATAAATAAACTGGAAGACTCGTCAAAGCAAAACTGAAAACACTGATTCTTTGACCGCTCATTTTGGCAGTTTGTGACACGGGGTTATTATACCCGCTACTGACCCTGCCTTTGGGGGATGGTGTGGAGCCCTAAGGGAGATTACAGAGGGGATGCTGACACACCTCGGAAGAAGTCCTTAAACCTATCATTCAAGACACTAGGCTGGTGGTAACATTCAGGTTTATTTCCCTTTCTGCATCTGTGGGGTATCCAGAATTATAGAGAGAGGGAATTTATGCTATTTCCTTCAGCAGTCATGTTTTCTGGGAGGGGCTTGCTGTAGATAAACTTATTCTGGAATTTACACACAGCTTGAGTACAGTTACTTTGAGTGAATCAAAACCGGAAAGGGCTGGGCTGAGAGGCCTAAAGGAAGAGGCGCCAAAGGCTCTCCTGGAGCCCTCTGAGAAGGAGCTGTGGCTCTGCTGGGAGGCGGCAGGTACTCGGGGAAGCCCGGTGACTAGGCACTAAGGGGGAAAGCCTTGTTGGCTGGTGCTTGCTTACCCAGCCACAGTGGAGGCAAATACCTCAGGGAAGCGAGCAGCCATCAGAGTGCAAACAAGGAAACTGGTGGTGGAGAGCAGCAGGCAGGAGCCCTGAACATGGTACAGTCTGGCAAAGATGGAGATGGGAAGTGGCTGGCGGGAAGTGCTGGGAGGGGAAGTGGGATGCATGATGCATGTCTAAGCCACATGGCTGCTGGCTTCCTGACCAGAGGCCAGACACCATCCTCAGACTCTCCAGCTTCTATGAACTTTGGCGGGAAGAGAGTGAGGGGCACTGGTTGTGCGCCCCCGACTCATGTTAAGGGGTAATTAGAAAAAGGGAGGCCCAGGTCTGTTGTGCAGGAAAGGGCGTCTACCGGAAGCGCAAACTGAAAATAAAAAGAGAAGTTGGGTTAATGAATGGATGGATTAATGTACGAAAAAAAACAGGTTAGAAGAAAACTTTCTCCTAATGACTAATAGATAAGTTAGAATATATAGATAGCTATGTTAAATGATCTTAAGGTCCTATATTGCATTAGCTCCTGGGAACATGCTTTCTTGCTTATGGCAGCAGTGGTGGTATTAGCTAAAAAATAATTATCAACAGTCTCAAGAATACTTTCTCTCTTCTTAATTACTAGGTCCTGATTAATGCCCCCCCCACCAGGCACCTTGTACAGAAATACCTTCAGGAAATCTCCAGGGGGTCTCAGGCCACTGGACAGAGCACCATGCTCTCAGCTACCAACTGCCTTATCCCCCAGGGAAAGCACATAAAGTTCAGGTTTCACCCCAGGTAGCCTTTGGAACAGCCTTTCAGCTAAATAGGTACTCTGGGGCAAGAGCAGTCCTAATTAGCTAAGTAGCACCCTGGGGCAATAATTGTTTGGGAAGTGTCTTGTTTCAGAACAGTCACCTGAAAACCTGAACTATGGAAATCTATGACTGGTTTGTGTTCACCTGGCACTTTGACCTTTCCTTCAGTTAAACTTCATCCTTGTGACATAAACAGGGCAAGTAGTAGCCATCCCCACTTCATACATGAGGAGACTGACAAACACAGGGAAATCAACTGTCTTGCCCACTCACAAAGAAAAAGACAACCAGAATCAGAGCCTGAATTCCTTGGCTGTTTAATTATACCATAGTGTCCCTGCCAATACCTTGGCTGTGGATCTAAGCCCCTGTTTTTTACCTGAAGAATACATTTATCTCACTAAATAAAGACTATTCGATATTTGGAGGGATAGTTAAAAGCATATGATTATGTATGTTTGTACAGTTACTTCCTCAGAGTGAATACATCCATACACCTACACGCATGCATTGAATGGCAATTTATACCAAAAACACGAGTTCTGCCCTGGCTGCTGTGACTAAGTGGATTGAGTGCTGGCCTGCGAACCAAAGGGTTGCCAGTTTGATCCCAGTCAGGTCACCTGGCCAGGTCCCCAGTAGGGGGCATGCAAGAGGCAACCACACATTGATATTTATCTCCCTCTCTTTCTCTCTCCCTTCCCCGCTCTCTAAAAATAAATAAAACCTTAAAAAAAAAAGAATAGGAATTCTACATCTTGTTCTAGTTCTGCCACTAACTCACTGTGTGATCCTTGGTTAAGTCTCTTAAATTCCTCCTCCGTGTACTCATCAACTGAAGATTATTCCTTCCTTACCTGACAGGATTGTTGTAAAGGCTAAAGTGAGATACCATATGAAAAAACACTTTGAAAAGTATTAGGATGTTATATGAATGCTCCTCTCTTATTTAATTTTTTTGTCTACTTCCCAGAGGAAGGGAAACCTAAAAAACAACACTGCAGTCGCCTATGTTCTAGACTTCACAGGAAGGCTGACATATTTTGATACATGTACACTGTTGCATATACCGTGCAGCCTCCAAGAGACGGGGGCCAGTAACCACTGAGACACAGGATCTACAACTGTACAGGTCACAGAAGAATTGTTTGTCTGGCAGTTTCAGACAACCACGAGTAAGTAGTGTCCCAAGCAATTTCAAGACCAGTAAGGAACAGTAAGCCTCAGTCTCCTTACTGAGGGGTGGCCTTTGTGATCTGCCCGAGGATGAAGGCTTTGGGGAGGGAACAGGCTGCCTTTGCTGCTTTCAGGTCCCACAGAGCCAAGTCCTCCCTCCCCTATTTGGTTTGGAACTGCTTTTGTGGTCTTCTGGGGAGAAGCCTGCCAGGAAAAAACTCGACCTACTTGGGTTGAGGTTGGCTGTTCCTGCTGTTTGCTAATTGCCTCTCACTTATAAAGTAACGCTTTAATTATAGTTTTGCCAGAATTCATTTCAGTAATGGCCACTAACAATGATTTACTCAGGGAAATGTAAACCAAATTGTGTCAAACTGTATTAATTCAGCCTCAGTAATAGATCTAACTTACCAGAATACATCTTTTCTACTCTCCTCATTAAAATGGGGGAACAAAGAGGACACACGTGGACTGAGCTTCTACAGGTATCAGACACACTGCAAGGCACTGGGACCACCACAGAGGACAGTATAGGAAGTGATCGTCTTCCTGAATAGAAATCTGCTGCTCAATTCCAGTCAACTAACAGGGACTCTAAAGACTTGCCATTAGGCTAGACAATAAATCGTTTCATTGTTCTTTTAGGGTTGTTTCCTTTGGCCCAGTTTCACGGGCCTTATGTTTCAGACGCCTCTGCGGACTTCCTCTCTGGGACTTGCTTGAAAATAGGATGTTTTGCCAGCTGCCTAAAGTCCCCAGTGTAATAACTGCAGCTCAGTCTGGTGATGAACAGCAGGCTCTCCATTTAAATCATAAGCTGCATTGGTAAGTGGGGAGAAGCCCTTACTATTTTATATTCCTCGATCTGAACAAACCAAATGTGAAGGCATTTATGAGACAAGTGGAGTATTCTGAACACTGACTGGGAATTTTATGTGAATGAATTGTTAATTTTGTAGGTGGCATTGTGGTTATGCTTTTTTAAAAAGATTTTATTTATTTACTCTTAGAGAGGAAGGGAGGGAGAAAAAGAGGTAGAGACACATCTATATGAGAGAGAAACATCAATCGGTTGCCTCTCGCAAGCCCTCAACTGGGGACCTGGCCCGCAACCCAGGCGTGTGTCCTGACTGGGAATCAAACTGGTGACCTTTCAGTTCACAGGACGAGGCTCAATCCACTGAGCCATGCCGGCCACGGCTGTTTGTTTTAAAGAGTCATTACCTCTTTTAAAAATGGATGCTAATGTATTTACAGATGAAATAATGTGAGTTTTGCTTTATAATAATCCAGCAGGTTTGGGGTAATAGATGAAACGGGATCAGCCCCACGCTGACAGTTGTTCGGGGGCTGGGTTTTGGGCAACTGGGTTGCACTCTGCTGTCCTCTCTCTTCTTGCGCTTCTGTTTGAAAGTTTCTCTGGTAAAGTTTCTCTGGTAAACAATAGTAATAAGCTTAATTGTGTGAAATGAAACGCATTTACGTTCCCTCACTATCTACTACCTGAGTCTCATAGAACAGGTGCTTCATCATTGCTACAGTCAACTATAAATGGCGTGATGCCAGGAACTGCTTTATTCCCTTCTGCAGGTACAACACGTAGCACTAAGGAACCCATCTCACCAAAGCTAGGTAGGTGTTCATGAAACTGGTACCTTGTAGAATTAAATGTAAGGAACTCTATAATACCTGAGAGTCCTGACTTTCTTCCACTTTCACTATAGTTTGGGTGGGGGTGGGCACAGAGCCAAAAAAATTTGGAGAACTTGAACCCTTCGAATAAGAAATTGCCCCCTGAGGGAATTGCTCAGAACATTCCCAAACCTGGGGGGCAATGCTGCCGTGACAACTGCAAAGCAGGGCTGCTAAGTCCAACAATTTCCCTCCTCATCACAGTCTAGCTAATTTTGAAAGTCATGCTTAAGGCTCTTTTAGAAAGAAATGGTCAAAAGTGAACCTCAAATATTGATCCACCTATGCTACCCAGCTGTTCTCTCAGCAGAAGTCTGAAAACAACCCACTTTTAATCAGGCAGGGAAACATTCCACATGTACACTTGAGACCACACCAGACTATTCCTTAATATTCTAAGTCACAAGAGGAAACCAGTTAGGGCAATGATGCAGCCTATTTTATAATTAGATATGTGTGTTGAGGCGGGGTGGGATTTGGGGAGATGTGTTCTAGAAGCCACCGTCAGTTCTATTTAGAGTTAATAAAGCTTACCAGGACCCTGGGTCTCATGCAGCATGCAGCAAACAGCAGAGTTAACTGTAAAACAGTAAGAGCTGATGAAGATGGAGTGAACTTGAGGAGAAATCAAATATTATGTGTTCACACAAATAATGAAGAGTTAGAGGTCAAAGGAGGTTAGGAGTAGTAGGAGGGGAGGTGGGGAGGGTGGGCTGGTAGGGATCCCTGAAATACAGGTACTCTTTCTTAACTGCTAAAGGCAGCCAAAGGAAATTCTAAGGACGTGACTCTATTATAACCAACCACCATTTCTCAATCGGAAATGCCACTATCACCACTTCTACCCTCATACCCACCACCACCATCATTACTCTGGGACCACAGTGACACAGGTCTCACAATGGGTATTTCAGAAGTCAGATAACTGCTTAAAGAATTATATAAGATGCCCAGGTCTGGAGCCACTCATATATCTGGAAGTACGAAAGAGGACAGCCTGTTCTGTCAGGTCCTTATTCCTAACATGAGGTGCCACGTGCTTAGTAAGGTTTTCACCCAAAAATTTCACTCAGCATTAGAAAAGGGTACCATCACCAGTGCCAAACATTCCTGGAGACTGTAGAGAGAGTCTTTTGCCTGAGGTTGGCAGGGGTGGGGGTAGTAGGAGGCATCAAGTAATTCAAGGCAACTGGGGAAAAACCCGGGAGAAACTTCCACTCCCAGCAGAACAGAGAATATTTATAGTTTAGTGTCTGTCAGTGGGATTCGAACAAATGAATCTTCTAATTCCTGCAAGCAGGCTGTGAAACTACCCCAGGGATTGACTTAATGAATGCCACAGGGCTATGAAAGCAGCAGGTTACAGCTGGAAGACCAATTTAGACTTTTCTGGTCTTAAAAATAGGAATCCATGCCTGCTGGCACAACTAACACACCAAGACAGATCAGTTAATATACAGTGTTCCCAAAGAGGCATTTTTCCTGGCCAGTTGAACTTTATCCGTCAAATAATACCAAAAAGAGTTAATTAATCAGTGAATTTTGACATATATGGTTATGGTTCAGTAACACAAATGTCTAGACTAACTGGTGAAAATGTTCAAATTATACTTTTGAATAAAGAATAATCAGATTGCAAAGCTGAGTGCTTTCAAATATAAAATATTTTAATACTGTACAAAAGCCACTATTTTATTCCTAAGTGATAAGCCAGGCACAGAGGAAAGGAAGATGTTTCCTTCTTTTGCCAAATATCTGATAATTGAGTCAAGAACAAGTGGCTAAGAACAGAGGGCAATGACCATGGGCATCTTTCAGATCCCCAAGCCCCTTTACTAAGGACATTGTCTAACACTCCATCTGAGGGCTTCCTGAGCCACACTGCACAACTACAGAGCACAAGGGACCAGTGGGTCTTTTCATGCTGTTGTATAGGTCCCATCAGATATGCTCTTCTCTTCTCTGGTTCTGGGATGAGGAATGAGGTGGGTGAGGATAACGGGCCCCCATGGTAATCAGGAGCCTATGCTATCCTGCCTTACCAAACACCAGGGAAAAGAGGCAGATTGTAAAATCATTCCCCAGGTTGAGAATGGGGCACCCAGAGTGTACCAGCATCTGAGGGATCCCCACCAAGTTCTCAGTGCCCCAGGCCAGAAACAACTAAACAGTCAAGAGGATGGACAGCAAAAGGATGAGAAACCGGAACTGGGCTACAACCTTTGACAGCAGCAGTTAAACTGCTGGCTGCAGCTAGTGAGAACTAGGCAGAGAGAGGCTTGGCCTGCAAACAGAGAGAGGCAAACACCTCAGGCATAGGACGAGAAAGCAGGCCTGTAAGCCCATCGGCTCCAACCCCTCTCCACGGGAGAGCGTACCCAAAGGTTTCTGTGAAGACTCTCTCCCACTACCCTCTGTCTGCCCCTTTTTGTTCATCTTTTCCCCATAACTGTGTGGCACTCATTGTTTCCTCCCTTCTTTCTACCCTCTCACGGTCCTTTTGCTTTTCCTCTCCTTTCCCTCCCTCTCTTCCTACCTGACTTTGCAGGACTTTCCTAAGCAGGCCAAACAAAGGGCCTGGGCCTCTATGACTTACTCTCAGTTCCCCAAATTCAGGAAATCCGAAGGTCCTGCGGGGACACTGAGACCAGTTACAGGTACCCAAACTGGTTGAAGTCCACAGCTCACCTCTGCTCACCATCTCTGAGGCCTCTTCAGCCTCCAGGTCCCACCCTGAGGGGGATGAGCAGGAGGAGAAAGAAGCCACCACGCCACAGCAGCCTCTCACTTACTTTTTCTTCTCTTTGTCCCTTTTCAGAGTCTGCGAGCCTCCAGCCTGGGAGCCCTGGGACTGGAGCAGCTCGGCCGCCGTCTTTCTCTGTTTGAAAGCATTCACTTCATCATCCAGGGATTTCTTCTTATCTTCCAGCTTCTTCTTCTCGTCCTGGTGTAGTTTCTTCAGACGGTCAAACTTCTCGTGCAGCTGGCAAAAAAGCACAGGGAGGTTGGGGGAGTCCCCCGTGAGCAGCTCCCAGCTGAGCTGAGCACAGAGTGACTGGGGACTTCCAACGCTGTAGGACCCTGAGACCTCAAGAGACACTTCTGTTAGAGACAGCTATGATGGCACCAAAGGTCACTGTGTTCTGGATAGTCTCCCCCTGCCATTTTACTTCCAAGTTTCTGCTCCTAAATATAGTCAAGGAACTGCGCATTCTGTTTAATCAAACGTTTTCTTTAAAAGAGTTACCACATGGACCCTGGAGAGTATGGCTCAGCTGGTTGGAGCATCATCCTATAAACTGAAAGATCAAGGCTTTGATTTCCAACCAGGGCACATGCCTGGGTTTCGGGGTCAGTCCCTGGCTGGGGTGCATGTGAGGCAACTGACTGATGCTTTGCTCTCACATCAATGTTTCTCTCCCTCTTTTTCTCCCTCCCTTTCCCTCTCTCTAAAAATCAGTAAGAATGTCCTCAAAAAATAAAATGAGTTACCACATGGTTAGTAATATCAATTATAATAGTATAACATTTGTTGAATGATTATTGCAGACCGGGCACTGACTTTTATAAAAACTTTGTATATATTAACTCATTTAACCATCACAACACTCATACGAGGTAGGTTCTTTTGTTATCTGCATTTTATGAGGAAACAGAAGGTGAGAGAAGTTAAGGAATTTGTCCAACCAAGGTCCATCCATTCTATACATTATTGATTGGACAGTGAGATCTCCCAATGTGTTAGGGCTCCTGGCGTTTTTCATCTCCTCCAGTCAGGGAGGATCACCATGGATTGGAAAGCAAACTTCAACAAATGCCAGAGCTGGTCGAAGGACATACTTGTTCTTAAACATAGAAAGAGATTTTTTTTTTAAGTTTTACAAAACAGAATGAGTGTGAAAACCTCAGTCTTGACCAAGGGGAGGATCGATTAGCCCTGAATAGAGCCAGAGGCCAGCAAGAATATTCTGGCAAGCCATTGTGGTAAGTGGATCAAGAGGTATAGGTGATGTCCTGACCGATGTGGCTCAGTTGGTTGGGACTCATCCCTTAAAGCCAAAGTTCACTCAATTGATTCCTGGTCAGGGCACGTGCCTGGGTTGTGTGTTAAGTCCCCGGTTAGGGAACATACAAGAGGCAATTGGTCAATGTTTCTCTCTCTCTTTCTCCCTCCCTCCCTGTCTCTCTAATAATGAATAAATAAAATCTCTTTTAACAAGAGGTACAGGTGGTAACAAACTAGAATGAGAAAAACCACCTTAAACAGTAAGAGTAGACCAAGCATAATTTTCACTTTATAAAAAAGATTTTATTTATTTATTTTTAGACAGAGGGGAAGGGAGGGAGAAAGAGAGGGAAACATCAATGTGTGGTTGGCTCTTGTGCACCCCCTACAGGGTACCTGGCCTGCAACCCAGGCATGTGCCCTGACTGGGAATCAAACCAGCAACCCTTTGGTTTGCAGGCCCGTGCTCAACCCACTGAGCCACACCAGCCAGACCCAGTTTTTTTTTTTTTTTGAGGATTCAAAAGAGAATTTAGGATTCTGTAGCACTTGCAGCATGTCATGAGGGAGGTCAGGCCTCTAGGTCCTACAGGTATTTGGGACTGGCATTTAGTAAGGGGCGGTGGATGACAGGCTTGCAGTGTAAACCAGCTCTTACTAGTCCCTTGGAGTAAGGTAGCAGAAGCTCTGCTGATCATTTGCCTTAACCTGGCTTTTGTCCATTGGCTTTTCATCCATCTCTCTTTGAGCTCCCTTTACCTCTCCTCCTTAAAGGCCTAGGTGACATTTCTTTTTGAAAAATGAAACTGAAATATAATCAATACCCTTATTCTGGGCTTCAGTGATAACCCTAGAGAGTCACAGCAGATTACCAGGAAAGAGACTTGGGAAGTCATTAAGTGCTTCCGTTCATCGTGGGTCTTGAGGCCCAGAGAGGTGAAGCAGTTGTTCATGTGACCCAAACTGTAGTTGAGGCCACTGTACTGGGCAGCAGTGGGTGGAGTGGTCGGGGGACCTGGGACGCAAGGCAACAGTTAGAGGACTAACTGTACTCTATTAGGCCCAGTTCGAGTGATGAAAACCCCAGAGGGACCATTAAACTATAGTTTAAAAACTTACTAGAGCCACACAGATGTTTCTTTAATGTCACCATGAAATGGAACAGAATATCTGACTGACTAGGAAAGTGCCCCCAGCGGTTACTGTTTTAGGTTTCAACAAGGCACCCAGGGATGCCTGGAACCATCTTTCCCCATGGCCATCAGTGCAGTTGGAATGGGGCCCAGCAGGGTGGGCCAAGCGCAGCAGGGTGGCCAAGAAAGTCATCAATTATCGCTACTGAGCTCCAAAGTCCCAGGAAGAGAGAAAAGAATCAGTTCACACCAGTCCCTAAGAGGCTGTGTGAGGTCTTGACTTTTGAGCAGTGCTGCCCAACAGAACCCTCTGCAGCAATGAAAATGTTCTGTATCTGTGCTCTCCAGTACGATAGCCACTAGTCACACAAGGATTGAGCATTTGAAATGTGGCTAATGTGACTGAGAGACTGAGTTTTAAATTTTAGTTCATTTTAATTAATTTCAATTTCAATAGCCACATGTGGCTAGTGGCTACCTGACAGACCACGCTGCTCTAAAGAATTCAGTAACACAGAGTGAGAAAACACCCTGGCTTCAGGGAATGAGGAACCAAGGAAACACAGATGTCCTGCAGCTCCCTCTGTGCCAGCCAAGGCAGGGCTACACGTGCTGCACCCTGTTCTTGCCCGGAGGCTGCAAGGCTCTGGCTGGCTGTGCTCTCAGGGCAGAAGCCCCGGCCGTGCCCAAGCTCTGCCTATTT
The DNA here is from genome assembly GCF_021234435.1 of Artibeus jamaicensis. NCBI lineage: Eukaryota > Metazoa > Chordata > Mammalia > Chiroptera > Phyllostomidae > Artibeus > Artibeus jamaicensis. Next base: position 335,782 of record NW_026521327.1, on the reverse strand, counting down.
TCCCTTCCCACCTATCACCTAGGCTCACATTTACCTCTTTCTCTGCCTCTTTGAGTTCAGCTTCTTTCTCTTTGACTCTTTGGACAAACATCTGTCTCATCTCCTCTTCTTTTTTCTGGAGCTCTCCTAGGAACTCGTTCCTTTTGGCCTCATATGTCTCCTGTAAACTACAAACATGGTCAGGTTAATCCCACTGTCTTTGGAGTGGCTCCTGGTTGATGAACACGGACCCCAATGATTCTCCCTGGGTTCTCGTCCTTTCCTTCCCTGATTTTGGGACAGGTGCAAAAACAGCACCACAAAGCTGTGGGCAGCGGGCTTCGCATGTGACAGCAGAATCACAGGGCTGCTTGCGGGTAATGGCGTAGCCCCGGGGACCTTGAGAGATATTTAGAACTGGCAGTGACTTAGAACACCTGCTTCTATACTCTCATTTTACAGGTGAGCAAACAGGCCCAGAAAGATGAGGTGACCTGCTCAAGACCACACAGCTAGTTAGAATCAGAGGTGGAACCAGAAACTGGGTCCTTTGTCTTTTACTGTGGGCCCACCCACTGTACTCCGCTGCCAGGTCCTGGCTCTGAAACTGGCCGCATTAATGAACTCTTGTAATAAACACTTGGTGAGACTCCACCATGTGCTAGACACAAGACCGAGTGACACTAATGCTAGTCATTCAACACCTACAGCCAACAGCCACTGCGCCTGCCATCAGGGAACTCACGGTTTAGTGGGAGATGCCTAGGCTAAGTCTCCCTGCCTCAGGCCTGGACTTGGTTTTAAACAAACAGGCATTAATCTGGTGAAAAAGAGGAGGAATTGTGCTCCGAGAAGAGCAGCATGTGGAAAAGCACGTGTGGAGAGAGACTGGCCTACTTGAGGAGCCACACACAGTCCAACATGGCTGGAGTAAGCTGTGGAGTGGTGGGATATGAAGTTCCTCAGTCTGGCAGGAGAAAGCAGATGCTGGATGCCATACAAGACTTGGAACTTTATCCATGGTAAGGTTTTAAGCAGGAGGACCAACTTGATTCACTTTGAAAATGACAAAGACCACTCTGGCTATTGCACAAAGGATAGAGGTCCCAACAATCCAAGGAAGAAATGACCGGATCTTACTGTTAAGAGCTGGTAAGGAATGGGGGACATGAGATACCTACAAGAATAGTAAAGGGACAGAACTCACAGGACTTAGGAGGACTCAACGATTATTCAGGTTTTTTGGCTCGGGCAAGCAGATGAATGAATGATGGTGCCATGAGCCACGACAGGGAACACTGGAGAAGAAGTATGGTTAAGAGGGAAGAAGGTGACTTAAGTTTTAGACAACCTGAGTTTCAAGAGCGTTACCTATGGAATGTCTGAGTGAAAACATCCAGGGTATAGTTAGATCAATGGGTTTAGAGCTGAAACAGGCGATTTTAGATTGGGATTCACCTATTTCTAGGTGCTAATTACGGCTGTGAGAGGAGAAATAACCAGCTACAAAGAGAATAGAAAGTGAAAGGACCAGAGACCCTAGGAAAAGAATCCTGGGGGCACAACATTTAAAGGAGCAAGCTTAAGAATATGAACCTGCCAATGAAGCTGAGAAGGAGCAGCAAGAGACACAGGACTGAAACCAGCCAAACCAGTAGTAGAAAAGCCAAAGGCAGAGAGAGCTTTGGGAAGGAGGCAACAATGAGCAGTATCAAATGCTGAGATAAAAAAAAAAGAGAGAGAGAGAGGCCCTGACTGGTGTAGCTCAGTGGAATAAGCGCGGGCCTGCGAACCGAACAACCATGGTTCGATTCCCAGTCAGGCACATGCCTGGGTTGCAGGCCAGTTCCTGGCAGGGGATGCAGGAGAGGCAACCATACATTGATATTTCTCTCCCCCTCTCCTTCCCTTCCCCTCTAAAGATAAATAAATAAAATCTTTTAAAAAGAGAGAGACGGGACTTAGAGGCTATGGTGTAACTGGCCATGAGCATGTGATTGCTGACTTTGGAGGGAGGCATTTCAGTGGCATGGTGGGGTCAGAAGTCAATAAATACAGAGCAACTCTTTCTCTTTCCTGTTTAAGGGCAGAATTTCTTGACAGGACAGAGGCTGGTGAGGAGGAGCAGTTAAGGGTGAGTTTCTTTAGGATGAGAATATTTGCATGCAACATGAGCCAGCAGAGGAGTGCAGAGGGTGAAGACATGGGTAACAGGTGTGCAGGATGGAGCAAAGGAGGAGGGGAGGGGGCTAGAAGAACAGCTAGAGGCACACCTGTTCTTCCACAGATGCAGATTGAAGCTGGTGGAGGGGAAGGATAGAGAAACTAAGGAAGCGCCCAATGGAGAGGCAAGCACACCTTCCTCCAGCCCCGGGAGCTCCAGTGGCTTCTGTCCATGAAGGGGACTGCCTGCCCTTCCAGAATGAGGCAACCCTGAAGGACTGGCTGTGCTTTACCCCCAGGCTGGGTTTCCACTGCGAGCAGGTACCCTGGATCTCAAAGGCCGTGTGACAGAGTCCTTAACCCAAAGCCTCCCCGTCACCTGCTTATCAAGTCCTGACATTTCGTGAAAGGAGAGACAAAGCTCTGGTAAATAGCAACACATGGTCTTTTAAAATGTGCGACTTCTGTCAGGTATCATGCATACAGATCAGACACTTATACCTCACACATTGCTCCTATTAAGCAGAGTAAACTGCTTTCAAAACCATTCCTCTTCTCTGGAGGCATCTTAGATTCTGATTTGAGAAGTATGAAAAAAAGAAGTATGTCAATGATCATTAACATCCTCTGGTCAGAACAAAACTTGCACTTGACAGTGAATGAAGAGCCTAAAGTTCATCGATATACATACAATGACTACGACTTGATCCCATCTGGTTTTGATCATGGGCTGGAGGGTAAAGAACACACTGGATACCAGACAGAGCAGCAGGAGCCTGATGAAGAAAGTGGGGCATCGGCCAGGCACAAGCTGCCACACTAGGGAAGAAGGCCCCAGCTCAGGGCACCCTTTTGGCAGAGCTGGCTGCAGCTGCTGTGTGTACACACTGTAGCGATGAGATCATTGACCTTGCTGGGCCTACGGGCCTCCTGCCTGACCCAGTGCTCACCAAGCCCACCTGGCCACAACTCTGCTGCGAAGGCAGAGAGGGACTGGCAGGTAAAATTGGCAAGTGACTGAGTTCTGCTGCTCTCGGTCTTAGCACCTGTGCGCTAATCCCCTGTGGATGCTCCAGGGTAAAGCTTCCACATACCCCGGGTTGGCTGGGCTGAGTTGGGCCGAACTGGTGTGAGAGATACCTGAAGGGTTTGCTATCGGGATCAGTGTCCTTGAAGCCCATCTCCTCCAGCTTGCAGCGGCGGTACAGCTCATAGTGCCGGCTGTGGGTCTGCTCCCGCAGGTCCTCCATGTTGACCCGAATTAGCATCTCCCGCAGCTTCACAAAGTCGCAGTGGGCCTCGTTTTCAACTGCATAGCAGGGGTTGGGAGATTAATAGTATATTGAAAGGAAGGCCAGAAGAAGCAGAAATGGTGAAATGAGAGATGGAATGTCTTACAGCGACATCGCCTTTCAAACTATATACAAACCTTGCAAATTTGACTGACTCCTGCTTTACTTCTCTACTGATAAGGCAAATGAAAAGTTACAAACAAGAATGATGGTAATGGAAAACCACAAAACCATAAAAAAAAAATCTCCCCAGACATTCCGGAGCACCTCAACCCCAATTCACCAATCAGACACTCACGGGAGTGCTTGCCCTGCACTACTTGTAGTGCAATGGAACATGCACATTCAGCAACCTGTCCAATAAAAACTTGTGGATTCTTTGTTCCCAGTACTGCATGAGGTACTGGGAATTCAGAGACAAAGTCATGGAGTCTTGTCCTCAGAAGTTTAGTGGAAGAACAAGTGCAAACAGATAAATTCAATACAATACAAAAATTACAAAAACAGAGGTAGATAGCCCGGGTGCAATAAAATCCTAGAAGAGGAGGGGACCTAAGAACTCATGGGAGAGTGAAGGCTTCACCAGAGAGGTAACCACTGTAATAACTCTCGAAGAAGGAATAGAAATTTATCAGGCAGAGGAGGGAATATGTTTTGCAAGGTCTCAGTGAGATTAGGCAAGGTCGCATAGTAAGTAAATTGCAGGGTTAGGATTCCAATGCAGGTCATACAAAGCCGGGGCAAAGGCAATGCCTGGGTGTCAAAGTTCCCAAAATCTATGGGGAAAGAACTAAGAAATCAATAGCTGACAGTGACAAGCGGGGGTATGGCCCCATCTGGATGGGAGAAGCTTCAAAGGAGGTGTTTTTTAGAGGGTGGATAATGGCCTGACAGCAGCAATAGTGACTGGGATGAACAAATTGGACCCCACTTTGTAGCCTGAGTGGACAAGCCTCCTCCTCAAAAGAATGTGGCAGAGGTCTACATTTGGAGCAGTAACTAAGAAGGACAGAGATGTGGACCAAATCATAGCAATGTGGACTTCCGGTGGGAACATAAGGTTGTGAGCAGTGCTCCGGCACGTGTGTCCAAGTATAGCTCCACTGTGTCAGAGTGGGAGTGTCTAGCCTGACCATGTGGGGATGGTGAGGCCAGAGAAGATGAACAGGCCCAGTCACCCCAGTTTCTACCTTGCAGGGTGTGGGAGAAGGTAGTGGGGGCAGGGAGTGGTCTGGGATGAAAGGGTGGGCACAGTCACAAGTCAGCAGAGTAATCTTCCAAAGCCCAAATCAGCTTACATAACCCCTCTGCTTAAGGCCCGTTGCCTTTGGGATAAAACCCCTCATGTCATAAAACAGAAGCTAATATCACAACAATTGCTTCAGTCAGGCAACTTTTTCAGGACCATTTCTTCCTCCATCTCCGGGCAGTGATCCCTGGTGGTCAGTTAGAAGGAGTGATTCTAATGCCCCTACAGGCTGCTCAAACAATACACAGCTTCTTCCTCACCGGAATACAGCAGTGAACCCTGACTTACAAGAAAAAATGTCCAAAAACTGCTTTTTTTCATTAGGTGTGCAGTGGTCTAAGTTGGAGGAAGTCATTGGAAGAACCATGCCTGCTGGCTTCTCCTCATGTCACCTCAGGTTCCTGTCTCTTCCACCACAAATGTATCCCCTGTGTTGGACTGTTGCTTCAGCAACCATTTGCAAATGTTCCCAGTGGAGCATCTCCAGCCACAAATAGCAGAGAAGTCCAAAACCTAGCACAACTCTGACAACCAGTCTCATTTTACCCATGGAAAATTCCAGTAGCACTGTAGGGTCTCTGGTATGCCCTAAAGCATGCCAGCCTTTGGACAAGATGTGGACAACTTCCCACCTGCTTCCACTTGTTTGCTCAGTGTCAGGGATGAGTCTGCAGTGAACCAGCCTCCCTGTCACACACGGTGCCTCGGCAATCCCGGGTCTAGCTTACAGCTGCAGACTCGGAGGGCCAGGCACCCCTTCCAGCCACGGCAGAGTCCTCGGCCTTGTTTTATCCACTGAATGGACTATTCCAAGTGGAATTTAATACACATCGGGCAGCCCCCATAAGGAACATTCTTGGCTATATACACAATTAAGTTCGTTTTAAAATTACAAAGTAATCATGCATACAAAAGAGTGCATGAAATGTGCAATTTAAGTACTTTTAATAAATGAACAAAGATGAAAAATCAATAGAATAATAAGCAGATATACAGATTAGCTAGCTCGTCAGTATTCACAATTGCTGATGGGAAGAGCCTTTGAAAGGTGGCTGAGTGAGCTGAGACGGCTGTGTGTGGCTCAAGAGGCAACACATCCACGAGTCCAGTGAAACATTACCAGCATCTTAGAAGAGTTTGAGATTTATTATTCATTTCTTTGTTTTGGTTTATAATTTTACCACTTACATATCAATTCCTAAGGAAATATATATATATATATATATATATATACACATCTTTATATATATACTACATATATAATTTAGTTGTCTACTTTTGAAATTCATGCAAATGGGATCATACAACATATACTGTTCTATGACTTATTTAGCTCAACATTTCTGAGATATATTCATGTAGATGTAACTGTAACCCATTGATTTTCATTGCAGTATAGTATCTCCTTACATGAACATCTTGCAATTCATCTAATTTTGTTTTAATGGATATCTGAGTTGTTTCTAATTATTCACTATTAGGAGCAACACTGCTTTGAACACCGTTGTAAATCTCCTGGTACACTCAGGCAAGTGCACGTGCTCTCTCGCACACTCCTCCTCACCTTGCTCCAGGTGCATTTGTTTTGGTTTTAGGAATGCTTTTTCCATGGGAGACAGACAGCCTACTCATGGCAGAGAATCCGGGAACGAGGTTCCCTCTTGGCAACTCCTATGGCTGTTTGAGGCTCAAGCCAAAAGAGTAGAGACTGGGGACAAGTTAGGGACTGGTCCCCTAATGGCTGGGGTCAAGCAATGCGACAGACAGAAGGGGATCCCTGTCCCTTGGAAACTCACTCACCCTGCACAGTGCCCCAAGGATACTGCCGGGCCTTCATCATCTTGTTGCCTATCTTCAGTTCTTCTGTGCTGCCAATGACAGCAAAAGGCAGGTGGGCCTGAAACAGAAGGCAAATGAAAGCTGAGAACTCAAGGAGAAAGGCACAGCTCCTACAATGCCACTGCTGCTCATCTCCTGGGCCTCAGACCGTCAACACTATAGTGTCCCTCACTGTTCTCAATGTCAAGAGGCATTTCTTAAGCTCCCAAGCTGTCTGGGGATAAGAGGTCTAGTCCAGGCTTCTGCTGTTCAGAGATTCACAACAAAAGGTAACAATGACATAGTTGAATACATAGGGAACAAAGACAGAAAATCAATAGAATAATAAGCAGATACACAGATTAGCTGCCTCTTCAGTATTCACAGCCTTTGAAAGGTGGCTGAGTAAGATGAGAGGGGCTACTCGTGGCTCAAGAGGCTAAAGGAGAACAAGAGTACTGGGGTGCTGGCCCTCCCCCTTCCCCAGAGTGTGAGCCCTGAGAATAGGTATATACTGAAGTTGCACTGCTGACTGAGCTGTGTGCTCCTTGTTCCCTTCCTTCCCTGGAGCAAGAGCTCACACTGAACTCTTGAGCCTAGAAGTCAAGTCCATAAGTATTCATCCACATGCCCATGACCATGCTGGGTTCTGTTTTAGGTGCTGTAAGGGAGACAAAAGAAGTAGAAGACAGGACTTCCGGCCAAGATGGAGGCGTAGGTGGAAACACTGTACCTCCTCGCACAACCAAGTTTAAAGACAACAAAGTTTTAGTAACAAAAACGCAACCAGAACACAGAATATTGAACTGTACGGAAGTCCGACAACAACGAACCGTTCATCCAGACTGGTAAGAGGGGCGGAGTCAGCGGCTGGCAGAGAGGGGCACAGGGAAAAGCGGACGGGCCGACAGGCATGCAGGCGGCAGTTGGCTGATCCCAGGTGCAGGGTGGCAACGGGCAGACCCAGTGAGGGCGCAAGGCGGCTGGCAGACCACAGTCACACATTCACGCTCAGATAAACCAGGCAAAAAAATGAGCAGTGAGACAAACCGTGTGAACCAGGGCCCCAGCGGTGGGAATTAAAGCCTAAAAGCACCAATTGAAAAACTTTTGGGGGTCGAGGTGCCAGGAAAGGCTCCCAGGCTCCCACAGGGTCCTGGAGAATGCACAGGCCCGCATACCCAGGAGCCAGCACCAGGGGGGGCCAGGTTTGCTTGCCGGAAGCAGCAGAGGGGACTGAAATCCAAGAGAGAGCGTGGAACTAGCGCCATTGCCCCTCTCTGACCCCGCCCCCACATACAGCATCACAACCCAGCAACTGGGTCGCCCCGCCCCTCATACCTAACAGGTGCGAACAGACCAAGACATTGTGGCTCAAGAGGAACAGCTCAAAGCCCCAGAGCCAATACTTCTGAGTGACCAGTAGATAGCCAACCTATCAGATGCACAGTTCAAAACACTGGTGATCAGGATGCTCACAAAACTGGTTGATTTTAGTCACAAATTAGAGGAACAAATGAAGGCTACACTAAGTGAAATGAAGGGAAATGCACAGGAAACCAATAGTGATGGGAAGGAAACTGGGACTTAAATCAATGGAGTGGACCAGAAGGAAGAAAAAAAATGACCAAACAGAAAACAATGAAAAAAACAAGAATTCCAAAAAATGAGGAGAGGCTTAGGCACCTCCAGGACATCTTTAAACGTTCCAACATCCGAATTATAGGGGTACCAGAAGGGGAAGAGGAAGAGCAACAAGTGGAAAAGTTATTTGAACAAATAATAAAGGAGAACTTCCCCAATCTGGCAAAGGAAATAGACTTCCAGAAAGTCCGGGAAGCTCAGAGAGTCTCAAAGAAGTTGGACCCAAGGAGGAACACACCAAGGCACATCATCATTACATTACCCAAGATTATTAAAGATAAGGAGAGAATCTTAAAAGCAGCAAGAGAAAAAAAATTACCTGCAAAGGAATTCCCATCAGACTATCAGCTGATTTTTAAAAGAGACCTTACAGGCAAGAAGGGGCTGGAAAGAAGTATTCCAAGTCATGAAATCCAAAGACCTACATCCAAGATTGCTCTCTCCAGCAAAGCTTTCATTTAGAATGGAAGGGCAGATAAAGTGCTTCTCAGATAAGGTCAAATTCAAGGAGTTCATCATCACCAAGCCCTTATTATATGAAATGTTAAAGGGACTTATCTAAGAAAAAGAAGATAAAAAAGATGAACAGTGAAAGGACAGCAAACTCACAGTTATTAAGAACCACACCTAAAACAAAAGCAAACTAAGAGGACAGGTAGATCAGGAATGGAACCATAGAAATGGAGATCACATGGAGGGTTAGCAACAGGGGAGTGGGAGGAGGAGAAGGGGGGAGAAGGTACAGAGAATAAGCAGCATAGATGGTAGGTAGAAAATAGGGGGGAGGGCAAGAATAGTAGGGGAAATATAGAATCTAAAGAACTTGTGACACATGGACATAAAGTAAAGGGGGGAATGGTGGGGGAAAGGGTGTACAGGGTGGAGGGGAATGAGGGGGGGAAGTGGGACAACTATAATGGCATAATCAATAAAATATATTTTAAAAAAGAAGTAGAAGACATACTCCCTCACCCTCTGGGAGCTTACAATTCTGCTGGGGATGCTAGATTTACATATTCCAAAATATATAAGACAGAACATGCCCAAAGGCTCAAATGCATGCTCTGGTGCCCTCCACACAGTAGGAGCTTCATAAAATACTCCTTAAATGTCAGTGGCAAGGCCATGAAAATAGTAGAGAAGAAAGACCAAGTATAAACAGGGGTCTGAGCTGGGTACTTGCAGAACCTGATGAGGAGGGAGGCCTGGCTAATGAAGGCTTCCTGGGTTTGAGAAGAGGCAGCTGCCCCCAGTTGGCAGTGTGGGGCCTGGGAAAGCAGCCCTTCTGCAGGGAGCAGCCCAGATTATAAGTGCTGAGTGACCACTGGCCAAATGGAACCACTGAATAACTACTGGTTACAACCCAGGTGATTCTGGGCAGGGCTTTACCTAAAAGGACTTTGCGAGGACAAGTAAAAAGTCCACTGGAACTTTCTTAGCCTGGTTGGAGAAACAGGCCTCGGTTTGTAGGCTCATTTTTCCATTCTATAAATATTTACTGAGCTCCTGCTATGTGCTAGGCATTAAAAAAAATACAATATTGAAAAAGTTCAGAGCCTGCGCATGGAGAGTGCACAGTCTGGTAGGGGACAGACATGCCAACAATAATACTAGACTAAGGTCCAGATTTTAAACAGAGGCTCGAAGGCTGGAGGAACATGGAGGAGGGAGCAGCTAACTTCATGGGAAGTCAAAGCAGGTTGCACAGAGTAGGCAGTAGCAATTATACTAATAGTATTGTAGCTAAAGAACTGATATTAGCAGCAGCAATTCTCTCAACCACAGGTACTCCATACCAGGTGCTCTACATTACATTACTGCATTGAACCTTTACAACAATGCTTGAAGTAGATGTTTTTATTATCCCATTTTATAGAAGAAGAAACTGAGGTCCCGAAGGGCTAAGTGGACTTGCCAACAAGCACACAGGAGTAAGGGGCAGAGCAAGGGGTGGTCTCTCTGACTTGAAGGGCCTGCAGGTCTGCCACACCCATTTAGAAATTAGAGCAGCAGAGGAGGCGAGCGCTCCAAACCCTAGGGTAAACTGGTTGTGCAAGGTCAGATTATAAATGGCAGTTCAATTCTAGGAAACTTGAAGCAAATGTTTTTTGTTTATTTTATCTGTGCACTGACCTCACAGCCAATCCTTCCTTTCTATTCTCTTCTAGCTCTGCACGCCAAGAATGTTTATAGGAGTGGAAAACACAGGACTTAACCAGGAGCTCAGCTCCAGGACATCCGCTCATCCCCCAAGGTACTTGGTCATCCAAGTGAAGCGGCCCTCCCTCATCCTCTCAGCTTCTCTGAGCGTCGTCAGTTCATCCCTTCCTACTCCACTGACCTTCCCTGAAACAGGGACGTAAGAAATAGGGAAAGAGGAGGCCATGGATACAGAAAGTGGGCAAAGGGTGAAGGTGGGAAATGTTTCATCAGCCCTGCTAGGGCAATGAATCATCAAGAGGGCCATTGTGCATGTGACGCAATGGGGTACCAGGGGTGTACTGAAATCTTGAAAACCCTGCCCAAGAGCCAGTGATCTCTGACTTCTGCCAGCAGTCTTGGCCAGGGGGTCATCTGGGCACAATTCGTTCCCACTCAGGGACCCAAGACATGCCGGGATCCTCAAAAGCACCCTGAAACCTTTTCCGGGAAAATATGTCTTTCCTACAGAAACTCCAAAGCTTTGGCCACATGACACGAGGGGCATCGGTGGCAGACGGCTAGACCAAGGGGGGAGGTGAGAAAGAGAAACCACATTGTATCGCCCTCACACACTGTGGGGCTGAAAGTGATGGAGGAGGCGGCTATGTGGAGTGGAAGGTATTTCTCTGGGCTCAAGAGAACAGGAGGGGGAAAAACAAAAAGAGAATAAAGGAACGAAAAATGTCAATATTCTCTTGGGCCTGTTACTGTCCCCAAGAGACATTGTTAGAATGACAGGGTCGCTTGCTTCCCCTCTTCCTTAAACTGCTGTCATATTGCCCCTCCCCATTCTAAAAAGGTACAGCTCCCACCCAGGCAACCTCAGAGAGCTATAGAGACCTCCCACGGCACACTCTTTTACACCTGGCATCGAGTTCTATTCTATTCAAGTCTGTGCAAGGATATCATTTCCCAGTGCTCCCAGGCAGATATCATTTGATTCTCACAACAGCCTTACAGGGCAGTTATGATAAACCCCATTTGTGATTTTGGGGGATTGGCACACAGAAAGGTTAAATGAGAGTTAGGTCCTTAACTCTCATGCCCAAATCTTCCCAGGAAGTAGTGAGGACACCACATTTTATTTTTTTTAATGTATTTTTAAAAATATTTAATTAATTTATTTTTAGGCAGAGGGGAAGGGAAGGAGAAAGAGAAATATCAATGCGTAGTTACCTCTCCTGTGCCCCCTACAAGGGGCCCAACCTAGTCCGGAACCCAGGCATGTGACCTGATTGGGAATTGAACCGGCAACTCTTTGGTTTGCAGGCCGGTGCTCCATCCACTGAGCCACACCAGCCAGAGCAGGACACCACACTTTAGATGCCAGCCTCCCCTAGTCACTCAGGGTGGCCTGTGTTCTGCCTCCCTGCTAAACGCATTTGTTGGAAGTCAGCTAACTGTGAATGGCAGGAAGTCATAGGGCCAGGCTCCGGCCCTCATTCTGCTGCTCTTGAAAGACTGATGGCTATGACAACCAAAATAGAATCAAGAAGAGCAGAGAGAAGGTACCCCCAATCATACTCCCAGGGGTGACACTTGGTGTATGTGGAGCCAGGGCAGAGACTCTGACGGAGGCAAGACAGTGCTGCTGCTGAAACAGTGACAGGCTCCTATGGGGAGTCCGTGGAACTCTCTCACCCAGAAGACTGCTGGTGAGATGCCTCAGTCTCAGAAAACTTCAACAAGATCCCTGGCTGGTGTGGCTCACTGGATTGAGCACCTGCCTGAGAACCAAAAGGTTTCCTGTTTGATTTCTGGTCAGGGCATAGGCCTGGGTTGCAGGCAGGTCCCCAGTTGGGGGCGTATGAGAGGCAACTGAGCGATGTTTCTCTCACACATCAATGTTTCTCTCCATCTCTGTCTCCCTCCCTTCCCCATCTTTGAAAACAAATTAAAATCTTAAAAAAAAAACCTTCAACAAGAGATGGCCTCAAGCTTTATCTTATAAATCTAGTCCCAGATTCACTACCTTTCCTGCCTCGTGTCTACCTAAAATTCTTCTTGGCACATTTAAAAATGTTTGATGATCCAATTGGCATGAATTATTCTATTCTGTTTCCACTACATCCATTATACTTTGGGAGGGCACATGATCATTCCCCTCATCCCAATGAAATAATGACTCTCAGGGCCCTTTTCTCCTTGTCTGACAATATTCCCATTGGGTGTGGCTTCCTCCCAGGATGGACAGGATTTCCAGTCATGCTGCTGGTTATCCTCGCCCCCATTTCAAGCCCCTACTGGCAACTGAACGAGAGCATGCCTGATTCTCTCTCAAGTCGACCCTTAGTGATTCCCACAAAGGTGTGTACAAACAACAGAAATGGCACTGCCACCTTAAGAGAAGGGGCAGGCTTATGCCTGTGGGTCTCCCCGTGACCCTACAGGTCACCCATGTGACCAAATACCTTTATGAGGGTCAAACCCAAGACCTCACAGGTGACCAGTCAAGTGAACCAAGTAGAGTAATTGAGCTAGTTGCCTAGTCCCTGGCCATGGTTTGAGCTACTCAAAGGACAACATTTGATTTGAACAGCACAGCAATTTTTAATATTAAAGTCTACAAACTTGAGAGTTATTAGAGCATGGGTTGAAAGTAGAATGCCACAAGATCTTTCACAACATTGTCTTGCCCCCGCAGTCTGAAATCAGCATTTTCAGAGCCACCCACAAGTCAAGGGGGAGGCTGAGACTTCATTGCTTTCATTTCCTGCCATGGAAATCCTTAGTGATGAGCAGCAAGATGGCCGTACGGTCTTCTTCACTTAGGCAAGAGGCTTCTACTACTTCTTCCAATCCAGTTCTCATGGTAATTGGCTAGGGTGGCTGAGGCTGGGGGGCTGGAGTAAAATCCAGAACTGAAAAGCCGGCACCCATTCCTCCTACCACCCAACCCCAGGTCCCTGACGATGCAGTTCTGTGTGCCACAGCTGATCCGAAGACCCTGGGGACTTTCCACACAGTTTAATGGTGGTAAGCAGGCTGAGCAATCCTCTGTATATATTTTTAGCAGCACCCCATCCTGTTGCCCATCACAACACATAACACATAGCATTCCCATGCATGCCTCCTTCCCACAACCATGCCCAATCCCAGGGACACTAGCTGGAGGCCAGCGCTGTCCTTCCCACTCAGAAAAGCAGGGTGAAATGCCAGGGAATGCATGATCAGTGATGTTTTTCTAGAAATAACCCTAAATTCACTCAACTTTCAGTTACAAAATAGTAATGAGTCATAAGGATGTAATATACAGCATAAGAAAAATAATCAATATTATCATAATAACTTTGTATAGTGACAGATGGTCACTAGCTTTATGGAGGTGATCACAGTACGAGGAATATAAATGTTGAATCATTATGTATGTTATACACCTAATATAAAATAGTATGTCAACTTTCATTTTTAAAAAGGGAAAATATTTCATTTTTCAAAGTGAAATACTAGCAAACTTTGGACTACTGACCCCAACATCCTGACTTCTTCAGAGAATAAGCACCAATCTTTTTTTTTTTTTTTTTTTTGCTTCTGCTCACGGCCGGTCAGAGGTATAATTCTACCTACCACAGGCCACACAGCCTTCCTCTGGGGCCAGACTTGTCAAAGATGGGGAAGGATTTCTAACAACATGTCTCCAGTGTACTACTGATAAGTAGAAAGTCAGGCGAGACAATGACTTGCTGCCCTGCTATGCAAATTTGTTGGCCAATTCATAAGAGGTGGCTGCTGACGCTGGAATGATAACTTGCTGGGCGGCAGCAGCAGGAAGTTTCTAAAAATGGCTTTTATTACCCGGCTTTCCTGAGTTGGGCTATACCCAGGCATTATGTCATTAGGAAAAACTGATGCCTCTCAGTAGAAAAAAAAGAAATCTGTTCCCAAAGCAGAGGCTTTCTGAAAGCTATTAGCTGTCTCCTTGAAATCATAACATTGAAGATTTCACAGCAACAGCATCAACACATTGTAAAGAAGCATGAGGAGATGTTTGACTCTCTGCCTTCTTCATTACTCATTCCTGTAGTGGGGGAGGAGTGAGGGAGGAGAGGCAAGATGGCAAGTTGCTTTTTCAAAAAGTCATTCACACTTAATAAACCAAAGCACAACCCTGAAACATAAAAAACAACATTTCTCTAATCACTAGAAAAATTGGAGGCCATATATCATTTTTCCTCCCAGGGGCAGAAAGCTTGATTATCTGAGTACAGATTATCCTGGAGTCTCCAAAGCCAGCCAACTTGTTTTAGCCTTGCCTTTATTCACTGAAATCAATTGTCATAGCACTTTGTTTCTGTTACAAAGAATGTTTGCCCTTCCAGCAGTCCCCTGGGGGGCTGGCTGCCTGGCCTAGACCAGAGCAGCATCAAAGAGGAGGGTGGAAGGAGAGGTCTGAATCCCCTGCTCCAGACTCTTCCTGGAGTCAGTCTTTCCCTCCTTCAACCTCTGCTCTGCTTTGAAGCAGCCACCCTGAGGATAGGGGAGCTGTTTCATTCTGCATTCTCTCTAACAAATACCTGAGACTCAGATAACCAAGAACTGACTACAGTAAAATGGATGGTGAAGATGTCTGACAGCTATTTGGTGAAATAAAGAACAAATGGTCAGCACATTGAACCCCTGTGCTCCCACTCACGTTCATGGTTCCATTGATCTCTGCCACCGACTCGTCATCTGTAGGAAACTGGTAGATCTGGACCCCGTTGCTGACAAGCTCACTGGTTATTTTGATTTTGAACTTTGTTAGTTCACTCTTGGAAATGGCATCCGACTTGGCGATGATGGGGATTATGTTCACCTATGGGAGAAAGGAGCCATGTGGGAACGATGCAGATAATCTGCAACTGATGGCAGCAGGGTTTAGGATTTCCAACTGGCTGCCAGAGGGCATAGCTCAACACAGTGGTCTAGGACTGGTCACCTCTGGAACCAGACAATATAATCAATCACAATGAGTGCTTCTGAGGAAGTAAGTGCTTTACAGAGATTAACACAATCCTGATAATAACCCTCTCAGGAAGTAGCATTACCACTATTTTACCAATGAGAAACTGAGGCACAGAGACGTTAAATAACTTGTGCAAGCCCACAGAGCAGGTAAGTAGCAGGCCAAGTTTAGCCTTGTTCCTCAGTCTACAGTCTTAACCATGAGCTGTCTACCAGCTCAGATCCCAATCGATGAGTTGCGTGATATTTTCACATCAAGGTCACTGCTCCAGTGATTTGAATTGGAAGATGGCAGTTGCAAATCTGTGGTTGACAAGGGGAAAGATAGGCACTCCTTGCTAACAATAAACTGTCCCAACCCATCCAGTGCATGCTGGCCCCAGCCAGTGGAACGGAGACCCACATGGGAGATGGCAGAAAGTGGGAGCAGCAGAGAGCTCAGTGACAATGCACACATTGGCAGTGAACACTGATGAACCAATGCAGTTAAGTGAAGAAGACCTTCTCAGTTACCAATTTGATCTGAGACATATTCAAAGACTTATGTTGCCTGAATCTCGAGGTTAATTTCTGTATAAAGAAAGCAAGCATAAATGCCCAACTTCAAGCAGCAGGACAAAGGCTTACTGCTGCCCCCAAATTCAAGCCACCTGAACCCCTGACCTGATCCTTGATATTCCTCCAAGAAGGGGCAAGGCTTTTACAGCCAGAAGGTTAAGAAACTTGAAATACACATGGCTTAGTGAGACAGAGTGCCCTCAAGCTCAGGTGCACACAGAGAGCACAGTCATTCCTGCCAACAGCCTCCAAAGGGATGCATGGATGGTGCTGGGACACTGAAAAGAATTTGAAAGGGGGTCTGAGACAAAGTTTGTCTTGGACGACAAACTTTGCCCCCCTTGCACTTTGCCTAAGTACCACCTGTAAAGACTGGACCTTGGAGGCACCTCCCTTGAAGTCTTTTTTTGGGAGGGTTGGGGACGAAAGCCCTTGCTGAGGGAGAACAGCAGGAAGAGCCAATTTTCCTCTTCGCTCTTCACCATGTCTCCATCCACACACTCTACACATATGGCAAAGAATGCTTACTTAACCTGCCCACTCACCAGGCCCCCAGCCATGTGGCTCTCTGCTGCCCTAGGCCATGCAGGGTGCGGCGACATTTCCAGAGCAGCTTGTCACTCATGAGTGGTGAGCTCATTGCTTCGAAAAATGAAAAATTGCTTCTATTCTGATTATAGCAGAAATTCTGTTTTTATAATGGACATGCTATTAAATAAATGCATATCAGTTAGATTTTTGTAAAAAAAACAACAACAAAAAAAAACACTTGGAGTCGGGGGAAGTTCAGTCTGAATCCCAGACCCATGACAAGTTGTCTAACATTGAGCAAGATTTTTGACTTTCTGTGCCTCTGTTTCCTCACACACAAAATGAGAATAATAATAGTATCCACCACCCTGAATAACTCGAAAGCTGAAATAATTAGCTTTTCTAGAGAATTCTGTGGTCAATTCTTTTGTACAGCAAATAATCTCTTTTTTAAAGATATTTATTTATTTATTTATTTATTTATTTATTTATTTTTACAGAGAGGAGAACGAAGGGAGAAAGGGAGGAAGAGAAACATCACTGCGTGGGTGCCTCTCGTGCACTCCCCCACCAGGGAGGGACCCAGCCTGCAACCCAGGCATGCACCCTGACCGGGAACTGAACCGGTGACCCCCTGGTTCACAGACACACACTCAATCCACTGAGCCACACTAGCCGGGGCCAGCAAATAATCTTTTAACATGAAGAATCACTGTCTAATTTATATCTGAACTGGTATCTGCAGGTTTCATTTTCTCTTAAAGTAGGACATGCCTGATTCCCACAGCCTTCTTTCTCCAGAAGGGAGACAAAAGAACTTGGTGCCACAGATCTGAATTTGAATCTAGACTCTGCCAATAGCCAGCTACATGACAATGAGAAAGTCACTTAACCTCTCAGAGCCTCAGTTTTCTCCCCTGTAAAATGGGGGATAAGAACAGTGTTTGACTCATAGGGTTGTTATGAGTATTCAATGAGATGCTCCATGACGTACTTAGCACAATGGTGGCGCACAAGAGTTTAACAAATGTTAGCTGCAATTATAAAAATAAGTATTGATAATAAGAATAATAACTTTCAAAGCCTAGTCTGAATGTTTGATTTTAGTACAGGCCAGTTAACATGGAAACAAAATTAAAAAAACACCTTGCCAAAGCCTGAGCCCCTAGATTGGAACATCCTTGCACGTACCCTTACGCCCAAGAGGGATCAGGGCAGAAAGACAACTCGGGGCAAACCTGTGCCCCATGCTGGGAAAACAAAATATTTGGCAAAGAATCTGGATCAATAGCACCATCTTTATGGAGTAAGAGGGAACAAAAGAGAGGATGAAGAAACCTTAAGACCTCTTCTGGAACCTGGCCTCTACTTTGTACAAGAGACCAGTAAGAATGACCCAGCTTACCCAGCTGCCCCTGCTTCCATACCTTACTATCCAGCTTCTTCATTGTTACTAGGTCCAGAGACTTCAGAGAATGACCTGTAGGGGCGATGAAGTACAAGCAGGCATGGATGCGAGAGTCATGGTAGGTGTGCAGTACCCTGCGGATCTTCAGTTCCTCCTGCAGGTAGGCTTCAAACTGGGCATCGATAAATTCCACGATGGGCTTGTAGCTAAAGGGGAGAGTAAGAAAATGGCCCGGACATTTCAAAATGGTCACCTCCTTGGTCCCCACATGAGCCAACTTATGCCCATCTGCGTGCCTTCATTCTGGAATGCCCATTTCTCTCTTCTCATCCCAATCCTGTCCTTTTAGACCTCAGGGCCCAGTTGAATGTCCACCTCATCCATACAGCCTTTGCCAATTATGCCAGAAATTCCTTCTGTGCTGGGTACTCAGCGGAGGTCAGGACCTTGCTGCTAGGGAAGGCTGTAAGAACGCACTGGGTTCTGCTCAGCCTTGCAAGGTTTGGTAGCATTTCCCACTTGGCTCTCCTAAGGTCCAGACATTGTTCCAGTTCTCATTTCCTCCAAGATTGTGACTTTAAAATCTAAGTGACTCAGGCAAATTTGAGAAAGATATTACCCTCACCACAGCCTTCAGATATACACACATACCCAAGCTCACAGTCTGCACGCACAGCCACCCTTTGCAGACCTCAGGTCTTACCAGGACTTCTTTTTCTTTTTTAACTTTTAAAAAAGGATTCTACTTCTTTATTTCTAGAGAGAGGGGAAGGGAGCGAACTGGCGACCCCTGGTTCTGCAGTAAGATGCCCAATCAACTGAGCCACACCAGTCAGGGATTTACTGGAACTTCTTAAACAATAGTCACTCCTCAACTCCTTCCTGTCCTGGGAAGCTTCTCAACACCACTCCCCACCATTCCAGCGGCCCCTGCAGCCTCGCTTCTTTCTGATCTTCCGGAGTCAGCTTCACTACAGCCCTGCCTCTGTTCTCATCTCCCCATCATCTGCTGCCTCTCCTTCTGGGGCTTCCTCCCTTCAGGCTAGAAGAGCCTGGGGCAGCGAGTTGGCAGATACCACTGCCTGAAGAGAACATGATCAAAGGAGGCCCAGACGGTGCCTCCTACCTGCAGCAGCCCCCAACCTGAGCCCTTTTGAAAGATTCCCCTTTTAGAGAAGGTAAAAATAGATTTAAAAAAATAATCACAGAGTCCTAGATTCTGGGAGCCATATACAGAGGAGAGATCCAGGCAGAGGGTACCTCTGCAGCCCTAGACAAAAATCTACAAACACAGTCCTTTCTTCCTTCGATCCCTCTGAACCATTGCTCTGAAGGGGAATCACATCTAAGAATCTCTTGGTTGCAGAGATACTCAGAAGGATCCTGAAGAATTAGGAGTGAGGGTAGGTAGGGGATGCATCCCTTAGACATGTCTAATTAATTTTTGGATGATTGGCTGGTTTGAATGATCTAATCATGGCACTGCTTCGTTTTTTTCTCCACTACATAACTTTTATACTTCAGTTTTTTTCTCTACAAAAGGGATCAAAAGAGGAAAGAAAAATGTGTATTTTTTTTCTTTTTTCCCCCTGAATATCTAGTGATAGATACTCTGGGCCTATCTGTTTACTGCTGACCCTAGTTCTTAGGGTCTGTGAAGAAGTGTATGAATCAGACCAGCCAAACTAACCAATACCAACAAAATTTGGTTCCGTTTAATCCTAAATAGGTGATTCATTTTCGTGTCCTCAGTGTCCAGCATGTAATCAGGAATGTAGTAAGGGTTTCACTTCCATTCCCAATGGCTCCTCCTCCCGTAATGGTCCTCTCTCCCTCCCCACTCTGCTGTGCTCACTGGATCCCAGTCCCTGGTAAGTTCTGTACTTCCATAGGCAACCTCTTCACCAAATCTTCCTTCCTCTAAGTGATACCCATCTCCTCTTCAAAGAAGTTGCTCCTCTCATATTCTTCTCAACTGGAAATTACTACTAATTTCACACCCAAGTTCCATGGGTGTGAGGGCTAGAGAGGGAACTTTCTCCTAGCTAGTTATTCCCTGGCTTACCATAATCTTTTCCAGCTCCGACATACTCTACCCCTCCTCATCACTACTGTTTATCTTTCACTTTTTAGGGTAGGAGTATCCTTTTTCTAAAGGATACTTATTTTTAGAGAGAGAAGAAGGGAGGGAGAAAAAAAGAGAGAGGAACATCAATGTGTGACATACATCCACTGGTTGCCTCTTGCACGCCCCAAACTGGGGACATGGTCTGCAGCCCAGGCATGTGCCCTGACCCGGGGAGTCAAGCCAGCAACCTTTCAGTGTGCGGGATGATACCCAACCCACTGAGCTACACCAGTGAGGGCAAGGGTAGGAGCTCTTAAACTGCAGTCCACAGACCCCTCTAAGGTCTGTCGATAGAATTCATAGCACCCATGAGTTGGGACAAAAATACATGTTTTTCACTAAGCTGTAACTAAAGTTTAGTATTTTCTTCAAGTATAAACATAGGTAACAATCTAGAGTAATTTTAGCAGTACGCAAGACTTTATAACCTACAGAAATCATGGCTATTTTTGTTTTATTTTACAGTTTAACAAATATCTCAAAATAGCATTTATACTCATCAAACTTCTAAATTATGACAGTTATTAGACCTGCCTACAAGTATGGTTATGTCAGGAATTATTAGAGACATGTAAGAATTGCTAAATCACAATTTTAAGATATTTCAGTATTAACTATATTTAGTAAAATGGTGTATTTTAGGCATTTAAAAACCATATGATTTCACTCATGTGAAATCTAATGAAGAGACAACTTACAAGGAAAATGGGGACAGACTCATAGATGGAGAGCAGGAGGACAGCTGCGGGGGTAAGGAAGTAGAAGGATTAAGTAAACAGGAAAAAGGACTCATGGACATGGACAAGAGTGTGGTGATTGCAGAAGGGTGTGCAAGGGGACTAAATGGTGATGGAAGCAATACAATAAATATTAAATCAAAAATAAATAAAAACCTTCTTCTGAATGAGCTCATAGGTCTCACTAGATTGCTATAGGGTCCAAAGGCACAAAACAGCATCTGCTCTAGACCCTACTTCTTATCCGTTTCAATTAGTGAGACATACTATGAAGAAAATAAAATGGGATGATGGGATAACATATGACTCAGGGTTCAGCTACTTCAAATATAGTGATTGTGGAAAGCTTCTCTGAGGATGTGACATTTGAGCTGCAAAAATGAGAATGAGAGAACCATGGAGGATCTGGGAGAAGAGTATTTCCGGCAGAAGAATAGCAAATGTAATGGTTCTCAGGCAAGTTGGAACAATAGGAAGAGTGCAAGGGAGAGGAAGAATAATAAACTATTCACATTAGCCAAAAAGTGAAAACAACCCAATGTCCATCAGCTGATGACTGGAAAAAGAAAATGTGGAATATCTATACAATGGACTATTACTCAGTCATTTAAAAGAAGGAAGTTCTGATACATGTTGCCACATGAACGAAGCTTGAAAATACCATAAGTCAAAGAAGCCAGTCACAAAAGGACAAGTATTGTATGATTCCATTTATCTGAGGTCCAAGAATATATAAATTCACAGGGACAAAAAACAGAATAGTGGTTACCAGTGGCTGAGGGGAAGGGAAAGTAGGGAGTTGTTAATGGATTTCTTTTTGGGGTGATGAGAATATTTTGAAATTAGATAGAGGTTGGTGGTTGTACAATCTTGTGAATGTATCAGATGCTACTTAATTGTTCACTTTAAAATAGTTAATTTTATGCCATGTGAATTTCACCTCAATAAAAACAAGAATAGTAAGTGATGAAGCAAGTAAGCAGCATGGGACAGATCACATAAGGTCTTGTGGGTAGAGGGGTTATTTTTTGCTGTCAATGGGATCTTCTGCATAATGTTTCTAATTGGTTATTGTTAGTTGATAAAAAGTCTATGCCTTTTTGCATGTTTATTTTGAAATTGGCTTCCTTACTGAACAATTGTTCATAGAATTGTTTTTCAGTTGATTAGCTTCGGTTTACTAAACAGACACATTATAGAAAAACAGTAATTTTATCTCTCAGTGAACACTTCAATTGTTATCTTTTTAAATTTTTTTCTCAGTTTTAAAAAATTCTCCATCATCACTTATCCACCTATACCCTCTTCCACCTCCACCCAACCCCTCCTTGCCTCCACAATTACCACATTATTGTCCATGTCCATGAGTTTCATTTTTAGGGATAATGTTGACCAGTCCCTTCTTGAAACACTGTCCTCTGTCTTTACTGCCACCACTATATCCTACCTCTATAGCTCTCACTCGCCCTACATCAACTCGTGGCTTGTTTCTGAGGTTCCATCCCGGACCACCTTCTGTTGTCCTACACATTCCATGCATATTATCCCTGGGCGGTCTCACTTACTCCCATGGCCTCATGTATTACCACCCTCCTATCATACTTCCTGGACACCTGGAGGTCATCCCACTCCCCTTCCTCCTCCGTGTGCCAGTCCATGTGCCAACACAGCCATCAGAGGCTCCCTGCAGGAAACCTACAAGACCAGATCACAGACCCTGTATTTGAACACCACTATCCCAGACACCAAAGCCAAGATGCCACAAGGTCAGGCCTACTGGAATAAAAGTGACAACAGCTAATTCGCTCTGTCACCATGCTGCTAGTCACCTCTTCTTCCTTCTACACACATCCTTATTCTGCTCTGTCCATCATGGACTTCTGCTGCAGCTCTCATGCTTCAAAAACATTTCCACTGTACCCTCTGAAACCCCTGTACCATGATAAACAAAGTTGCCTCCATCTTTGCCACTCAAGAGGTCAAGAGTGTGGTCTTGGACCAGCAGCACTAGTATCACACGAGAGCTCATTAGAAATGCAAAATCCCCTGTTTCCAACCCAGACCTACAGGATCAGAATCTGCATTTGATTAAGAGCCTCCAAGGCTTGGATGCAACATTAAAGCTTGAGAAGTGCTGGCCTGTACCATCCTCCTTTTTACAGAACTTGCCTACCTCCTTTTCTTAATGGTAACTTCATTTTTCCTTGGGGATACCACAACCCTGAAGACACCAATACCTGGAATACAGTGCAGGCATCTCATTTTCCCACAGCCGGTGTACCCTGGGGTCAGTGGGGTGGGCACTCAACATAGACTCTCAGAGGCACTTTTAGACTGTTACTCCTCTACGGCAGTATAAAGCCTTTTTCTCATTTGAGATCTCTTCCATCCTTTTCTGGCAGCACCTGACCCAAAGTCTTTCTCCCCATTCTGGGTGATTGCAATGTGCTTTGGAAGAGCCTCTTCAGCCTCTTTCTTCTTTGATTGCCTCAACTTCACAACCTTTAGCTCCCTCTACTTCAGTGACCTCCATACCTTACCACTAGCCAGACCACTTTCACCCAAGACATCCTCCCTCTAACACCTCACTACCTAACCATAATCTCCCATTTTTCCAGCTCTCTTTTGCCTTCAGCCCTCACAAACATCAACCTTTCATCACATCAAGTCCTCTGGTACCTTTACCTCTCCTTTATCTCACAGCGTATCAGCCTTTTCCTGGCCTCATCTCCTTCTCAGCCCAAGCTCAACTCCATAATTGATTACCGGAACCACTTTCCTACCAACAGCCTCATTCCCATTGCACCCTTGCCTTCTACCCCACTTACCTAGCAAAACTGCTGTGCTGAATAAATTTCAGGATGTGCTCTCTGCTCCTACACCACTACTGCTGAAATGGGCTAGAAGCAATCACAAAATTACAGGTGTTGGCACCACTACAAATTCATGACCTCCAACCTCATATAGGCCTTTAGAGCAACATGTCAATCCCTTTACTCAGCTTTGAGTGGCTTCCTTCCCATGGCCTTCACTGACCCATCCAAACTTTTACTACTTTCTTCAACTTCCAGAACTTAACTCTTCCTGGTTTCTCTCTAGTCTCTGAGAATGAAGTGTCCCTTATCCTGTCCGAGGGCCATCTCCTCGGTGCACTTGATCTTATTCCTTTCAGGCTCTTAGAACCTTGCTTCTCTCATTGCCTACTGATTCCTTCCTCTCAACTTATAAACCTACTTAAGTCTTCCCGCATCTCAAAAAAAAAAAAAAAAAAAAGAAAAACCTTTCCTCAACCTAATCCTCCTCAACCACACATTTCTCCCCAACTACTCCACTATGTTTTCTTTTCCTTTAACAGTCAAGTTTGTCTTCTGCATCTACCACAGGGCTTGGCCTATAACAGGTACTCAATAAATATTGAGTAGATGAAAATGTTTTTTTAAAGAATTTATTCTTTTAAAAAATTTACTTCCCACCCTGGCTGGTGTAGCTCAGTAGAATGAGCGCCAGTGTGTAAACCAAAGGGTTGCTTATTCAATTCCCAGTCAGAGCACATGCCTGGGTTGCAGGCCAGGTCCCTAGTAGGGGGCGCACGAGAGGCAACCACACATTGATCTTTCTCTCCCTCTCTTTCTCCCTCCCTTCCCGTGTCTCTAAAAATAAATGTTTTTTTAAAAAATTTACTTCTCATTCACTGCTGAATACATTATAAATGTTTTCTGTCTTCACCAGCATCCTACTTAACACATCTATTGGATACTTTAGGTTTTGAGTGATGAAAATTTAGAGGTATACTTTTTAGTGTTTCACTTTTCCCAATGTATACATTTTCCCCAATGTATATATCATTCATTCATTCATTCATTCATGCATTAACAAATATATACTGAATACTCACTATATGCCAGTTGACTACCTTACACTCACCCTACAAAACTTTAGGACTTAGTTCAGCCATTCCTGATCACCTCCTCTCAACTCTGAGCAACCTCCGCACTACACTGCCACCACCAGGCTTGGCCAATTGCTACTCTTCCTATTATTCCCACGACCTCCTTATACTTGTCTCTTATTATACTTACTAAATTATGTAGAATTTGTATACGTACTTATCCCCTCTTCTAAACTGCAAGCTCCTTAACTGAAGACTGTGTCTTATTTCTTAGTATCCCTGACACTTGACATTGTACCTGGCACACAGTTTGCATTTAGAGTCTTTCTCTCACACCAGGCATGTGCCCTGACTGGGAATCAAACCAAAGACCCCTTGGTTCACAGGGCCACATTCAATCCACCGAGCCACACCAGCCAGGGCATCTATTTTATTTTTAATTATGGAAACAATACATGTACTTATTCACTGCTCCTCAGAGGTAACTACTATTTTCGGTTTGTTGACTATCCTTGCATACCTTCTTTATGCATAGACACAAACACACACACACACACACACACACATATATGGAGAGAAAGAGAAAAAGAAACATTTGTTGTTGTATTGGGAAAGGGCAGATTTACACAAATGGTATCATGGTCATATCATTCTGCAACTTCTTTTTTCATTTAACAACATATCTACATGAATACACATAGATCTACCTCATTATTTTAAACTGCCAGATGTAATTCTATGGTATGGTTTTACCATAGCTCATTTAGTTGTTCTATTGGTGGAAATTTAGACTGTTTAATTTTTTAAAATTCCATAACGAGTGATACAGTGAACATCTTTTCTATATGCTGTTTATGAACATGTGCAATTGTTTCTCTAGGCTGTTCACCTAAAAGTGGAACTGCTGGATCATAAGGTATACTGCCAAATTTGCCCTAAAAAATCTGCATCAACCCTGGCTAGTGTGGCTCAGTGAACTGACTGCCGGCCTGCAAACCCAAGGGTCATAGGTTCAATTCCCAGCTAGGGCACATGCCTGAGTTAGGAGCCAGGTTCTTGGTAGGGGGCACACAGGAGGCAACCATACATCAACGTTTCTCTCCCTCCCTTCCCCTCTCTAAAAATAAATAAAATAAAAATATTTTTAAAAAATCTGCATCAATTTACACTCAGAGCAAAATGAATGAAGTTACCTGATGTCAGTGGATATATTTTTATCTTTAATTTTTGCAAATCTAATGGATAAAAAATTTTTTCAGTGCTTCAATTTGTATTTCCCTATTTACTAATAAAGTCCAATGAGCATTATTTCATGTTGACTGGCCATTTATAGTTCCCTTCTGGCAATGACCAGTTAATTTTTTGTTGAATTATAGAAACATTTTTACATTTTAGAGGAAACCCTTTGCCTGTAAGATAGGTTGCGAATGTTTTGTCTCCAACTGTAATTTGTTTTTAGTTTTGTTTATGCCATCTTTCAATATACAAAGGGTTTTTTTGTTTTAATGAATTTATATTTGTCAGTCTTTTCTTCTACGACTTTTGAATTTTGTGTTACAATTAGAAAAGCCTTATAAACTCCCAGAGTTAAAAAAAAAACTCCCCTATATTTTATCCTTATATTTTTAGAAGTTGTTTTTAATCCAACTGGAATCTATTTTTGTTAATGGTATTTGTGTGGGAGGGTCTGTCTTATTTTTTCCTAGCGGATGGCCTATTTTCCCAGCACATTTTCTTCAATAGCCAATTCTTTCCCTTCTGATTTATTTATGCTAAATTCCCATAGAAACATGACTTTGATCTTGGGTTCACTTTTCTATTCTAGTATCCTTTTTGTTATTTTAGTGCCTTCACTTCCTTACCTCCCATTCACTTGAGGCAATCTAGCTTCTACCAACAATTTCTCTGGAATTATTATTCCTAAATATGTTAATGACCTTCTGTTGCCAAACCCAATGGCTATTTTTTGGTCTCTATCATCCTGGTTACCATTTATCATTTCTTCCCATACACTACAAGATACAACTGTCCCTTGATTGTTCTACCAATAAGTCATGATCATAACAATATGTTCAGTTCATTAGTTACTCTATGCCAGGCACTGTTTAAGCTTTTCTTTAAAAAAAAAAAACATTGTTATTCTATTACAGTTGTCCCAATTTTTCCCCCTTTGCCCTCCTCCACCCAGCCCAGCCTACCCCTGGTCTCCCACAGTCAATTCCCACACTGTTGTCTATGTAAGCTTTTCTTTTTTTAAAAAAAAAATTTATTTATTTATTTTTAGAGGGAAGGGAGAGGAGGGAGAAAGAGAAGGAGCAAAACATCCCCCGACAGGACCAGAAACCTTTCATTTTGTGGGATGATGCCCAACCAACTGAGCCACAGGGGTAAGACCTGTTTAAGCCTTTCATATGCCATGCATATCAACTGTGACTCACCACAATCCTCTAGGGTAGACAGTAGTATTATCATCACCCCCAGTCTACAGATGTGAAATCTGAAGCATAGAGAATTTGTGTTACTGTAGTGTAAGCCCTGACTGTTCCATTTTGTCTTTCTTATAATGCACGTGCCTGACTTAAGCTTCTATTGCCAAAGCATCCACTTCAAAGAGGCATTCACTTGAAAGTTGGCTGTCTGAATAAAGCACATCACCAGCTACTTAAAGAATCAGAATCTACCCTGGCTGGCATAGCTCAGTGGATTGAGCGCGGGCCTGTGAACCAGAGTATCACAGTTCGATTCCCAGTCAGGGCACATGCCTGGGTTGCAGGCCAGGTCCCAGCAGGGGACGCATGAGAGGCAACCATACATTGATATTTCTCTCCCTGTCTCCTTCCCTTCCCCTCTAAAGATAAATAAATAAAGCCTTTACAAAATAACACATATTTTAAAAAAAGAATCAGAATCCCCCTCATCCCTATCCCAAACTTCTTTGTTTCAGGGATCTTGGCTGATTTCCATAACTGAACTTTTGGACCACTAGTTTTTTCCCTTCCCCAACTTCAAATTCTTCCCTTTGTGTTTTAAATTCACCAATAAAGAGAGAGCCCACAAAATCTTAGCCCGGCAGCTTCAGTTTAATCAAAGCCGAACTCCAGGCCCACATTCTCTCTCTCTGCTGTACCTGCGATCTGTGTCATGTGCTTTCCAGGACCTGTGAATAATAAACCTCGCCCCCACCCCCCTGCCAAAGTTGCCCAGTGGTTAGAGCTCAGGGTGTCTTTCAATCATAAGAAGCACAAGGGCCAATCCAGCCACATTGGTGCTAAGACTGGCACAACAACACTTGTCCAAGCTCCCTGGGCTCATAGAGGCAAGATGGGATTTGAACCAGGTCTGTCTGAGACCGAAGCCTGAGTTCCTGAGGCCCTTTCCTGCCAGTCTTCCTGTCTCCCTCTTGGAATCCTTTTGCTCCAACATCCTTTCAATGGTGGCTTTCTCCAGGATATGTCCTTCATCACTGCTCTTCTCAGTTGTGCACCGTGAGTAAAGCAGGTGTTCTAATGCTGTTTCCATGTAGCTGCACTGGCATCGTTTTATGCCCAAATGACCCTGTCAGTATGGAGGGAACTCTTTTTTTTTTTTTTTTACAAGTCCCTGAAGCTTACTCCACCTCTGCTCCCCAGCCCAGTTTCAGGGAGGCTTTCCATTTCTACTTATTTGAGTTTTTATTACAGTAGTTCCCTCATATGCACAGGGAATGCATTCCAAAACCCCAGTGGATGCTTGAAACCACAGATAGTACCGAACCTTATATAGACTATGTGTTTTCCTATACGTACGTACCTGTGATAAAGTTTAATTTATAAATTAAGCAGAGTAAAAGGTTAACAGTTAGTAATAAAATGGAACAATGATATTATACTATAATAAAAGTCATGTGAATGTGATATCCCTCTCTCAAAATATCTTCCAGTACTGTATATACTGTACTCACATTTTCACTTAAAAGCACTTTACAGCTTCCCTTTGCCATATCCAAATTGCCAGCATCCCTATTCTTGTGTTTTGGGGTCATTATTAAGTAAAATAAGGATTACTTGAACACAAGCATGGCGATACTGTGATACTCAATTGCATCACCGAGACAGAGACAACTACTAAGTAACAAACACAAGCTTAACGAGTACAGCATAGATGTCCAGGACAAAGAGATGATGTAATCCGGGCAGCACAGAGTGGAGTAATGCAAGAGTCTATCATGGTACTGAGAACAGTGTGCAATTTCAAAATGTGAATTGCACCCTGGCTGGTATAGTTAAGTGGGTTGAGCACTGGCCTGTGAACTAAAAAGTTGTCAGTTCGAGTCTAGTCCGGGCACATGTCTGGGTTGCAGGCCAGGTCCAAGATGTTTCTCTCCCTCTTTTTCTCCCTCCCTTCCTCTCTCCAAAAATAAATAAAATCTTTAAAAACTTATGAACTAATTATTTCTGGAAGTTTCTATTTAATATTTTCAGACTGTGGTTGATCACAGGCAACTGAAACCGTGGAAAGCAAAACAAAAGATAAGGGGGACCACCGTATTTTATTTTCTATGAATATATATCATATTTATAATGAACAAAAACAGTAAGGATGTTACCAATATAATGGGAGTAAATTGGCCTCTAAAAGGCTGTATCAGTTCAGTCACAAACTCCCATCAAGGTGTTTTGCGATTTTATATATGCTGAAGGTATATAACTGAGAACTGAGAGAAATTTAACTGAGGAGATCCTGAGCAACATGCAACTCAGACTAGGCACTCATATTGTGACCCAAATATCCCCTTCCCTAAGGGTCTAACTCATTCTCGACCAAGTAAGATGAGAACAAAAAATCCCAGCACCGGGATGGGAGGGATGGGGGGAGGGAAAGGCAGAAAACTGTACTCGAACGATAAAATTCAAAAGTATTTTTTAAAAAACAGCATGGATACAACTGGAGAGCATTATGCCAAGTGAAATAAGCCAGGCAGTAAAAGACAAATACCATATGATCTCATCTATAAGTGGAACCTAATCAACAAAACAAACAAGTGAGCAATATAGAACCAGAAATAGAGCAATACAGAACACAGAAATAAGAAACAAACTGACAGTAACCAGAGGGGAGGAGGGAGGGGGGAAAGGGTGGAAAAGGGGGAGGGACTAGTCAAAGAACATGTATGAATGATCCACGGACATGGACAACACGGCAGGGATTGGCTACAGGAGCAGGGAAGAGGGAAAAATAAGGACAACAGTAATAAATTAACAATAACATAATTTTTTTTAAAAGCTCATGAAAAGCAGAGGTGTCCTTTGTTTAGAATTTCAAATGGAAAACAGAAATAAGTTCAACTTTTAAGAAGCCAAATATATTCATTATAAGGAAATTAGTATGGCTATTGTAACTTTAAGGGAGAAATAAGATCATTTGGGATAGAATTCATCTAAGAAGCAAGAGAATCCTCAGAGAATGAGCAGATACTTCACTCAAAATGATGAATGACTTTTTCTCGATGAGCATGTGTGGCAACCACGTGACTTCCAGTTCAATGTAGATGGAGCCTGACCCTCAGCCCATCCCTGGCCCCAGCCCACATCACATCCTAATCCCTGAGCTATCTTCCCCCATCCTTCACACACCCTTCTCAAACACTTCGGACCTCCTCCTACCTCTCTGCTTACTCCTCTCTGCTGTTCTATCTCTTTAGCATGTCTTTTCCTCCTATTGCTGACCTAGCATCGCAAGGTTTTTGTCTTTCACTTAGTGTTCATCTCGCTCAGCTCTGATCTCTAGGTGATCTTACACGTGTCACTTACCACCCACACCTTCTTAACACAACTCTCTATTTCCCTCCCAGACCCTTTCCTGACCTGTAACCCTGTATATTCAGTTGCGTCACTCTGAAGGTCATCATGCCTCTGGATGGTCCATAGACAACTCAAACTCAACATGTTCAAAACAGAGCTGATTCCTGTCAAAGCTGGTTTTCTTATCCTCTCTTACTGAGTGCCACCATCATTCGTCTACTCTCCAAAGCTGAAAACACAGGCCTCATTGCAGATTTTTCTGAGCTTTCATAGCCCTAGTCCAAGTCTTGTTGATTCTACCTACTTAATATTTATCAAATCTGTCTCCTCAGCACCTGATTTACCTGTGGCCAAGTCCAATTGGTCCAATAGTCCCCTAATTGATCTTCCTACTCCCCAGTCTATCTCAAAGCACCTTTTTCAAAAGCCAGTCAGATGATATGATTCTCCTCTTGAAACCTTCCAGTGGCTCCACACTTGCACGTTCTATAACTCCCTCCAGGAGTTGGCTCTTGCTACCTTTCCGGGATCATCTGCCTCACTTTTCCCACCGCTTACTCCAAGCACTAGCTCAGGGGCAGACTCAGCTTTTGTGGAGTGTTAAGCTTACACAATCTGAAGGACCTCCAAGAAAGATAATATAACATTATGACTAAAAATTACTTACAGGGCCTTGAAAGAGGCCTGTGAAAGTGAGAACACTAAGGCTTAACTTTCATTAGATTCACAGTAATTCTGCCCCTGGTCTGGCCAAACGGAGCAACCTTCTGCTCCCTAGAACATACCATAATCTCCCACATCTCCTTGCCTTTGTACAACGAGCTACCCCTGCCTGGCATGACCTTCCCTTTCTGCCCTTCAAGGGCCAGCTCAGTGGACACCTCCTCTGTGAAGTTTTCCCTGACTTCCCCACATGGAATCAGGTGTCCTCTCCTTTATGTTCTCATTGGAATCTGTCCTCTACCTCTTTGTACCCTGCCCTTTACAGAGCTTATCACTCTCAATGGAACTGATTTGTTTAAAACCAGTCTTTCCTGTGAACATGTGAAGGGCAGAGACAATGTCATTCCTTTTCAGATCGTCAGAGCATAGCAGCACCTGACACAAGGCAGGAGCTCACTGAATGTTTGCTGAATGCAATGGAGACCTCACCGGTACATACTGGAAAGATATGCGTGCTTTTGGCAAAACATGTAGAACAGTTGTTTTAGATAGGGACCCTGGGTGGAGGTGGCATTGATAAGGGATCTGCTGTTTGCCCTTCACCATCATGAGAGAAGGTCTAGGCAGGACCTTGACATCTACGGTCTCTCCAAGATCATTGTAGTGAGCTATTCCCCATGGCCTCCCGCCAGCCTCCCCACCGTACCACCTTCCTTACCTGTCCTCCTTGTTGATCTGGTCCCCAAAGCCAACTGTGCTTACGATTGTGAGCTTTAGCCCCACATTGCTCTCTTGGAGGTCATAGGTATTAGACCGAAGCTGGACACCTGGCTGTGTGTGGGTGGCTGGCTCCCCCTCGAACTTGGTGTTGAACAGGGTGTCCATGAGGGTGGACTTACCCAAACCTGTCTCTCCTAAAAAGCAAAAGGATAAATTATGGTCCATTCACACAGTGAGCGTGAAACCATTCCACATCATATTTTAGATGCATATTCATCAACGTGGGAAAATGTACATGATAAGACACTAAGTGAAGAGCATATAGAAATATGGACTGTTTGATCTCAGTGAAGTAACAAAACAACTGAAAAGAACTGCACCAACACATTAGCAATAATCATCACAGGATAATGGGATCGGGGGACTTTTCCTTTTATTCCTCTTTTCTTGTTATTTGAAAATTTGGTATGCACTGGGTTTTTTTTTTTTTTGCAATTTTATTTAATCTGTATTGTATTTTTTCCATTACCTTTTAGTCCCCTAACCCCCCCTTCCTCCCCTCAGCAATCACCACACCCTTGTCCATGTCTATGCGTCCTTTTTCCTTTTGCAGTGTTTATAGTTAGAGAAAGAAAGTGTTACAGGCAATGATGGAGAGGTAGCGTGATGCCTAGAAAAGACCTGAAAGGAAAACAATACAGTGCTACTGACAGTTGATCAGGGTGGTGGGGTTATCTGTGCTTTTCCTTTCTTTCTTTGTGCTTTTGTGTATTTTCCGAATTTTCTATGAGAAACATGAATAGCTTTTGTAATAAAAATTAAAGGCTTATTTAAAAATTTAAAAGCCCGGGACAGCAGTCTGTCATCAAATAAATATCCCCTCAGTCCGTCTGTCACCTCCATGCCAGGACCAAACAGGGCTCTGCAGATGCCTGAATGCTGTCCCAGCGAGGCACCAATGTGGCTCTTGGCTTGTCCTCCCAGGGGCCTGAGCAGTTAGTGAGACCATTTTTAGCCAATAAGGAGGGAATTTAGCAGGCCACAAATTATTCTTCCCCTTAAATTTCAAACAAACCAGTCATTTGTTTGTTTAACTAGCAGGCTGCAGGGTACCAATAAATTAAACCATTGGCATTCCAAAAGTCTTCACTTTCACACCAAGGAGACAAGTGGAGAAAGGGCTGTAGGGGACTGGTGAGGGTTTGGGGAGGTTATTTCTGAAAGATGTAAGGGATGCCAAGCCACTGCCCTAAGCCAAGGAGTGTTCAGGGAATGAAGAGGCAGGAGGGAAGCTCATGGCACTGGACTCAGCCACCAGATGTGAGGCCACAAGTTGGGCTGGGCACTATAACCACTTACATTTTCCTCAGATCCAGACTGTATCTGGGTCCTCATCCCACCCCAAGGGATTCAGGAATAGAAGGTTCAGCAGTGAATTACTTTGAATTGCCCTTTGAATACCTACACTACCCTGCCATTCTTCTATTATCACCTCTCTTCTCCCCTCCCCCTCCCAACCCTTCAGATGCGAGCGTCAACTGTCTTTACAGCCAAGAGTGTGGGTTTACACTGGGCCATTCCTGACCTGGCAGGTCCCCCTGTGACTGACAACACACATCCACAACCTAGGCCTAGGGCTAGAGCTTCACAACCAGTAACTGCAAATGGTCTGTCTGCTCTCCACCCTCTGGGTGTGTCTAGCTTTGGATGTTCCACGCCTCTTTTCTCTCAAAAAATGAGCTATGAATGCAGGAGGTGCTTTTAAAAATATCTGGTGATGATGAAGCTCCTGTGTGTGGAGAGACTGCTGAGAGAGAGAGAACAAGGAGAACATTCAATTCGGCCAGCTACCGGCCCCCTAGCCCAAGTCCATAGCCAGGTTTGACTAATGGGGTTGATTGTCAAGGCGCAGAAATATGGTCCCTCTCACAGATCATGTTTCCAGCCAGGGTCTGTTATACCTATCAGCAGCAAAGATTCTCCCAGAAGAGGCCCCTTCGTTCCTCCCCTAAAGAACAGGAAGCATTTGTGTCCCAAGAAAAATGTGGTGAGGTGAGGCCTTTGCAATGGGAGGTGACAGACTTGGCCAAGCAATGGAATGTATCACCCGCTCCTCGCCCAAGGTGGGGGTGTAGCTAACTGCAAAGGGGGCCAGCATTTCTAAGGTGGAAACACAAGGGTGGCTCCCTCACCCTGACCCGCCTTCCCTCTGGGCACTGAAGTTCAAGCTACATTTCAGCCTGTCTTTGAAGACACGGAATGAAATTTCCTTGTGCATTCCCATCTCTGCCCCCTCTTCTATTGTGTGAGTTCTTTTTGCTGAATGCCCTGCAGCAGCTAGAGAGCGGTGAGCCCTGCCTCCCCAGCACCCAGACCTGGCTGCCTGGCTCTGTGATCCTAAGGATTCTCAGACAACTGGAGAGGGGACAGCTTCCTGTACTCCAGAGTGTCCAGGACAAGCTCACACAGGCCTCAGGAGCAGGACTGCAGGGCGAAAGGCCCACCCTGTTTGCACAGCTGAAGAACTAGCGGCCCGCCTGCAGGGCAGGGCAGTAAGGAAAATGACCATCCAAATGCCTGCCAGCAGAAAAGGGCTGTGGAAACTAGATGTCCAATGACAAATGTCTGGAAGCAGAGAACCTGTGGGTGTCTAGGGAATTGTGATAAACGCAACGGGAGAAGAGGGCAAAAATCAAGTGAGCCCATCCAATGGCTACTGAGTGCTGCCATTCCAGCTTTCCATCTATGTGGAGCCTAGGGGGTGGGGGCTGTAAGGTGGGCACTCTCTTTCAATGCTGGCACAGGCTCAGCCAGAGCCTAGGATGCTATCCCCCACCCATGCTGCCCCAGGCCCAGTACTGAGTGGGAGGGCGGGCACCTGTAGCCTAATTCAGATCAGGTCAGCAGATTCCACATGCCTGCAGGAAGGTGGGGACTTGGAAATTAGACTCCAGCAGGAAACTTGAGGAGTCCCCAGGGGTCAATTTCTCTCCTCCCAACTCCTCACAATGGAGCAGGGTTCCTTAACCCTTTGTAAGTCATCACCACCAGCCAGGAGGATTTCAACTCACTGTGCTTAATGCAGATAGCATTCTGGAAACATCAGATTACTTATAATAATAATTTCAATTTAAAACGTGTACTATAAAATATGCCTTCCCCAAATACACTCCCTGGGATAGTCCAGTGTCGACCTCTGTACCTTGACTTAAAAATCACTGTAACAACTCTGGCTGGTGTTGCTCAGTGGGTTGAACTCTGGCCTGTGAACCAAAGGGTTTCTGGTTCAATTCCTAGTCAAGGCACATACATGCCTGGGTTGCCAGACAGGTCCCCAGTAGGGGGCACATGAGAGGCAACCACACATTGATGCTTCTCTCCCTTTCTCTCTCCCTTCCCCTCTCTCTAAAAGTAAATAAATGTTTTTTTATTTTAAAAATTATTTTATTGTTGTTCAATTACAGTTGTCTGCATTTTCCCCTCACCCCAGCCAAACCCACCTCCCTCCCTTGCCTCCACTCCACCCCTTGCTTTTGTCCACGTGTCCTTTATAGTTGTTCCTGAAAACCCTTCCCCCCATTACCCCCTTCCCCCTCCCCTCTGGTTATTGCCAGATTGTTCTTAATTTCAATGTCTCTGGTTATATTTTGCTTGCTTTTTTCTTTTATTGATTAGGGTCCTGTTAAAGGTGAGATAAATAAAATCTTTTAAAAAAATCACTATAACAAAGAAAAGCTTAGCTCTCTCCCTCACCTGCTGTTAATATTTGTGTTCTCTGGCACCTTGTGCAATGAAGTCCTTGCAGTGATGAAATGGAGAGTGACAGTCAGGTTATCACCAAATGACCGTGTGCCATGAGCAGAGCCCTTTCCCCTCTCTGGGCCCCAGTCTCCTTTGCCATAAAATGAGCAGGTTAGAATAACAATGATAAGAGCTATCATTTAGGCAGCACTTACTAGGTACCAGGCACTGCTGTAAATACTTCATATTTCCTTATTTAACTCCCCAAATAAGCCTAAGAGGCTACTAAGAGGTAGCCTACTACTAAGAGGTAGTAGATACCACGATTTGTTCTTAATTTACAGATACATTAACCGAGCCACTTCCTAGCTGTGTGCATTTGCTCCCATTCTCAACCTCGCTGTACCTCACCTTCCTTATCTATAGAATGTAAATGAAGTAATTGGTCAAGTAGTAAGTGGCAGAGTCAGCATGTGAATCAAGGCAGTTTGACATCGGAACCCATGCTAATAATCAATATGCTCTAGAGCATCCCACGGGCATGATATCTTAGTTCATTTGGTCATTCAGCAAATATTTACAAAGCCTTTAATAGGAGCCAGGCACAGTTTTAGGGGTTGGGGATACAGCAGTGAACAAGACAGCCCTAATCCCTGTTCACATGGTACAGCTCACAGTCACATGAAGCTAAAGTCTCTTGCAGCTCCGAATGGTGGAATAAACCCAAGAGCAACGTCTCTGAATTCAAAAGGGAGGTGTCCAAAAGGAAACTCGCCAGGAACTCCACTTGACCAAGGGAAGCTATGGACAGGGACAAGGTCATGCCTGGCTCGGTGACCTTGCCTTCTCTTTCCTGATCTTGCAGAGGCCTGGTGAACTGCTGTGCCAAATCCAGCTCACCCAGCTTCCTGCAGCTCTTCCCAAGCCCATGTGCAGTGACATCAGGTTGGCAGCAAAAACCCGGCTATGGTGGAAGTAATGACACTACGGATATCAGCAAATTGCAAACCATGGCAATTTTTCTCCAGCACACCGACCAGCACAGCAGCACTGCTGGCAGGCTGTCTTAGGTGAGCAGCTGCCTTTCCCAATCGACCCCTGACCTTGATAGAATGTTTAGCTGCCCTTCCCATCCTCATTTAGTGAACCTCAATCCTGCTTCTCTTGTATGTTTTTTTCCAAGTTCAACAGAGCCCAGTTGCGCCTGGAATCCTGAGCAGCTTCAAAGTAAATATTATCATTATGAGCCTTTGTGCTCCTCACAGGAATCGCTGTTGCTGGCACATTTGAAGAGCTGAGTCTCTTTGGGGCTCTTTCGCAGCAGAGCGCTTGTACTGCTAACTCTGGTGGCTCTTCTCACGCCTCCTGTACTGTATCTAGGATGATCATGAAATCCTAGCAATTTCCAAAGCCGAGCAACTAGTAAATACTTTTATGGCGGGAGAGGAACCTCACCCTACTCAGTAACTATTGTCAACCCTAGAGAATCTACGGTATTGAAGAGGAGTCATAATATGCTCACACCCATGTGCTAGCCCTCTAAAAACAATCACTGTAGGTTCCATTTACTGGTACCCTGACGTATCAATGCGGCTCTGGATTCATAAAAACTCCCTCTCCCAATCCCAACATGCACATGCGCAAACATGTACATATACACACCAGGTACCCAGTGTGCTGGGCTTGAGCCTAATACTCAGCAGTCCAGCACCAAGATAAATAATACTGTGCCAAAAATAGCCTAGGTCTCTTAATAATGGAAGCTAGTGCTACCATAATTTTACACTTAAAATGCCCTATTAGAGAAGAAAAGAAAATTCCTTCAGGAAACGTTTTCTACGCCCAAACAGTCATTAAGGGAGTAAACCTGACAGTTATGCACAGGCGGTAGACCGGCATGAAGCCATGGTCACTGAAAATCCTGGGAGAGAAAAGATCACCTTCAGCAGCCAAGCTACGAACCCCTCGCCAAGTCAGCAGCAGGACCGAGCCGATAGCTGCGCCAAGATTGCAGCCTTAGAGCCACTCTAAACTGCTTGTGACCTTCGCCCAAATTGTGGGCTCTCTGAGCAATGACAGGGTCGAAAGCACAGACAGAGAGTAGAAGAATGCATGAGTTGTAGGCTTTTTTGGATCAGGGATGAAGAATGAAATTCAACCAGTCCAGGCTACTGCATTGAATGGTTGTACTTACAGGGCTAAGACGGGAGCTACCAGGGCAGCCACTTTCTGAAACGTGGCATGACAGGAAAGAAAGAGACAGGGCGACTGTTTGGGGATGAGAGTCTCCTTCCTACCCCTCCCCTGTTGGGGGGTCTTTCCCAGGCAGCTGAGCAAGGCCATCCCAGCAGGTACACACTGGAGCAGTCATAGCTGTACAATGCCTGGGCGGGAAACTCAAGGACAGGGCTTTACTATTTCTCCCACTTGCTTTGCCATGAGCTTGGCTGCCCCTTCCTCTGGTCCAGAGGGGAGCCTGTGACCTGCATGTTCAATTACCCTACATGCCTGCCTTCAGAGAGCTATTCTAATTTACATGGCCTCCCTCCTAACGCTTTATTGGCCCATGTAATTGGTTGAGAGGTTACTTGGTGTGAGTGTGTCATTTCACTTCTCATCTCCTTAACTCCACTATAGGTCATAGAGAGCTCTGGGAAGAATGCCAACAGAATCCAATATCTTTGTGTGGAAAATTTCAGTAATCAAATATTATGTAAAATAAGTTGGCCACCACCCAAAGATTGGAGAGATTTGGCAGTGCTAATATTAGATGTAATAGCATTTGATCTTGATGTCAATCACCAGGACTTCTATTTATTTTGTATCCTTCTCCTAATGGCAACTAACCATAATCATCAGAGGATTTCTGGCATTTGATGAATTAAACAACCCAGATCTGGACTCTTTAAGTCCCATGATATGAAATTCTGTGGAGCACATATTGGGTTGGCCAAAAAGTTCGTTCATCTATTTCTGGATGATGGCTCTAGTAGCACTTAGTTGTCTTAAACTTTATTCCAAACAACTCTGTTAGATTGTAGTACTGTGACAGCTGTCATATCAGCATGCATGCATTTTTAAAAGACATCAGAATTGGTGAATTTCTGTGTAGCTATTTGAATACTGAAGATGGAAGAAAATAAGCCACATTTTTGGCATATTGTGCTTTATTATTTCAAGAAAGTTAGAAACACACGCAAAAAGATCTGTGCAGTGCAAAGAGAAGGAGCTGTGACTGATCGAACATGTCAGAAATGCTTTGCCAATTTTCCTGCTGGAGATTTCTCGCTGGACGATGCTCCACAGTCGGGCAGATCAGTTGAAGTTGATAGCAATGGAATTGAGACATTACTTGAGGACAATCATGTCATACCACATGGGAGACAGCCGACATACTCAACATATCCAAATCAATAACGCTATTGGTGAAAATAAAAAATGCATCTTTCATTTTATGGACAAAACTGAACAGACTTTTTGGCCAACTCAATATTTTCATTTCATAGGTTCCAAAGCCAGTGTGTGGAAGTGAGTCACTCAACTACTGAGTGGGCCTCGCTGACTGCCCGCCATCCATGTTTGGAAGCGACTTTGTCGTGCTCTACCTGCCCTTAAGTGTGCAGTTACTCTCCTACAGAAAATGATGTGGAAGTGCTGGGTGCGGATGGAGAAGAAAAAATAGAGTCCCAGAAAAGGAATGACATCATTTAGAAAACAGAACTTTAGACTACATTAAAGAAAAATATCCCATTCAGGAGTAGCTCAGATCCTCAACATGAATGACTTCCCCATATGCTGTATACAAAAATAAGATGAGAAAATTAGCAGAAGTAGTCCAACCAGCATGAAAACTGGCTTTATTATGGTATTATACAATTATTAAGGTTTAGAAATAGATCAATGAAAATATGCAGGTATGCTTTACCGTGGTGTGTAGTGAAAATTATATGTTATGATCGTGTTTGCAAATTTGGGATTTTTTTAAGGTCTAAGGAGAGATTCTTAAAGAATGGGAAGGAACTGTTGTTCCTCGTATTTGGTTGGTGCTTGAGTTTCCCAAATGCTTTTGTGTTCTCAAGACACGTTGCTAGTGGCAGTTAGAAAAGCACAGGGATGAACAAAGGGTCAGCCAGACCTGGGTCCTTCTCATGGCTCTACTACTTATTCTGTGTTGCCTCAGGTAAGTCCCTTATCCTCCCTAAGTTTCTGGGTCTCCATCTGTTCAATGAGGATATAAATGCTATTCACTGTGCTCACTTTGCAAAGCCCTAGTAAGGACCCAAATTGCTACTATGGAAAAGTGTTTGAGAAGCATAAGTGGTTCATGTGGGGCCCCACAGCATGTGGGGCTGTGGATAATGCACACTGCTTTGCCCAAACTTTTGAGAGAAAAATAAGGATGTGCACTGTATATGGGTATAATGATTATATACCATGGGGATAATAGTGAGTTTAATAATCCTGTGTATAACACGCGCAAAAACATGGGTGTGCATTATACACAGCAAAACATGGTAACTTGTTCATTCCTTGCACAAACATCATTGAACTCTCTTTGTGCTATGATTAGTATATCAGAGGTGACTAAGATGTGTTTCCTACATTTGAGACTGAAGTCCAGAGATACACATAAAGGGAATAAAAGAACCTGGCACACAGCTGTGTGATCCTTGCACTTGATCTTCAACTTTACCAAGCATAGCGGGGCTGCAGAGAAAACTGACAGAACCAATTCACTGCCCACAGCTGGTGGGCAGGCACCTTTCTGCAGCCATTACCTTCCTCCCAGTTCTGCTGTGGCTCCTGTTTTCTGCAGTCAAAATGAACCTGACAGCAATAGCTGAGCCAGCCAGCTCCCTTGCAAAATTTCCACTGGGTAACACACAGCTCAGTTTCCCCCGAGGTATGACCACATATTCTTGCCTGACCAGGGAAAATATCATTACAGCCAGCTGTTTACAAAAACAAGCAGAAGGGTAAAAGAAGAAAGAGAGGGGAAACGCTCTTGCAAGTAGATCAGAATGACATGCTATTTAACCTAATTACCTGCAAAGCCACATCCA
Source organism: Artibeus jamaicensis (assembly GCF_021234435.1). Lineage (NCBI taxonomy): Eukaryota > Metazoa > Chordata > Mammalia > Chiroptera > Phyllostomidae > Artibeus > Artibeus jamaicensis. The sequence continues at coordinate 295,273 of NW_026521327.1, read as the reverse complement.
GCCATTAAGGGTCCATTTTCTCTAATAGAATTTTCTGCTATGGAAATACTCACCCACACACAGGATGTTAAAGCAGAAGCCCTGGCTGACTGACTTATTCACCAGCTGGTCAGGCAAGCTGTCAAACCCCACATGTCCAGCCAGGGGGACAGTTCGGCAACCTTCACCCTAATTTGGAAGAGGAAGGGGGAGAGAAAATAAAAATGTGCTTACAAGCAATCTGGGCCTCACTTCTCCATCCAAATAATCTCCATGCTAGGAAGTAACACCCACCCAGGCCCCATAATGAATGTCACCATAGTTCCAGACAAAGCAAATTACAGAGGGGCTTATAAAGGGCAGACGGGAAGGATCATGGGATGAGACTGCTGTTGCCAGAGGTTCACAGGCTTGGGATAACTCTGAACTCAAATCATTGAAAAGCTGGGTAACTTCTCAGATCCTCTGTTTCCTTCTCCATCTATCATAGGACATATTACTTATCTTACAGGTAATTGGGAGACTTAAATGTGCTCCTACATATAACAAACTTAGAACAATGCCTGGTACATGCATAAGTGTTCAGTAAATATTACAAAAGGACTTCAATTACCCTTCTGTCTGGGGCATTTTGGGGATCTACAATGGTGGCCCTGTGTAGATGTTAAGAGACTACGCTTTGACAAGATATGGAAGCAGCCCAAGTGCCCATCAGTAGATAAATGGATAAAAAAGCTGTGGTACATTCACACAATGGCACACTACTCAGCCATAAGAAAAGAAGAAAATCATACTTTTTGAGACAGCATGGATGGGCATGCAGAGTATTATGCTAAAGGAAATAAGCTGGTCAGGGAAAAATAAATACCATATGTTTTCACTTATATGTGAAATCTAATGAAATAAACTAACAAACAAAACAGAAATAGACTCACAGACACAGAGAACAGACAGTTGTCAGAGAGGAGGGAGGCTTGGGGCTGGGTGAAAAAGGTGAAGGCATTAAACGGTACAGTTTGGTAGTTACAGAAAAGTCACAGAGATGTGGGTTACAGCATAGGGAACATAGTCAAGAATATCGTGATAACTGCGTGTGGGGCCAGGAGGGTATTTGAAGCAGTGGAGGGACCGCTCATATGAAGTATATGATTTTCCAACCACTATGCTGTACATCTGAAACTAAAACAGAATAATACTGAATGTAAACTGTAATGGGAAAAAAGTGTAAAAAAAGAGACTAAATTTGGAAATCAGGCAGGTCTGAATTACAGTACCACCTCCTCTATCTACCTTCTGACCTTGGACAAGTTGCTTAACTTCTCAAAGTGTCCCCACCTGTAAAATCAGGAACCAGTGTTACTACCTCACAGGACTGTGAGAGGGTTAGGTAGGGTAATACTCCTCAAGCACTGAGCATCCCATCAATAGTAGCTGTTGTTCTTATCACACCGGGAGGTTATCCTTGCACTGAGACTCCCCCAATAACATGCGACACCACAGCACACTTGCTGCAGCTCACTGCGGTGAGATGCCTGCCTCGTTGCTTCCTCTGGTCCCCTTGTCTCCATCGGGGTCTGCCTAACCATTCACAACCCTGAAAGGCAGGGGCCTTTGCCTTGCATGCAATTCCCAAAGCTTCTTCCTGTTAATGGTTTTACAAAACAGGGGGAACCTCAAACTGGGGCAGGCTTCCAAGGAGCCAGGGGGAGGGACAAAAGGGGGCTGCATATACTCAAAAGGATGTGTTAACTGCCAATAGCAGCGAGGGAGGGGAAAAGGAAAGAGAAGGAAAGCTGGAGACAGCCAAGCTAGACAAGAGGGGTGGGCTAGGTAAACAGTCAGTGTCTGTTGGGTGGGGCTACACCAAGCTTTCCATAACCAGAAAGGTGCCAAGAGTAATCCAAGAAGGACATGGTTAGTGCCAAGAGGCCTATGCCAACATCCCAGGCTGTCAGCCTGCTTTCAGACTAGGTCCATAAAGGCATACTTTCCCACTGAGAGGGATGTGCTGCATTGCTGGGGAGCCTCATAGCAGCTGACAGTGCCCGCACTGGTTTCCCAGATGGCCCCTTCACCTAGTTTGGGATCCCACTTCCATTGGTTTCATCGGATACTCCAAGAATGAGACACAGGGCTAAGTGCCAGTGGATTGCCTGCCGCCTGGCAAGTTCATTACCCTCACACACGCACCCAGTGGAGTATTCTTGAAACATGACCATCTGCCATCCTTCAGTCCAGGTTGGAGTTCTCTGGGCCCCAGTGGGGCACCTGAAGACAGCTGGGTTTCATGAGTGGCCCACATCATGCAGGGTTTGTTCGACATTCACCCCTTTTCACATCCCCTCACCCCTTTCTCCTTATTCTTTTTATTAAAGCAAACAAAAAAAGATGTAAGTTCCCCACTGTTCATTCTTGGTCCTCAACACAGCAGGGAGACAAGACTTATGAGCCAAAGCTACTTTCTCGATGGAGCCTCCTGCATAGCAGGCATCGGAAATTGGGAGGGACTCGGAGCTGAGGTTTCCTGAACCATATTTTATCGCCCCTGGATGCCTCTTCCTGTCTCCAACTGCAGCACCATGAGACTTCAAGTACTCCAAGGTCTCCGGTCCAAGTGCCAAAAGGCGAGGAAATGGAATTTTCAAACTGAAAACAGTGGAGGGCAATGGGGAGCACGCCATACCTTATCCTTAAAGATTTACTTCACTGTCAAAGGCTTACCAAGCACCTCCCATGTGCCCACCTATTACCTCCCACTTAGCACAGTACTGAAAAGAGCTCTAAACAGCAAAAAGAAAAAGGTAAGGGGGGCATTTTGAGTGTTTTGAGCAGGGAGGGCCAGACAAGTAGCATTTTCGAAAGATCATGCCAGAGGCAGGTTGCTGAAGTGACTGAAGGAGAGAAAGGGAAGGAAGACACATTCGCGGATGACTCCAATAACATCGAAGTGGTAGAGTGGCATCCGGGCACTATAATAATATATGCTGTGAAGTGAACTGATTTGACTTGAGACTCAGGAAGGAGAAACAAATTTGAGAGATGTCCTACCGAAGGGAGGAGACTCAATGAGCGACTGGGCAGAGGGAATGAGGGAGAAGTCAAATCCCTAAGGCTGCAACGTTCTAAGCCTGGGAGCTTGGATTGACGGCACCATGGCCAGAAAGAGGGAAGCCAAGAAAAGGGGCTCCTTTAGTGGGGATGTCAAGGAGTCTGGTTTTAAATAAGCTACTAAAAGAAAATACACTTGTCAGGCTTTTTTTTTTTATTTTACAAAAGTAATTAATGTTCACTGTAGATATTTTAGAACATGGAAAATTGTAAAGGAGAAAATCACAATCACCCATAATATCACTCTCCAGAAATAAACACTGTTAATGTTTACATGTATTTCCCTCCGGTCTGTACATATTTTTTCTGACAAAAAAGGGATCATTCGGTATATTCCTTGTCATACACTGACTTAATAATCTGACATTCAATATAGTATGGATGTCTTCTTGAGTATTTAAGTATACCTCTTTTTAATTTTTTATTTTTCAATTACAGTTGACATTCAACATTACATTAGTTTCAGGTGTACAGCATAGTATTACTAATATTAAACACACTTAATATAAATATGTAAGATTAAGTACACTCCCAAAACATTACTTTTATCATCACCCAGCATTCCCTTGCAGGAGTTTACTAAATTTTCTTACCAGTCTTCCACTGCTGGACATTTAGCATGCTTCCATATTTTCAACAACATAAAGGATAATTCTTGTTCTTATAGATTAGTATATCTCTAATTATTTCCTTAATTGAAATGCCTAGAATTGAAGCCCACTGGACCCAAGGGCACACACATTTGCAAGATTTGGGGACACACTGAGAATCAGTCAACAAAGAATAATACAAATGTCTGTTGCCACCACCAATATACAAGAGTGTGTGTTTACCCACACACAGAATGACACTGAGTTTCTGAAGCTTTTTAGCTATTGTGAATGGAGTCACTGAAAAATGTCATCATGTCGTTTCATTCACATTTTATTACTTTTACTGTTTGATATATGTATGTCGTTATATATACCTATATGTGAGTTGTCTGTACATGTCCTTGCCCGTTTTTTAAATAGGTGTTTGTCTTTCTCTTGTGAATTTGTAAAAGATTTTATATATTCATGAAAATAAGATAGTTTTGATTTTATGTGAGATATCCAGGAAAAGAAATTCAGTAAGTACTTAGTAGCATGGGATTATGAGCTCCAGGAGAATTCAGGACTGGGATATAAATTTAGGAGTCAGAGGCATGAAACTGGGTACATTCTACAAGGGATACTACAGGGAGAAAAGAGCTAAAGATTGAATATAGGAAATACGCACAAGTAAGGAATGGAAAGACGAAGAGGATTTTTTCAAAAGGAGGAAATGATCAGGTAAGAGATGACCCAATAGTTTTCTATCCCTGGAGGCCAAGGTTAAAGCCAGGAAGAATTACAGAGAAATAAATAACCATTGATCTGGATTTGCTGAAGGTCACTGGTGATGTTTGGAATCCTTATTTCTTCTGTATTTTTTAAAAAGATTTTATTTATTTATCTTTACAGGGGAAGGGAAGGAGAGAGGGAGAGAAACATCAATGTATGGTTGCCTTTTGTGCATCCCCTGCTGGGAACTGGCCTGCAACCCAGGCATGTGCCCTGACTGGGAATCGAACTGCGATTGTCTGGTTCACAGGCCCGCACTCAATCCACTGAGCTACACCAGCCAGGGCCTCTTCTGTATTTTTTACCCAGTGTCCAATATACCTAAATTAACTGGAAAGTTCAGGGACTAGGGAACACGGAATCTAGTTAATGTGGGGTTTTGTTTGTTTGTTTGAGCAGCAAACTTTTTGTTTCAATGCTTGTTGAGAAGGCTTCGACAATGTAGTATTTGTATATATAGTTCCTGCTTTAGGAAATCCTGTCTAGTGAGTACCATTCACTCTCACTTTGATGAATCTTATAAAATGTGAAGGTCACCTTTATGAATATCAGTCCTCACTGTTCAGAGATAAATATGTAGAAGTAAAAAGGACAGGACGCTGACCTGAATGTACACTGGTCCCAGAACAGCCCCTGGAGGTTTCTTCCCCTCTCCCTCACTCAACCTCTGGTATCTTCTCTCTTTCCTCTTTCTGCATAAGGTGGCCTGATTAATTGAGGTCCTCATTACTTTGACTGCAATTAATTGAACGCTCCCTGGATTATAATGTTTATAAGAGGAGATGGAACTAGCAACTTGGCCCAGCATGTCCAACACTAAAACCTCAAGTTATCATTTTGAGTAGCAGGTGGAACCGTGTTCAAGACTTGAACTGAGATGTAGAAAGGCCACAGTAACCAATAAATAGGTTCAATGACCCACCTCTGGGGGCCCTGAAACTTTCCCTCAGAATCTATTCTACAGAAACTCACATGTCTGTACAAAGATCCACGTACTACAAGGAAATTGATTATGACTTTTTTATAATACTAAAAAAAAAAACCTAGGAAAAAAAGCATAAATGTCCCGTAGGAAAATATTTAATGAAATTATGGCACATGCCTATTCTGGAATGCTCTGTAGCAGTTAGGAAGAATGCAGTAGGTCTATAGGTACTAATGTGAATATCTCCAAGATGTATTATAATGTAGATAAAATAAGTTCTGGAACAATAAGCACAGTATGAGCCCATATATGCAAAAAACCCTAAATATGTCCATTTGCACATAACAGTATGTGAGTGCCTAGAAAAGGGACTGAAAAGACACCTCCAAACCTAGAGCCGTGGCTACTCCAGGGGAGGGGAATGGAAACAGGGGTTTACTCAGGGGCGTAGTCAGTATGCTTCCATATTGTTTGATTCTTTTACAGCATGAATGCATTCATACATTACCTATGTAATTTTATTATTTTTTTTAATTTTTTTATTGATTATGCTGATACAGTTGTTCTATTCCCCCCTTCATTCCCCTCCACCCTACCCCCCCATCCCCACCATTACCCCCCCCTTTAGTTTATGACCATGTGTCTCAAGTCCTTTAGATTCTATATTTCCCATGCTATTCTTGCCCCCCCATCTATTTTCTATCTACTGTCTATGCTACTTATTTTCTGTACCTTCTCCCCCCATCTCCTCCTCCCACTCCCCTGTTGCTAACCCTCCTTGAGATCTTCATTTCTGTGTTTCCACTCCTGATCTAGCTGTCCTTTTAGTTTGCTTTCGTTTTAGGTGTGGTTGTTAATAACTGTGAGTTTGCTGTCCTTTCACTGTTCATGTTTCTTTAACTTCTTTTTCTTAGGTAAGTCCCTTTAACATTTCATATAATAAGGGCTTGGTGATGATGAACTCCTTGAATTTGATCTTATCTGAGAAGCACCTTATCTGTCCTTCCATTCTAAATGAAAGTTTTGCTGGATAGAGCAATCTTGGATGTAGGTCTTTGGATTTCATGACTTGGAATACCTCTTTCCAGCCCCTTCTTGCCTGGAAGGTCTCTTTTGAGAAATCCGCTGACAGTCTGATGGGAACTCCTTTGTAGGTGACTGTTCCCTTAGCTCTTGCTGCTTCTAGGATTCTCTCCTTCATTTTAATCTTGGCTAATGTAATGATGATGTGCCTTGGTGTGTTCCTTCTTGGGTCCAACTTCTTTGGTACTCTCTGAGCTTCCTGGATTTCCTGGAAGTCTATTTCCTTTGCCAGATTGGGGAAATTCTCCTTTATTATTTGTTCAAATAAGTTTTCCACTGATGGCTGTGCCTTTCCCCCTTCTGGTACCCCTATAATTCGGATGTTGGAGCATTTAAAGATGTCCTGGAGGTTCCTAAGACTCTCCTCATTTCTTTGAATTCTTGCTTCCTGACTCTTTTCTGTTTGGCCATTATTTGCTTTCTTCTGGTCCACTCCATTGATTTGAGTCCCAGTTTCCTTTTCATTGCTATTGGTGTCCTGTGCAATTCCATTCATTTCAATTAGTTTCGCCTTCATATATTTGTCTAATCTGTGGGTATAATCAACCAGTTCTGTGAGGATCCTGATGACCAGTGTTTTAAACTGTGCGTCTGAGAGTTTTGCTATTTCTTCATCTCTTAGATCTATGGGCTCTGGGGCTTTGAGATCTTGCGACACTTTTGGTCTGTTCTGGCCCTTTAAGTGTGAGAAGCGGCGCCTTGGACTCCCAGGTCGCTGGGTTGTGACTGTATGTGGGGGCGTGGTCAGAGCGGGGAAATGGCGGCGCCCTCCACTGCCGCTTGCCGCGGGGACCGCTGGGCCCCGGTCTAACCGCCCACTCCCTCGCCGGTCCACTCGCGCACAAATGGGCGACCACAGTCAACATGCAGCACCGCTTCCCCTCTGTCTCCTCTGTGGTTGCTCACCTGGTGGCTCGCTCGGTCGCTCACTAGGTCCAACCCTGTGCCTGAGTCCCTCTGACCGAGTCCTCCTGTGCAACCCCTCACCAGCCGCTGGTTTCGCCCCTTACCGGTCAGGCTGAAGAATTTGTTGTTAATGGACTTCCGAAAAGTTCAGTTTTCCGTGTTCTGGCTGTGTTTTCTGTTGCTAATATTTAGTTGTCTCTAAACTTGGTTGTGTGAGAAGGCACGGCACATCCACCTATGCCTCCATCTTGGCGGAAGTCCCTTACCTATGTAATTTTAAAACATTTTTAATACAAAGAAAGAGAGGTCTCACTCAGCTTTGCAGCAGGGGCAATTAAGAGGCACAGTCTGAGAGGAGCTAAAAGGAAGGCGAAATGAAAGAGCGCCCCTGAGAACTGGGAGCCCCGCACTCCCCTCCCCAATTACATTTCCTGTTTTCTCTTCATCTGCAGTCACTTGCGGTTTTGAAATCCGTTATACCACATTTCATATCATAGGCAGAAACACCACTCTCTTTCTCTTCCTCCTCCTCCCCTCGCGGACACACCAATTTCATTTTTTAATTGAGTAGTCAAAGGCTCATGTTATGAATAATGAGTTATGGTGGTTCCAGCTGTGCACCTTTCTCTCATTACAGGTATTCTGAAAACGGAGTCCCTTAAGCACCGAGTGTGCAAACTGTGCCCCTCAACCCCCCCGCCCCTCTTTGACCTTTGTGGTCTAGTAAGCAAGCAGTATTTGAGGTCTGTGGGAACCGAGTGTGCATCGGCATCAACGGAGAATTTCCTGCCTCCCTTTAAAACTGAGGTGGACAGGTTAGTAGCTGTCATTTGGAAGGATCAGACCAAAGCAAAAAGTTTGCAGCTCACTGCCGATGACTGGGCTTTCCCTAAACTTTCTCCTTCAGTCTTTGCATGTAGATGTTAGGAAAGGACACAAACCCTGAAGGTTTGCCCATGTGTCACTTACTGGTGGGCCTGATCTCTCATACCTTCCCTTTCCCCAGGTCTGTTCCCAGCCCTGAAGACCAATCTCTGACAGACCTTAAAATATTCAGAATGATCAAAAACCAATGAATAATTCAACGATGCACAATGGAATATTAAGCAACTGATAAAAATATTTTCTAAAAATATTTAACAACATGGGAAAATAATTACCAAACACTGTTGGGCGGTGGAACCTGTACATACAGGATCATTCCAATCATGAAGGAAAAGTATATATGCATTTTTAAAAATTTAAAAGACCATAACAAGATGGTGACAATGGCTACTTTGGGTGGAGGGGCTATAAGTGTTGTTGCTTTTCTGTGTTTTTAAATTTCCTACAATAAGCATATTTTACTTTTATTTTTTAAAGGGTTTTATTTATTTATTTTTTGAGGAGGGGGGCAAAAAGAGAGGGAGAAAAACATCTATGTGTGGTTGCCTCTAGCACACCCCCCACTGGGGACCTGGCCTGCAACCCAGGCATGTGTCCTGACTGGGAAGCAAGCTGCCGACACCCGCTCCCAGCTCCCACCACCTGCACGCACCCCACCCCCACCCCTGGCCATTTGCAGGCTGGCACTCAACCCACTGAGTAACTCCAGCCAGGGCCATATTTTACTTTTATAATTCAAATACAAAGGTTTTGTAAAAAAGTTCTATGACGATTCTTTCCTAGGCGGAAAAGTGGCCTCAGGCATTGCAGCAAAATCTTCAGCTGCAACAAAAAAAGGTGCTTTAAATACAAATAATCAGAAAATTCAGGTGAGTATTCAGCTTCCAGGCAGTGTTACTGTAATATTAAAATATTTCTTTTACTAATAGTATAATAAAACCTACCATTATCCTTATTATAACATTATTATTATATATAACATTATTATACAGCATAACTTATTATTATAAATATTCATGTGCATATTTATAATAAGTAAAATCACATATCCTGAAACATGTGCCAAAAAGTCTTAAAAGACTGAGGTGGGTGACAGCCCTATCTGCTGCCTCCACTGCGGTCAAGGCCGCGGAGGCCACCATTATAATCAGCCATAAGAGCCATGAAAACACTGATAAGTTCCCAGAGGTTAAAAAAAAAAAGCCCTCCAGTGTGCCTCACACATCAAATGTCAGGATTTCCCTTGTGCTGATTAAGCCAGGCTAAGAGGAAACGGACAGTAGTAGCAATGCCCTGGGCTGGAAGAGAGCAATTTGGGAGCTTTGCCAAAGAGAAATAAAGCCTGCAAAAGCTGGCAGCAACCCTTTAGGGGCCCCAGAAATGCGGTTCATTGGGGGAGCAGCTTAGGGTACCCTGGTGATGCACAAAGACTCTCCTCACCATACAGGCAGAAGGCCCATTTTTGGCAAATCCAGTACATGAAACTCCAAGTTTGAACTCACCAGATCAATTCCAGAGTGGCTTTTCATTCTATTAAAGGATTCACAGCAGGATTCCATTAAATAGCCAGCTCTCCGTATGCATTTAAAATGGGACTCAACCGACAAAACTTCAGCTGTCTTGTTCCTTTATAAGATAAAGGCTGCCCTGGCTGGTGTAGCTCAGTGGATTGATTGCGGGCCTCTGAATCAAAGGGTCACCGGTTCGATTCCCAGTCACGGCAAAACCCCAAGGGGCACATGAGAGGCAACCACACATTGATGTTTCTCTCTCTTTCACCTTCCCATCTCTCTAAAAATAAATAAGTATCTTAAAATATATTTTAAAATAAAAAAGGAAGACAAAGACTTTATACACCTACAGGAGCTGACAATGTCTGAAGGGTTGTTTCCAGTCCACTTACCACTTAGAGACCCTGGTAAAGCTAAATGCCCGGACTTGCCTTCTCTCCAACTCTCTCCCCCCCCAACTCAAGGAGCCTAAGGAAGGGGTGGAGTAACATTCTGCCACCTCATTCAGAAGCAGAAGCAGGCAAAGAACTAAACAAAATTGGCTGGAAAACCTGGAGACATAAGAACCATACAATATTTGAGCTGGTAACGCCCTTAAAGATCACCTAGTCCAACCCGCTCATTTTACAAAAGGGGAAACAGAGACTCAAAGACAGGAAATGGCTTGTCCCAAGTCAGAGTGATTTAGTGTCAGAGAGTAGTGCTAGGATCCAGGGCCCTGTCAAGCAGACTGCCACTGTCAAATGGAAAAGCTGCCTCAAGTGGGAGATACAGATTTTTATGCTGCTAAAATTCCGGGACTTTGAATTTACAGCCTGATGCTTAGTTGGAGGGAAAAGAGCCGTGGAACATGACCTGGAAGCCTATGGGCTCCCCAAGGTGGCTATGGCCCACGGAAGGCAATTGTCGCAGGGGATATCATGGAGGGGTTTTTGCCCCTATTCTTCATTCTCTCCGCCATTTCCCACTCTTCTGACTCCGACCTAAGCCTGAGCCTGGCCGATAGCCTAGCTCTGCTCAAGAACCCCAGGGCTACCTAACCCAACAAGCCAAATTCTTAAGCAAAATTATCTCCACCTCAGTCCAGGGGCGACTCCCTGCTCAGAGTGAGTCAACATTCCCACAAAAGCCAGATAGGTTCCCTTTGAGCTAGGCTATTTAAACAGAGTTTTCTAGGTGTATCTGGACATTGTAATCTCCAATCTGTTAAAAAAAAAAAAGTTTACTCACAGGCCTCTGGAAGAATGCCCAACTGTCCTCTGGGGAGCCTGAATTTGCCTCTGCCTCCATCTGGTCTCATTTAAAGGGGATCTGAAAAAACCTAGTTCCTGCCTCAGCGCCAGTGCTCAGAGCTAGGGGCCTCCGCTGTGAAAGGAAACCCAAGGCTACCTCACACTTCATCAAAGGCTGAAAGCAGAGTTCTGCCCCTGTTACCCTAGGGCCTTCATTAGGGGTCACAGAGGGCCATGGCAGCAGAAACCTGAGCCCTGCGTCCTGTCCCTGAGAAGACCTGCAAATCTGTTCCCCAGTCACCTTTGAATGGAACGGATGACCCAACTCCCGGGCCAGCTAAGAGCACACTGCATAATTCAGCAGATGGCTGCTTCTAATGAGAAGACACTGAAGGAGAGGATAACATTATGTCTAACCCTCCTGAACATGTGGCCTCCTTCCTCTGTGCAAGCAACAGAGAAACCCACGGCTTCAAATCCCACATCACGGCAGCAGAAGCCTCCTCCTGCCAAACCGAGGACGAAGGGTCTGTGTTTCTAATTTATTCTGCCCCCTTCCAGTTGTTACTTAAAATAATCCATCATTACATGGCTGGTGGCTCCAGGAATTTTATTTAAAGCAATATGGAGAAAAAAAGAGAGAAAAACTCACGACTGCTTTCTGGATTTAAGTTGAGAATGTTTTTAACATCAAGAGTCTTCGAAGCACTCAAGTATATTCTCCTCTGACCCCCATGAGTGTGTCATGAGGGGCCAGTGCAGTGAAAGAGGGAGAAGAGAGGACATGGCAGAATTTTTATTTCTCGGAAACATGAAAAGACCACAAGTGTTTTTTTAAATGAATCTGTGTCATCTGGTAGGTGTGTTGTTGTTTTATCCACTGACCAGCAATAACACTTTGGACCCATTCACTTTAAAGAGGGCAATAATACTTGTCCAGGAAGCTGTTGGGGAAAATGAAATCATACAGATGGAAGCATTTTGAGATCGTTGAAAGGAACATGTTACACTTATCCATGGTACTCGTTTTCTTTTCTCCCTCTTTCTTTCTTGAATGTGGTTTTAATGTTCATGTAATAGAAGCCCTTCTCAATTGTTCATGTTGACACGAAACCCCAATTCTGACAGTCCAAGAGCCCACGCAAGTCCAGAAGTCAGTCCTGTTTCACTCTGGAATACCTTTTTCCAGGGGAATTAGCCATCTAATTAGATTTGTTCCCACTAGTCCACCTGGTTCACTCACTCCCTTCAGCACACAAAGGGAGGGGCCATGCTGAGTAACAAAGCCAGCAATTAATAGAAAATTTACATCAGAGACTCCACAAAGTAAATGCTATGCACATGACCGCAGATCAAAATCTCATTATGCTATACAGACAAATCACTCAGCTGTAATGCAGTTATGGAATAAGAACGCCACTAACACATATTTCTGGGATTTAGAATAGGGAAAAGAAACAGGGCTTATTTCTGCCTCTCGTCAGAAAGCTGTAAGAGGGCAGCATCCTATTCGCCTTGACCACACTAGATCCCCAGCACTTGGAATAGGGCCTGGCAGACTCACTGCCCAATAAACACGCATTGAAGAAATGAATGAAAATAAATGTGTGTGAATTAACAAAGGAAATGTTCCCAGCCCAGTAGCAGAAGTGAGATCTCACCCATCTTCACACCTACCCTTTTCCTAGTTTGAAGCCCTCAGGAAGCCTGTCTCCTCACACACCACCTCCATCCACTGCTGGATTAGGTCTTCTCATAATGAATTTGCATAGCAGGCACTAGCTCTCCTGTGCAGCACTTACCACGTGGGAATTATATAGCCATTGGTGTCTGCCTCTCCTACCAGAATGTAAACTCCCGGAAGAAAGGGGCTGTGGGGGTGTGCATTGTAATTTCCTCCTCAACTTTTTAAAAAAGATTTTATTTCTTTCTTTTCAGAGAGAGGGGAAGGGAAGGAGAAAGAGTGGGAGAGAAACATCAATGTGTGGTTGCCTCTCATGGGTCCCCTACTGGGGACCTGGCCTGCACCCCAGGCATGTGCCCTGACTAGGAAATGAACCAGCAAACCCTTTGCTTCACAGACCCGTGCTCAATCCACTGAGCTACACCAGCCAGGTCTCCTCCTCAACTTTTTATTTTGAAGCCTCAAACACACAGAAGAGTTGGGAAATAGTACAATGGTCATCCGTATACACGTAACTTAGATTCATGAGGTTTGAATATTTGGAGCCATGTAAATTCTTCAGTGCTATATCCCCAGTATAGGTATGGGTGAATATTGGGGTTTGTTCTTCCTGTTTAAGATAAAATGTTACTTTCACTGTGAGATAGTGGAGATGGTCGAGGCACGGAGCTTCAAGGCAAATTAAGAACAGCAAGCCCAGAGCACAGCTGTCTGTTAGGCAGTTGCCGTAACACAGTCGCCCCCAGGCCAACCCTAGGGAGGGCAAATTTAGGCCCTGCGAGCTTTTTGTTAGGGAGGAAAGCTCTTTGTTAGGGAGAAAAGCTACTGGAAGAAAGCATCATTGCTTCTTTTTCTTAAAGATTTTATTTATTTATAGACAGAGGGGAAGGGAGGGAGAAAGAGTGGGAGAGACACATCAATGCGTGGTTGCTTCTCACGTGCCCCTACTGGGAACCTGGTCTGCAACCCAGGCATGTGCCCTGACTGGGAATCAAACCTGTGACCCTTTGGTTACCAGGCCAGTGCTCAATCCACTGAGCCACACCAGCCAGGACTCAAGGGTCTTTCTATGAGCCAGCACTTACAGTCTATAATTCAAAATGTAACATTGAAACAGCTCATTGCAAAAAGAGGGGAGGGGAGGGGAGGGGAGGGGAGGGGAGGGGAGGGGAGGGGGGGGGAGGGGGGGGAGGGGGGGAGGGGAGGGGAGGGGAGGGGAGGGAGGGGAGGGGAGGGAGGGGAGGGGGGGAGGGGGGGGGGGAGGGGAGGGAGGGGGAGGGGAGGGGAGGGGAGGGGAGGGAGGGGAGGGGAGGGGAGGGGAGGGGAGAGGAGAGGAGAGGAGAGGAGAGGAGAGGAGAGGAGAGGAGAGGAGAGGAGAGGAGAGGAGAGGAGAGGAGAGGAGAGAGAGGAGAGGAGAGGAGAGGAGAGGAGAGGAGAGGAGAGAGAGAGGAGAGGAGAGGAGAGGAGAGAAAAAGAAAAGAAAAGAGAAAACAGGTAATTGCAAGAGCCAGGAATGCAGCCTCTGGGACCTACACTGTGCCTGGCCAGGTTACCTTGGCCAGGTCATGTCTCCCTTCACAGTATGTATATATTACTAGCAGCCAAGCCACCTCACAAACAGGGGTTGGAGGTGCAAACATCCAAAGAATCTGCTGTAGTTCTGTAATTATTGTGTCCACAATTTGTCTTCCCAACTAGACTGTAAGCTTAAAAGCCAGGAATGATGGCTACTACTTTTTTTTGTAGAGTCGACCAGGGCTAGCCATCATGCTAGGCACTTAGCAGTCAATCAAATAAACACTTGTGGTCACAAACGAGAAATAAATCCTTTTGTCATGCAGAATCTTTGTAGTGTTCATTCAAATGGGATGAGATTGTATTATGCAGAGGAAAACTGAACTTGCAAGTTGCATGCATGCCCAAATAAGGGCCCTACCCAACATCTCTAGGGCCTGTTTTAGTCTAGCCAGAGTGACCCACAAATGACTCTGAAAAGGACACACACACACACACACACACACACACGCCAGCACTACTTGCATGACACCATGTCTCAGAGCTCACTAAACAGAAGTTTTAAGCTAGGCACACTTAGGTTTATTCTCCAATCTTCTCTTCCCAACCTCTGGATTCATGTTCCCTGGAAGAAAGAAGCTGCAAGCAGATGTCCAAGGTCTCCTGAGTTAATTCCATCTTTCCCTGGTGAATTACAACTTCTTGCAGACACAAAGAACGGCAGAGAGACAAATGACACATTAAACAACAGCTTCACTGGCTGGGGGAGGGGGACATGGAGAGTGACGTCAGTTTTCCCAGAAACCCATTTATCACGATAACAAGGTCTCAAGTGCTCAGGCTGCTCTTTGAGCTTCAGAATCTGGCTTGCAATTATTGTTCTTCATCCTACAGTGTGGCAATGCCAGCCAGAGCAAACTGGAACCAGGCAAAGCATACCAAGTGGCCCTATCCAACCCCTATTCCCCCCCCACCCCACACCAATCTGCAGAACAAAGGGGATCTCTGGGTTGCCAGAGTTGTTCTGAGGTGAAACACAACCTTCTAGAAGGTTTCCCTTTGCAACATCTGCCCTGCAATCCTAATCCAGGCAAGGGAACTGGTGAGAGAGTACAGACAACTCAATGCAAATTAATTAGCCAACAAGAAAAATCATTAGCATCCTTTTTGGTCACGAAGGATGGGGAAGTGTAATCCAGGAGACTAATTCTTCTACTTAAGCCATGCCATCTCTAAAATGCGGGTAATGAGGAGAAAAGCACTCTGGAAACCCTCAAAACTCTAAAGTAATAAGTATTAGTGCCAATCTTGGGGAGAAGAGAATTCTCTCAAATTCCATTATGCCAGTGCATCCTATCTACTGAGTCCTTCCACATGGTGAATACCTAAAGTGCTGCGATCTGTAGGAGTTGCAGGGAGGTTCCAAAGAAATCATCTGCCCTTCCCAACAGGGACAACAGGGTGGAATAAATTCATATGTATCTTGTAGAGAAAATAATTGGATTCTAGATTCAAATTTTGAAAACAAATCAATTTCAATTATAACAAATACCTAGAGGCTATTTTTTTTGCACTGGAATTGCACTGCACACACCATTTCCCTTAATAAGTAAACCACAAGGTTTTAAAACGTGTGTGTGTGTGTGTGTTGAGATTTTCATCAAGTAGTATTTGGTGTCATGGAATTTGACCTACCTCTCCTTCACTCTCCTTCCTGGCCTCTGGGTGCTAGTAATTGTGGACTACTGAAAATTCCAGAAACCCACAGATAAATAGAAAGGCTTGGTTGTTTCCCCAAATGGAATCATCCCTTCCCTTTGCAACCAAACTTCTTGTCTAAAAAAACAAACATGGAGCCTCAGGTCACTTCAACATGATTTCTCTGTTCATTTCAGGCTGGAAAACTTCAGTTCTTTAAATGAAGATTTTTTTCCAGAGTCTGTCGCCAACAAAAAGAGAGACGGCATCGCTTTTGCAAACCTCACAATTATTTTCCTGAGTCCCCATAGAAAGAAGCCAGCTCCACAAGTTTTGGCACACAAGCCCAGGTACACTGAACGCGCACCATTACAGACCCCCGGAGGCGTGCAGAATCCTGGTCAGGTGCTCAGAAACCTGCCAAAATACGTAGCCCAGCACCTACAGACCAGTGCACTGCACCCCACATGGACGCACAGATGGGACCCAGAGGTACGCAGCACAAGTGGAGAGACGTCTGCACACACCCTGGAGGTGAGCACACTCAGAAACTGGCAGTCTCATCTAGGGTCAGACAGCAGCCGGGCGCCGCCGCCCGCTCAGGAGGCACGAGTGCGCGCGCGTGCACTCAGACGCACACAGAGCCACACACTCACAGACGCAGTCACATATGTAATGCATATGGAGAACCCCTCCCCCCGCCAGTTACCTCTCCGTCCCCCTCACCACTCATGGCCTCCTGCCCTCGGCTAACCCTAGCCCCGCGCCCTTCTTTCTAAGGGAGCCGGGTCTAGACGGGCAGCTGCGCTAAGGGGCGCGGCCCGGCGGTCTAAGAAGCCAGACCAGGGTGCCACAGACGCGGAGGGCTTGGTTACTCGAGCGGCCATTCATTCGGCAACGCCCCAGCGGCGGGAACGCGGCTGCAACGAGGGAAGCGTCGGCACTTACTGCAGATCTTGGGCAATTCAAGTTCAGCCGCTGGCCCACAGCCTTGGCCAAGCCCCCCAACCGCCCGCCTCCCCTGCGGTTCTCGGGGACATGCTGCGGGAGTGAGCCGCTGATCCCGGGAGCAGGAGTCCCATTGCGCCTCGGCTCCTGAATGTTGCCCACCGCCCTTTTTGTGGTGGCTGTGGCAGCGGCAAGGTCTCCTCCACCAGGCGCAGGCCCCTGGAGCGGGTGCTGGCACCCAAGCCCTGTACTCACCACCTGGCGAGCTATGTCGGTTGCTGCCATCGCTCCTGCGTCCGCCAGGGCTGCCACGGGCGCCGCCGCAACGGGAGCTCCAGCACAGGAAACAGTGGAGCTCCTCCGACAAAGAGAAAGTGTTACACTTCGGGCGCGACCAAGTCCGGTGGGGGGAGGTGCAAGGGAGGAGCCCCCCTCGTCACTGCTCCAACCCCAACTTCCCCTCTATCGCCCACCCCCTCGAAAGTGGGATCTGGGAAGGGGCTGGATTTAACGCGCCGCTTCCCCCCACCAGTCGGGTTCCAATTCTCCCCACAACCTCAGTCTCTGGCCTTTGCGAAGAGGGGCGGGGGCTCCCCTCGGTGACCACGTCCTGGCCCCCCCCCGCCACTGGGCTTCGTGGTACGTCCCGACCTCTGCCGAATTGTCACACCCCCTGCTCTCTCCTCACATCCCTTAGTCCCCAGACCCCGGAGGCTTCAGGGGAGCCCTCGCCCCTCTCCCTCCCACGCACAGCTAGGAGGCTGAGCTCTGCAGCCCTAGTTTCCCTCCTCCAGTCCCTGGACCCCCTCCTCGTCTTCGCCAAGATATCAGGGAGCTAGGGTTCAAGCCCCTGCCGCTGGGGTCTCGTTGCTCCTCCACACCACCCTCCGCGCGGGCCGGGAGTGCTGCTAAGGCCGGGGCGGGGGGGGGGGTGAGGAAAGAAGCAGCTGCCGCACCTGCCGCCCCACGGCGGAGTTTAGAAAGGGGGCGGTGAGGGCAGCCGCACTGCGGCCCCAAAACTGAGCTGTGCCATGCGGAGTATGAGGCCAGCAGTCCTAAAACGAAGCGCCTCTTCTGCCCTAAGGTTTCTAAGCCTCTGGTGCCATGGGCTGTAATTTCATAGAGCTGACTGTGTGGGTACTTAACCCTCCTCTCCCCACCCAGCCCTAGATGGTCAGCTTCGGAGCTGAGGTCCGGTCCGCCCACCCTCTCTCTTGCCTGAACCGCAGGGAAGTCAGAGGAGGGACTTGGGGTGAAGACCCCTCAGCTACGTGGAGCGGGATAATGGGGAGTGAGGGGGGAGCTGCCGCCGGTAGCTCTGTCCGGCACCCTGTTTGTTCCTTAACCTTCGATAAGCCCTGGACTAGGCAGCGGGCAGTGCACAGAGGGGAGAGCCTCCTATGGCAGAGGTTCAGCCTAATTTCCTTTTCCTCCTGGCCAGCTCCCGCCGCGGGTCCCCTCCTTTGCTTTCCTCACCTCTCCACCTCTCCCGCCCTCCTCCCCACGGAGTGCCTCTTGCAAATTCCCTGGGACTGGTGAACCCTGGCAGATTTGTAGTGCCTGAGGCCGGAGAGGGCGGGACACTCCACTCCTCAGAAGGGCAGGCGCCCTGGTCTCAAAAGGGGACCCAGACCTTAAAGTGGCACCTGGGACAGCGTGGGGGAGGCAGGCCTAAGAGCGAAAAACAGGTCCGCAGGGTGTCCACGATGGGGGCTCGAGGAAATTGGCGTAGCAGCTGCCCAAGGCGGGCGAAGCGGGGGGTGGGGGGCGGTGCGGGCTGAGGGGGAGGCAAAAGGGAGAAAAGCAGAAAAACAGGAACCAGTGAGAGAGAGGGAGAAGGAACCTTAATGGAGCGTCCTGGGCCTGGCGAAAAGGAAGGAAGGCAGAGAAATGGGGTGGCCACGTGAAGCTCTTTTCTGCCACTTAATCCTACCTGCCAGGACAGTCCTTCTTATCCCTGTCTCGGGGAGCTCCTTAAGTGCACCTGGAGAACAAGAATTCGCACAAAGCATCCGCAATGCGTAGCTTGGGGCCTGGCACTCAGGAAGGGACCAACTAAGCGTGTCCTGAACAGGAGGGCAGAAGATTTGGGCGTATGTGTGTTGGGGTAAAGAAGGGTAGTACAGAAGAAAGAGGAGACACAATGAGGCTGTATAGCAGAAACCACTTTAAGGCTGGACCAAGACTAGATAAGGGCGGGGAGTCAGAGTTGACCCGCGGCTTCCACAATGGGAGACTGGGAAGAAGACGGGTCTTCCCTGGAAAAGCCTGGTAGACAGGGAAGGGACCGAGGTTATTGCCTCTATTCTGGATGTGGGGCTTGGGTGCTGGCGGGACAAGAAGCATGCATTTGAAATCCAGAGCTGAAAGCTGATACCTGGAGCTGGCAGGCGGGGTGAGGATACTCAGCTCCAGAGAACCCTGACTGCTTCAGGTGTAGTACCCTCCCACCTTAGCGCTCCGTACTGACCAAATCTCCGGACATTTCAGCCCAGCACCTTAGCGCCGGATCCCTGGTGGCTCGCTAGTATGCTCCACTCTGCCCATCTGTCCCTAGGGACCCTCAGAACCTCGGGAACTGGAACCAAGTGTGTAATTCATGTCTTATGCAAACCTTTCTTTCTTCTTAGACCTGCTTCCTGCATCTGCAAACTTTCCTGGGGCCTGGGCCTCTCGGTTTCTGTGAGGTGTGGGTTGGTGTTGATGTGCAAGTCGGTGTGCCTGTCTGCTGTGTGTTTCAGTATGTATCTATGGGTGTGTATTAGCATGTGTTTACTCCTATCTTTATATTTGTTTGCATGTGTCAGCCAGTGTGTGTGTGTTTTGGTGTGTCTGTGTTGATGTGTATGTCAGTGTGTATTTTCAGTGTGTGTCGATATTTATGTAAGGGTGTGTACCCCAGCGTTCTGTGTTGATGTGCACAAGCATGTACATGTTAATGTGTGTTGGTGTATGTGTTGTTGTGTGTCTCAGTGTGTTATGTCAGTGTGGATGGGGTATGTGTAAAGAGGTTTTAGCTCACTATGTTTTGGACTTCACATACCTTATCTCACTCAATACAATGGGACAAAAACTGACAGGTGTGGATTATAATGCTTATTTCAACAGAGGTTTGGAAACTCACTGGGTTTGTGTCTCCTAGTTTTCCATGCTGGGCAGACAGGAGGGCTCCCATGAGTGGTCAATTTCTTCCTTCAATGTCTGTCCCCCCTTGGTGAGTGGGGTCAAAAGATCCCCTTCATAGAGGCGTTGTGGACCCTTCGGCACAGTCATGAGCATTTGTACATGTTCTGTGTGTCCTGCCGGAGTGAGTCCCTTGGGCCCAACACACTGTCTGGTAGGTGCTCAATAAAAGTTTGTTGAGCGAATAAATGAACAGAAGCTCGTAAATGTGATGTTTGCAGTGTTTCCACTGTCCTTAAGGAAGCTGAAGCAAGCAGCAGACTTCCCAGAGCTAGCAAGTGACTGTCATTAGCATGCTGATGTTGTTTGTGGAACCAAACTCCCCAGGGAGGGGAAATGGGAGCCCTGCTAGATGGAAGTGAGCCCTGAATGGATGCCAGCTTTAAGAGGCTCATTCTGACTCGTGGGGTAAGAGGTACTAAGACTGAATGGGGGTAGCAGGGAGGGTAAAGAGGACAATGAAATGGAAGAGCTCAGGAAAGGATTTTGTCCCGAAACCGTGCCTTTATGAAAGGAGAAAGAGAAGGATAGTCAAGTTGGTCTAAAGTGAAGAAACTCAGACCGATCTGAAAAGTAAGATCAGAAAGTGGGAGGAGGAGGACAAGGTGAAGCAGAGGGAAAATGATCTGGGATTAACCGAATCCAGACCATGCTGGTAGAATCTGCAACGCACTCAAGGGGCTAAGTCAAGATGAATCAAGGATTCCTTTGTGCGCTATTACCTGCTGCCCTTGCTTTCACGTTTGTTTATTCCAGTGGTTCTCAAAATGTGGTCTCTGGATCCGAAGCAGTGGCATCACTTGAGATGTTATTTATTACAAGTGTAAATTCTCAGCCCCCTCACACGAACCTACTGAATCGAAACCTCCAGGACAAGGACCCAGCAATCTGTGTTTGAACAAGTCCTCTAGGGAATTCTAATTTATGTTAAGGTTTGAGAAGCACTGGTTTATCTGAAATCTAGTCGCGGAGGAATGAGACACGACTGGTAGTTTGGTAGGATATCAAGGGGAAAGTTGGAAGCCTGGGCCGTAGCAATAATAGATGGCCCTGGTGGGTTTCCACAGTGGGTGGCATGAGGGTACAGAGTACCTCGGGCTGGGGAAGGGGTACAAAAAAGAGGGAGAGGGGACCCTTGTGGGGAGTTGTGGCGTTCTAAAGGTAAACTTTGCCTCTGTTGCAATTTTACTCATTTATTTCACAAATAGGCACTGAGTCCCTACTGCACATCAGCCACTGTGCTAAGTGTCAGAGAACTCAAGAAAAAAATGGGTGACAAGAACCCCTACTGTGATCTGACAAAGATCCCAGGACAGTTGCCAGATAGCTCCACAAACAACCAGTTATGTGATAAGTGATATCATCAGGCAGGTGCAAGACCTTGGGGAGGTAGGAACCCAGAGAGGTGAGGGAAGGCACCCTGAAAAAGAATCGTTTGGGTTGAGTCTTGAAGTATGAGTGGTAGTTTATCTGGCCAGCAAGAGGGTCGTGGATGGGGGATTGTAGAAGACCACCACGCATAAAATTACAGAAAACAAAGGACAGAAAACAGGGAATTCCAAGTCTTGGCCGGCCAGAGAGAGTGGTAGCAGAGAGGACAGTGGCTGTCAATGAGGATGGAAGACAAGATGGGGTCAGATCTGAAAGGGTCTCATTGGTCATGCCACAGAGCTCAGATTTTATGTCCTAGAGCAGGGGCTCTCAGACTGCGCTCTCCAGGGACAATGCCTGCCCAGTCTGGAACCATGCCCAGTGCAAATGGGATGGATGCCCACAGTGAAAAAAAAATCAGTTAATGGACAGAAATTTCTCTATTTTAACATTTAACCATAAATTTTTCCTAAATCTTTGACAGATGCTCCTGCTTATCTGCTAGCAAGCAACAAAACGAATGAACGAGTAGCAAATGAATTTTAAACAGACAATCCCCAGCACTGATCATGCTTAATTCAACAGTTTATTTTTTCGTGGACATCTGTGCTTATGGCTATGATTTTATACTGCACACACGCATGATGCAGACATATTTTCTACTAGCAGAGTATCCTTTTGAAAAGTGTTTTATTTCACATGGCATGATTGAATAAGTCAGTTCTTTCATGGCATTCTGGAAAGAGCACCATGACATCCAGATGCTGTACCACCTGAACTAGTTGCAGAAACTAACTGTCCCTTACACAGTGAGGAACCACTGAAAGGCTTTGATCAGGGAAGTGATGGGAACATATTTGCAATTTTGAAAGGTCACTTTGGCTCCAGCTTGGGGAAAAGATTGGCGCAGAGAGCAATTAAAAGCGGTTAGAATTTAGGAGTCAGAACAATGTTGTACCTAATCAGGCTAGAAATGATGGTGACGGTGACGTGGGAATGGAGTGGCATAGAGGAAACAGATTCAGCATTAAAAGGAGAAACCATTAAGGAGGAGCTTGTGCACCATGCTGATGCTGAAGTTTCAACCTTTAGGGAATGAAGATTCTTTGCGTCTGTGTTTCTTAATGCATGGTACATGAACCAACTGCAAGAGAATCACCCATAGTGCTTCTAATAGAAGCAGAGGCCTCGACCCCATCTCAGCACTGCTGAACCAGAATCTTTTGTATGGGAGAAGTATGGCTTTGTACAAGCTTTCCAGGTGGTTCTGAGGCACATCACAGCTGAAGAACCCCTGCATGAATGGTTTTTGAACAGTGCAATGACACAGCAAGATACATGTTTACGCAAATGACTCAAGTCATCACATGAAAAACTGATTGAATGAGAGCAAACTAGAGAAAGGAAACCAGTTAGGAGGCTACTGAGATAATCCTAGGCTGGCTTTATACATTGGGCAAGAGCCAAAACTCAGAGATTGGGCTTACCGCCCACATTATGATACACTAGTTATCCTTATTCCCTGATTTACACACGCCGATTTAGACAAATGCTACAAATTTGTGTTTTCTCCAAAAAATTCTTATTTGCCAAAATGAGTCTTCAGAGGTCTTTCCAGAGTCACAGAGTTAATCTAAGATGTATAATTATGTAAAATGCATTGCATACCAACTATACCTAGGCCATGGCACTAGGCACTGCGGAAGGTACAAAGAAATAATAAAGCATGGCTTCCATCCTCAAGGTCCCTACTGTTTAAGTGGGGAGACTAGATATACATGCATGAAAAGTCAAGTAGTTAATACCAGGTGTGTCATAAGGCAGTATCCAGCATACTGTATAGACAATAAATACCAAAGTTCTCTTTCTTTACTCGGTGGTGGCCACATGAGTGTTTGCTTTATAACTATTGATCTTTGCTGTCTTCTTATGCTTTAGGAATTCTTTTGCATGTGTTACATTTCACAAGATAAAGTAAGATTTAAAAAGTCTAAGTTCTGTGAGTTGAAGAACATCAACTAACAGCCCATAGACTTGGTACAGAATCTAGAGAAACAAGGTGTCTACCTTACCATCCTCTACAGATGAACCACGAGTCCTGTGAAAGGACTGAAATAAGACACAGGGAGATAAAATATGGTAATGACACCTTGGTGAGCTACTGGCTTCGCCATTATCACCATTAGTCATTGATTAAAATAAAGTCTTCACTTGTATCAGTCTCTCCACGCTCTGCATTTAGATACTGATTTATCTTTGTATCCATGCACACGTGCATATGAACATGAGGGCTTACACACATACATACATCTATACACACACTCACCCAGCATCTTATTCCAAAACAGATATTATGGTTCAGATATTATAGTAGGAATAGAATATCAGGATCAAAAGAGAATTCAAATAATGCTATTTCTAGTGGGTTAACATAATTGCTGTGATTAAGCTTTTCTAGAGAATTATTTAATGATTTTATTTATTTTTAGAGAGAGGAAACAGGAGGGAGAAAGAGAGGGAGAAAATATCAACATGCCAGAGAAACATCAATCTCCAACCAGAGACCCAGCTTGCAACCCAGACATGCGCTCCAACTAGGAATGGAACCTGCAACACTTCCATCTGCAGGATGACACTCGACCCACTGCACCACACCATCCAGGGCTGTGATTAAGATTTAAATATGATCCTTGGCTTCCTGGTAGCCATAACAAAAGGATAAACAGTAGCTGGCTTACTTTTATGTATTTTCTATACACAAGGATCACTGAGGGATTTATTAATCTCACAGATATTGAGTACCTATTGTGTGCCAAGTCTTAGACTAGGTTTGAGGATTAATGCTGAGCAAGAACAGACTTGGCCCTTGCCTTCATGGAGCTTATGGTTTGGTAGGAATGACAGACAATAATCAAACAATCACACACATAAATGCAAAAATATAACTGCAATAAGAGCAGCTAGGGAGATATTTATTGTGCCCTGAGACCCTATAATGGCAGCTGGTGGTGGTGAAAATTTGACTCAGTCTAGCATGTCAGTATAGGAGGCTTCATGGAGGAATTGATGTATGAAGTGAGATCTGAAGACTGGATAAAACTGTAATCAAGCTTATGTGTTAACAATTGATAATTTAAGTTTTCTTTTGTGTCATTCAGTGTAAAGCTGTCCAATCTGAAAAAAAATGTAGGTTATGAAAAATAAAGATTTAGGCACTATTTTTAAAAGATTAAATAGGAGTCAGCAAGGAAGAGGATGGAGTAGGAAGAGCATTGTGAAGACTCTGTTCAAGAAATAGTAAGAGGTCCTGGCTGGTTTGGCTCAATGGATTGAGGTCCGGGCTGTGAACCAAAAGGTTGCAAGTTCAGTTCCCAGTCAGAGCACATGCCTGGGTTGCAGCCCAGGTTCCCAGCTGGGGGCATGCAAGAGTCAGACAATCAATGTATCTCTCACAGATTGCTGTTTCTCTTTTCCTCTTTTTCTTTCCACCCCCCTCTCTCTAAAGTGTAAATAAATAAAAACTTTTCTAAAAAAGGAAACAGTAAGAAAGCTGGTGTGGCTGGAGTACAGAGGGACTGGAGTGGTATAAAATGAAGGTGAAGACATGGGCATGAAGCCACATAATTTAGGTCCCTAGGCCATTGTTAGAAGGTGTTTTTTTCCCTAAGCAAGAGGGGTTTAAGAGAGAGGAGTGTGATGTGGTAAGACTCATGTTGTGAAAAGTTCCCATGACTTTAGTGTGAAGAATGTATTAAAGGGGAGAAAGGGGAGGCAAAATGACTACTTAGGAGGCTGTTGCAATAATCCAACTGAAAGATCACAGACTAGCTTGAAGTAGGGTGGTGGAGGTGGAGATGGAGACAAGATAACTTTATATGTGAAAGATTGGGAAGGTAAAGATGACCCAGATTTGGTGATGTGAGAGATGAGGAGGACAGAGATGCCAAATTGAGTTCTAAGTTTCTGGCTTCCATGGTAATGCATTTCATTGAGATGAGGAACACTGGAGAACCTGTGGTTTGAGGAAAGAAAAGAGTTTTTGGCCCCAGTGTGGGAAATGTTGAATTTGAGATGCTTTTGAGACATTAATTGGGAAGATCTCAAGTAGGCAACTGGAGCTCAGAGGATATAGGCCAGGGCTGGTGAGCCAAATCTAACAGTCATTGGTGTATAGGTAATGTTTAAAGCCATAGGGATGAGTGAAATTAGATAGGGAGAGAGTATAGAATAGGAGGACTCAAGACTAATCCTTGAAATATGCCAACATTTACAGGTGGGAAATGGGAAGAAAAAGAAAACTGAAAAGGAGAAGCTAGAGCAGTTGCAGGAAAACCAACATCATGAAGGCAAGACGCATGAAGCCAAGGCAAGAGGAGTTCAAGAAGTTAATGATAAACAGAATAGAATATTGTCGAGAGGTCAAGGAAAGTAAGAAAAAACTGTCCAAAGAATTAGGGTTTACAGAAGTTATTGAGCTCAGCAAAAGCTGTCTGAAGGGTGTGGTGGTGGCCCCCAAAAATGGCTTAAGTGTGTTGAAGGATGATCAGGAAATGAGTAAATGGATTCAGCAAATCATTACTATACTAAGTAAATCATTGAAGAAGATGACTGTGAAAGAAAAAAAGAAATAATATGGTATCTGGAGAAGGATGTAGGGGTTAGAGTTTCTTTAAAGATGACAAAGAAGACTTGAGAATGTTTCATTGTTTAAGAACATTTTACTTATTTATTTTCAGGGAGGAAGAGAGGGGAAGAAACATCAATGTGTGGTTTTCTCTGTTACACCCCACACTGGGGACCTGGGCCACAACCCAGACATGTGCCCTGACTGGGAATCGAACCAGCAATCCTTTGGTTCATAGGCCGGCACTCAATCCATGGAGCCACACCAGCCAAGACTGTGCCATTGCAGTTGGGAAGGATCCAAGTGAGAGAGGGTGTGTGCTGGTAAAAATTAACAACCAGCTTTCCAAGAAGAAAAAAAGCAAAGTGTTATGCAGCACCTGTTGATTTCTGTGGTATAAATATTCTTACCATGACAGATTTCAAAGCTATCAATATGACATCTCAAGTAGGCTCTGGCATACCACCAACAGGAGAAAGGATTGAAATGTTCAGTTTTCAGCCAACTATTTTTTCTTTTATGAATTTCCTGTACATGTCCTTTGCCCACTTTTATATTGAAACACTTTTCTTTTTCTTGCTAATTCATATGAGCTCTTTATACAATATGGACATTAACCCTTCATCATTAACTTTATTTATGATGGATTTTTTGTGTAAAGAAGCTTAAAATATTTATGCAGTCAAAATTCATCAATATTTGTCTTTATGCAATTTTTCCTTCGTGTTCTACAATTCTTTGTGAATTAGTAAATTGGCAGTCTGCTTCGATTAATGTGAATCTCGCTATCATGAATTAGCTTTATTGAGGCTGAGGTGTTTTAAATGGCAAAGGTAAAGAACAGACTGGATCTTAGTAAATTCACCAAAGTACTATCATCTTGTGAGTTCTCTTGGTGGCCAGGTAACACTTCTAACCTTATCTTCTCAACTAATTATTTCAAATATAATAGAAGGAGAAAGACACTTGCCAACAGTCTGCCCTTTCTTTTTAAATTTCTATTCCAATCATTTAAATCTGCATTTCAATCACCTGAACAGATAATTCCCTTACCATGGGAAATAAACATTGGGGACATTTAGTAAACTGCTTGACATGATTCTGTTATCATCTGCCAAGAAGGACCTCAAAACGAACCTGTCCAGGTATTTTGTCACACTCGCATCAGAAGTGTGAACCCTGAAAAGAAAAACATCTGCCAAGAATGGTTAACTTGGCCCAAATTCATAAGGAGTGACTAGCAGCCATTGCTGGCAGAAGCATCTCCTGCACTCTGCATGTCAGAGAAAAAGACTGAGCTTTCAATTTCCTGTACTATACTCCTGCCAGTCTATAATAATGGAGCTCCTGGTTTTGTCTTTCAACCAATGGACTGAGACCTGCCCCATGCAGTCAGAACTGGACAATTATATCTTCATTCATATCCAAGCCAACCAATCAGAACTGCCATATAGCAACCAATCAACCTTGGCTGGTGTGGCTCAGTAGATTGAGAGCCAGCCTGAGAACCAAAGTGTCGCTGGTTCAATTCCCAGTCAGGGCACATGCCTGCATCACAGGCCAGGTCCACAGTAGGGGGGGGTGTGAGAGGCAACCACACATTAATGTTTCTCTCCCTCTCTTTTGCCCTCCCTTCCCCCTCTCTCTAAAAATAAATAAATAAAAATCTTTAATTTAAAAAAAATCAACTTTAACAACCAATCAGAACACACAATACTAGCCAGTCAAACCTGCATGACTTGGACCAATCAGAACTGTACAAATTTGTTCACAGAACTAGAAAAAATATTCCAAAAATGTATATGGAACCACAAAAAAACCCCAAATAGCATTAGCAATATTAAGAAAGAAGAACGAAGTTGGAAGTATCATGCTACCCAATATAAAACTATATCACAAGGCTATAGTAATCAAAACATCATGACACTGGCATAAAAACAGACACATATCAATGCAACAAAGTAAGGAGCCCAAAAATAACCCCACACCTACATGGTCAATTAATATTTGTCAAAGGAGACAAGAACATACAATGGAACAAATGGTGTTTTAAAAAGTGGACAGATGCATACAAAAAATGAAACTAGACCACCTTCTTACACCATATACAAGAATAAACACTAAATGGAATAAAGACTTAATTATAAGACTCAAAACTATTAAAGTTGTAGAAGAAAGCACAAGCAGTAAGCTCTCTGACATTCCTCTTAGCAACATTTTTTTCTTGATAATCCTCTTAGACAAGGAAAACAAAAGAAAATATAAACAACTAAGACTCCACCAAACTAAATGTTTTTGCACAACAAAGGAAACCATCAACGAAATCAAAAGACAACTTACTGAATGAGAGAACATATTTGCCAATGATACACCCAATAACGGGTTAATATCCAAAATTTATAAAGAACTAATACAGTGGAATACAAAAAACATTTGATTAAGAAATGGGCAGAGGACCTGAATAGATACTTCTTCAAAGAGGACATACATATGACCGATAGGCTTATGAAAAGATGCTCACTTAACAAAGAATGTGACAGACCTATATACTGAAAACTGTAAAGCATTAATAAAAGAGATTAAAAAACACAATGAAATGGAAAGATATTCCATGTTCATGGACTGAAAGAATCAACATACTTAAAATGACCATATTACCCAAAGCAATATACAGATTTAATGCAATCTCCATCAAAATCCCAACATCACCCTGGCTGGTGTGGCTCAGTGGATTGAGTGCTGTCTTGTGAACCAAAGGGTTGCTGGTTCGATTCCCAGTCAAGGCACATGCTTGGGTTGCAGATTAGGTAGGGGGCATGTGAAAGGCAACCACACATTGATATTTCTGTCCCTTTCTTTCCGCCCCCTTCACCTCTCTCCAAAAATAAATAAATAAATAATTAAATCTTTTAAAAAAGTAAAATACAGCCAAAAAAATAATCATATTTGTATGGAACCACAAAACACCCCAAATAGCCAAAGAAATCCTGAGAAAAAAGAACAAAGCTGGAGGTATTACACTATCTGACTTTAAATTATACAACACGGCTATGGTAATTGAAAGAGCATGGTATCGGCAAAAGAAAACAGACACACAGACCAATGGAACAGAACTGACAGCACAGAAGGAAAACCACATATTTATGGGCAAATAATTTTTAACAAAGGAGCCAAAAACACACAATGGAGAAGAGAAAGCCTCTTCAAAATGGTGCTGGGAAAATTGGAAAGCCACATGCAAAAGAATAAAACTAGATTACAGTTTGTCCACGTGTAAAAAAAATAATTCAGCCCTGGCTGGTGCAGCTCAGTGGACTGAGTGCCAGCCTGGGAACCAAAAGTTCACCAGTTTGATTCCCAGACAGGCCATATGCTTGGGTTGCAGACCAGGTCCCCAGATAGGGGAATGGGAGAGGCAACTGATTATGTATCTGTCACACATTAATGCTTCTGTCCCTCTCTTTCCCCCTCCCTTCTTCTCTCTCTAAAAATAAATAAATAAAATCTCTTTAAAAATCTCTTCTCGGCCTTTTAGCAAAGATCAAGTGTACAAAATGGGGAAAAAAGAAATGTACACTTGAAACCTATATAATCTTATTAATCAATATCACCCCAATAAATGTAATTTAAAAGATGCTCAACATCACTAATCATCAGAGAAATGTAGATTAAAACCACAATGAGCCCTGGCTGGTATAGCTAAGTGGTCGAGTGCCAATCTATAAACCAAAGGGTGGCTGGTTCCATTCCCTGTCAGGGCACATGCCTGGGTTGTGGGCCAGGTCTCCAGTTGGGGAAACGTGACATGCAACCATACATTGATATTTCTTTCCCTCCCTTCCCCTCTCTTTAGAAATAAATAAATAAAATATTTTTTAATATAAAAAATAAAGTAAAACCACAATGAGATACTATCCACACCTGTCAGAATTGCTATCATCAATACATCAATTAGCAAACAACAAGTGCTGGCCAGGATAGAGAAAGGGGAGCCCTTTTGCACTGTTGGTGGGAATGCAGACTGGTGCAGCCACTGAGGAAAACAGTATGGAGATACCTCAAAAAATTAAATATGGATCTTTCTTTTGACCCAGTGGTCCCGTTTCTGGGTATATACCCAAAGAAACCCTAAACAGTAATTTGAGAAGATATATTCACCCAAGTGCCCATCAATAGATGAGTGGATAAAAAAACCAGTGATACATATATACAATGGAATATCACTTAGCCATAAAAAACAATGAAATCTTACCATGTGCAACAGTATGGATGGACCTAAAGGGTATTAGGCTAAGTGAAATAAGTCAGAGTAAGACAGATACTACATATTTTCACTTAAAAGTAGAATCTAAAGAACAATATAAATAAACGAAATTGAAAGACTCAGATACAGAGACTGATGGTTGCCAGAGGGGAGGAGGTTTCGTGGACTGGGTGAAAAAAGGTTAAGGGATAAAGAAGTATAAGTTGGTAGCTACAGAACAGTCATGGGGATGTAAAGTGCAGCATAGGGAATATACTCAACAATATTCTAACAACTATGTATGGTGCCAGGTGGGTACTGGAAATACCGGGAGAACACTTTGTAAAGTATATGATTGTCTAACTACTGTGCTGTGCACCTGAAACTGATACAAAATAATACTGAGCCTTGATCAGGGTGGCTCTCATGGGGGCTCATGAGCCCTGATTAGGTTGGGCATCATTCCACAAAGTGAAAAGTCTCCAGTTTGATTCCCAGTCAGGGCACATGCCTGGGTTGTGGGCCAGGTTCCTGGTTGGGGGCATGGGAGGGGAAATTGATTGGTGTTTCTCTCCCACATGGATATTTCTCTCTCTCTATTTCTGTCTTCCTTCCCTTCTCTCTAAAAATAAATAAATAACATCTTTAAAAGTAATATTGAATTTAAATTATAATAAAAAAATAACATTATCTGTAACATTAAATGAGAACCAAGTTAGAAGACAAGTTCTGACATTAATTCATAGTGAGTATTTATGGCTTTTTTTCAGATTATACTTATTTGCCTCCCTATTTAAAAAAAAGAACTGTACAAATTTGGAAACTTCATTTGTATGACGTTGGACCAATTGGAAACCTGAGCAAGAACTTTCTGTATGAAAGACAGCCTCTCCTTTGTGTCAGTGGAACACACTTTGTTTCCATCCATGCTGTTTTTCCAGTTTGCAAACTGTTCACCTGAATAAAGTTTCTCCTTCTCCTTACCTCTTTGGGAATTTTTGTTGACAGAAGTGATTAAGATAAAACTGCAACCATTGACCTTAGCACATATTTTCTGTACTCAATCGGTCAATATTAAATAATTTTATAAAGTAGGTTTAGTCACCTGGAGGCATATTGACTTGCAGCTAATTCAACCAAGCCAGCTCATGGAGAAGTCATGTTACTGAAAATGAGGCATTTCATAGCATTGGTCTCCAGCTGAGGGAATCGAGGAAAAGATACAGCCGGGATTTCAAAGGATGGGCAAACCAGTGGAATGAATTCACTTATTTGTTTATTCACTATAAATTTGTGGAGCACTGTTGGGCACTGTACATAACACTGGGGATAAGGCAGTGAACAAATGCTACTATGGAATTTACATTCTGGGTGGGAATGGTAGGAAAGAAAGATATACAGGCTATTATTCTAGAGTTATGAGGTGAACAATAGGATGCTCCAGGGCCCTAGGAGGGAATGTGTACCTAATTCAGACTCAGGTAATTAAGTAAAACTCTCCAGAGGTGGTGATAACTAAACTGAGGCCTGAATGGCACTCGGAGTTGGATGCGTGACCACAACAAAAGAAATGATCTTACCAGGATGAGACCTGATAATAAAACACTTAGTAACGAGAAATGAATTGAGAAATGCCAGACAGTCAACAACGGCTCAGGGGTGGATTTCAATGATGTGAGTCCATTATGTTGAACTGAAGTCAAAAACTGAGGGTGAGCATGGATGGATGGGTATACGGGCATAGGGGTAGCCTCCAGAATGAAGAACCTTAAGGTCTCCCTGCAGAGACATGAACTACCAAGTACAGGGACTTTGGAGAGATCTCTGAAGTAAGCAAAGCCAACACAACCATGCTTCAAGTGCAGATGGGATCTTATCAGAAAGGACGGCAAACACCTTTTATCGAAGCTTGCTTTCATATGGTGTTCCCCGGTGCACCTCCTTGAAGTGGGGCCTGTAAAGCCTATGTGGCCTTTACTGAGTTGCAATAATATTGAGGAGTTTTTTTTTAATGAGCATGTCAGGTTATTTATTAATGCCATATTGTGGATCTCAGGGACCCAACAAAGTGCAATTTGACATGTTAGCAAATAGTCAAAACTGCTTCCTGAGGAAGACCTGGGCTTCACTGTAAGTAGTTTCGTGGCCCACCTTCAGAGGTTCTATGGCCTTCCATTTATGTGACACCACAGGTCAAGCTTCTCAATTTTCATAAGAAAATATCTAACAACCACAACCTCTATTGGTTTTCCAAATAAATAGATTAGCTCTCAATAAATAATAGAGATATAATACCAGATCTCTAAGCCCTTATCACAGATTCCAGGTTTAAATGACCTTCCAGTCGTGGCTGGTGTGGCTCAGTGGATTGAGGGTTGGCCTGCGAACCAAAGGGTCGCCGGTTTGATTCCTGGTCAAGGCACAGGCCTGGGTTGTGGGCCAGGTCCCCAGTAGGGGGCACTCGAGAGGCAACCACACACTGATGTTTCTCTTCTCTCTTTCTCCCTCCCTTCCCCTCTGTCTAAAAATAAATAAATATAATCTTTTTAAAAATAAAAGAAAGTAAGTGACCTTACATATTGTTCTGATCACAAATCTAAACAAGAAAACTGAAATTTTAGGAAAGTTTGTTTAAGGTAAGGTATGCACATTTTCCCCATTGTAGGCCAAATAATAAAAAATGTAGGTATGTACAGACCACATAAATTGATAGTAATGGTTGAATATGACTTGTTGGCTATTTATCAATATGGATTGCAGAAACAATACAAAAGCATCCCAAAAGTTTTACTGTATTTACTCAGAAGTGCATATTTATAGGTCTATTGTTGGTCATTGCTCAATTTTGATTGATTCAATGAGAGTAGAACAAGGGTATTTAACAAAATGAACTACAACAGTAGGAACTATTCAGTCTGGGTGGGTCTCATGCTGACTCCAGAGACATGCTCCTAATGGAATTTCACTTTTGGCAAATTTAAGAAAGAAAACACACTCTCAGCTGCATCAGGGAGAGTTTAGCTTTGTGTAGAGCCTGGCCATCCTGACCCAGAGGTTGGGATAATGTTTACCTGAAAAATTCTTGGTGGATCCACTTAACACAATAGTAGTGGCTCTGATAATCTTGTCCTAGGCAGAGTTTAAGTAAATCAATGACAGCCTAATATTTGTATTCCCAAGGCATCTGTAAAATGTCCTTTAAATTACATTTTGTGTATTGATGGAAATAAAGGACTGTTTGTACTCATCAAAACCTGTGAACCAGTCCTGGCTGGTGTGTCTCAGTGGATTGAGTGCCAGCCTGAAATCAAAGGGTCGCCGATTTGGTTCCCAGTCAGGGCACACGCCTGGGTTGCGGGTCAGGTCCTCAGTTTGGGGCACACAAGAAACAACCACACATTTATGTTTCCCTCTCTCCCTCCTTTCTCTTCTCTCTAAAAATAAATACATTTCTAAACAATACTTTTTGAAAAACCCTGTGAACCACATGAATTTTGTGACATGTAAATTATATCTCAGTAAAACAGTTCTATTAGGGAAGAAAAACCTATTAAACTGACCATTCCATCACCGTACCTTAAACTCAGCTGAGCCCTCTGCATGCTAAGCTGGCTGCTACACAAAATGCAGGGCAATCAACCATGCCTGGCACCAGCCAAGCATGGCTCAGGCCTAGGAGCTGCCTCTGCCCCTGTTGTTATAGCTCTGGTTTTTGGCTTACAGATTCCTGGCTCTGCATGTCTAGCCTAAGGTAAGAAACTCCATCCTCCAGTCCTGGGCTCCTGGGATCCTGTTATCTGAACTCTCCTCTGCACCCCTCCTCCCACATACAGGGAAGGGAATTCTAACACAACTGTAACTTATTTTCCACCAGACATAGTGCAGCATTCTTCAAAATCTAAGAGTGCATTAAAGTCAAGATAGCTCAGCAATGGAAAATGAGCAGTTTCCTGTCACCCTCTGCCCAGTCCACGTATCCAGGTGGAGTCTGCATTTCCCGAAAGAAATCAACAAAGCTTTTGTTTGTCCCTTGCAATTCCAAGTTCGGTGTGTTCAGATGTCTTAAGAAAATATAATCCTGTGAATCACTGGAGGAATAACAAACTGGATTTGGGGACTCTTTTATTCCAAGAAGTCCTTGATTGGAGATGGCAGCTCAGTAAATCTCCATACTTGGGATCAATCTTTTCTAAATAGCTCATAAACTGCTCATGATTAAAGACATGAGCACAGAGAAAATTCATTGCTTTCTCCATCACATCATGTGGTGAACTGAACTTGCAAAATTCATGGCATGAGGCATGAGGCAATGACAGCTGGGCCCACCAAATTTCTCTTGGCTTGAATACATTATTTAAATCTTGTTTGCCTTTCAAAGAAGATGCTCCATATATAGCAAGTGAACTTTTCCATGTTGAACTTTTTTAAGTCCTTACTTTGATCTGGTCAGAAGCTCCTAATTCATGTGGGCTGGCATTAAAAAAGCACAGGCTCTGGAGCCATACCCCTTAGGTTTTAAATCTCAGTATGCCTCTTGCTAGCTATGTGATCTTAGGCAAAATGCTTAACCTTTTTGTGTCCCAGATTCTTCTTACTGTGTGAGATTTAGATAATGATAATAAGAGTACCTCGATTATGGTGTTATAAAGATTAAATGTGTTTAATTTGTAAAATGTTTACAACAGGACTGGCATATGAACAGTACTTGCAGTGAGTGCTGCAAGTATTAGTTGTTAAGTAAATTAGGTTAGTTATTTTTGCTAAAAAAA
The DNA here is from genome assembly GCF_021234435.1 of Artibeus jamaicensis. NCBI lineage: Eukaryota > Metazoa > Chordata > Mammalia > Chiroptera > Phyllostomidae > Artibeus > Artibeus jamaicensis. The sequence continues at coordinate 260,245 of NW_026521327.1, read as the reverse complement.
AATCTCAGGCAGGCACAAGCACTCTCTCTCCTTTCCCCAGGCCATGTTTGGGTCTGCAGGCTTCATGTTAGACACACTGGATAAGGCATATACATGCCATACACTCTCCTAGGTACTCTAGGTACCTAGAGAGTACTCTCCTAGGTACTCTTCAGGCAAATTAGACCACTTGAAACCTGTATATTTGGTAGACTTTTCAGGATCACCTTCCCTGAGTTTTAATTCAAATGTCATGCCTTCAACTTTTTTCAAAGATCACTACAATGTGTCATGCGACAAGCTATACCACATATTTGTACCCATGGGCCAAAGCCCTTCTCTGAGCTCCTGTCTCATGTATCCAGCTGTTCATCTGGCAACTTTATCTGGATAATTCAAAAGAAACAAACTCAACACCTCTAAGAAAAAAAAACATATCATCTCCTCCCCACTCTTGACCTGCAACCTGATTCTCATCCAGTGTTCCACCTCTCAGAGGATGGCACCACCATCTATCCCATCCAGATCTCAGAATCACAGGAGTCGTCCTTGATCCATTCCTAGATATGCACCCAAGAGAAAGGAAAACACATGCCCACCCAAAGACTTCTGCATGCATGACTGCTCATAGCAGTATTAATCATAATAGCCAACAAGTGGAAACAACCACATGTTCATCAATGGATGAATGAATAAAATGTGGTATGTCTATACAATGAAATATCATTCCGCAATGAAAAGGAATGGAGTTCTGATACATGCTACAATATGAATGACCCTTGAAAACACGATGCTAAGTGAAAGAAGCAAGTCATCAGAGACCACATATTGTATGATTCTAACTTTAGGAAATGTCCAGAACACAGTAATCTATAAAGAGAGTAGATTAGTGTTTGCGTGGAGCTGGGCAGGTCTGAAGAGAATGAGTGACTGCCAAAGGCTACAGGGCTTCTTTTGAGGTGATGAAAATGCTCTAAAATTAGAGTGATGATGGGTGCCCACAGCCATGAAATGCTAGAAGCCATTGAATCATACCTTCTAAAAAGGTAAATTGTAAGGTATTGAAATATATTTCAATAAAGCTGTTATTAAGAAAACTTTCTGTGGTAATAGGTGCAGAAAAGAAACTGGAGCCAGTAAGACTGGAGACCACAGAAGTGACTGGTGCATGGTCCGGGTAGAGAGGACAAAGCCTGAACTGGAACAGGGTTTATGGAATACATTCAAAAGGGATTCTGGATGGAGATAGGCCAGGACTTGGTGATATTTCATTTTAGCTTGATTCTTGGTTCCAAGTTTTTGTCTTGATACTACCAGCATTTGTATCCATGCATTGCTCTTCACCCAAAAAACTACTTCACTGCTTCAAGCTGCCACTGCCATTACTCATTTCAACTACTGCCCTTTTGGATAATCTACCCACATCCATTCATGGCCCCTGTCAATCTGTTCTCTACACAGGAGCCACAGTGATCTTTTTGTACTACAAATCTGATCATGTCATCTTCCTGCTTTAAACTCCTCAATGATTTCCCTTTGCATTTAAGATTAAGACCAAATGCCTTAACCTACTCAACCAGCCTGAATGTCCTGGCCCCTGCCTATCCCTTTGACCTGTCACTCACTCTTTCTGCTCTGAGTCCACTGGACTGCTTTCACGTGCCTCACCACGCTCCCTCCTACCATCAGGTCTTTGCACATGCTGTTCCCTTTATGGAATGCTTCCTTCCGTGCTTCACCTGGTGACTCCCACTCTCCCTTCAGGTACCAGCTTAATCATTACTTCTTCAGGAAAGCCTTCCCTGGTAGCTCAAGTTCCCTATTTTGTGCTCTCAGAGCTCTTTGTACTTCTCCTTCATGATTTTTATCACAGTTGTAGTTTTATTCTTTTAATGGTATCATTTGATTAATATTTGTCTCTTTCATTATATTGTAAGCTCCATAAGATCAATAGTCACTTTTGTTCGCTATTATATCTCTGGTGCCTCATACAGTGCCTGGCACATAGTAGGTCTTTAATTATATTTGTTAAATAAATTATTAAACCTCAAGAGCAATTTTAAATGACAATTAAAGCAAGAATGATCTACCCTATTGTGCCCATGGATTTGGCAAAGGCTAAAAAGATTTCAAATCTTCAACATGGGCCAAGGTTGAGAAAATGAGCATTCTCATACTCTGGCCAATGGGTGTGTAGATTGCTATGTCTTTCGTGGAGGGCAATTAGACCTTCAAATGTTCACACCGTTGGGCCCCACAATTCTGCCTTGAAAACATATTCCAAGAAAATGACCATTCATATGCAGAATGGCATGCACAAGAGGTTGTTTATTGAAGCAGTATTTGTAATGGGAGAAGGTTGCAAACTAGCAAAGTGTTCAATAATAGGATTTTAATTAAATAAATCATGATGCAAGTGATCATGTAAATTGTATTTATTTTTAAATATATTTTATTGATTATGCCATTACAGTTGTCCCATTTTCCCCACTTCACTCCCCTCCACCCTGAACACCCTTCCCCCTACATTCCCCCTTTTAGTTCGTGTCCATGTGTCATAAGTTCTTTAGCTTCTACATTTCCCATATTATTCTTGCCCCCACCCTGTCTATTTTCTCCCCACCATCTATGCTTATTCTCTGTACCTTCTCCCCCTCTCTCCTCCTCCCACTCCCCTGTTGTTAACCCTCCATGTGATCTCCATTTCTGTGCCTTTGCCCCTGATCTAGCTGTCCTCTTAGTTTGCTTTTGTTATAGGTGAACTTGTTAATAACTGTGAGTTTGCTGTCCTTTCACTGTTCATATTTTTCAACTCCTTTTTTTGATAAGTCCCTTTACTATTTCATATAATAAGGGCTTGGTGATGATGAACTCCTTGAACTTGACCTTAGCTGAGAAGCACTTTATCTGCCCTTCCATTCTAAATGAAAGCTTTGCTGGATAGAGCAATCTTGGATGGAGGTCCTTGCCTGTCATGACTTGGAATACTTCTTTCCAGCCCCTTCTTGCCTGTAAGGTCTCTTTTGAGAAATCAGCTGACAGTCTGATAAGAAGTCCTTTACAGGTAATTTCTTTTCTCTTGCTGCTTTTAAGATTCTCTCCTTCATTTTAATCTTGGCTAATCTTCATTTTAATTTCTTGCTGCTTCTAGAATTCTCTCCTTCACTTTACTCTTGGATGTGCCATGGTGTGTTCCTCATTGGGTGCAATTTCTTTAGGACTCTCTGAGCTTCCTGGATTTCCTGGAAGTCTATTTCCTTGCCAGATTGGGGAAGTTCTCCTTTATTATTTGTTCAGGTAACTTTTCCACTTGTTTCTCTTCCTCTTACCCTTCTGGTACCCCAATAATTCAGATGTTGGAACGTTTAAAGATGTCCTGGAGGTTCCTAAGCCTCTCCTCATTTTTCTGAATTCTTGTTTCTTCATTCTTTTTTGTTTGGTTGTTTCTTTCTTTCTTCTAGTCCACTCAATTGATTTGAGTCCCAGTTTCCTTTCCATCACTATTGGTTTCCTGCACATTTTCCTTCATTTCACTTAGTGTAGCCTTCATTTTTTTCATCTAATTTGTGACCAAAATTAACCAGTTCTGTGAGCATCCTGATCACCAGTGTTTTGAACTGTGCATCTGATAGGTTAGTTATCTCTTAGTGGCTTAAAAGTATTGGCTCTGGGGCTTTGATCTGCTCTTCTGTTTGAATCATAATGTTTTGGTCTGTTCACGCCTGTTAGGTATGAGGGGAAGAGCCTTAGGTGTTCACTAGGGTGGGGCAACCCAGTTGCTGGGTTGTGACTCTATATGTGAGGACAGGGTCAAAGAGGGAACAATGGTGCTTGCTCCACTCTCTCTCGGATTTCTGTCCCTTCTGCCAATTCCCACAAGCAAACTGGGCCCTTCTGGTGCTGGTTCCTGTGTGGGTGGGTTTATGTACATTCTAGGATCCTGTGGGTCTCTGCAACGAACTCTCCTGTGAGGATGGGCACCTCTCCCAGCATCTCAACCCAAAGAAGTTTTTCAATTGGTGCTTTTAGGCTTTATTTCCAGGTGTGGAGCCCTGGGTTGTGCAATCTGTCTCACTGCCCTTTTTTCTTCCTGGTTTATTTGCACAAGAATGTGTGTCCTCCGTCAGGCAACCGCCTTACGTGCCTCATTTCCTCCCTGCACCTGAATCTGCTAACCACCACCTCCTCCTGCCGACCACCGACTCCACCCCTCTTACTGGTCTGGGTGAATGGTTCGTTGTTGTCGGACTTCGGTACAGTTCAGTTTTCTGTCTGTTCTGGTTGTGGTTTTGTTTCTAAATCTTTGTTGTCCTTAAATTTGGTTGTGCGAAGAGGTACAGTATCTCCGCCTACACCTCCATCTTGGCCGGGAGTGTAAATTGTATTTATTGACATGAGTAAGATGTTCATGATAGAATCTTTAGTAAAAAATAAGAAGTTACTAAAAAGTGTGGTGGAAAGATCTTAGATTTTCAGTTTTAATTAGTATATACTATAGATATCTAAATTCATAGAAAAAGAACTGCAAAGGTAAATATAAAGCTATTTACTATGACTTGCTTCTGGGGCCTTTCACATTGAAACCTATATAATTTTATATTGTGTTAAAATCTTTTATGAAATCTTCTGCCAAGATGGAGGAATAGGTGGAGACGCCATGCTTTCTCACACAACCAAGTTTAGAGACAACAAAATATTAGCAACAGAAAACATAGCCAGAACACAGAAAATTAAACTTTTTGGAAGTCTGTTAACAACAAATGCTTCAGCCTGACCGGTAAGAGGGGCAAAGCCAGCAGCTGGCGGAGTGGGGTTGCACAGGAAAACTCAGTCAGACGGACTCAGGCACGCGGATCCCAGGCGTGGGGTTGCAACGGGCCAACCCAGTGAGCCACCCAGTGAGCGACCCAGTGAGCGACCTAGTGAGTGACCCAGTGAGCAACCTGCGGACCCAACGAGGACGCAGGTCGGGAGGTTGACTGTGGTGGTGCATTCCTGTACAGATAGACCGGCGAGGGAGTGGGCAGTGAGACGGGACCAAGCAGGCCCCAGCGGCAGGGGGCAGCAGAGAGGGCCCCCATTTCCCCGCTCTGATCCTGCCCCCACATACAGTGTCACAACCCAGCGACCTGGGTGGCCCTGCCCTGGTAAACTCCTAAGGCTCCACTCCTCACACTTAACGGGTGTGAACAGACCAAAAATGGCTCAGCAAGATCTCAAAGCCCCAGAGCCCATAACTCTAAGCGACAAAGAAATAACAAATCTTTCAGATGCACACTTCAAAACACTGGTGATCAGGATGCTCACAGAACTGGTTGATTTCAGTCACAAATTAGAGGAACATATGAAGGCTAAACTAATTGAAATGAAGGGAATTGCACAGGAAACCAATAGTGATGAAAAGGAAACTGGGACTCAAATCAAGGGAGTGAACCAGAAGGAAGAAAAAAATGGCCAAACAGAAAAGAGTCAAGAAGCAAGAATTCAAAAAAAAATGAGGAGAGACTTAGGAACCTCCAGGACATCTTTAAACGCTCCAACAGCCGAATTATAGGGGTACCAGAAGGGGGAAAGGCACAACCACCAGTTGAAAAATTATTTGAACAAATAATAAAGGAGAATTTCCCCAATCTGGCAAAGGAAATAGACTTCCAGGAAATCCAGGAAGCTCAGAGAGCCCCAAAGAAGTTGGTCCCAAGAAGGAACACACCAAGGCACATCATAGTTACATTAGCCAAGATTAAAATGAAGGAGAGAATCCTAGAAGCAGCAAGAGCTAAGGGGACAGTCACCTACAAAGGAGTTCCCATCAGACTGTCAGCTGATTTCTCAAAGGAGACCTTACAGGCAAGAAGGGGCTGGAAAGAGGTATTCCAAGTCACGAAATCCGAAGACCTACATCCAAGATTACTCTATCCAGCAATGCTCTCATTTAGAATGGAAGGACAGATAAAGTGCTTCTCAGATAAGATCAAATTCAAGGAGTTCATCATCACCAAGCCCTTATTATATGAAATGTTAAAGGGACTTATTTAAGAAAAAGAAGATAAAAATATGAACAGTGAAAGGACAGCAAACTCACAGTTATTAACAACCACACCTAAAACAAAAGTAAACTAGGAGGACAGCTAGATCAGGAGCAGAACCATAGAAATGAAGATCACATGGAGGGTTAGCAACAGGGGAGTGGGAGGAGGAGAAGGGGCGAGAAGGTACAGAAAATAAGTAGCATAGACGGTAGGTAGAAAATAGATAGGGGGAGGGCAAGAATAGTAGGGGAAATATAGAATCTAAAGAACTTGAGACACATGGTCATAAACTAAAGGGGGGGAATGGTGGGGGTGGGGGGTGCAGGGTGAAGGGGAATGAAGGGGGGAATAGAACAACTGTAATGGCATAATCAATAAAATAAAAATTAAAAAAATTTCAATAATTTTATTTACTTATTTTTCAAGTACAGTTTTTTGTCTATTTCTCCCATCCCAGCCCCCCTGCCCTGTGCCCCCACCTCCCTCCCATTTCCACCCCCCTTAGTTCTTGTCCCTGTGTCCTTCAGATTTGTTCCTTCAAATCCCTCCCCCTTTTTCCCCCTTAAATTCCCTTCCCTCTTCCCTCTGGTCACTGTCCCCTTGTCCTCTATTTCAGTGTCTTTGGTTATATTCTGCTTGCTTGTTTGTTTTGTTGTTTAGCTTCCTGTTAAAGGTGAGATCATATGGTAAAAATTTTTTTAATCTTTTATGAAATGTACTCATGTATCACTTGCATAAATGAAGAAATTTCAAATAAAAAAGAAAAATGAAGGAAAAGATTCATTCTTTTAAAAAAATTTTAAATTTTTTGTGTGTTTTTTAGAGAATGGAAGGGAGGGAGAATGAGAGGGAGACAGCCCAGGCTGGTATGGTTCAGTGGATTGGGCACTGGCCTATGGGCCAAAAGGTTGCTGGTTTGATTCCCAGTCAGGGCACATGCCTGGGTTGCAGGCTGGGTCCCAGGTGAGAGGCCCATGAGAGGCAACCACACATTAATGTTTCTCTCCCTCTCTTTCTCTCTCATTTCTCCTCTGTCTAAAAGAAATAAATAAAATCTTTCAAATAAAGAGAAAGAGGGAGAGAGACATCAATGTATGGTTGCCTCTTGCACGGCCCCTACTGGGGACCTGGCCCACAACTCAGACATGTGCCCTGACTGGGAATCAAACTAGTGACACTTTGGTTTGCAGGGTGGCATTCAATCCACTGAGCCACACAAGCCAGGGCAAAAGATTCGTTCTTATTCGTTCATTCTACAACTATTTATCAAGAAGCTGCTATGTACTCAGTAGTGTGGTAGGAACTGGGGACAGAGCTGAGAAGGACTGACACCATCCAGCCCTCATGGAATGACTTCTGCTGACTCTAGCAGAAGTCAGCAATTAAGAACCATATACAGACATGTAAAATTACAACCAAAATCAGGTCTAGAAAGGAGAATTAGCTGAGGATGTATAATAGGAAGAATGTTCAGGTCTTTTCTAAGGCTGCGATCATTGAGCAGGAATTGAAAAGATAAATAGGTGTCAACTAGGCAAAGAGTGGAAGAAAGACTCCTTTCGAGAAAAGGGACAGTATGTGTAAAGGTCCTGTGGTGGAAGGCTGCTGGACATTCATGAAGCATGTCAGTGAAACCACAGTCCTGAGAGCAAGGGGAGATAAGGGTGATGACAGGAGAAAGGAAGCAGAGCCAGACCTCATAGGGCCTCAGAAGCCATTCCAAGCACAGTGACCTCTATTTTAAGAGGAAGGGAAACCATCGAAGTATTTTAGACAGGGGTTGGAGGAAATAGGGAACCAATTAGACAACTATCCAGGATTCCAGTCTGAAAGATGAAGATAGTGGTGACAGTGGGGATGGAGGGAAGTGGACAAACTTTGGAGACATGAAGAACATCCATAGCCACAGAACTCAGTGGTGGGTTACACAGAGCGCACAAAAGAAGGCAGTGGATATGTAGAATACTGGAGGAGAAGAGGGCCAGGAGGTCTGGAAGGGAGCTCACATCGAGTTGGAGAGTCCTTTGAAACGTTCAGGTTGAGATGTCCAAGATGCAGCTAGATACATGGCCTGGAGTTCAGAGGCATGTTTGGGCTAGCCATACAAATTTAGGAGTCATTGGCACATAGATGGTATTGACACTTGGAAGAGTACAGAGAAAGAGTAAAGACAGAGGAGTACAGAGAAGAGAAAAGATGCTCAGGACCAAGGCTTTAGGCACACCTATATTTAGTGGTCAGGGAGAGAACACTGAGCCTGCAAAAGAGACAGAGGAGGAGCAAGCAGAGAGGTGGGATGTGATGTTACAGAAGCTAAGGATGTTGGCAGTGTCAAAATCTGAAAATTCAGAAGCAGGCCGAAAAAATAACCTTTGAGCATGGTGATTTGGAGACCATTTGTGACCTTTCTGGATCACTGTTTCTGTGGCGTAGCAGTGGCAGGAGCCAGGTTGGCATGGGTGGAGGCAGACATGAGAGGGGAACAAATGGAGGTACTGAGTAAGTCCTCAACTTATGATGGGGCTGTGGCCTGATAAATCCATCCTAAATTGAGAATATCATAAAACATAAAAGAAAATATTGTATGTTGAAAATTCAGCCCTGGCTGGTGTGGCTCAGTGGATTGAGTGCTGGCCTGAGAATCAAAGGGTCATCAGTTTGATTCCCAGCCAGAGCACATGCCTGGGTTGTGGGCCAGGTCTCCCAGTAGGGGGTGCGTGAGAGGCAACCACACATTGATATTTCTCTTCCTCTCTTTCTCCCTCCTTTCCCCTCTGTCTAAAATAGGTAAGTAAATAAAATCTTTTAAAAAATGCATTTAATACAACTAACCTATCGAACATCATGGCTTAGCCTAGCCTACTTTAACCTTGCTCAGAGCACTTCCCTTAGTCTACTACAGTTGGGAAAATTATCTATCACAAATATCTCATGTAATTTATTATGTATATTGCTTTTTCACCATCATGAAGCCCAAAAATCATAGGTTGAACTATGATTCATAACTTGGGGACTGTCTGGATAGACAACCTAAGAAATGCGGTTCTAATGGGGAAGAGAGGAAATGGCAGTGGCTGGAAAGGGCTGAAGTAGGGTCAAAACAGGGATTGTTTTGTTTTTCATGAGAATTTTGAGCAGGGTATTATGCAAGCTAGCTTGGGTGGTGGAAAAAGCTTGGGCTGACTTAAATCCCATCTCTATCTGATGGAATGGAAGTTAGAGCTAAGGCTCAGGAGCTAGACTGCCTGAGCTCTAACCCCAGCACCTCACTTAGACTTCATGGTGGGAATTTGGGCCAGTTACTCGTTGTGCCTCAGTTTCCCTTTCTGCCAAATGGGTATAATAATAGTACTCACTCCATAGGATTGCTGTAAGAAATGGGATAATTAATGGGAAGCACTTAGAACAGTGAGCGCTTGATACATACTTAGTGCTTGCTACAAGTTAGCTGCTACTATTGTTGTTAGCTATTTGGCCCTATCCATGTCATTAACGTCTCGTCTGTCACTCAACGTCTTCTTTAACTTCTCATAATTCCTCTCGAAGGGTTCAAAGTGCCTGGCACATATTAGATATTCAATAACAGTCAGGTTTCTTGGTTTTTTTTATACTAATACCAATATTTAACATATAAATACTATATGCTCAGCATTTTACCTATTACTTTAATTATCTCACTTAATTATTAAGACAACCATATGAGGAACGTGTGATATTGGAAAGTAGTTATCCTTAGTTTACAGATAAGTAACTCAAAGGTCAAATACATTGCAATGGGGTCGGGGCATATACTAAGTTGCTAAACTGAGATTAAACTCTTTTTTTTTTTTCAAATATTGACACTGGAATGGGTGGTGGCCAGTTGTTTGTGGATTCAGTGGCTGTCCTTTATTGCTGTAAGGCTTAAGACTGATTCCTCTTACTGGCTGGTGATGACAGAAGTTCCTGCCCTGCTCTAGGAGTAGGAACACTTTGCTGCCCCCTTGTGACCCACCAAGTTCTTATCTCCAGGATCCACTTTATTGGGGAAAAAATAAATGTAACCATCTTTTTCCTGACAATAATTTTGCTCTAGGAAAGGTGTTGCCTTGGAAGAAGCAACAAAAACAGATGACTGGGGTTGTTGGGGGTGCCTTTTTTAATATAAAGAAGAAAATACGGATGTCTCATAACACCAATCAAATGGGGTCCCAGAGGTATCTTCCCCCCAGGAAAAAAGCAACACAGCAACTAATCTTCTTGGAGGGATTGTTCTGACCGTCTGTTCAGGCTGAGTTTCTCCAGGCAAGACTCCCATTTTCCATCCCTCTGGAAATGTCTTCTCCCTCTCTCCCTATGTCTCAGCTCCCCAGAAAGTTGATACTAGTGCCCCATCTGCTCCTGACCCTCACAGGAAGCACCCCAGATTCTGGTTCTGCCCACAGTTTCTTTATTTATCCATGGGGGACCCTGGCCTGCCAAGCACATTTGTACCTGTGAATGAGGGCAGCATGGGGGGGGGGCCTATGCAGAGCCAGGTCCTCCAGTCTGGTGTGGACACACAACTGTCAGCCATTCATGGAATTAATTAAGACAGTGGGCAGACATCTGTTACGATATGAAGAAGCCACTGGGATGAAATGGAAGGCACAGAATGATTCCACTCATGTATTTCACATATGCACATACAGGTATATATTGTTTCATATACACACATGCACGTGTACTGATAACTACATACATATCAGAGGAAATTATGTCAGAACATTACAATGTTTAGCATCTAGGATGTAGGATCCTGGGTGGGTTTTCTCTGTACTTGCCTATACAGTGTCTTCTAAATATCCTCTAGTAAATATACTTGTATATTCTTGGTCACATTCACCCTAACAGAAACCCTTAGGTTTCTACATAAGTCCTACATATGATATATTTCAAAAATTTAGTCTTGTTATGTCTAAAACACATGATAAAACTAGTCAGTCCGTTGTTACTAATCTTGGAGTTTAGAAACTCCAAAAGGAGTTTGGAGGTCATTGTGGCTGAAAAGTTAGCACCTGTTTCTAGAAAGCTAGGGCAAGGAGGCAAGGTGTTGACATGAGTCTGGAGAACAGGGGGACTTGGATAGTGAGGCACACCCTGAGGACATCTGCAGGAAAAGAGATAGTTCTTTCTTTCCCTCCTTTCTACTTCCTTCCCTCACCTGTTGGCTCATTTATTCATTCCGTCAGCATTCCTTTACCAAATATTTACTTCAGGCTGTGCAAGGACTGGACCAGGCCTTAGGGAAACAGGAGGAGAGGACATCGTATCCGTCCGCAGGAAGATCACAGTTTACTGGGGAAGACAGAAAAATCACGTGAGAGTCAAGCATTAACGGAGGCATGTACAGGATGCTGCAGGGTCACCAAGGGACAACTGGCTAACTCTACCTGCGGGCGTGGGGCTCACCAAGGTGGTGACAGTGGGGTCAGGCCTTGAAGGACGAGCAAGAGTTTCCCAGGCAGACCAGGAGGAGCAAGAGCCTTTCCAGCAGAGGGAAGAGCAGGGGCAAATGCACGGAGCCGTGAGGGAGCACTGTTGGATTTTCAGCTGCGGGAGCAACATGATCAGATTGAGTCATTCCTTGACTCAACGTATGTGCGCTGTGCACTACGCTGGGTGGTGGGGTGACGGCAGGGAGGAAACCGAGTCCCTTAACTCACGCGGCTTACACTCTGCGTGTTGGAGAGATCCACACAGAGTGAAGGGATACAAAGAAAGTGGGGTGTGATACTAGAGAGGGGGCAGAGGGTGGTTTCAGACAAGGGTGGCCAGAGAAGGCCTTCCTTCCTGCCCAGGGGACATCTGAGCAGACTGAAGTGAGGCAGCAGGCCTTGCTAATGGATGGGGAAAGGTCGCACCAGGCAGCGGGAACTGCAGGGGCAAAGGCCCTGGGGTGGGAACGTGTTTGGTGTGACATAGGAACAAGCAGGTGGGACTGGGAAGGACTGGAGCAGCACGACGGGGTCGGGTGGGGGGTGAAGTTGGTAGGAGAGGGGCTGGGTGCGGTACAGAAAGACCCAGCCAAGTAGGGCCTTGTGGACCACAGCAAGGGGTAGAGATCTCCCCCTTGTGGATGGGATGGGGAGTGTTTGCTGAGGCTGCGTGTTGCGGTATGAGAGGAAAGGGAGGTGTTGGGATGATGCAAGCATTTTCACCCAAGCAACTGGAAGGATGGAGATGCTGTTAAGCGAGGGGGGAAGAGATGGGGGGCAGGAAGATGAGGAGGACCCCACTTTGGACGTGCTGTGTGAGAGACCCATTCGATGTCTCAAACTGGAGCTTTGAGAAGGCGGCTGGATGGGTCTGCATGGAACCTGAGCAGGAGCCAGGACAGCAGTGCTGGTGCACAGGGGGCAGTTAAAGACCTGAGGCGGGATGCGATCCTGGAGGGAGGGAGTGCACAGACAGAAGCGGTCCAAGGCCCAAACCCCGTGGCTCTCCAACCCCCGACTCTAGAGCACAGGTGGCAAACACAAGGCCTGGGGCCCGAATCCAGCCCTCCACTTTGGTTTATCCGGCCCAGCACGGTGTTTTTACCCGGTGGCAGCACCGAGCCCCTTGCCCCTAGTTAAGAAGTAGTTACATTTATACCATCCTAAAATCACATTCGGCCCTTTGAAGGCATCCGCAAGGCTGATGTGGCCCCTGGTGAAAATGAGTTGGACACCCCTGTTCTGGAGGATAAAGAGAGCAGGAGCTAACGGAAGGCACTGACTGATCGTGTAGTGAGATTAAAGGACAACCAACAGAGCCTGGCGTCCCAGAAACCAAAGGAACAAAGAGTTACAAGATGATCGACTATGTGAAATGCTGCCTAGAGGCCCAGTAAGGTAAGGTCTCACCATGGATTTGACAGAAGGAAGGGAGGGAATGGAAGCCCTTGGCACACTCCCATTGTATGGACATGTAGCCTGTGCAGTCCAACAGGGCCCTGGTTTCAGCAGAGTCCTATGCCGACTTAATGCTCTTCTGTGACCATCTGAAAATTATATTAAAAAAAAGATTGTATTTATTTATTTTCAGAGAGAGGGAAAGGGAGACAGAAAGAGAGGGAGAGAAACATTGATGTGTGATGCCTCTCACACGCCCCCATCTGGGGATTTGGCCAGGCAGACATGTGCGGTGACTGGGAATTGAATGGGTGACCTTTCAGTTCACAGGTCAGCACTCACTGGGTCACACCAGCCATGGCTTAAAATTCTTAAATAACTTTTTGTAGTGGGTTGAATGATGACCCGTCTCCCAAAGATATAACCACTTAAAATGTAACCTTATTTGTAAAAGGGGTCTTTGAAGATGTAATCAAGGTAAAGATCAGTGACAGGTGTGCTAATGAGAGAAGAGTACAAAAAGACACAAAGAGCAGGTGGTGTGAAGATGGAGGCAGGGAAAAGAGCGATGTGAGGGGAGCAGAGTTTTGCCACCCCAAATATGCTTTTTGGGGATATTGGTTATTTTCAGCTGGTTATTTTTAAGAAACAAACGACTCAGACAAAACCCTTATTACATAAAATAGTAAAGGGACTTATCTAAGCAACTGAAGATCAAAAGCCAAGAACAGTAAAATGACAAGAAACTCACAACTATCAACAAATGAACCCAAAAGAAAAGAAAAAGAATGAAAACAAAAACTAAGCAAACAACCAGAACAGGAACAGAATCAGAGACATGGACATCGCATGGAGGGATTTCAGTGGGGAGGGTAAGGGAGGAATGGGGGGGAAAGGACAGGTAATAAGAAGCAAAATTGGTAAGCATAAAATAGACGGCGAGAGGTCAAAAATGGCATAGGACACAGAGAACTCAAAAATCTTGTAAGTACAACCCATGGACATGAACTAAGAGGTGGGAGGAGTGCTGGAGGGTTAGGGGGCACAGGGCAGAGAGGGGATAAAGAGGGAAAATTGGGAAAACTGTAATAGCATAATCAATAAAATATACTTTAAAAAACAAAGACTCGGGAAAAAAACCTTTCACTTTCCCCTAACTGCATAAAAGAACCTACTCCAGGAAAAAAAGCTATCTTCATAAATATCTAGTTTAATATGAGCTAGTGTGTGAGAGGCAGGGAGGAACCCAGCAAAGCCGGTGTGATTAAAGTCCCCTCTGTGTCCTATTGTCAAAGATGGCCCAGCAAACATTTATTTACCAACCCTCCATGTGAATTGCTTTCCTGCCTTTTGAAGTCCCAAACCACTACCCCTCCCTTTCTCTTTAGCTCAAGATGGCATGTAAGACTTAACTACCCAATTTTTTCCAGGATTTCATATTCCTATGGAGTCCTGTATATACATGTACATATGGAATAAATTTGGCAAATTTCTCTTGTCAATCTGTCTCACGTCGCTTTGATTATTAGAGCAGCCAGAAGAGCTTAGAAGGGTAGAAGCAAATTTAATTTTCCTCCATCACAGATGCATCTACAAGCCAAGGAACACAAGAATTGCCTGTAGCTATCAGAAGTTAGGAGGGAGTCGGGGAATAGGTTTTCTTTCAAATCCTCCAGAAGGAACATGCCCTGACGACACTATGATTTTAGACTTCCAGCCTCCAGAACTGGGACAGAATCAATTTCTGGTCTTTTGAATCCACTCAGTTTGTGGTGATTTGTTACAATACCTCTAGGGAACAAATATACTTTTGAACAAGGGGCTCCACATTTTCACTTTGCACTGGGCCCTGCAAATGATGTAGTCAGTCATGCCTTGGCAAGTGTGGATGCTGAGGCTTAGTGTGGTGTGAACTTTATTGGAATGTCTTCAAGAGACAATGGGAGGTGAGGAAATAGAGACCACCAGAAAAAACAAGTTGAATCCCAGGGAGTCTTACTGCCAAGAGGAGCACAGAAATGGGGTGGTGGGTAGTTGGGAATTTGGGGTCAAGAAGGTTGTAGTCTGTTTAAAGAGAAGAAACATTACGGTATACTTGGATACAGATGGCAATCCTCTGTTGGCGGGAGAGGTATTGGTGATGCAGGAACAGGAGGAGACACTTGGTCGAGCAAAGTCCTTCTGAGGGGAATAAATGGCAAATTTTATCTTCCCCCCCCCAGGTCCTCCTTTTGTGTCTTAGTTGAAATGCTGTGCCCACACCACACACAGCAAGTAGCGACAGTGGCATCTCTTTTCACCAATATATTTATCAAGAGTGTTTGCATTCATGACCTCATTTGATCCTAACAGAAGGCCTGTGAGGTAATAAAATAATTTCTTTCATGTTCATTTTTCAGATAAAAATAGAGACTCAAACAGGTTGTAATGGGCCAAGGCCACAGCAGCTGCCGACCAGCAGACCTAGGGCTCCAGCCACAGTAAGGTCTTTCGCTCTCTTCTTGGCTGCCTACTGAAGCCAGGTTTCAAAGTGTAAGGAGTGGAGGTAGCAAATTTGTGAGGCATGTCCACTCATGAGTGTTGAAACCAATATCTCTATGGGGGGTGTTGGCTGCTTCTCTCACAACAGTGATGCAGGCCAGCCCTTGGCAGGACTCCCTCACCAGAGTCGGCTTCAGAGTGGGCCAGCTGTCAAGGAGCCAAGCTCATGAAGAGCTTCTACTTGGAGCCAAGAGCCCTGTGAAGGGCACTGCAGGGACATGGGATCCAACAAGCTTAGACTGTGTGCTTCTGCCCCGGAAAAGACAAGGGTGCTGAGGCGGGATAGAGGCTGCAGTCAAGAGCTGCCACGAGAACCACAGGAATTCTCCATATGGCTGCTGAGCAGGGACGGGCCAATGGGCACAGACTGAAGGGTGCCCAGGGGCAGTGGCTATTGAATTGAGGTTGGAATAGGATGGCAGTTTGAGGCGCTGTTTGAAGGAGGTAAGTGGCGGGAGTGGGTGGAACGGCAGTCCAGGCTCTGGAGAAAACAGCAGATGAACTCTTCTTTGTCAGAGTGTAACAGGGCACAGACGGGAGGGGGCCCCAAAAAAGAATTTGGAATGGGGTCCAGAACTCAAGGTGTCCAGGAAATATTAAGATGTCCTCGCCCCCCCTCCCCCAGGGAGAAGGGACAAACGGAGCAGGGCCATTGAGAGTTGTTTTGCATAGGAACAGTTTTGCAGCTAACCTGTGTCATGGTCATTTAACATATCTATAACCTCTAACTGGTTTCATAGATATGTTAAATAGCTGTGGCCATGCTTTGAGCCAGGGAGAATGGAGTGACTTCTACCCAGGATGTAACTGGGGGCTGGTCCCTTGAGTTACAGTGCCTACGTGAGAGCTTGGAGTTGATTGACTCCACACCATGGGGCCACACCTGCCCAGACTCACTATGGCAGCCCAGTAAAGCTGGGAGGGTATGGGAGTCCTGGCAGGTGTAACTGATTGTAGGAGGAGTCAGAAATGGGGCTGCAAAGGAGGACTGGCACAGGGATTTAAATGCAGACGCGGCAGCCATTGGAAGGAGAGTCACGCAGTTTTGACAGAGTGAGGACCTCTCAGCCATGTAGAAGAGAGCCATGCAATTCTGGGCAGAGTTAGGACCCCCTCTTGCCCAGGTGAAGAAGAAAGCCACATGCTTTTGGCAGAGTGTGGACCCCTGCAAGTCTGGTACAAGAGGCCCACACGGTTTTGGGGTGCTCCCTTTGGCCCCGTGGCCTGGGAAGCAGGAGAGACTTTGCCTGGAAGAAGGGTGAAAGAACTTTTTGCCAGTAAGTCATGAGAAGGTGCCACATGACTTTGGATTAATTGGAGATCCTGCCTGGCTGCAACACAGCTGACAGTGCCAGTGGCCTGGAAACAGGGACATGTGCTGCTTTTCCTGAGATACGGTACCCTGAACGAGGGCAGGGGAGAAAGAAGTGCTGTGGGCGTCTGTGGTTATCCTGAAGGACTTTGATATTTTTATGGGGCCATCAGGTCACTGCTTTAAGTCTGTATAGCTTTTAATAAACCTTTCCTTTCCTTTTCACAAATCTCTGGCATTGAGAGATGTCTTTCCTCTGGCAGCGGACAGACAAGCCCAGTAGGTATTAGTATTCCATCCTTGGGAGGGGCCCATGTTTTCTGTAACAGTTTTTGGCGTCCCTCGGTGGGCCAAATATTGCCCCCTCCTTGGACACCTGTAACAAGAGTACACTGAGCAGAGCAATTGCACACCTGGAAATGGTCAGGGAGGCACAACAGTGATTCTTGTTGTGGCCTCCTCCTCACCTCAGAGCTGAGGTTGCAGGGCAAGGTAGGTGGGCTTGTGCCATCTCACCAACATTGTGACAAACAGACCCAGCATTCGGTGTTTATTCACCAATGTCAAGACCAGGAGCCCCAAGTCTCATTCCCAGTGGAGCTGAGTGATGCTAAAAGGGGGGCCAGAGGATGGACAGGACCAGCACGTGTCCCGTGGGGCACCTGCCACATCCTATCAGGCAGGAGCCAAGGGAAGTAAGGAAGCTGATGAGTGGCTCTATTTGCAGGAGGGAAGGGCTGGATGCGCTCTCTAAATGACAGCTAAAGAAAACAAGCACCAGGGAGAGGACAGAGAAGCCCTAGGTCAGCCAGGGAGGCAACTGCCTAACCAGGATCAGGAAACAAAACCAAATCCAGCTCTTATTCCCTGAGGTTTGCCATGTGCCAGGTATTGTGCTATGTGCTGTCTTTGAAAGAGCTACTTCAATTCTTAGGACACTACTGGGAGGCGGGTGTAATTAATATCACCCGCATTTCCTAGATGAGGAAGCTGAGGCACAGGGCAGTGCAGGGCCTTACAAAGGTCACATGCTTAAGTCTCCAAGTTGCGATTCAAACCAGGTCTGTCTGACTCCAAAGCCTATTCTGTTAAGTCTCCCCTGCAGGGCTGGTATAACCATCAAGTGAAATAAAATAGCAGTAAGACTACTATGTGTCAGATATTGTTCCAAGAGGTCTTACAGGCAATAAAGGACCATCTATTTGTCACTACAACCTCAACAGCAGGCGTTATCATTGTTATCATCCTCCTCTACAAACGAGGAAACTCATTTGCCTACAATGAGGCAGAGGGCCCAGGTTTTGCAAAATTCCCAAGGGCTTCCAGATGCAAACTCCTCACCAGAAAGACCAAGCCATGACTGGAAACTTGGAATTTTCAGCCTCACTCTTCATTCTCCAGAGAGAAGAGAGGGGCTGGAAACTGAATTAATAATTGACCATGCCCATGTGAAGGAGCCTTCATAAAATCCCAATGGTAGGGGGTTTGCAGAGCTTCCAGGCTGGTGAGCACATCCACACTGGGTGACACACCCAACCCCACAGAGACAGAAGCTCCCTCACTCAGGACCTTCCCAGACCTCACCCTAGGTATCTCTTCATCTGGCTGTTCAGCTTTACCCTTTACTATGTGCTTTCATAAACTGACAGACCTAAGTAAGTGTTTCCCTGAGTTCTGTCAGCTGCTCTAGGAAATTAATCAAACTGAAGGAGGGGATCGTTTTGAAACCGGAAAAGACACTGGCTTTCATGCTGCCTGTCACATACTAAAGCCAATAAGCAGAGCCAGGGATTGAATCTTTATGGGTGCTTTATTCAGATGGCTGGCAATCTGAGAAGACGGTGGGTTCACACCCTAAAAAAAATTATCTCAACATTCTTTCCAAGCCAGCCTTTTATAACAGAAAAAACAAGGTGCCGTGAGGGGTTTTGAAATTCAAGGAAAGCTAGGTGAAAGAAGGTGCAACATTCTTGCCCTGGGCAGTTAGCTGTTCCCAGGGGTGGGTGGTCATCTGTCCCTCCCTGGAACACAGAGGTCTAGTTGCCTCCACTTGTCCCCAGGTGGTGGTCTTTAGCAGTGCCCCAGGAGGTCGGCTGTCCGTCCCAGGAGCCAAGATGGGCCTTATCTGTAGTTTCTGAAACAAAAGCTTTAACATGTTCATTACTTACTAGGCTTAAAACTATTGACCTTAATCTAAAATTTTCCAACTCTTGAGTCCCCTGTCAGTAGAAACCGCTGAGCTACAGCCAGTTGGTCAGAAGCACAGGTGACAATCTGGGCTTACATCTGTGTCTGAAATGCGGAGGGCAGTCTTGTGGAATTGCTAGTGTCTAAGAATTGCTTGTTGGTATGGCAGAAAAGTTCCACACATTTGGTAACCAGAGTGTCAGAAGGAAAGCTTTTTCAGTAAAAGCAAAGGAGACATTCAGGGAAGACACACACAGTAGAAAAGAACAGGGTTCTTCCCTACACAGGAAGGAAAAAAACTGAGGATTTTCTCTACATCAACAACTTATACGCTGCCAAATCCAAGGATCAATTTTTTCCTTCTTCCTCCAACCTGTCCCATCTGCATCACTGATAAAGTCGACCTCTCCCTTCTACTCCAGAACACTACACTCTCCTGGCTCTTCTCCTACTTCACTGGTTCTCATTCACCTTGGCGGGTTTCTCCTCACCTCCTGACCTTTAAATGGTGGAATGCCCCAGGGCTGTGTCTGCAGATATCTTTTCTTTTCTAGTGTTTCTTGGTCTCATCCAGACCCATGGCTTTAAATACCACACTGGACATGGTTCTTGTCTGTATATATTAGACAATTTCCACATTCATATCTTCAGCCAGCACCTCTATCTTGACCCCCACATGTGTATAACCAATGGCCTCCTTGACATCACCACCTGGATGTCTACTTTGCCATGTCATATTTAATAGGCTCAACACCAAATTCTTGATACATTTCCCCCCCAAATCTGCTCCACCCACAATCTTCCTCATTTCAGAAATGATGAGTGCATGCTTTTAGTCACTCAAGCCGAAAACTTGGGGTCATCTCACACCCCACATCAGCAAATCCTGTCAGCTCTATCTTCAGCATACAAGGGGGTACCCCCCAAACATAATTTATTTATTAAAAAGTGTGTATTTATTTGTACATGTTTAAACTCAGTCACCTTCAAAGTACTCTCCATTTGATGCAATGCACCTATCAAAATGTTTTTTTACTGTTCAAAAGTTTTTTAACTCATCCATTTTGATGCCTTTTAGTGCTTTGGCTGTCCTTTGTTTCCCTTCTCCCACACTGGCAAAATGTTTCCCTTTGAGGACTTCTTTCATCTGGGGAAACAAAAAAAAGTTGCTCGGGGCAAGAACAGGTGAACAGGGAGGGTGGGGCATGGGGTCATGCTGTTTTTTTCATCAGAAACTGCTGAACACTCAGCATGGTGTGGGCAGATGAGCTCATAAATCACCCATCATGGAATGGACAAATGCACTGAGAGTCTTCAAAAAAATATTCACTGAAGTTCAACACAGCCTCTCACAACAATGCCAGCTGGTACACTGATACAGATGGGTTCCTAGAACACTCACCTAGTGGGGGGAGCCTGTACTACAAGGGGTCTACCCATCAGAAGATAATTCTAGGATTTTTGAGTCCCCCCTGATATATCCAGAACCCAGCCACTTCTCACTTTTTGGTGAAACGTAAGTCAGATGATGTCACTTCTCTGCTCAGAACTGCACAATGGGTCCATCTTATCCAGAGCAAAAGCCAAAGTCCTCATCTCCAACTATTTGCCCCATCACTCACCCACCATGGGAATCAGCTGACCTCCCTCCTATTCCTCCAATGTACCAGCCAAGCTCCTGTTTTGGGATGCTGTTTTCCAATATGTGGTTGGCCCTCTCGCTCACCTCCTTCAGTTGGTGAGGCCTGTAGGGGTTCAGAACCAGCCTCCTGAAGATGTGTCACTTAGGCATCTGAATCTGAATTCTTTTGAGCTGAAGGCAACCAAGACCCCATGGACTTAAACTGGGGGCTTTGCTCATAAGAGATGTTACCAGAAGTAACTCTCTATGACCTTTCTATAGGGCAAGGGAAACTTCTTTTTTCTTTTTAAGATTTTTATTTATTTATCTTTAGAGGGGGAGGGAAGGAGAGAGGGAGAGAAATATCAATGTATGGTTGCCTCTCGTGTGTTCCCTGCTGGGAGCTGGCCTGCAACCCAGGCATGTGCCCAGACTGGGAATCAAACCATGATCCTTTGGTTCCCAGGCCCGCACTCAATCCATTGAGTTACATGAGCCAGGGTGGGCAGGGGAAACTTCTGATTACTAAACACCTGCTCATTCTGAACCCTTTCTGTCGCATATCAGTTTCATATGATTTCAACCTATTTGTTTATGACAAAAATTTAAGTTGTTTTGATCTAAGAATGAAGTTATTATAAGTGAAGTTATTTTTTAAGATTTTAATTTATTTATAGAGAGGGGAAGGGAAGGGAAGGAGAGAAACATCAATGTGTAGTTGCCTTTCACATGGCCCCCACTGGGGATCTGGCCTGCAACTCAAGCATGTGCCCTGACTGGGAATTGAACTGGTGACCCCCTGGCTCATAGGCCTGTGCCCAACCCACTGAGCTATACCAGCCAGGCTAAAGTTATCTTAGAACATATTTTTCAATTAATTTGATATACTGTACTATATTACTTTCAGGTATACAACATAGTGATTAGCTATATATATATATATATATATATATATATATATATATGTGTGTGTGTGTGTGTGTGTGTGTGTGTGTGTGTGTGTGTGTGTGTATCTTATGAAGGTGAAGTTTCCATATATGAGGTAAAGTGTATTAGGACATCATCATCTCAGCTGTTGTCACTGATAAGCACTCAGTAGCTCGGATGCTGAGGGGCAAGGCTGGGGCTTATAGAAAAGAACATAATGAAGAGACAGCTATGGCAAACGACCATTTCCAGGGTTGTCCAAACTTTTGGCATCTCTCGGCTACACTGGAAGAAGAAGAATTGTCTTGGGCCATACACTCAATACATTGTGGCACATAATCACACAAAAAATTTCATAATGTTTTAAGTAAATTTACAATTTTGTGTTGGGCCACATTCACAGCCATCCTGAGCTGCATGCGGCCCACGGGCCACAGGTTGGATGCCCCTGAGAGGATACCAATACCCAGAATTTGTAAGGACTATCTGAGAATGTCTGGTCTGACCAAGGTTTCCCTTTGCTGATGTAAGTAGCTCTCCGAAGACTTTTGGGACATTAGCTCCTGCTCTGGTAACAACAATTTTGTTACCAGCAGCATCAAAAGCCTTGAGAAGGAGAACACCTCGCCCATCATCAACACAGCACCAGCATTCCACAGCAGTGTGCTTTAGCAACTAGGGATACGTATGCTGGCAGCTGGACTTGGGTTCTCAGTGAGCCAAGCTATCTCTCCTAAGTACTTGTTGTATAAGGGTCCACCTCAACTAAATTTGAACTTTATTCCTTTCATCTTCTCTTAACTAGAACAATAGTGGGATTAATCTATCATTGGTTTGAATTATGTTATTTCTTTTTTGGCTTATTAAGAGACATTGCCCTGTATGCTATTGGCTTGTGAAATTACTATAATTCCTGTAGTGTTAAATAAAATGCCAGAAAAAACAAACTCAGTCTCTGAGCATAATTTTGCTCCCCCACAGCAAAACACCTTCAGTACTATATGCTTTAGTCACTTATCTTATTTATTACTGACTATCTCCCCAACGAGGGCAGGGATTTTTGTGTTATTCACCAAAGTCTCTCTTGCTTTTAGAATGGTGCCCGACACACTGTGTTTGATAAATGTTTATTAATCTCCCAGACGGACTGGTAAGTGACAAATACAAGTTGCAGAACAAGAATTAGTGTGATCTCTGTTGGTGGGATTGCAGACTGGTACAACCATTATGGAAAACAGTATGGAATTTTCTCAGAAAAATAAAAATCGATCTGCCTTTTGACCCAGCAATTCCACTGCTAGGATTATATCCTAAGAATCCTAAAACATCCATTTCAAAGAACCTATGCACCACAATGTTCATAGCAGCACAATTTACAATAGCCAAGAATTGGAAGCAACCTAGGTGCCCGTCAGTAAATGAATGGATCAAAAAATTGTGGTACATATACACAATGGAATTCTATGCAGCAGAGAGAAAGAAGGAGCTACTACCATTTGCAACAACATGGATGGAACTGGAAAGCATTATGCTGAGTGAAATAAGCCAGGTGTTGAAAGACAAATACCATATGATCTCACCTTTAACAGGAAGCTAAACAACAAAACAAACAAGAAAGCAGAATAAAAACAAAGACACTGAAATAGAGAACAAGGGGACAGTGACCAGAGGGGAGAAGAGAGGGAATTTAAGGGGAAAAAGGGGGAGGGATTTGGAGGAACAAGTATGAAGGACACAGGGACAAGAACTAAGGGGGGTGGAAATGGGAGGGAGGTGGGGAGCACGGGGTGGGGTGGGGTGGGCTGGGATGGGAGAAATAGACAGAAAACCGTACTTGAAAAATAACTAAATAAAAAATTTTTAAAGATTTTACTTATTTATCTTTAGAGGGGAAGGGAAGGAGAGAGGGAAAGAAACATCAATGTATGGTTGCCTTTCATGCATCCCCTGCTGGGAATTGGCCTGCAGGGAACTGGTCTGCAACCCAGGCATGTGCCCTGACTGGGAATCGAACCGCGATTGTCTGGTTCGCAGGCCCGTGCTCTAAATAAAATTAAAAAAAAAAAGAATTAGTGTGATCTAAGTTATGTAGGAGAGCAACCACAAAACACCACTTTGTATCTGTTCATATATGTGTATACGGTTATAAGAGCAGCAGTAACCTCTGGAAAGATCAGATCAAAGAGATAACAGTGGTTATAGTTAGGGTTATTCCCAGGGGCCTTGGGATGGGGAAGGGGTGTTAAAGGACACTTTAGTTATATCTGAAAAGTTTTCTCTTTTTCCCCTAAGGAAAATGTATTCCTGTATTACTTTTGTGAGATTTAAAAGAAATAAAAATGAACCTTGACCAAGTTTCTCAGTTGGTTAGAGCATCATCCTGTATACCAAAAGGTTGCAGGTTCAATTCCTGGTCAGGGCACAGACCTATGTTGCGGGTTCAACACCTGGTTGGGGTGCTTGTGGGGCACAACTGATCAATATTTCTCACGCATGGATGTCTCTCTCTCTCTCTCTCACAAATAGATAGATAGATAGACAGATAGATACAACGATAGGTTGCAACAGTTTTGATAAAGTGAACAGAAAGTTTGAGGGACTCTCTAAGTGCTAAAAGCCATTCTTAGGGCAGGGGCCAGCTGATAATCTCCAGGACTACATTCCCCCTACATTCCCCCCAACCCTTCTCCTTTATTGCCCACACCCCAGGAACATCATGCAGGATGCTTACATAGCTCCTACCCTTAATCTAAGAACTGGGGATAGATAGACAAAGAGAGTCCTTTTCCCCACAGAGTTGACTTCCTAGTGGGGGAGCCAGAGCCCCCAGCTGCTCAACCAGGTCTCTGAAAGTTGAAGGTTTGAATCATGCAACTGCAGAATCCAAAACACTTCATTTCTGGTCAAATGTGTGGACCTTTTTTCTTACACCAAACAATTTTCTGTCACACCAGCTGAGTGTCCTGCAATTTCACTTCCTTTAAACATTATCTTTCTGGAGATAGCATCGGATCCCACAGGTAATGAGCTCACTCCCACAAGACTGCCCCCCCACCCTGAATTCAGACACAGTCTCAAGCCCAGATTATCACTTGTGCTTCAACCAACTGGCTGTTGCTCAGAAGTTACAATGATCCCCTCCTTCAGTTTGATTAATTTCCCAGAGCAGCTGATAGAACTCAGGGAAACACTTACCTAGGTCTGCCAGTTTATGAAAGCACATAGTAAAGGGTGAAGCTGAACAGCCAGATGAAGAGATACCTAGGGTGAGGTCTGGGAAGGTCCTGAGTGAGGGAGCTTCTGTCTCTGTGGGGTTGGGTGTGTCACCCGGTGTGGATGTGCTCACCAGCCTGGAAGCTCTGCAAACCCCCTACCATTGGGATTTTATGAAGGCTCCTTCACAGAAGCAATTTTTTAAAATATCTTTTATTGATTATGCTATTACAGTTGTCCCAATATTCTCCCTTAGCCCACTCTACCTGGTAACCCCCTTCCCTCCAGCATTCCCCTCCCTTAGTTCATGTATGCAGATCATGCATATAAGTTCTTTGGCTTCTCCATTTCCTATACTCTTCTTAACACCCCCCCTGCCTATTTTATACCTACAAATTTGCACTTCTTAATACCTGCACCTTTCCCCCAATGCTCCCCCTTCCCCCTCCCAGCTGATAACTCTCCAAATGCTCTCCATATCTATGATTCTGTCTCTGTTCTTATTAGCTTAGTTTGTATTTTAGTTTCAGATGTGAATCTGTTGCCATTTTAATGTTCATTGTTTTGATCTTTTTCTTATATAATTCCCTTTAACGTTTCATATACTAATGGCTTGGTGATGATGAACTCCTTTAGCTTTACCTTGTCTGGGAAGCACTTTATCTACCCTTCCATTCCAAATGATAGCTTTGCTGGATAGAGTAACCTAGGCTGTAGGTCTTTGCTTTTAATCACTTTGAATACTTGTTGCCAGTCCCTTCTACCTTGCAAAGTTGCTTTTGAGAAATCAGCTGACAATTTTATGGGAACTCCTTTGTAGCTAACTCTCTGCTTTTCTCTTGCTGCTTTTATGGTCATCTCTATTTTTAACCTTTGGCATTTTAATTATGATTGTGTCTTAGAGTGGTCCTCTCTGTGCTTCCTTCCTGTGCTTCCCTGTGCTTCACCAAATTGGAAAATTTTTCTTTAATTATTTTTTCAAATAAGTTTTTAATTTCTTGCTCTTCTTCTTCTCCTTCTGGCACCCCTATGATTCAGATATTAGTATGTTTGAAGATGTTCCAGAGACTTCTTAGCCTATCCTCGGCAGGGGCTGGGGGTGTTAAATTCTTTTTTCTTATTGCTGTTCTGACTGAATGTTTTTTTTCTTCCATATGTTCCAAATTATTTGTTTGATTCTTGACTTTATCTCCTCCACTGTTGGTTCCCTGTAGATTTTTCTTTATTTCACTTAATATAAACTTTAGTTCTGCCTGAATCTTTTTTATGCTGTTGAAGTACCAAAGAGTTCCTTGAACAACCTAATAACCAGTATTTTGAACCCTACATCTGATAGGTTACTTAACTCCATTTCACTCAGTTCTTTTTCTGGAGTTTTGTTCTATTCTTTCATTTGGGCCATATATCTTCATCTCCTCATTTTGGCAGCCTCCCTGTGTTTGTTTCTGTGTATTAGGTAGAGCTGTTTCGACTCCTTGTCTTAGTAGCATGGCCTATTATAGAAAAGTGTAGCCCTGGCTGGTGTAGCTCAGTGGATTGAGCACAGGCCTGTGAACCAAACAATTGCGGTTCCATTCCCAGTCAGGGCACATGCCTGGGTTGCAGGCCAGGTCCCAGCAGGTGATACATTGATATTTCTCTCCCTCTCTCCTTCCCTATACCTCTAAAGATAAATAAAATCTTTTAAAAAATAACAAAAAAGAAAAGTGCACAGGTAAGTTGTATGGGTTGGAGCCCTAGGTAATCGCCAGGGCAGGACAACCTGTATCACTGCCCTGTGGCTCTGAGTTGGGGAGGGCTCAGAGAGGGGACAGTGCTGCTGCCTGGCTTCTGGAATTTTGCCAGAGAAGAAGCTGTGTCCTGGCACTCACCCCATTGCCAATCACTTCAATTTCTCCCCGTATGCCACTGGTGCCCTTCCAGCTGTTGCCCTGGTGCTGGATCCCAGAAGAAGCGAGTCTCCATAAGTCTTAAGTCTATTGCGGGCCCTTTACGAGAAGTCTCCTGAGAATCCCGCTGTTTCTTCCTCTGCCCCAACCCCCCACTGATTTTTATAGCCAGAAGTTATGGGGATTTATCTTCCTGGTGCTGAAACCCTGGGCTGGGTGGTCTGGTCTGGGTCTGGGTCTGGTACCTCACTCCCAAGGTATCCCTCCTGATTTTTATCCACCACACATGGATGTGGGACCACTCATTCCATAACTCCACACTTCTGCTTGCCTGTCCACCTCTCTGAGCTTCTCTACTGTCTCTGTGTTTCTGCCCCTCCTACCCCCCATGTGGATGAATGTGGTTTCTTTAAATCTTTGGTTGTCAGACTTTCATACAGCTCAATTTTCTGATAGTTCTGGGTGATATTTGTTGTGTAGTCTAGTTGTAATCTTCACTGTAGTTGTGGGAGGAGGTGAGACATATTTACCTATGCCTCCATCTTGAGCAGAGGTTCCACATGATCAATTATTAACTCCACTTCAAGCCCCTCTCCCGTCTCTTAGTATAAAGGGTGAGGCTGCAAATTCCCAGTTTCTAATCATGGCTTTCTGATGACCAGTTTACATACAGGAGCCCACTAAGAACAATAGTCACCTCAATAGAACAAAAGATGTGCTCAAGAACTCTTATCACTTAGGAATTTACAAGGATTTTAGCTCTGTTCCAGGAACAGGATCAAAGACAAATAGGAATGTATAAGGGCTTTAGTAGCTCTGTGCCAGGGACCAGGGGAAGAAACCAATATGTATTGTTTATTGTCTTACAATGATCTTAAGAATAATTTTGGCCCTGGCTGGCATAGCTCAGTGGGTTGAGCGCAGGCCTGCGAACCACACGATTGCAGTTCGATTCCCAGTCAGGGCACATGCCTGGGTTGCAGGCCAGTTCCCATCTGGGGACTCATGAGAGGCAACCACACATTGATGTTTCTCTCCTTCTCTCCTTCCCTTCCCCTCTAAAGATAAATAAATAAAATCTTCAAAAAAATTTTTAAAAAAGAATAATTTTGGTGGAGTGGTGGGAATAAAAGCCAGATTAAAGAATGTAAAAAAGAAGGATAGAGGAAAAAGATGAGGTGGCAAATACAGATGGCTCTTTTGAACAACTTAGACAAAAGGAAGAACAGAAATGGGGAAATAGCTACAGGAAATGATGTTTCTTTTTCTTCAATTGGAGAATAAACACCATATTTGTGTGCTAATAGAAAATATCCAGTGGAGAGAGAAAAAATGATGGTACAGGAGAGAGGGAAACTACTAGAGGAGGGCCTTACAGTAGTTGAGAGGGCAATGGGATCAACTGCAGAAGTGGAGTGTGGATGGTTCATTATAGTACTAGGACTTTGCAGAGATTCAGTACAAAATGTTCAACCTGGAGGTTGGAAAGACCTTAGAAGTGATATACTTCAACCTTCTTCCATATGGAGGACTTACCCCAGGCAATTGCCCTAAGTGGCCTCCCAGAAAATGCTGGTTCAGCCTCCACTTGAACATCTCCAGTGTTGATAAACTGGTTAATTCCCAAAGGGGCCATTTGCATTTTACATCCCCTATAATGGTGAGGTAGCTGTTCTTAATTACACTGCATCAAAACCTGTTTCTTCGGCCCTGGCTGGTGTAGCTCAGTGGATTGCGCACGGGCCTACAAACCACATGATCGCGGTTCGATTCCCAGTCAGGGCACATGCCTGGGTTGCAGGCCAGTTACCGGCAGGGGACATTCAAGAGGCAACCATACATTGATACTTCTCTCCCTCTCTCCTTCCCTTCCTCTCTAAAGATAAATAAATAAAATCTTTAAAAAATTTATTTAAAAAAACACCTGTTTCTTTGTATTTCACCCACTGGACCAGGCTCTGTGCTCCAGGACCATGGAGACTCACAGTAATATAAATTACTAAGCATTTTTCAGATTTCAAGCACTCTCTCATAGACACCCCCTTACTGAATCCTCACAACAGTGCAATGAGGAAGGTATTATCCTCTCCATTGCACAGATGAAGAAACTGAGGTTCAGGGAGATTAAGCAACTTACCAAAGAGAGCAGGCCAAATAAATTCCAGAGCTATGAATTCAGCTGGAAGTTCTTGAGTCCATAACACACATTTTCCACTCCTCCTCGCTGCCTTGAGTCCCTTCCCTCTCTCCCACGAACCAGCTCTTAGGTTTTTTTTAAGGCGGCTGTCATGTTCCCAGTGAATCTTCTCCTCCTCCAGTTACCCATTCCCAATTCTTTCAACCATTTCTTATCAGGAGTCCCTTCACCCCTGGTCAATCCTACAGATGGGCTCCAAAATCTAAGAACAATAGTCCAGGTTTGGTCTGGCCTGTGCCATCATACAGAACAGGCTTCTTGTGCCACCCAGCCAGGAATCAAATTCTTGTTTTGGTAATGCAGCCTCATCAATCTGTTTTCTTACTCATTTTTCACTCATAAATATGAATTATTTGCATGTGTGTTTGGTCTGTTTTGTTCCTTTACAAAATCTTCAGTCCCCAAGAGCCCTGAGGAAAGAAATGTTATATGAACACAGGAGATGTGTGAGGCAGACATGACATTTAATTATTGTTTAAAAATGGTGGAGAAGTGTGAAGCCTACCCTACTGGCTAGATTAGGCATGTGGACCCTATCTGTCTTTGGAAGGAGTGTGTCCTCCCTTTGGATCTTGATGAATGAAACTGTGTTGACTTATTGCATCCGCGTGGATTTCCTGCAGTTCTGAGCGTCTGGCAGACAGGAAACAAATCAAGTGACTATCCTTCCCAGCCTGCTCTTGCCAAACTGGCTGCCAGGGAACCCAAGAACAGAACTTCTGATGATTCCAGCTTGCCAACTGGAATGTTTGCCCAAACCAGGGCAGATTTTTCCCTGTGCCTTAAGGAAGCAGCCAAACTTCCAAAAGCATGGGAACCATCCTGTGCTAGGTAATACTGAGCTATAGACTTCAGGGGCCTAGCGCACCCAGAAGACAGTTGATCCTGATCCCTTCATTGTCTTGGCAGGGACAGGCAGGATTGTTTTTCTTCAAGGGGTCAGCAACCTGTAGCAGGATGCCAAAGATGGCACACAAAACCATTAGCGGTGGCAGTGGAACCAGTTGCAATGCTCTTTCCCTCTTCCCTTCTCTGCTGTTTGTGGGTACTGCTCGCCACCCACAGGAAGAGCTGACCCAGGGACAGTATCTTCTCTTGGGAGCCTGTGTCCCCAGGCTCCCAACTTGAGTCCCTCTTGTCCCCTATACCAACCTGGACATCAAAGGGATCATGCTCTTTAGAAGACCAATTATGAGTGACTGCTCACATCTGCACTGACAGGTGAAAGCAGAGAAAGAAGGCAGTTTTCCCAAGGCCACAGAATGTGCAGATGACAATGACAGACTCAATTCCAATTAAATCGCAGGCCCTATTTTTTTTATCTCCAGAAACAGAACAAAGGACAATGAGATTCGATACCAAATAACCTTGATTTGTTTCAAAAATGCTTCAAGTGGAGATCTCACTAGGTTCTGCTCATTTGAGTTCGAAAAATGTTCAGGTGAACTCAAATACATACGAGGACCACTGAAACATTGAAGCCAAGGCTTGGAGGCCTTGGATAATTTACAAAGATGCCACAAGCACAAGTGGGGTACTATCTTCTCTCATTTACTTCATACAAGTGGCCAGTCTCACAAAGGAGCCACCAGGAAACACAGGATTCAGACAGCAGAGTTGAGTGTGCTTCCAGGAAAGGTCTCCAAGACCAGAATTCTCTCCCCTGTCACGCTCCACCAGGTCTGAGATCTCCACCATTACAGCCACTCCTTCAGATTAAGAATTTAAACCCCATCACAAGGCAAATACAGGGTTGGGCAAAAGTAGGTTTGCAGTTGTACATACATAAAACACAGTTTATTATTGTATTATTGCATATTAATTATTATACTATCTTCCATATGAACAACTGCATACCTACTTTTGCCCACCCTGTATTTTAGACTATAGGATACTGGTTAAACATCTGCCCCTTTGAGCCACACTGCCTGGGTCTGAATCCCAACTCTACCACATATTACTTGTGCAATCTTGAGTGAGTCACAGGCTCATAACTGCTCTGTGCCTCAATTTTCTCATCTATAAAAATGAGGGTAATACTGGAACTCATAAGGTTAGTTTGAGGATTCAATAAGTTAATACATGTAAACTTGGAGTAGTGGCTGGCACATAATGAGTCTTCATCAGATGTTAACTGTTAGCATTATGATGGGGTCGGATTATGAAGGGCTTTGGATTCCAGGTGAAGGAACAATGTGGGCTCAGGTCCTTCTTGGTTTCCAGACTCTATTCCTCCCCCTTCCATGACTGGAGCCACTTTCTGAGAATCAACCAATCCTTTGCTACAAGCTCAGCCCTGCCCCAGGCTCTAGGCCAGAAGGATATTAGCATCTCAAGCCCAACACTCTAGGACTCTACCTGGGGACACCTTTGATGCCTCAGTTCTGGATGCTAAATCCTTGCTTTTCTCCTGTATTTGTTTTGGAGACTTTTAACCTAGATGGGAAATTGACACATAGTCATCTGAGAGCCATTCAGGATACTATATGATAAAGTGTTGGGTTGGATGTTGCAGACTACAAAGATTCTGTGAAGGAGGAAATGATTAGGTTTAGAGGAGTCAAGCAGAGCTGCCTGGAGGAAGCAGAGCTGGAATAATAGCATTTTCCCTGGCAGAAAATGGAAAGGAAAAACTAGAGTCTGGTCACCTGTCTAGACCTTTAGCTTAGCCCTCTAAAACTCACTTTATAATCTAGTTGCATTTCCCACTCCTCACTGTCTGTTCTGTCCCACAGCAGTTAACTGGGTCATTTCCAGCTGTATCTAGAAAGAAAGCAATGCCTACTGGAACTGAGGACAGAAATGGCATCTTTGGATGAAGAGGACAGCACACTGATATCCTCCGTTGGTGGATGGTTGGTTGAAAGCCCTTGAAATAAAGCTGATGCTGGGTCTTGAAAGCCAGCATTATTATCATTTAAAGCCAATTTCATCATTTTTCTTGGAGTCTTCCCAAGAGGAATAAGATCAGGCCTATATTGTCTTTCACAAACCCTCGGCATCAGGTTCAGCTTGGGGTGAATCAAGTCATTCCTATAATCCTTGGGAAACCAGCTTCCCACTCCTCTGGATTGGAGTTGACCGCTCTTGCCCTCAAAATGACACATTATGGGCATGGAGAGTAGACAGGATTTGTCTATACCAGTGCTTCTCAAACTCTCTGTGGTAAATGATGGGTTAATTCTTTTTTTTTTTCTTTTACAGTGAAAAATTTTTATATCTAGAATTAGCCAGCTGGATTCAGTTTTGATCATCCCAGTTTTGTTGGCAACATCAAAAGCATCCTAGTTAGGAGCCAGTGAAACATATGCCTTCTTTTCTCCATCAAGGCCTGAACACATTGACATTGGCCACATCAATAGCACAGTTTCTTCACAGCCTATTTGATCTGGTGCTTGTTGGCCTAGACCTCCGCAATGAACACAAGTGTGTTTCTGTCTTCTGTGTTCTTCATGGCTGACTCAGTGGTTAGGGGGAACTTGATGATGGCATACTAGTCAAGCTTGTTTCTCCTGGGGTGCTCTCCTGGGGTATTTAGGCTACCTTTGGAGCCCAGTGTCTATGGCCTTTGGGATTTGAGAGATGTGAGGATCATCTTTTTGTTTGTTTTGGTTTTTAAAGGCTTACTTATTTATTTTTAGAGAGAAGGGAAGGGAAGGAGAAAGAAAGAGTAACATCAATGCATGGTTGCTGTCATGCAGCTGCCACTGGGGAGCTGGCCCTTAACCCAGGCATGTACCCTGACTGAAAAGCAAACTGGCAACCCTTTGTTTTGTTTTGTTTATTTTTATATTTCATTGATTATGCCATTACAGTTGTCCTATTTCCCCCCTTCATTCCCCTCCACCCTGCACACCCCTTCCCCCCACATTCCCCCCTTAGTTCATGTCCATGTGTCATAAGTTCTTTAGCTTCTACATTTCCCACACTATTCTTGCCCTCCCCCTGTCTATTTTCTCCCCACCATTTATGCTACTTATTCTCTGTACCTTCTCCCCCCTTCTCCTCCTCCCATTCCCCTGTTGCTAACCCTCCATGTGATCTTCATTTCTGTGGCTTTGCCCCTGATCTAGCTGTCCACTTAGTTTGCTTTAATTTTAGGTGTGGTTAATAACTGTGAGTTTGCTGTCCTTTCACTGTTCATATTTTTCAACTCCTTTTTTTTTAGATAAGTCCCTTTAATATTTCATATAATGAGGGCTTGGTGATGAGGAACTCCTTGAATTTGACCTTATCTGAGAAGCACTTTATCTGTCCTTCCATTCTAAATGAAAGTTTTGCTGGATAGAGCAATCTTGGATGTAGGTCCTTGCATTTCATGACTTGGAATACTTCTTTCCAGCCCCTTCTTGCCTGTAAGGTCTCTTTTAAGAAATCAGCTGAAAGTCTGATAAGAACTCCTTTGTAGGTGACTATTCTCTTATCTCTTGCTGCTTCTAGAATTCTCTCCTTCATTTTAATCTTGACTAATGTAATTATGATGTGCCTCGCTGTGTTCCTCTTTGGGTCCACCTTCTTTGGGACTCTCTGAGTTTCCTGGACTTCCTGGAAGTCTATTTCCTTTGTCAGATTGGGGAAGTTCTTCTTTATTATTAGTTCAAATAAGTTTTCCACTGGTGGCTGTTCCTCTTCCCCTTCTGGTACCCCTATAATTCGGATGTTGGAGCATTTAAAGATGTCCTGGAGGTTCCTAAGCCTCTCCTCATTTTTTTTTTTTTGAATTCTTGTTTCTTCATTCTTTTCTGTTTGGTCATTTCTTTCTTCATTCTGGTCCACTCCATTGATTTGAGTCCCAGTTTTCTTTCCATCACTATTGGTTCCCTGTGTATTTTCCTTCACTTCACTTAATGTAGCCTTCATTTTTCCATCTAATTTGTGACCCAAATTAACCAGTTCTGTGAGCATCCTGATCACCAGTGTTTTGAACTGTGCATCTGATAGGTTGGTTATCTCTTGGTGGCTTAAAAGTATTGGCTCTGGGGCTTTGATCTGTTCTTCCATTTGAGCCATAATGTTTTGGTCTGTTCACACCTGTTATGTATGAGTGGTGGAGCCTTAGGTGTTCACCAGGGCAGGGCAACCAAGTGGCTGGGTTGTGATGCTATATGTGTGGGCAAGGTCAGAGAGGGAACAATGGTGCTTGCTCCACTCTCTCTTGGATTTCAGTCCCTTCTGCCACTTCCCACAGCAAATTGGGCCCTTCTGTTGCTGGTTCTCAGGTAGGTGGGCTTGTCTATGTTTTAGGACCCTGTGGGTCTCTGCAATGAACTCTCCTGTGAGGCTGGGAGTCTCTCCCGGCACCTCAGCCCCCACAAGTGTTTCCAATTGGTGCATTTAGGCTTTATTTCCTGGTGCTGGGGCCCTGGGTTGCACGGTCTGTCTCGCTGCCCATTTTTGTCTGGCTTATCTGCACAAGAATGTGTGTCCATGGTCAACCAACTGCCTTGTGCACCTCACCGGGTCTGCTCGTTTCCTCCATGCACCCGGGATCTGCCAGCCACTTTTTTTTCCTGCCTCGACACCTCTCCCCCAGCTGCTGACTCTGCCCCTCTTATGGGTCTGGATGAATGGTTGTCAGACTTTGGTACAGTTCAGTTTTCTGTCTTTTCTGGTTGTGTTTTTGTTTCTAAATCTTTGTTGTCCTTAATTTTGGTTGTGTGAGGAGGAGGCACAGTGTTTCCACCTATACCTCCATCTTGGCCCACTGGCGACCCTTTTGTTCACAGCCTGCACTCAATCCACTGAGCCACACCAGCCAAGGCAGATCATCAATTTTTTATGGCTGTGGTCACCTTTCAGCACCACTTGTTTTGCCTTCAAAGCCTTTGTTTTGGCTTTGGCTTTGGGAGAAGCAGGGGTTTCCTTTTTTGCGTTCAGTGACATCTTCATGAAAAGGAGGTCATTTCTTTTTTAAATTTCCAATCTGTCATGAACACAGACATTTGTAAAATAACAAAAATGAATCATTCACTTGGATGCTGCAACAATATCAAATTTCCATGAACATTTCTAAACATTCAACTTATTTTCTTACCTTGTTGGACTGGCAGCAGTCCACAGGCTGACAGCGTTCCAGGCCTCTCCGGGCTGAATCTGCTCAGGAAGGGGATGCTAACAGCATGGATAGTGGACTCCTTAAGAGAGGCTTGCTCTGCTGACGTTCCGTCCATGTCCTACCCAAAACAATGATGGAAGAGATACCATATTGGTGGATGATCTGCCACTTGCTAGCAGCCAGGTGACCTTGCCCTCTCTGAGCCTCAGTTTCTGCATCTATAAAATGAAGATAATGTGTAATACAGTAGCCCCCTACCCTTTATTCAGTAGGGATATGTTCCAAGACCCTTTGTGGATGCCTGAAACTGTACATAATATTGAATCCTATATATTCTATACTTTCTTCCTATACATACCTATGATAAAGTTTAACTTATCATTTAAGCACAATGGGAGATCAAAAACAATAATTAATAATAAAATAAAACAATTGTGACAATATACTGTAATAAATTATGTGAATGTTTTCTCTCCCTCTCTCTGATAACCAAGAGGGCTACTAAATGACTAGGTGTTGGGTAGTGTATGCAATGTGAGGACTCTGAACAAATGGATGATTCATGTCCTGCGTGGGACAGAGTAGGATGGCAAGAATTTCACCACACTACTTAGAATGGTACACAATTTAAGACCAATGAATTGTTTATTTCTTGAATTACCCATGTACTATTTTTGGACCACAATGGACTGTGAGTAGCTGAAATCACGGAAGGTGAAACCGCAAATAAAGTACTGTAGTACCTTTCTTGTGAGGCTGTTGTGAGAATTAAATGATATAATACATGGAGAACAGTTGGTACAGTGCGTGGCACATGGCTAACTCTTACCATGTGCTGACTGTAACAATATTGTCTGTGAGGCAGATGGGTTAGAGGCAATACAATGCATTCCGGATTTAGGAGTCCTTCTAAATGGCAGCACAGTCACCTGCTCCATTTCATCATCTGTAAAATGGTAATAACACTCAGCTAATTCAAAAGGCGGTGGGGAGGATCCGGTGCTCAGCTCTGTGTCTGCCTTGTACATAGTAAGTGCCCAATGACTGGTAGTTAGATTTCAATTATGTCCATGTGCTCCCTCTAGTCCTAAGTCCTACTCTGCCATACACCATTTGGAGAGAAATATGCCCTCAGCTGGGAGAATAAGATTCAGCAGTCTCCCCTCATTTTGCTGTCTGAAACCAGAAACCTTCTCAGAATCAGTGAGAACCTTCTGGTCCTAATAAAAGGAGCATGGACATGAGTCAAACAGACCTATTTCAGTACTGTCTCCATTACATACTAGCTATGCATCCTTGAGTAAGTCTTGTCACCTGCTATTACCTCAGTTGTCTCATTTTTTAAATGCAACCAATGCAATGAACCAATAATCTCCAAAGTGGAGTGGGCAAGATTTGCTGGTTCACTGAGGTATGGGAAATAAATATTAGAATTTTCATTTAAATTTATTTTGTGACAAAAAAGATAAAAGAAATTAAACTGTAATGTATACAAGGCATGGGGTGACACTAGCACCCTCATTTCATCTATTTGCGAGATGGTCACTGGTGGACATCCTGAAGGAGAAGTGGGAATTGCACAGCACAAAAGGGTTGATAATGTGACCCATATTCTCTCATTTTATTTTTATCCCATCCCAAAATGATGTGATTTCTGTGTTGGGTTGCAAATTTACAGATTATAACATCTGGTTTTAACTAAACCAATCCTCCCCGAATGGAAAAGTGGCTTGAAAAGTTTCCTACAAATAAACCACAGCCTAAATGAAGATAATATGAAGAATACAAGGACAAGTGGCCAAGAGGAAAGTGGCACAACTGACTAGTCTCCCATTGCTGGTATGAGCTTTTTACCAGCCCCATGAAAAAGTAAAAGCAACAGTGAACAAACTGTTGATAAGAAATAAGCTACACAGAGATTTCCGCCAAGATGGAGGAATAGGTGGAGACGCCATGCTTTCTCACACAACCAAGTTTAGAGACAACAAAATATTAGCAACAGAAAACACAGCGAGAACACAAAAAAATTGAACTTTTCGGAAGTCTGATAACAACGAATGCTTCAGCCTGACCAGTAAGAGGGGTGAAGCCAGCAGCTGGCGGAGCAGGGTTGCACAGGAAAACTCGGTCAGACAGACTCAGGCACACAGATCCCAGGCATGGGGTTCCAAAGGGCAGACCCAGTGAGCAACCCAGTGAGCGACTGGCAGATCAGGTGAGGGCATAGGGCAGCGGGTTGACTGTGGTGGCGCATTCCTGCACAGATAGACCAGCGAAGGAGTGGGCAATGAGATGGGACCAAGCGGGTCCCAGCAATGGGAGGCAGCAGAGAGGACCGCCATTTCCTGCTGTGACCCCGCCCCCACATATAGCGTCACAACCCTGCGACCCCCCCTGCTGGCCCTGCCCCACCCTTAAGGCTCCACTCCTCACACTTAACAGCACAAACACACCAAAAATGGCTCAAGAAGATCTCAAAGCCCCAGAGCCCATAACTCTAAGCGACAAAGAAATAGCAAAACTTTCAGATGCACACTTCAAAACACTGGTGATCAGGATGTTGACAGAACTGGTTGATTTCAGTCACAAATTAGAGGAACATATAAAGGCTAAACTAATTGAAATGAAGAGAATTGCACAGGAAACCAATAGTGATGAAAAGGAAATTGGGACTCAAATCAAGGGAGTGAACCAGAAGGAAGGAAAAAATGACCAAACCGGAAAATATGAAGAAACAAGAATTCAAAAAAATGAGGAGAGACTTAGGAACCTCCAGGACATCTTTAAATGCTCCAACATCCAAATTATAGGGGTACCAGAAGGGGGAAAGGAGCAGCTACCAGTGGAAAACTTATTTGAACTAATAATACAGGAGAATTTCTCCAATCTGGCAAAGGAAATAGACTTCCAGGAAGTCCAGGAAGCTCAGAGAGTCCCAAAGAAGTTGGACCCAAGAAGGAACACACCAAGGCACATAATCATTATATTAGCCAAGATTAAAATAAAGGAGAGAATTCTAGAAGCAGCAAGAGATAAGGGGACAGTCACCTACAAAGGAGTTCCCAACAGACTGTCAGCGGATTTCTCTAAAGAGACCTTACAGGCAAGAAGGGGCTGGAAAGAAGTATTCCAAGTCATGAAATCCAAAGACCTACAACCAAGATTACTCTATCCAGCAAAGCTTTCATTTAGAATGGAAGGGCAGATAAAGTGCTTCTCAGATAAGATCAAATTCAAGGAGTTCATCATCACCAAGCCTTTATTATATGAAATGTTAAAGGGACTTACCTAAAAAAAAGAAGATAAAAAAGATGAACAGTGAAAGGACAGCAAACTGATAGTTATTAACAACCACACCTAAAACAAAAGCAAACTAAAAGCACAGCTAGATCATGAGTGGGAACATAGAAATGAAGATCACATGGAGGGTTAGCAACAGGGGAGTGGGAGGAGGAGAAGGGGGGAGAAGCTACAGAAAATAAGTAGCATAGACGGTAGGTAGAAAATAGATAGGGGGAGGGCAAGAATAGTATGGGAAATATAGAATCTAAAGAACTTAATACATGTGGACCTAAACTAAAGGGGGGAATGGTGGGGGTGGGGTGTTCAGGGTGGAGGGGAATGAAGGGGGGGAATAGAGCAACTGTAATGGCATAATCAATAAAATAAAAGTTAAAAAAAGAAAGAAAGAAGCTACAGCCCTGGCTGGTGTAGCTCAGTGAATTGAGAGCTGGAGTGCAGACTGAAAGTTTGCCAGTTTGATTCCCAGTCAGGGCACATGCCTAGGTTGCAGGCCAGGTCCCCCCATTGAAGGTGTGAGAAAGGCAACCAATCACTGTTTCTCCCCCTTTTTCTCTCTCCTTTCTCCTCTCTCTAAAAACAAATAAATAAAATCTTTTAAAAAAGAAAGAAGCTACAAAAAAAGAAAGAAAATATTAAAAAAACTACTTAAACTGTGATTCACATCTACTTGTTAATAACACACTTTAAGTGTGTGATTTAAATTAGTAATAATATGAAACAATCATGATTAACAAGATCTTTAAAATCTAACCATCCTCAAAATAGATATTTAATGATCTATGATGGTAATTAAGATGGTGGTTGCTTTTTGTGGCAATTTTGAAACAAGTCTAGAAATTCTTTGATACTCTTTCTATTTAAAAATTTTGATTTTATTTTTAAAATATATTTTATTGATTATGCTATTACAGTTGTCCAATTTTTTTCTCCCCTCTATTCCTCTCTGCCCTTCCCCCCTTAGTTCATGTCTATGGGTCGTACATATAAGATCTTTGGCTTCTCCATTTCCCATACTATTCTTAACCTTCCCCTATCTATTTTGTACCTACCATTTATGCTTCTTATTCCCTGTATGTTTCCCCCCATTTTCCCCCTTCCCCTTCCTGCTGATAACCCTCCATGTGATCTCCATTTCTGTGATACTTTTTCTGTTGTAGTTGTTTACTTAGGTTGTTTTGTTTTTGGTTCAGTTGTTGATAGTTGTGAGTTTGTTGTCATTTTACTGTTCACAATTTTAATCATCTTCTTTTTCCTAGATAAGTCCCTTTGACATGTCATATAATAAGGGCTTGGTGGTGATGAACTCCTTGAACTTGACCTTATCTGGGAAGCACTTTATCTGCCCTTTCATTCTAAATGAGAGCTTTGTTGGATAGAGTCATCTTGGATGGAGGTCCTTGACTTCCATGACTTGGAATATTTCTCTCCAATCCCTTCCTTCCTGCGAGGTTTCTTTTGAGAATCATCTGCTAGACTTATGGGAATGCCTTTGTAGGTAACTGTCCCCTTTTCTCTTGCTGAGAATCTTTCAAGATTCTCTCCTAATCTTTAATCTTGGGTAATGTAATTATGATGTGCCTTGGTTTGTGCTTCCTTGGATCCAACTTCTTTGGGACTCTCTGAGTGTCTTGGACATCCTGGAAGTCTATTTCCTTTGCCAAACTGGGGAAGTTCTCCTTTATTATTTGTTCAAATAAGGTTTCCACTTGTTGCTGTTCCTATTTCCCTTCTGGTACCCCTATAATCTGGATGTTGGAATGTTTAAAGATGTCCGGGAGGTTCCTAAGCCTCTCCTTACTTTTTTACAGTTCTTGTTTCTTCATTCTGTTCTGGTTGAAAGTTTATTTCTTCCTTTTGCTCCAAATCATCAATTTGAGTACTGGTTTCTTTCCTTCACTGTTGGTTCCCTGTGTATTTTTTCTTTATTTCACTTTGCATAGTCTTCACTTTGTCCTTCATTCCTTGACCATACTCAATCATTTCTGTGAGCATCCTGATTACCAGTGTTTTGAAGTTTGCATGTGATAGGTTGGCTATCTCTTCATCACTCAGTTCTATTTTTGGAGCTCTGATCTGTTCTTTCATTTGAGCCATATGTTTTTGTCTCAGGAGCCTGTTAACATTTCAAGAAGCAGAGCGTTAGGTATTCGCCAGGGCAGGCCAACTCATGTGGACACTGCCTGTGGGGGTGGGGCCAGACAGGGGACAATACTGTTTGCTTGGCTCTCAGCTGGCTTTCACTCACTTACCATGCTACCCACAAGCAAATTGGGCCCTCCTGGTGCTGGATCCTGGGTGGATGGATTTGTGTATGTTCTAGGACCCTGTGAGTCTCTCCAATTAACTCTCCTGTGAGGCTGAGAGTTTCTCCTGCCACTGCAACATCCACAGTTTTTTAACAGCCAGCGATTTTGAGGCTTCATTTCCCCATGCTGGAACCCTGGGTTGTGTAGTCTGTCTCTCTCTCCAGTTTAGGGAGGAACGCATGTGGGAATGCAAATGTGGGAATGCCCAGTCCACCAGCCAGTACCTCACCTGCCTGGTCTGCCAACCCCACTTTGCCAAGTGTCCTCTCTGCCCTGGCTGCCCATCTCCACCCCTCCAATTAACTCCTTGGTTATTGGACTTCCATACAGTTTGATCTTCTGGAAGTTCTGTTTATTTTTTGTTTTCATATTTGTTATTGTCCTTTTGGTTGTGTGAGGAAGCAACATGTATCTACCAATGCCTCCAACTTGGGTAGAAGTCCCTGTATATATATCATAATTTTTTTTCATATTTTTTTATTTAGTTATTTTTCAAGTACAGTTTTTTGTCTATTTCTCCCATCCAAGCCCACCCTATATCATAATTTTTTAATTTTTTAACTTTTATTTAATTTCAGAGGAAAGGAAGGAGGAAAAGTTAGAGAAACATCAATGCGTGGTCGCCTCTCACATGGCCCCCTTGGGGACCTGGCCCGCAACCCAGGCATGTGCTCTGACTGGAAATCAAACTGGCAACCCTTTGGTTCAGAGCCTGTGCTCAGTTCACTGAGCTACACCAGCCAGGACTATATCATAATTTTCTATGTTTACATTAAAAACTACGCATGCCGAACATAAAGATAAACATTTACTATTTTCAGTAATATTTAACCTTATGTGATTTGCAATGCAGTACTTTACTAAATCTCACTAAATGTCCAGATGCATGTTTAAAGCTTCGTCTGAAGTTCCTTACTAAATAAATAAAAACAAATTTCACAGATCCCTTTGGGACAACACTTGCCTTTCTTATCATGGTAAAAAATGGTCATAATAAATCCATGTGAAATAGTCTGGTGACAAACCAAAATCCATTTCTTTTTCAGCAAATACTACTGGAAGGCATCTAGAAAATATTGCTGAAGAATTGAACAGTATTGGAATGAAAGATATAATGTGGGAAGTTTGATATACAGCTGGATAAAATGTTTCTAACATTTTCCACCTTTGTATTTGCTAGATTCCCTTTTAATTACATCCACAAAGAACTACTTTCTTATGAGCTACTAAAAGAAAGATGTAAAGGAGAAGGTATAGTGTGAACAAAATGACTGGTTTAATTTTTTTAATTGTCTTACAGAAAAAATAGGAAACACACTACAAAGTAGTGCTTTGATAGCAATTTTTCAAAAGATGGGGGTGGGTTTCAAGATAAATCTACTGCGAAAGTTCGCAAGCTATAAAAGCAAAGAGAGCAAAGCCTGATAGATGCAAAGTGCAATAGGGTTTATCAATATGGTGTAGAAATTATCCCAGTCAGGGCACATGCCTGGGTTGCAGGCCAGTTTCCAGTGAGGGATGCATGAGAGGCAACCATACATTGATATTTCTCTCCCTCTCTCCTTCCCTTCCCTTCTAAAGATAAATAAATAAATTTAAAAAATAAATATGGTATAGAAATTAGACTTCTGATATACAGTAAAACCTTAAAAATATTTTGTAACAAGACAGGGAGTGACACTTCCTTTGTCACTTTGGTACCACACAGAAGTTAGCTGGCTATTTTGTGACAAAGTCCTTAAAAGAGTTTCAAATGAATCCCTGGCCAGGTAGCTCAGTTGGTTAGAGCATCATCCTGCTATGCTAATGTTGTGGGTTCAATCCCCAGTCAGGGCACATATAAGAAGCAGCCAGTGGCCCTGGCTGGTGTAGCTCAGTGGATTGAGCGCGGGCCTGCGAACCAGACAATCGCGGTTTGATTCCCAGTCAGGGCACATACCTGGGTTGCGGACCAGTTCCCTGGAGGGGACGCACGAAAAGCAACCATACATTGATGTTTCTCTCCCTCTCTCCTTCCCTTCCCCTCTAAAGATAAATAAATAAAATATTTTTTTTAAAAAAAGAAGCAGCCAGTGAATGTATTAAGTGGAACAACCTTCCTCTCTCTAAAAAAAAATCAACCAGTAAATTTAAAAACATTTTAAAAGACTTTCAAACTAAAAGATACACTTTTACACACCCCAAAGGAACCTGTGCCCATTAGCAGTCACTCTCCATTAGCCATTTCTTTCTTCCACCCCACCTCCCAGCCTAGGCAACCACTAACCTACTTCCTGTCTCTAATGTATTTCTCTCTTCTGGATATTCCATATAAATTGAATGATATAATATGCAGTGTTTTGTGTCTGGCTTTCAAGATTCATCCACGTGGTAGTATATATTGTTATTTAATTCATTTTTATGACTAAATAATTTTCCATTGCAATGATATACCACAATTTGTTTGCTCATTCATCTGCTGATAAACATTGGGTTTCTTTCTACCATTTGTCTATTATGAGTACAGCTACTATGAACTTTCATGTCTGATAATGTGTGTTTAATGATTGCCACAGGGCCTGCCAGATAATACCAGCAGGTAGCTGTTATCCTTATTATTAAGGAGCGTTACATTGGGTATTTTGGGTCACAGGCTATCTGGATATCAGAAACAGAAGGCAGAAGGCAGCAAGGACAAGTGCTTATTGCCCAGTGTTGCTGAGAGTTGTCTCTGACCATCATACCCAAATGAAGAAGGTAGCATGGCACAGAGGAGTGAGTTTCAACGTTTTTTATCTCATGGCACACATTAATTACTAAAATTCTGTGGCACACCAAAAAATATATTTTTTGCAGATCTGACCAAAAATAGGTATAATTTTGATTAACACTAAATGGCTATTGTGCTGGCTGTTGTCATTTTTCTATTTGACAATCTAAGGGAAAGAGGTCAGTGCCCCTGACTAAATAGTCAGGTAGTGCAGATTTTAAAAATCTTGTGGCACACTGGTTGAAAATTACTGACATAGAGGCACAAGCACAGACTCTACTTTACCACTTTCCAGCTGTGTGCCTCTGGGCAAGTACTTTAACCTCTCTTAGCCATCTCTGTGAATTGTATGTAAATATTGTATTTTCTATTTATCTCACATGCTTGCTACCTGGCTCAAAGAGGTCATTTAAAAATAAAAAAGCACTTTGAAAAACCATAAGGGATTATTATTCCAAGCCTTACATGTTATGGGTCCCAACTCTTCTTGACTAAAGTGGAAACATGTCATTCTGCTCACCATCCTCCTCTCTCCAGATTGTTCATATCCTCTTTTTAAAATATATATATATTTTAAATTTTATTTAGTTATTTTTCAAGTACAGTTTTTTGTCTATTTTTCCCATCCCAGCCTCCCCCGCCCCTTGCTCCCCACTAAAAAATAGATTTTATTGATTATGCCATTACAGTTGTCCCATTCCCCCCTTCATTCCCCTTCACCCTGCACACCCCTCCCCTACCATTCCCCCCTTTAGTTTATGTCCATGTGTCTCAAATTCTTTAGATTCTATATTTCCCATACTATTCTTGTCCCCCATCTATTTTCTATCTACCGTCTATGCTACTTATTTTCTGTACCTTCTCCCCCCTTCTCCTCCTCCCACTCCCCTGTTGCTAACCCTCCTTGAGATCTTCATTTCTATGGTTCTGCTCCTGATTTAGCTGTCCTCTTAGTTTGCTTTTGTTTTAGGTGTGGTTGTTAATAACTGTGGGTTACCTGTCCTTTCACTGTTCATATTTTTCATCTCCTTTTTCTTAGATAAGTCCCTCTAATATTTCATATAATAAGGGCTTGGTGATGGTGAACTCCTTGAACTTGATCTTATCTGAAAAGCACTTTATCTGCCTTTCCATTCTAAATGAAAGTTTTGCTGGGTAGAGCAATCTTGGTTGTAGGTCTTTGGATTTCATGACTTGGAATACTTCTTTCCAGCCCCTTCTTGCCTGTAAGGTCTCTTTTGAGAAATCCGCTGACAGTCTGATGGGAATTCCTTTGTAGGTGACTGTCCCCTTATGTCTTGCTGCTTCTAGGA
Source organism: Artibeus jamaicensis (assembly GCF_021234435.1). Taxonomy (NCBI): domain Eukaryota; kingdom Metazoa; phylum Chordata; class Mammalia; order Chiroptera; family Phyllostomidae; genus Artibeus; species Artibeus jamaicensis. Next base: position 215,770 of record NW_026521327.1, on the reverse strand, counting down.
TTCTCTCCTTCATTTTAATCTTGGCTAATATAATGATGATGTGCCTTGGTGTGTTCCTTCTTGGGTCCAACTTCTTTGGGACTCTCTGAGCTTCCTGGACTTCCTGGAAGTCTATTTCCTTTGCCAGATTTGGAAAGTTCTCCTTTATTATTAATTCAAATAACTTTTCCACTTGTTGCTGTTCCTCTTCCTCTTATGGTACTCCTATAATTCAGATGTTGGAATGTTTAAAGATGTCCTGGAGGTTCCTAAGCCTCTCCTCATTTTTTTTTGAATTCTCCTTTCTTCATTCTTTTCTGTTTGGTCATTTCTTTCTTCCTTCTGGTCCACTCCATTCATTTGAGTCCCAGTTTCCTTTCCATCACTATTGGTTGCCTGTGCATTTCCATTCATTTCGTTTAGTTTAGCCTTCATATGTTCCTCTAATTTGTGACTAAAATCAACCAGTTCTGTGAGCATCCTGATCACCAGTGTTTTGAACTGTGCATCTGATAGGTTGGCTATCTCCTGGTCACTCAGAAGTATTGGCTCTGGGGCTTTGAACTGTTCTTCTTGAGCCATAATGTCTTGGTCTGTTCCCACCTGTTAGGTATGAGGGATGGAGCCCTAGGTGTTCACCAGGTGGGGCAACCCAGTCACCGGATTGTGACGCTATATGTGGGGGCGGGGTCAGAGAGGGGCAATGGCACTAGTTCCACGCTCTCTGTCGAATTTTGGTGCCCTCTGCTGCTTCTCCCAAGCAAATTGGGCCCTTCTAGTGCTTGTTCCTGGGTGTGTGGGCCTGTGCACCCTCCGGGACCCTGTGGGTCTCTCCAACAAACTCTCAGTGAGCCTGGGAGCTTCTCCTGGCACCTCAACCTCCGAAAGTTTTTTTCAATTGGTGCTTTTAGGCTTTAATTCCTGACGCTGGGGCCCTGGTTCACGCAGTCTGTCTCATGGATCGTTTTTTTTTTCCTGGTTTATCTGCACGCAAATGTGTGACCGCAGTCAGCCAGCTGCCTTACGCCCCGACTGGGTCCACCCATTGCCACCCCACACCTGGGATCTGCCAACTACCACCCGCGCACCTGTTGTTCCACTGCTGTTTCCTGCCCGACCCCGCTCGGCCAGCCACTGACTCTGTCCCTCTTACCGGTCTGGCTGAATAGTTTATTGTTGTTGGACTTCCGTACAGTTCAATTTTCTGTGTTTTGGTTGCATTTTTGTTACTAAAACTTTATTGTCTTCAAACTTGGTTGTGCACGGAGGCACAGTGTTTCCACCTACGCCTCCATCTTGGCCGGAAGTCCCATATCCTCTTCAAGATGACGCCCTGGCCTCCTCACCACAACCCCTGATGCTAGTACCTCCTTCCTTGAATCTATCTAAGGGCCAATGGTGAGCAGCCCCATCCTGGTTAAAAACCTGAATTCAGCCCTGACTGGTGTAGCTCAGTGGATTGAGCTTGGGCCTGCGAACCAAAGGATCATGGTCTTATTCCCAGTCAGGGCACATGCCTGAGTTGCAGGCCAGTTCCCATTAGGGGACACACGAGAGGCAACCATACATTGATATTTCTCTACCTCTCTCCTTCCCTTCCCCTCTAAAGATAAATAAATAAATAATAAAAATCTTTTTAAAAAGTTACAGAATTTAAAAAACAAAAACCAACCAACAAACAAAAAACCCTGAATTCACATTAACAAACGGTTTGCAAGGGCTTTTCTCCTATGCTGAAATCTGTGCCAACTCTCCCGTGTTCTCAATCTCTAGTTGCTTAGAGCGCCCTCGTGTGTCTCCATGTGGTAATACTTTAGGTCTTTTCCAGGACTTGACATTCTTTCATAGCAGTCTCAATAAAATGTGTAATAGAAACTATTTTCTAGTCACACTTCAGGGCCCATGCTTCACACTTGGATGCTAGCTAAGCCATTGCATCCAGATCTTTGGCATGTCAGGCCTGAATATTTCTTTCTGCTCCCTGCACACCTTTCTCCTTAATCATTTTGAGAAACCCTGGTATCTTGGTTCACAGATGTCAACTTGGTCCTGCCACCTCTATTATTGCAATCTTACTTAGCTCCCAAAGTAAGATCAAAACTTTTTTTCCTAAAAAATACACCACACTTTACTGAAGGACTGGGGGAAAAGGTAATTCCAAAGTATTAGGAAATAATTTTTTAAGTATTTATTAAACATGAAAGATATTCACAATGGTAAACCTTTCATAAGGTTTTTTTTTATGTAAAGCCTTGGCACTTGGAAAGGAGAATAGGATAACTACAGACAGTGACATCTGGCAGTGTGCGTGCATGCACACACACTGAAACGTGCTATCACACACACACATACTTATAGACTCACAGCTACACACTCCGTTGCTCAGTGGGAAAGAAGCCTTCTCATGGCCTGCTCTCTGACTGAGAATCATGTGATGCTGTCAGCACAGGTCTTTGGAAGAAGGAAAGTTTATCTTTTATATCTGGAACTTCAAGAATGTTCCCTGTTCCCTCCAGTAGTGCAGGTTATACGAAAGCCTGAAACTCATTACTTCCCATATTCCGCCCTTGTCTTCTTCATCCCTGGATTTTTCTGGATCCATAAGTCCCATTGACAAACTCCACTGAAAGCTAAAGGCACGTGTGCCTTTTGTTTTCCCCACAGGACTATGTTCCTGAAAAGCTACATGTAAATTAATTTTTTGCAGAACAATTATGATTCCTCACTGACTTCCAATAAGATTTCTGAGCTGCTTTCTCTTCATCAGGACTGATTGTGGCTGGTGTGGCTCAGTGGATTGTGCATGCGCCTGTGAACCAAAGGGTCGCTGGTTCAATTCCCAGTCAGGGCACATGCATGGGTTGCAAGCCAGTTCCCCCACTTTGGGGGTGTGTGAGACACAACCGCACATTGATGTTTCTCTCCCTCTCTTTCTCCCTCCCTTCCCCTCTGTCTAAAAATAAATAAATACAATCTTTAATAAAAAAGATTGATTTTCAATGTACACCCAACACTTCAGCTTTAAGTTCCTCTGCTTCTTGCCACCCTCTCTGACAGTTAATTAAACCTCATCTGGAAAATGAAGAACTGACCAATGGAGCATTAAGATCTCTTCTAGTTCAAACAGTCCAGGGTCTGAAAACAAACATCTAAATACCTTAGAGACACTGCCATTTGGAAAAGACACTAGGCACCACCATTTCAAGTGCAAATATCTTATATCTACCCCACTCCCAGGTATCTGATTCCAGATACCCTCTCTACTGAAACAGAGATGGGTGCTAGGATTCTGGGGAACTCTGTATGCAGCTGGTAGCCTAGGGTAGGAAGCACTTGCCAAGAAAAGATTAAATCAGTTGCTAGGAAGGCACTGTGGCTTTGGTCTCTGGCAACAGAGTTAAGGAAGGGGGCACGTGTGTTGTGGGTCTGTGGTACTGGTCAAGCAACTGCCTTTGCAGTCTATGAACCAGATATATTATTAAGTGCTGATAGGGAAGGGAAATGCCTGCTTACTGGTGAGGAAAATTAATAGCCCAAGCATTCTTCCATCCTGCGTTCTCCATGTTGGCATTTCGATTTTCAAAATATTGCTGCAGCTGTTTGCATATTCTGGAAGTGTGTTGCATGTGTGTGGTTTAGTGTTTACAGATTTGGGGTTGTGGAGGGGAGTTTCCAGAGCAACGGAAGTAACTGCTTGTCAGTCAGGGTTCATTTTGAAAATGAAAGCCTGAAAGCTTGGGGCCCGCTCTGGGCCTGGGCCTGGTCTCTGAGGAGTCAGCAAAGGCCAAGAGGTGGCTTTGGCTAGTAAGTTCAGTGAATAAACTACTGATCGCTATTACTTTTTTAATGAATCGACCAAATCTATGACTTGCTTTTGGCGTCCAAGGCAGGAATATGGGGGTAGGTGTCAAGGTTCTAGCTGCAGACGCACCTCACCAAACACACACACACACACACACACACACACACAATGCTCCCCACCACACATATACACAATCACATTTTCTCAGGCTGTCAAACCAGAACAAGATAACAAATATTTCTTGCACACGTACTAGGTGCACAAGTATACTGTGACAGAGTCATCAATGAGTTTAGAGTTTAATTGGCATGTCAAAGCAAGGGGAGAGAAATACAACATAAGGCAGTCTGTGCCGGATGCCAAGGCAGTAATACAAACAGATGATTGGGTGAGGAAGAAGGATCACTCTGGGCTGGGGTCATTGGAAGCAGCTTTACTGGAAAAGGTGGAAATTGAGGCCAACCTGAAGGACAGGAAGAAGAAATTCGCTAGATGGAAGCTGTGAGAGAGGACATTCTAGGTAGAGGAGGGAAAGTTAAGATGTACTCAGGTTAGGACAGGTCCATCCCTTTGGCTGAAACTTGGGGTTTGTGTGAGTGATTTGCAGCCAATAAGCGTGGCTTGAATATCAGTACGTCAGTGCCAGAACAAAGACTCTGGTGTCACACAGACCTGCTCTGCCACTTCCTGCTGGGTGACCTTGGGCAAGTGGCCTAACCTCTCTGCAAAGTGAGGATCATAATGATATGTAGCTCTTGAGGTCATTGTGAAGATTAAAAATGTTGCATTTACCACAGTGTCTGGCGCATAGAAAATGTTCAAAACTGGGTTACAAACGAATGGACTGTCATGAAGGAAAGCTCAAGATATTTAGGGATGTCCCAAATATTTGAGGGCCAAGGCAGAAAAGCTTCTGGTACCTTCTATCACTGTTAGACCCAGTAGAGTGGGCTGACTTGGCCTGAGCCTCCATCCCCTCTGGCCTACACTGTTGGAACAGCCTCCTGGCTTCCTGACTCTGCTTCTCCCATAATCATTTTCTAAATACCACCTTAGTCATAGCTATGTCCCTCTCTGCCTCAAGAATTGTCTATGGCTCCCAGTTTCTCTCTGACTGAACTTCCTAACATGGGAGTGGGACCCGCAGAAAGCAAAAGCTATCATTTATTGAGGGAAAGAAAGAGCAAAGAGGAAGCCAGTATTAGGAGTCTAAAGAGATAAAATATCCTCCTCTTTTAAAAGTCCTTAAGTTCTGAATTTGTAGAAATTAGCAGGTCCCCGAGGGAGAGAGCAGAACACATCTCTGAAAAGGGCATGGCATTCTGTGGCCACTGACTCATTAACCTGCACCTGCTTGTTCAAGTCAACGTGGGAGAGGTTGAAAAGGAGAGGAGAAGAGGTTGGAGCAAGGACCTGAGAGGAGACAAGGGAATACCCCTTCTTGGTTTCTTGGAGAGGATCTGCCTGGGTTTCTGTCTTGGGTTTTTCTGCAGGAATCCCGTGTAGCTCCTAGCTCGGGGTGCTGCGGGAAGGGTCTAGGCTGCACAAAGGGCAGAGCAGGTGAACTCGCGTCACATAGGGCAGTCAGGCCGCCTCCGTGAAAGCTAGGCGCGGGACAAAGGCTGCTCGGGGACAAAGTACAGGGAGACTCCTGAGGAGATAAGAGGGACAGACGAAGGAAGGGGGCGAGGAGCGAGTGGCCTAGGAACCTAGGTTGGCAAGCCGAGCTCAGCCCGCCGGGGAGGGGGCGCCCAGGAGCTTCTTCATCTCTGCAGCTGCAAGGATGCGGAGAACTGCTGCTGGTCTGCTCCCAGCGTTAGGGGCCGGTTGCAGCCTTTCCCCAGGCCCGCTGGACTCCTGCCCTTGCCAGCCGGGAGGCGGGGCTGCCCAGCTCACCTGGCCAACTGGGGCGGGGCTGCCCGCGACCTAGGTGGAGGAGGCTGCGGCTTTATCCCGTGTGCGGGAGACAAGCTCGTCTTGGGACTCAGCAGGAGCTCCCACCCCTCCACACCCCCCTCGCCAGCACCGGGGCCCTCCCTCCGCTCCTTTGCTGTCTCCTTCCCTCCCCTCTCCTCCCCTCACTTGCTCCCTCCCTCCCTCCCTCCCTTGGAGCCCAATTGCTCAAGCCGCTTCCTTCCCCAGCGCCAGTTCCTCTCCTAGTGGGGCCCGGGAAGGGCCTCCAAAGCTAGAAACGCGGACCGCGGCGGTGGAGCTGCAGGACCATGGCCGAGCCCAGAGTGGCAGTGATCTCTGCGACCAAGGCCTCTCCGGCACCGAGCGCTCAAAGTCTGCGGAGCGTCCCGCAGCCCCGCCCCTTAAGTGTGGACTACCGCAGCCTGGCCAGGTACTCGGGCAGCGCCGCCGCCTCCAGGGAGCTCCCCTTCCACGGCTCGCTGAAGTACTCCGGAGCCGGCTCGGGACGCCGGCGGGGAGCTCTGCGGGAGCTGCTGGGGCTGCAGGGGGGAACTCCCACCGGGTGGCAGTCAGAGGAGCGCGCGGAGGAGCGGTCCCCGGGTGGGCCGAATGCAGCGGGCAGCAGCAGGCTGTGCCTAGAGCCCCGGGAACACGCGTGGATACTGGCTGCCGCTGAAGGCCGCTTTGAGGTGCTGCGGGAGCTCCTGGAAGCCGATCCTGGACTGCTCCTCCGGGGTGACCCGATCACCGGCTACTCGGTGCTGCACTGGCTGGCCAAGCACGGGCGCCACGAGGAGCTCATCCTGGTGCACGACTTCGCCCAGAGCCGGGGGATGCGCCTGGACGTGAGCGCCCCAGGGAGTGGCGGCCTCACGCCCCTTCACCTGGCGGCCCTTCAGGGCCACCACATGGTCATCAAAGTGCTGGTGGGCGCCTTGGGGGCTGATCCCACACGCCGTGACCACAGTGGCCACCGGGCCTGTCATTACCTGGGACCCGACGCGCCCTGGACCCTAAGGGAGCTATCGGGGGCCGAGCAATGGGAGATAGACCAAGGCAGTGAGAGAAACAACGCCAACAACAACAGTAGCGGCGCCACTGCCTCCTGGACGCCGCGAAGGACTGTGAACGCAGTGGGCGCGACCGCTGTGGAGACAACGGCGAGAGAAACGGCGTTACACGGCAAGGAGAAGGACTCCACGGGCAATCGAGTGGCGCAAATTCAAGGCTTTTTTCGCCAGATGTTCCCCTTCTTCCAGGACCGTTGAGGACAACTTAGACCTGAGCGCAGGTCTGCGACACCATGACAAGGCCTCGGTCTGGGGCTGTCCAAGGTTCCACTGAGGGGGTGGTGCCTCAGATGCAGCCAACTGTGCTGGGTCTGCAAAGAGCGGACTATCTCGGGTCTGTCTCAGGTCTTCTGCAGCCAAAGACCGGGACACCCGGGGACCAGCCCCCGACCCAACTGAGACAGAGCGAAGACAAACCTGTCCTGGCACCCCAATCCCCAGAAGAGTTGGAGTTAGGGGCAGGAGCTTGGTCCTGCTTGGTAGAAGGAAAGTTAGGCTTCCAGTAGCCGTTTACCTGGCAGAAGTACTGGCTTCTTAGGAAACATTTGCTAGAAAAAATGAGTTAAAACTGTAAACCATTGATGGAAAGGAAGCGCCTAACTGCAGGCTTGACTTAGCCGTTAATGGGTCATTTAGTGCCGCCAGAGGCAGCGACCCTGGTTCCCTGTTCCTGAGACAACTGGGCCTCACTGGTACCTTTTCAAATGTATCACTGATGACTTCTTAAGCACATTAAAATGCGATTTGTTTTCTTTTCACATGACAAAGCTGTCCTTTAAGCTATTTTTTTTATTAACCTCCAAGGGGGAAGTTTCCTACATTTGCAGGGAAGAAGTCCCCCACCCATGGCCAGGAGCTAGTGATCCAGGGCAGGCCGTGGACATCATTCTCAGAGCAAATGGCAGAGCTACTTACATCTTGAAGCTCAGACCCGCAGTTTGTCTATTGGGCCCTTAAGCGTCTAGGTCTGATCCAGTTCTCCTAGAAGAGCTGTTCGTAGGGGGGAAGAAGGGTGGTAAAAGGGGAAAGCCTCCAAAGGCACAGTTCTGATATTTTGTGGCGAGTCATGTCATTTACCCAGACTCCTGCCCTGAGACACCAGGGCAGGAGTCTCCCAATGAGACACCCCCACTGGCATTTTTGTTCTGAGATAGGGCTTTAATTGTCAGCATTTGTTTGTGTTTTTTTAATTACACTTAATATGTAGGTTGTAGTTTGGAAAATTGTTCCCATTTAGAAGCAGTATGAATGCAGAAGAATAAAGGGCGGCTGACTCCAACTGAAAGGTGGGGAAAGCAGTTGGAGGTTAGAACTCCGGGCTGCCTTAGAGAACGGTGTATTTTTAAAATAGTGCTGTATCCCTGGAGGCCTGGGCAGCCCTTGCAATGGAGTCTTGTGTCTGCCGCCCTCCCATCTCAGTCCGTGAGCACCAGGGAGCAATCAAGTCATCACAGAGTACAGAAACACCACTTTGAGCCCATCCGTCCAGCTTTCTGGTGGGCCTATTTGCCTTTTTTTATTACCCGCTCTGTGCCCTGAAACAATCCCACCTTCCCTTAATAACCCATTAGATTCTTCTCATCCATGAAATTATCCAAACCCTTCCTATTGATGTTTTCGGCCTGTCCCATGCCTCTAGGAACTACACCTTAAAATATTTATACAATGTAATATAGCATTTACTTCTTCTTGCTAATGAACACCAATGTTTGAAGTGGAGAGGGTGAGCAGTTCCTCGCTTTCTGGCATTTGGCAACAGCAGCTGGCATAACCCCTCTGAACTTTTTCTGCCCATTTTATAGGTGCCAATCGGCTAACTGATGCAAGACTGAGGTTTCTGCTCCACAACCTCCCCCTTGACAGCTGCCAAGGTGGGTTGGGCTTGGTGAAGGATGCCAGGGCAGGACTAGGGCCTTCCTGCCACATGGCTGAGTCTGCAGGTTCCTGGCTTGAAGACAAGATTGTTGTGTGCCTTTACCCAACATTCAAATGGCACTTATAACAGTATTCACCTCTTCATAGGCAAGGTTTGAACCTAAGCATCTTAACTGTTAGCAGATTTGGGGGACTGAGACCAGTATGCGCCTTAGTCTTTCCAAAATGAAAACCAAGTCAGCTAGAAAATTTGAAAGCAGCTTTCTATAGTTTTTTTTTTTTCCTAGTAGTCAGCTATTCTTCCCCACAGATTTTTCTCATCATGTGATATTGCCTAGCCTACCTCCTCCATGTAAGATTGAGGTTTGGCTGCAGAGGATGAACTCCCAGGCTGAAAACTCTCCATGCCTAACTTCAAGCCATTGGCATTTCTGGTATGCTTTTCGAGGCAAGGCTGGTATGCTTACCCCGAGAGAAAGTACAAATTCCCTGAGAAACTTTCCAGGGGAGCAAAATGGAGTTAAGCAGATGATGCGAATCTGCATTCTAGTGTGGCATGCAGGCAAGAAAAGGAGACAGACCGCTGACTGATGTGGCTCAGTTGGTTGGGTGTCATCCCAAAAGTGAAAGGTTGCAAGTTCAATTCCCACTCAGGGCACACACCTGGGTTGTGCGTTTGGTCCCCAGTTCGGGGGCATGCAACAAGCAACTGATTGATGTTTGTCTCAGAGACTGATGTTTCTCTCACATCAGTGTTCCTCTCCCTCTCTCCCTCCCTTCCCCTATGTCTAAAAATAAACAAAATCTTCAAAAAAATAACAAATAAAAGGAGCCCGGGCTGGTGGATTGAGTGCCAACATGCGAACTAAAGGGTCACCAATTCAGTTCCCAGTCAGGGCACATGCCTGGGTTTCAGGCCAGGTCCCCAGTGGGGGTCCTTCAGGGGCAACCATACACTGATGTTTCTCTCTTCCTCCCTTTGCCTTCTCTCTGGAAATAAATAAATAAATAAATAAATAAATAAATAAATAAATAAATAAATAAAATCTGAAAAAAATCCTCTCATTCCTTTAAAAAAAATAAAACTAAAAGGAGACAGAAGCAGGGCTGTGACTTGTAAACATGAGGGGTGGGGTGCTGCTCAGAGGGTGGGGCCTGACGGAGGCTGAAAGGTGCCGGAAATGCTTTCAGGGAGGAAGGTAATTCCCGATCTGCGGCAAGGGTGAGCGGGAGATGGTCAGTTGAGAAGGGGAAGGGGCCCCCTGGAAGAGCCACTGGAGTGTGTATGGGCGGGTACAACACGTATCAGGAAATGTAAGGCAGCCTGTTTGGCCAGAAGGTGGAAGCTAGGGAGTAATTAAATGGCAAAGCTGGAGAAGTCAGTGGGGGTCCACATCACTAAGGGTCCCAGGTCATGCTAAAAAAGGAACATCGATTTTTCATCTAAAGGTAGCTGAGAGCCATAGTTTTCCAAGAGGAGTAGCATGACATTTGAGAAAAATCACTCTGCCAATCTAGTAGAGGATGGATGTGCCAGGGGAGACAACTTGGGGAAAACGCATCACACAAGCAGTGTTTCTGAGAAAAAAAAAAAACCTTCCAGAAAAGTCATACTTCAGCTGAGAAGTTCAAAGGCCTATGGGAGGTCAGTGGCTTTCAAACTTCTTTTCTTCTCCGTAGCCTTTGCTCTAATAAAGCTGACCTGACCTTGAAGCCCCATATGTAAAACTGACCAATGTAGAGCTGCTCGGGTTGAAACTGGGTCTCAAGCTCTGCACACTGTGCCTCTGCCTTGGACGGACAGTCCACGCAGTGACCCCAGGAGCAAAATTCAAAACCACTGGTGTGGAGGGAAGCTCTCAGCCTAACCTGGGTTCCGTCCCGACTACTGACTAGTGAAGGGCATTGAGCAAATCACTCTGAGTTGCAATTTTCTTATCGACAAAATGGGAACAATACAATCTTGCTTGAGGTTTGTCCTAAGGATTGGGGATAAGGGCAACACCTAGTACTGCTTCAGGACACGTAGGATATAGGAAATGACAGCTATTGTTTGAAAGAATTGAAACATGCTCATCAGGCTGTTGTGGTGAAGCTATTTTACCTGCTAGCATAGTGCGGGAGGAATCTCGAGATTACTCTATTATCCCATCTCTAAAATGTGTCCACAAACCCTGGCTGGCGTAGCCCAGTGGATTGAGTGCAGGCCTGCGAACCAGAGTATTGAAGTTTGATTCCTAGTCAGGGCACATGCCTGGGTTGCAGGCCAGTTCCCAGCAGGGGACTCATGAGAGGCAACCACACACTGATGCTTCTCTCCCACTCTTTCTCCTTCCCTTCCCCTCTCTCGAAAAATAAACAAATAAAATATTTTTTAAAAATAAATAAATAAAATAAAATGTGTCCAAACCGATTGCAAGTTATTTTCTCTCTGAGCCTGATAAGTGGCTGTTCCTCACCGGAGATGCTGGTTCCTTTGCTGATTAGTGTTCATCACAAGCTACATTCTTTTACTTTAGACATGATTGTAACAAGCTGCATTTCCTTATTCTCAGCCCACAGAGGTAAAAGCGGCAACTTAAAAAGTGCATGTCAGATAGTAAATAGGTTACATATTGTTCCCAGACAAAGTCATAAACTAGAGTCAGAGCTAAACCTGAAATCCTCTGAAGAGAATAAAAGCATACAAGTTCTGTGTCTCCTGATACCATTATCTGTGGAAAGGTCTTTGTCCCATTCCAGCCAACAAGCCCTACATTCCACACTTGGTCCACCTTTGTCTTCCCTCTATCCAGTTCATTTTAATGAATGAGCACGCCTGTCTCCTTTCAAGATATAACTCATACTCTCAGCCCCATCTCCTCTGTCCTGTATCTTCAAGCTCACCCTCAGTTTAGTTTAGTTTAGTTTAGTGCAATAACATTTATTGAGTGCCTACTAGGAGGCAGGCTTTTTGGGTGACAAACAGGCCAACTCTTTACATTTTGTTTTTTATTGATTTTAGAGAGAGGAAGGGAGAGAGGGAAACATCACTTTTATTTGTTCGTTTTTAGAGAGGGGAAGGGAAGGAGAGAGAGAGAGAGAGAGAAACATGGATGTGTGAGAAAAACAGCAATCGGTCGCCTCTTTCAAGTCCCCAACCAGGGACCTGGCCCACACCCCAGGCACGTGCCCTGAAAGGAAACTGGGAATTGAACTGGCGATATTTCAGTCTGTGGGATGACACCCAACCCACTCAGCCACACTGGTCAAGATGAAACATCAATTTGTTGTTCCACTTATTTATGCACTCATTGGTTGATTACTGTATGTGCTCAGACTGAGCATCAGACCTGCGCTTGGCATACTGGGAGGACACTCTAACCAACTGAGCCACTGGCCAAGGCTTTCCTCATCTCTTTTTTAAAGACTTCATTTATTTATTTTTAGAGAGAGGGGAAGGGAGGGAGAAAGAGAGGGAGAGAAACATCCATGTGTGGTTGCCTCTGACGTGCCCCTTACTGGGGACCTGGCCTGCAACCCGGGCATGTGCCCTAGACTGGGAATCGAACTGGCAACCCCTTGGTTCACAGGCCCATCCGTGCTCAATCCACTGAGCTATGCCAGCCAGGGAGCTTTCCTCACCTCTTAATCACCCCTCAACTCTATGTATGCATTCTGGTTTCTGCCTCCATCATCCCAGTGCAATTGATTCCTCCTCAAAGGTCTCCCATGCTGACCTCCCATCTGCCAAATTCCAGTCCTTATGTTAGTTCAGTTCTTGGCCTCACTGGCCAATATCGGCTACTCTTTCCTCCTTGAAACTCTCTTCTCTAGTCTTCTATGACCTCCTACAGTTTTCATTCCTGGTGTTTATCAGGCTGAATTCCCAGAAACTTTTCTCTTCACTCTATATTCTCTCCCTAAGTTATTTCATCCCTTCCCTGGCCTGCAAAGTATCTATCCCTTCCCTGCTCACCCTTCCTCACTCTGCTCCAGCTGAAACTGGAAAAGCCCGCATTTGTGCCGTCACATACCGAACCCAATAAGCACAGACAGATTGAATCTTTATGGGCACTTTATTCAGATGGCCAGTGACCTGAGACATCGGTGGGTTCACACCCTAACTGACCGTCTTTAAATTTCATTTTAAAATGGCCCTTTTTATAAGGAGAACAAAGTGTAGGTAAGGGGTTTGGAATTCAGGGAAAAGTTCATTGGATTTAAAAAGTGCAGTATTCTTGCGCTGGGTGGTGGTCTTTACCTGTGTTCCTGGTGGTCGTCTGTCTCTCTGTGGAACACAAGGGCCTAGATATCTCCACTTGTGCCCCAGGAGGTCGGCTGTCTCTCCCAGGAGTGGTGGGCCTTATCTGCAGTTCCTGAAACAATAGCTTAACATATGTATTACCTACTTATAACCATTGACTTTAAACTAAAATTTTCCAACTGTGAGTCCCCTATCACAGCCACATAGTCCTCCTTGCATTCCTTGAAAGAGCCACGTTCTTCTAAACTTTGGGATTCTTACATGGTGTTCCTTCTCTAGAAACACTCTTCCCTCTATTCCTTGACCCCCTTCGCCTGGCTCACTACCACTTACCCTCCAGATGTCAGTATAAATGTCACCTCTTCGGGGAAGTCTTCCCTGTCCTTCAAGCTAGGTTACCACCTCACCCGTTCTGTTCTTCATAGTCCTTAACACACTTGAGAAATTATTCAAACAATTAGTAGATTAATATCTTACCTGCCCCAGTTAGACTTAAATTCCATGAGGAGAGAGGCCAAGTCTGTCTTACTGACCACAGTAACACTAGTTCCTGGTACATGGAAGGTGCTCAATAAATAGGTATTGCCTGGCAATGAAATAATAGATTTGACTTCAAAAGCACAAGTAACAAAAGATACGTCAGCTTGGCTAAGCTACGGTCCCACCTGTGGACCACCCACGTCTGTGAGGTTGAGTATAACCTTCCTGAAAGCCTGCCCTATGAATTCCTAATATGCCTAGTCTGGCCTCACCTTCGCAGAAGCCAATTCCTTGCCACACATCTCTTAATGTATATCTCCCACTGGCCCTGCTTTTCTGATTGAACCCTGACCCATACAAAAAGCAACCATGGCCCTGGCTAGTGTGGCTCAGTGGATTGAGTGCTGTCCTGCAACCCCAAATGGCTCAGGTTAGATTCCCAGTCAGGGCATATGCCTGGTTGCGGGCCAGGTCCCCAGTGGGGTGTGGGGTGTGGCATCTTCTCCCGCCTGCCCCCCAGTACATTCCCTTTCTGCACTGCCAGCACATAGAGTGACTTTCAGTTCCCTAAATCTCCCAGATTTCTCTTGACTGGGCTTTTTTGCAGTCCACTTCCCTCAGCATAGGATATGACATATGCTGTACTCCACTCCCACCACCCCAGACCTAACTCCTATTCAGCCCTCAGGACTCAGCTTGCTATTCTTCAGCCTCCCCTTGCATGTTCAGGGCAGGTTCCTAAGGACCCATGTCTTCCTTATCACAGCACTCAACAGTAGGAGTGCAGCTGTCTGCACGTTTGCCTGCCTGCTATAGTCTGTGGCCCGTGAAGATGAGGGCCTGTTGACATGGCTCCCTGCTTCAGCCCTGCACTCAGCATGCGTTGCTCAGCACTGTGGGTTGGCCCTGTAGTCGGTAATGGATGTTTGTGAAATGAACAAGTGGGAGTCAGAGGCAGCTGACCTGGAATTTACGTTCACAGACAAGGCTTTCTGATTAAATAGTAGTTGCTGTTTTGTAGCTCATTCACCTTCCGTTTCATTCCCTCCTCCCATTGGTGAGCCCTGAAAAACACTTTTAATGAATACCTTATCAGACACACATTCAGAGAATTACAAATGTAGCATTAGAGGTTCATGATTTTAGAAGCAACTTCCTCATTTCAAATGGAAGAAAAGTGAAATCCTAAAAGCTGAAGTGGTTTGTTAGTAGCAGGCTCACTCTATCTAGACATATGTGAGTTCAGAAAACTTCCCTCGGGCCCTATGAATACTTCTCTCTCACTGTGCTTATACCATATGATAATGCTCTATGTGTCTTTGTGTAAAACTGGGACTTAGCCTCAGATTTCTTGATTCCAGTACTCTTTTACCTCTCTGGAGGGATTAAAGATGACCACAAGTTCCTGGATACTCTTTCGAATTACAGGTGGGATCTATGTCCCCTTCCCTTGAATCCAGGTGGGTTCTGTGACTGCTTAGATCACTAAGATACAGCAAAAGAGATATATACTTTGCAGCCCAAGCTGAAAAGGTGAGATCTGTCCTAAAATTTTTTAATTTTTATTTTAAAATTTTATGTATTGATTTTAGAGAGAGAAAGGAAGAGAGAAACATTGGTTTGTTGTTCCACCTATTGATGCTTTCATTGGTTGCTTCCTGTATGGGCCCTGACCAGGGATCAAACCTGCACCCTTGGTGTATCCAGACAATGCTCTGACCAACTGAGCTGCCTGGCCAGAGCACTTCAAAAACTGTATTAAGAATTTCAAGATGGTGCCCTGGCTGGTGTAGCTCAGTGGATTGAGCACGGGCCTGTGAAGCAAAAGGTCGCCGGTTCGATTCCCAGTCAGGGCACATGCCTGGGTTGCAGGCCAGGTCCCCAGTAGGGGACACATGAGAGGCAACCACACATTGATGTTTCTCTCCCACTCTTTCTCCTTCCCTTCCCCTCTCTCTAAAAATAAATAAATATTTTTTAAAAAAGAATTTCAAGATGGTAATGCATGCTTCAGCAGCACATGTACTATACAGAGAAGATTAGCATAGTCCCAGCACAAAGATGATGTACAAATTTGTGAAGTGTTACATATGTTTAAGCCATGAAGATGTAGTGTACAGCACAGGGAATATAGTCTATAATATTGATAACTTTGTAGAATGACATAGTTACTAGACTTAGCATGGTGATCACATCATAAGATATGTAAATGTCAAATCACTGTTTTGTACACCTGAAACTAATGTACTATTATATGCCAACCATACTGTTAATTAGTGTTTTTTTAAAGATTTTATGTATTTACTTTTAGAGAGGGAGGAAGAGAAGGAGAAAGAGAGGGAGAGAAACATCACTGTGTGGTTGCCTCTCACGCACCCCCTACTGGGGACATGGCCTGCAACCCAGGCATATGCTCTGACTGGGAATTGAACCAAGGGCCCTTTGGTTCTCAGGCTGGTGCTCAATCCACTGAGCCACACCAGCCAGGGCTGTTTAAAAAAATGTTTTTTAAATTATTTATTTATTTATTTATTTTTAGAGAGAGAGGAAGTGAGGAGAAAGAGAGGAAGAGAAACATCAATGTGAGAGCGAAACATTGCTCAGTTGCCTCTCCTATGTGTCCCCACTGGGGACCAAACCACAATCCAGGCATGTGCACTGACTAGGAATGGAACAGTGACATTCTGCTTTGGGAGATGATGCCCAACCCACTGAGCTGCAAAAGTCAGGGGTGTTAATAATTTTTTTTAAATTGTCAAGATGGTAAAATCAGGGCATCAAAGTAAGCACAGGGCCTTGTGTGACTGCACAGGTCAAACATGCCCATGAGCTGGTCCTGGTGCCAGTTTCAGGGCCCAGATTTTAAGAAACTGGCAGCAGTGCCCTGGCTGGTGTGGCTCAGTGGATTGAGTGCTGGCCTGTGAACCAAACGGTCACTGGTTAGATTCCCAGTCAGCACACATGCCTGGGCTGTGAGCCAGGTCCCTGGTAGGGGGCTCTTGAGAGGCAACCACACATTGATGCTTCTGCCCCTCAAGGAAAAAAGAAAGAAAAAAAAAGAAACTGGTAGCTTTCAGTTCCTGGCTCTTGGGACATGCAGTCAAGCCAGCTGCCAAGAAAGCAGTTGACTACCCTGGGAGCACCACACTGTGAGAAGCCCAAGCAAGTCACATGGAGAGGCCCTGGAGGATGAGGCGCCACGTGGAAAGAGGCTAGAAAGCACCAAGGTACCCAGCACAGGGGTGAAGAAGCCATCTTGGGAATGGGTCCTCCAGTCCCTGAAACCTAGTCAAGGCCTGCCCAAGTTCCTGACCCACAAAAATGTGATGGAAACAAAATGTTTGTTTTAAGCTGCTAAGTTTTGGGATAGTTTGCTACTCAGTAAGAGATGATGAAAAAATATACTGTCTCTGGTGTTCTTCAAAATGTCAGTTACTAAGTCCTGACAACAGACCAAGCACTTTTAATGCATAGTCTCATTTAATTGTCACAGCCAGTCTGTAGCACAATGTTATTAATCCCCATTTCACACATACTCAGGAAGATTAAGTAACTCCCCCAAATTTGCCCAGCCAGTAAGTGAAAGGCATGCAATGAGCTTTCCATGTCACTCTGCTGCCCCCATGCAATTCACCAAAGCACCTACAGAGGATTGTGTTAAGGTCAAACAACCTAGCCCTGGCTGGTATGGCTCAGTGGATTGAGCATGGGCCTGTGAACCAAAGGGTTGCTGGTTCGATTCCCAGTTGAAGCACATGCCTGGGTTGCGGAGGGGTCCCCAGTTTGGGGCACATGAGAGGCAACCATACATTGATGTTTCTCTCCCTCTCTTTCTCCCTCCCTTCCCCTCTGTCTCAAAATTTAAAAAGTAAATTAAAAAAAAGAAAATACATATGTTGATACTATACATAGAGAATCCTAATGGTTCCACCAAAAAACTATTAGAATAAATGAACTCAAGAAAATAGAAGGATAAAAAATTAATATTCAGAAATCAGTTGTATTTTATATACCAATAACAAACTATCAGAAAGGGAAATGAGAACCATCTAATTTATAATTACATTTAAAACAATAAAACACCTAGGAATAAATTTAACTAAGGAGGTAAAAGACCTGTACTATAGAAATTATAAGACACTGGAGAAAGAAACTGAAGAAGATACAAATAAGTGGAAGCACATACTGTGTTCATGGATAGGAATAGTCAACATCATTAAATGCCCATACTATTCAAAGCAATCTACACATTCAATGCAATCCCTGTCAAAATACCAATGCCATTTTCCACAGAACTAGAACAAATAATCCTAAAATTTATATGGAAATACAGAAGACCCCAAATAGCCAAAACAATCCTGAGAAATAAGAACAAAGTTGGAGGTATCATGCTATCTAATATCATACTGAACTACAAAGCTATATACTAATCAAAGCAACACGATACTGGTATAAAAACAGACACATAGCCCTGGCTGGTGTAGCTCAGTGGATTGAGCGAGGGCCTGCCAACCAAAGGGTCGCTGGTTCGATTTCCAGTCAGGGCACATGCCTGGGTTGTGGGCCCAGGTCTGGGTTGTGCAGGGTGTATAAGAGGCAACCACACATTGATTTTTCTCTCCCCCTTTCCCCCTCCCCTCCCCTCTCTCTAAAAAGAACCTATGCACCCCAATGTTCACGGAAGCACAATTTACAATAGCCAAGAGCTGGAAACAACCTAGGTGCCCGTCAGTAAATGAATGGATCCAAAAATTGTGGTACATATACACAATGGAATTCTATGCAGCAGAAAGAAAGAAGGAGCTCCTACCCTTTGCAACAGCATGGATGGAACTGGAGAGCATTAAGCTGACTGAAGTAAGCCAGGTGTTGAGGGACAAATACCAGATGATCTCACCTTTAACAGGAAGCTAAACAACAAAACAAACAAGCAAGCAAAATAAAAACAAAGACACCGAAATGGAGAATGGGGGACGGTGACCAGAGGGAAGAGGGGAGGGAATTTCGGGGGAAAAGGGGAGGGATTTAGAGGAGCTAGTATAAAGGACACATGGACAACAACTAAGGGGGGTGGAAATGGGAGGGAGGTGGGGAGCACTGGGGGGGTGGGCTGGGATGGGGTAAAAGGCAGAAAACTGTACTTGAAAAATAATTTAAAATTTTTTTTAAATAAAATAAAATAAAAATAAATAAACATTAAAAAACAGAAAGATAGATCAATAGATCAGAATACAGAGTCCACAAATAAACTCATGACTATATGGTCAATTAATCTATGAAAAAGAGACAATATACAATGGGGTAAAGACAGTCTCTTAAATAAATGGTGTTCGAAAAACTGTACAGATACATGCAAAAAAAAAAAGTAGATCACTTTCTTACCCCATATACAAGAATAAACTCAAAATAGGATAAAGACTTAAATGTAAGATGCCAAACCCTAAAACCCCTAGAAGAAAAATCATGCAGTAAACTCTTTGACATTGTTCTTAGTTATATTTTCTTGGACATGTCTCCTTGGGCAAGGGAAACAAACAAACAAACAAAAGAATCAAATGGAACTACATCAAACTAAAAAGTTTTTTCAGCCCTGGCTGGTGTGGTTCAGTTGGTTGGGTGTCATTCCACAAATAGAAAGTTTGCAGGTTTGATTCCCAGTCAGGGCACACGCCTGGGTTTCAGGTTTGGTCTCCAGTTTGAGCATGTGCAAGAGGCAACCAACAGATGCCTTTCTCACATTGATGTTTCTCCTCCTCTTTCTGCCTCTTTTCCCTTCTCTCTGGAATCACTAAAAGAAAAAAAATTAGTGTTTGCACAGCAAAGAAAACCATCAACAAAATGAAAAGAACCTACTGAATGGGAGAACATATTCACCAATGATATACCCAATGCAGTATTAATATCCAAAATATATACAGAGCTCATAAAACTTAACATCAAAACAAAAACAAAATCAAATCCTACTGAAAAATGGGCAGAGGACCTGAGTAGATATTTCTCCAAAGAGGACATACAGATGGCCAATACACACATGAAAAGATGCTCAATATCACTAATTATCAGAGAAATGCGAATCAAAAGCACAATGAGGTACCATCTCACACCCAATAGAATGGCTTTCAGCAATAAATCAACAAGCAATGAGTGTTGAAGAGGATGTGGAGAAAGGGGATCCTTCATGCACTGTTGGTGGGAATACAGACTGATGCAGCCACTGTAGAAAACAGTATGGAGATGCCTCTAAAAATTAAAAATGCAATTGCCTGATGACCCAGTAATTCCACTTCTGGGAAGATATCTGAAGAAACTCAAAACACTGATTGGAAAGAATATATGCACCCCTATGTTCATTGCAGAGTTATTTATAGTAGCCAAGATATGGACAAAGGTGAAGTGTCCATTGATAGACAATTGGATAAAGATGAGGTGGTACATATATCTACAATGGAATATTACTCAGCCATAAAAATGGATGAAATCTTACCATTTGCAACAACATGGATGGACCTAGAAGGTATTATGCTAAGTGAAATAGGTCAGACAAAAAGACAAATACCATTTGATTTCACTTACATGCAGAACTACAACAAACAAACAAAAAAGAAACGAACTCATAGACACAGAAAATAAACTGATTGTTGCAACATGATGGGAGGTTTGGGGGGCTGAGTGCAAAAAGTGAAGGGATTAAGAAGTACAAATTAGCAGTTACGAAATAATCACAGGGATGCAAAGTACAGCATAAGGAATAGAGTGAATATTGTAATAACTATGTATGGTGTCAGGTAGGTCCTATAACTATACGTGGTATCAGGTGAGTACTACATTTATTGAGGGGATCACTTTGTAAGTTATATAAATGTCTAACTGCTATGTTGTACACCTGAAACTAATATTGAATGTCAATTATAATTTAAAAATTTTAAAGTTTTTAAAAAGAAAATGTATACATAATCAATTTCACCCTTAGGCTTAGGTGTTTGATAGGTTATTTTATTTTTTTTAAGATTTCATTTATTTAGTTTTAAAATATTTTATTTTTAGACAGAGGGGAAGGGAAGGAGAAAGAGTGGGAGAGAAACATCAATGTGTGGTTGCCTCTCATGTGTCCCCTACTGGGGACCCGGCCTGCAACTCAGGCATGTGCCCTGACTGGGAATTGAACCGGCGACCCTTTGCTTCACAAGCCTGTGCTCAATCCACTGAGCTACACCAGCCAGAGCTATTTTTTAAATGTTTTTAAGGACAACCACAATAATGAATAGATGACAATACAATAAATTGTCTCTGCCCTGTGTTATTTGGAACTCAACAAATACACATCTCAGAGAATACTCACAGAGACAGGCTCTGGGCCACGGTGTGTAAGGCAGTTATAAGGGCTCCCTCCAGAAGGAGAGGCTCCAGAGAAGAATGTGGGAGTTGTCCGTGAGTTTCTGGAAAGAGGGAACATTTGATTCTAGTTTGGACTCTTGTATTTGCAATCCAAACCCAAGAATTTAGTTTTAGGTCAAAAGCGTATGTCGTTTTTTCAAATTCCACAGCTCATAGGCCTGATTTATTTCAGGATTCTCTTGTTTACTTGACATGTTATCTTTCCAATGTCTCAGTATTCTTGGAAGCCTCTGAAAATACCCACAGAAAAGCAAACATAAACAAAACCCAACATAAAGGCCTGTCTGTAAAAAGCACTGGGTGACACTAGCAAACAGAAGATAAAGACCCGGAGACTGGTCCTCAGGTCTTGTTTCTAGCTCAGAGCTCCACAGTGCTCCTGGGGATGCCTGCTCAGCCCAAACTGCTTTCTGTGGGTGCCACACAACTCACCCAAAAGGCAGTCATGATTATACAGGACACTGTCCCCTCAGCCGAGGCCGACTGGATTCTTGACTAGGCCATTTCGGCTCACCCTCTCAGGATCATGCTTTTAGGATTCAGAGATTCTTACCCATTTCCTCTGGTCACCTAACCTAACCTCCTGTGAGATACAGGAGGCCATGTTTGGCCTTGTGCTAAGAGAAGCAGAGGAAGCATGTCTGCCAAGAGGGACAAGAGTAAAGCAGACATGCAGAGAGAAGGTGTAAAAAAGGTCTTAGAGAGAGAGAGAGAGAGAGAGAGAGAGAGAGAGAGAGAGAGAGAGAGAGACCTGTCTGGCTTCTCAATGGCTTCCAAAGCCCTGGTTCTCCTTCTTGAAGCCTGGTGGCCCCCTACCCTGAAACATCTTTGAAGGCTTGTATTAGATACCTTTCTTTCATTTTTAAAAAGCAAGCAACTGCTGTGGCTGGTGTGGCTCAGTTGGTTGAGCACAAGCCTGTGAACTGAAAAGTTGCTGATTTAATTTCTGGTCAGGGCACATGCCTGGGTTGGGGGCCAGGTCCCCCATTGTGGGTGTGAGAGAGGCAGCCACTCAATGTATCTCTCACACATTGATGTTTCTCTCCCTCTCTTTCTCCCTCCCTTCCCCTCTCTCTATAAGTAAATAAATAAAATCTTTAAAAAAAAAAGGCAACATATCCGAGTAGCTCTATTCTAATCCTAAAAGTTATGTTTAATTTTCCTGTTCTTTGTAAACCATCACCTGAGGATATGTTTATTCATTTTTAAGAGATTTTATTTATTTTTAGAGATAGGGAAAGGGAGGAAGAGAGGAAGAGAAACATCAATGTATGAGACATACATTAATCTCAATAAAAATCAGTGTCTATTGATTTTATTTTTTAAAGATTTTATTCATTTATTGTTAGAGAGGGGAAGGGAAAGAGAAACATCAATCACTTGGCTCTCACACTGGGAACCCTGCCTGCAACCCAGGCATGTGCCCTGACTGGGAATTGAACCAACGACCTTTCAGTTCACAGGCCGGCACTCAATCCACTCAGCCACACCAGTTAAGGCTTTTGCCCAAATTTATTAGGAAAAAATAAGGATGTGCATTATACATGGGTATAATTATATACCATGGGCATAATAATCCCATGTATAATGTGCACAAAAACGTGGGAGCACATTGTACATGGCAAAACACAGTATATATAAAGATGTTCACGGCAGCACTAGTCGTAAGGGCCTCAACCTGGAAAACTTATAAATGCCTATAAACTGGAAAATGGGGAAAGCCCTGGCTGGTGTAGCTCAATGGATTGAGCATGGGCCTGAGAACCAGAGTATCACAGTTCGATTCCCAGTCAGGGCACATGCCTGAGTTGCAGGCCAGTTCCCGGCAGGGGACACATAAGAGGCAACCATACATTGATATTTCTCTCCCTCTCTCCTTCCCTTCCCCTCTAAAGATAAATAAAATCTTAAAAAAGAAAATGGGGAAATAAATTGTGCTTTATTCGCACAGTGGAATACTACGCAGCAAAGAAAACAAATCGTGCATACAGAAACTCAGGTCAATCTGATGTGATGGTGAGCAAAAGAAGCAAGACACAAAAGTACACAGTTTACTATTCCATTTATATAAAATGCAAACACAGGCAAGACTAGTTTATGTTGTTAGATATTAGGACAGTTATACTTGGGGGTGATGGTGACTGGAAGGGGGACCCAAGGAGGGACTTCTGGGACATTGATCATGCTCTGTCCCCTGATCTGGGTGGTAGTGACACGAATGAATTCAGCCTGTGAAAATTTCTCATGCTATACACTTTTATTTTCTATACGTATGTTATTTAAAAAGCTTACAATTCCAGTATTGATGGTAGTGAGTTTGGGGTTTTTTTCCCCTTCACTTGAGGGTATCTTTTTATTGCTTTTAGAGAGAGAGAAACATTGATCACCGGTCTCCTGTCTGTACCCCAACCAGGCATCAAACCCGCACTCTAGGTATGTGCCCTGACCGGGAATTGAACCCACAACCTTCAGGTACATGGGATGACACTCCAACCAACTGAGCCACACCAGCAAGGGCTAGTAGTGAGGCTTTTTATTGGAGAAGCGTGTTAACTTTTAAATTTTACTTTTTTCTTTGCTTCTTGTAGAAAATTACTCTGGCCTGCCTATTCTGCTGGTGTGTTTTGCGGGTTGTTGTTTTTTTTTTTGGTGTTTCTCTATCATTTCTCTCATTACTATTACATGCATCTGTCTTCATAAAACATCTCCAAAACATCTGTATTATCAGTTCTTCTGGAATCTGAATTATTCAAATTGATCAAGAGAACAGTTTCATTTAGGTTCAGGCTGAGAGTCACATTCTGCCCTGCTGTCCCTGCCACATCCCCCATCAACAGCTTCAGACAAGCAGCCCCATTTGGCCTGACTGGGAGTACCATCTCCCACCTGACTTCTCCCACCACAAGATGTACCTCCCCACTATCTCTGGTCCCTGTGTCTTATTTTAGCTCTATCTAGCATATAGAACATGTCTGCTGGGGAGTTATCCACACCAAAACTTTCATCCTGCTCACTCCCCATTCTTCTTCTCCTTCCTAGTTAGGCACTGAATTAAGTGCTTCAGTGCATTACTACACTTTATGCTCACAGCCCTGAGGGAGGTCCCACTGGCCCCATGCTACAGATAACAGAGTTTTATAGCTGGTCAATGATAAAGAACAGATTTGAATCTGCCAACTCTTGACCGCCACTCTGCTGCTGCCTGTTCCTCAACAGACCATCAAGGAAAATCACCACAGGGTTGACTATTATCTTGCAAAAGCTGACACCTTATACTGCACTTCTTGTGGGTAAATATAAATCCTAAGCTCCCATCCCTCCCTTCAGGAAGCACGGATCTAGTCCATCACGGATGAGGAAATTACTAGTAATTGTACAAGCTTGAAGGTCCACTCGGACCAGAAGCTATTGTCCAACCCCCAGACTCAAAAGAAACCCCTTATTCACAGCCAACCAACACTGGTACCTATGTCACTTTCTCTTTCAATTCTCATCTTAGCTATTCAAGGTGTGTGTGACCTCAGCCTGGACTCAGCCTCCCTGGGCCCATGATGTCCCAACCTACTTTGAACAGTGAGGCTGAAGTATCTGTTTAGATGTTAATAGGCTTCCTATTCAAGATGGCAGAGTAGGTAAGGCTGTACTCACCTCCTCCCACAACATCAAAATCACAACTAAACTTAACTGAACATAAGTGCTATAATAACTAAGGATATAAAGCCATGTGGAAACTGGTAGGAGGGGTAGAGATGCAAAATGGGCTGGTCCCGCACCCATGTGCGGTGGTTAAAAATTGGGGATATATCAGCTTCAGAACCCCCCCCCAGGAGCAAGGGGTCCCAGCCCAGGGTTCCAGTGCTGGGAACATTAAGTCCCCATAAATTCTGGCTGTGAAAAGCAGGAAGGACTGTGGCTGGAGCTTCTGGAGTCCCAGACGTAACTCCTGAAGGGCCTGCACACTCACTGGGACTCACTAGCTCTGAGACCCAGCAGAGGTCATTCTTTGTGTGTGTTCTTTTTTTAATTAAAAAAAATTTTTTTTTTTTAGAGAGAGAAGGGGAAATGAAGTGTGAGATGTCGATTGGTTGCCTCTTACATGCCCCCAACTGGGAACCTGGCCTGCAATCCAGGCATGTGCCCTGACTGGGAATCAGTGAACTTTTGGTTTGCAGGCTGCTGCTTAATCCACTGAACCACACCAGGCAGGGCTTTAAAAAGATTTTTATGTATTTATTTTTACAGATGGGGAAGGGAAGAGAGGGAGTGAAAACATCAGTGTGTTTGCCTCTCGCACGCCCCCTGCTGGAGACCTGACTCCACAACCCAGGCATACAAGCCCATGCTCAATCCACTGAGCCACACCAGCCAGGGCCAGAGGCCATTATTCCTTTGGTGAGCCCTCCCCTAGAGCCCTCAGTCAGGTGCCATATATGAGTCTCTGTCAACCTGGTTAACACTGCTCACCCTGCGCCACTGAAATGATGGAAACTTCCTTTACTTGGTGAAGGAAATACACATACAAGTCCTGGAAGCCCACAAAGTACCAAATGAGAGAAACTCAGAGGCAAGAGAAAAGCCATTATGAACCTACAAGGGACCTCCCCAAAGACTGTCAGCTGATTTCTCAAGAGAAACTTTGCAGGCATGTATTCCAAGTGATGAAAAGCAAGGACCTACAACCAAGATTACCATACCCAGAAAAGCTATCATGAAGAACAGATAAAGGCCTTCCCAGACAAGTAAAGCTAAAGGAGTTTATCACCATCAAACGAGTATTATATGAAATGTTAACAGGCCTTCCTTAAGTAGGAAAAAGAAAAGGTTTTTCTTTTTTTTCCTTTCCCTCTCTTTAAAATCAATAAACATACCCTTGGGTGAGGATTAAAATAATAAAATTTAAAACAAGATACAGGGTGGCTAAATGGATAAGAAAACAAGACCCTCACATATGCTGTCTACAAGAGACTCCAGATCCAAAAACACACAGACTGAAAGTAAAGGGATGGAAAGAGATATTGCATGAAAATGAATACATCCCTGGCTGGTGAGCACAGGCTGTGAAGCAAAGGGTTGCCGATTCGATTCCCAGTCAGGGCACATGTCTGGGTTGTGAGCCAGGTCCCCAGTAGCGGGTACATGAGAGGCAACCGCATTGCTATTTCTCTCTTTCTCTTCCCCTCTCTCTAAAAATGAATGAATAAAATCTTTAAAAATAAAATAAAGTGTGAGAAACAATGATAAATTTACCATTTGTACTTCTAACCAGCTTTCAAAATGCCAAAACACAGTATGTACTCATTATAGAAAAGAAGAAAAAGGAAAGCAGAAACAAAAATAAGCTGGGGTAGCAATACTTATACCAGACAAAATAAACTTTAAAACAAAGGCTGTAACAAGATACAAAGAACCAACAATACCACTTCTAAATATTTAAAGAAACCCAAAATACTAATTTGAGAGACATATACACCCATATGTTCACTGCAGCACTATTAACAGTAGTCAAGACATGAGCACATTCTGAGTGTCCATCAATGGAAAAATGG
The DNA here is from genome assembly GCF_021234435.1 of Artibeus jamaicensis. Taxonomy (NCBI): domain Eukaryota; kingdom Metazoa; phylum Chordata; class Mammalia; order Chiroptera; family Phyllostomidae; genus Artibeus; species Artibeus jamaicensis. The sequence continues at coordinate 189,463 of NW_026521327.1, read as the reverse complement.
GTAAAGAAGTGGTGCATACATACAATGAAGTATGAATCAGCCATTAAGAATGTAATCTTGCCATCTGCAACAACATGGACAGACCTAGAGAGTATTGTGCTGAATAAAATAAGTCAGAGAGAGACAAGAGCCATGATTTCACTTATATGTGGAATCTAAAAAGTAAATGAATAAAACGGAAACAAACTCATAGATAAAGAGAACATTTTGATAGTGGCTAGATGGGATGGGAGGGTTGGGTGAAAAGGTTGAAGGGATTAAGTACAAACTGATAGTTACAAAATAGCCACAGGAGGCCCTGGCTGGGGTTGCTCAGTGGATTAAGTAGCAGCCTGTGAAACCACAAGGTTGATGGTTCAACTTCCTGCCAGGGCACATGCCTGGTTATGGGCAGGGTTCCCATTTTGGGGCAAACAAGAGGCAGCCATTCGATGTTTCGCTCTCTTTCTCTCTCCCTTCTCTTAAAATGAATAAACAAAATTTTTAAAAAAGTCCCAACCCTGGCTGGTGTGGCTCAGTGGATCGTGCACAGGCTGCGAACCAAGGAGTCACAGTTAGATTCAGTCAGGGCACATGCCTGGGTTGCAGGCCAGGTCCCTAGCATGGGGCATATGAGAGGCAACCACACACTGATGTTTTTCTCACTCTCTCTAAAAATAAACTCTTTAAAAAATTAAAATAAAAAATAAATTTACTCCCAGCCAAGATGGAGGCATAGATGGAAACACTGTGCCTCCTCCCACAACCAAGTTTAAAGACAACAAAATTTTAGTAACAAAAACACAACCAAAACATAGAAAATTGAACTGAAGTCCGACAACAATGAACTGTTCAGCCATACTGGTAAGAAGGGTGGAGTCAGCGGCTGCCCAAGCAGGGTTGGGCAGGAAAGATCGGCCTGACCGACCCAGCACAGGCAGTGGTTGGCAGATCCCAGGTGTGGAGTGGCACTGGGCGGACCCAGTAAGGGTGCAAGGTGGCTGGCTGACCACGGTCACACATTCACCCTCAGATAAACCAGACAAAGGAGTGAGCAGTGAGACAGACCACGCAGGCTAGGGCCCCAGTGACAGGAGTTAAACCCTAAAAGCACCAACTGAAAACCTTTCAGGGTCGAGGTGCCGGGAGAGGCTCCGAGGCTCACAGAGAGTTCATTGGAGAGACCCACAGAGCACTGGAGGGTGCACAAGCCCACACACCCAGGAACCAGCACCAGAAGGGCCCAGTTTGCGAGCAGGAAGAAGCAGAGGGGACTGAAATCTGAGAGAACAGAACAGACGCTATTGCCCCTCTGACCCCGCCCCCACATACAGCATTAAAACCCAGCAACTGGGTGGTCTCACCCCAGGGAACACCTAAGGCTCCGCCCCTCATACCTAACAGGTGCGAACAGACCAAAACATTATGGCTTAAGAACAGCTCAAAGCCCCAGAGCCAATACTTCTAAGCGACCAAGAGATAGCCAACCTATCAGATGCACAGTTCAAAACACTGGTGATCAGGATGCTCACAGAACTGGTTGATGTTAGTCACAAATTAGAGGAACAAATGAAGGCTAAACTAAGTGAAATGAAGGGAAATGCACAGGAAACCAATAGTGATGGAAAGGAAACTGGAACTCAAATCAATGGAGTGGACCAGAAGGAAGAAAAAAATGACCAAACAGAAAAGAATGAAGAAACAAGAATTCAAAAAAATGAGGAGAGGCTTAGGAACCTCCAGGACATCTTTAAATGTTCCAACATCTGTATTACAGGGGTACCAGAAGGGGAAGAGGAAGAGCAACAAGTGGAAAACTTATTTGAACTAATAATAAAGAACTTCTGCCCTGGCTGGTGTAGCTCAGTGGATTGAGCACAGGCCTGCGAACCAAACAATCGCGGTTTGATTCCCAGTCAGGGCACATGCCTGGGTTGCAGACCAGTTCCCTGCAGGCAAGTTCCCAGCAGGGGACGAACGAAAGGCAACCATACATTGATGTTTCTCTCCCTCTCTCCTTCCAAAGATAAATAAAATATTTAAAAAATAATAAAGAACTTCCCCAATCTGGCAAAGGACATAGACTTACTTCCAGGAAGTCCAGGAAGCTCAGAGTCCCAAAGAAGTTGGACCCAAGAAGGAACACACCAAGGCACATCATCATTACATTAGCCAAGGTTAAAATGAAGGAGAGAATTCTAGAAGCAGCAAGAGATAAGGGGACAGTCACCTACAAAGGAGTTCCCATCAGACTGTCAGCTGATTTTTCAAAAGAGACCTTACAGGCAAGAAGGGGCTGGAACCTGGAAAGAAGTATTCCAAGTCATGACAGGCAAGGACCTACAACCAAGATTGCTCTATCCAGCAAAGCTTTCATTTAGAATGGAAGGGCAGATAAAGTGCTTTTCAGCTAAGGTCAAGTTCAAGTTCATAATCACCAACCCCTTATTATATGAAATGTTAAAGGAACTTATCTAAGAAGATAAAAATATGAACAGTGAAAGGACAGCAAACCCACAGTTAACAACCACAGCTAAATCAAAAGCAAACTAAAAGGACAGCTAGATCAGGAGTGGAACCATAGAAATGGAGATCACATGGAGGGTTAGCAACAGGGGAGTGGAAGAAGGGGGAGAAGGTACAGAGAATAAATACCATAGACAGTAGGTAGAAAATAGGGGGGGAGGGCAAGAATAGTATGTGAAATATAGAATCTAAAGAACTTGTGACATATGGACACAAACTAAAGGGGGGATGGTGGGGGAGGGCTGTGCAGAGTGGAGTGGAATGAAGGAGGGAAATGGGACAACTGTAATGGCATAGTCAATAAAATATATTTTAAATAAATATTTTTTAAATGTCCCTTCAAAATGGTCACAGGGATATAAAGTACCACATAGGGAATATAGTCAATAATATTGTAATAACTATGTATGGTGTCAGGTAGGTACTAGATTTATCAGGGTGATCACTTGGTAACTTATATAAATGTATAATCAAAGCCCTGGCTGGTGTAGCTCAGTGGATTGAGTGTGGGCCTGTGAACCAGACAATCACGGTTCGATTTCCAGTCAGGGCACATACCCGGGTTGCAGGCCGGTTCCCTGCAGGCCACTTCCCAGCAGGGGACACATGAAAGGCAACCATACATTGATGTTTCTCTCCCTCTCTCCTTCCCTTCCCCTCTAAAGATAAATAAAATCTTAAAAAAATGTATAATCACTGTTGTACAGCTGAAACTAATACTGTATGTCAACTGTAATTGAAAAATTAATTTTACTTTAATAGGATAATTTGAGTAAAGAATCAAGCCTTCAAAAATTTTCTATACATCACACTGCTGGAAAACAAAAACATGTAAATAAAAAATTTAAGAAGTTAATGAGAAAAGTGGTGTTTGCAGATTATCTTTTTCTTTTTTTTTTTTAAGATTTTATTTATTTATCTTTAGAGGGGAAGGGAAGGAGAGAGGGAGAGAAACATCAATGTATGGTTGCCTTTCATGCATCCCCTGCTGGGAACTGGCCTGAAGGGAACCGGCCTGCAACCCAGGCATGTGCCCTGACTGGGAATCGAACTGCGATTGTCTGGTTCGCAGGCCCGTGCTCAATCCACAGATTATCTTTCTTAACGGATAACTAAATTCTCTTACCTAATCCTGCAGTCTGTTGTGATTTCATAGCCTTAGAACTACTTAGATATGCTACTACATACTATTAAGTCAAGTTCAAATTAGGAGTAACCAGATGTCAGTAATTTAAACAAGGAAAACTTAAGTACCTACTACATTACCTCTGGACCTGAGGACATAATGAACAAATCATTCTCTTAGCTGACATTCAGACCTAAAAAACCGCCCTTTCTCTTGGTGCAATTTCACCCTAATTCCAGGGGTAATGAGGACATTTGTTGCTTCCCATCTTTTTCAGACATTTGCTATGGCTTGCATAATGGCTTTATTATTAACCTAACATACGATATATTTGTCTACCAACAGATTAATCTTCAGAATTTAGAACAGTGTTCAGCACATATATATCCAGTCAATTTTGATTTAAGTGTCAAAATATCCTTTTGCTTTTTTCAACCATTTAAAAATGCAGAAATTTAGCTCATAGGCCGTACAAAAACAGGCAGCATAACAGTTTGTCAACCTCTGATTCATGTGATGTGATTCATACTTGTATTGAGGAAGAGCATATAAAGATGCTATTTATTTTAAAACAATGTGCTACTCTCAAGCACCAGGATGACACATGCACACTTTCTATAACAGAAGGCATAAAAGCCACTAGCCACACTTGGAGGTATGTAATTACAATTAAATAAAATTTTTTAAAAAATCAGTTCCTGCAGCTTTCACCAAAGACAAGACTAGCCAAGCTGAGCACCTGCTGTGTGCACCCCTGTGCCATGGCTGGCCTCAAGTCCCTGGAAGTGGTGGAGCAGCAGACGGATGATGCACAGGACCATGAACAGGGCCTAGTGAAAATTGGACAGCAGTGGGAGCAGGGTGAGAAAGCTGAAGGGGATGTGGAAGCTCTCAACGCATGCACCTTGTTGAGGAGTTGGACAGGGCTCAAGAACCACTTGCCCACAGCCCTGCAAAAGCTAGAGGAAGCAGAAAAGGCTGCCAATGAGAGCAAGAGGAATGAAGGTGATAGAAAGCCAGACCATGAAAAATGAGAAGTTGGACATCCAGAAGCTGCAGCTCAAGGAGGCCAAGCACATTGCAGAGGCCGCTGACTGCAAATTACAAGGAGGTAACTTGTAAGTCGGTCATCCTGAAGGGCAAAAGCTGGAGAGGGCAGAGGAGCGTGCTGAGGTGTTGGCACTGAAACATGGTTACCTGGAGGAAGAACTCAAGAATGTCACTAACAACCTCAAGTTACTGGAGGCTGCCTCTGAAAATATTCTGAAAAGGAAAGTAAGTATGAAGAAATTAAACTTCTTTCTGGCAAACTCATCGAGGCTGAGACCTGTGCTCAACTTGCAAAGAACAGTTGCCAAACTGGAAAAGACAATTGATGACTTGGAAGAAAAACTTGCCAACGCCAAAGAGAACGTGGGCTCACATCAGACACTGAATCAGTCACTAAATGAACTCAGTGGTATATAACAAAAACCAGAAGAATCTTCCAGAAGCTCCAGACCTCCATGTACTTCTCTTGTAAGAAGTTCGTTACCGCATCTGTGCAAATTATGAATACCTGGACAAATATTTAGTATCAGAGAAGCTTCGAGCACCAGTTTAATCTAATACCTTCCCTTATTTTCCCAAATGACACCATATTTTTCAGCTCTATTTTTTTTAGATTTATTTTGAGGGGAAGGAAGGAGGGAAAGTGTGGTTGCCTCTAGCACACCCTCTACTGGGGACCTGGCCCACAACCCAGGCATGTGCTCTGACTGGGAATCGAACCAGTGACCCTTTGGTTTGCAGGCTGGCATTCAATCCACTGAGCCACACCAGTCAAGGCTCAGCACTATTTTTATTCTTAAATTTAACTTATTTTTAACCTAGGCAGGATGTTTCTTATTTAACATTATTTTTAAGACTGAAGGTATGTGGTTCCTGGGAGCTTACACAAACCCACACTTTAAAAACACACTCTTAACACCTTGTCACCAGTTGATTTAAAAGCCTGAAGAACATGCCCTGGTTGGTGTGGCTTAGTGGATTGAACACTGGACAACAAATCAAAGGCTCTCTAGTTGATTCCCAGTCTGGGAGCATGCCTGGGTTGCAGGCCAGCCCCCCCCCACCACCACCAGGGGGCGCTCGAGAGGCAATCACATTGATTTTTGTCTCTCCTTCTCCCTCCCTTGCCCTCTAAAAATAAAAATCCTAAAAAAAAAATTATCCTTAAAAAAAACGTTTAAAGCAAAAGGTTTAAGAACAGAACCTGTGGGCCACTGCTGCACATACTACAGGAAGCCAGAGATCATCATACTAAAATGGGTGATTTTCCATCCAGAGCAGAAAAAGGGGGGTTAGGCTATTGTGGGAAGCCATAAACCAGATACATTAACCTAAGCATTCCCTTTTCTACACTCTACTATGTAGAACATCCTCTGAACAAGTCAGCATGAGAATGCTTTAGAAATAGTCATCATATAATCTCATATGAGGCCATCCACTCAGGAGAAATGAGCGTGATAGAATTCAGTCCTGTTTAGGAAACTATTAAAGAAAAAAAAAAGACTGCTAGCCATCAGTGATTTAACAAGAGCATTTTTCTATGAAATATTAGAAGGGGACTCTCTGGCAGCAGCGATAAAGTAACTGGCCTACCTTCATCTCCTCCGTTTAGGGAACAGTAAATTGAAGAGTTATTTACCTAGGACTTCAATGCCTTTGTCAGGACCAAGTTAATAAAAGACCAGGAAATTCTTGATTTAACTGGATATGGAGTGTTTTATAGACAGGGCTACACATTTGGTGTTGTTACATTTTTGCACATCTCAGTTGACACATTCCATATTCCCCAGTGATGTGGGGGGCATCTCAAGTTAACTAAAAATCACCCGGCTTCTAGCTTACCTGCCCTTCACCCCTATTTGTTAGGCATTATACTACTCAGGAGATACACTAATAAAACTGTGCAAATAAAATCCACTTTTCATTTAAATTGCAACAGTATCATGTTATAGTATGACTTTATACATATTCCAGTCAAATAATTACATAAATTAAAAAAACACACACCAGCCCTAGCTGGTGTGGCTCAGTGGGATCAAGTGCCTGACCTGTGAACCTAAGGGTCACTGGGTTGATTCCCCATTTAGGGCACATGCCTGGGTTGTGGGCTGGGTCCCTGGTAGGGGAGCATGCAAGAGGCAACCACACATTGATGTTCCTCTCCCTCTGTCTCTGTCGAAATAAAATCTTTCAAAAATAAAGTTCCTTACTCACACTAGCCATATTGAGGTATTTAGTAGCCAGAGAACATTTGTATCATTAAACACTCACAAATCAGAATACAACAGAAGTTTAAATGGCCTCACATTTATTAATGAACCAACCTACTACTGAAGGAAAAATGTCAAGGAAAAAAAAATAATCCAATTCCCAATAAAATGCCAAACTGTCCCCACAGCGGTGGTCTTTTCAGTGACTTCGAGAGGCAGACAACATGAATAGAGCGTAAATATGAGACATCTCTGATGTGCCCTTCCTTATAGAACCAGTTTGGTTCTTCTCCAATGTCATGTGCGATTCCTTATAGACCCAGTTTGGTTCTTCTCCAATGTCTCCTCTTGGAGTTGTACCTACATAGAAGAAAATTGCAAGTTACAAAGACAGTCTGACCTTAATTTAGCTGCCCTCCTCGTTCAGCATAAACTTCGTCCTTTAAGCACCACAGACACCTTGAAAGGCAAAGGGTCCCACTTTTTCCTTCCTTCAACAAGTTTTGGAGCTCTTTTTGGAGAGTAAAAAATGATTTGCTAGATGTTTAAGAACTAGTCAAATCAAATTTTTACCTCTCAAAATGATTCCACGGTAGGAAATCACACTGGTTCTCGGTTGGTGTGGGAGCAGTGGGGAAGCTCTCCCTTCCCCAAGTGTACACTCACTCACCTGTGATTCAGCAGCTGTAGGGCAGACCCAGGCAGACATGTATATCTTGAATCCCCCTACTTTCTGAACTACATCAAAAAGTCATTTCTACATAATGGGTCACACATACATATAAAAGTTCCTGTATAATTTTTATAATACATTAACATTCAGTCACTTCAACACCCAAAGTGATTTGCAGAGATAAGGCCACCTCAGAATTGTCCATGTCAGTCCATCGTGATTTTACCCTCATGAAGGCAAAATCAAAAATGATCAACACAAGATTTTCTTTCAGCAGGATAATGACAGTATTTCCACAAAATGAAGCACTGTAATTGCAACCTGCTTTCAATACATTTTTAAAAGATTTTATTTTTAGAGGGGGAGGGAGAGAGAGGGAAACATCTATGTGTGAGATACATTGATTGCCTACCTCTTACACACCCCCTACTGGGGACCTGGCCCACAACCCAGGAAGGTGCCCTGACTGGGAATCGAACCACGACCTTTCAGTCCACAGGCTGGCACTCAGTCCACTGAGCTACACCAGCCAGGGTTCAATACATTTTTATCTTCACCCAAGGGTATATTTAGCAATTTTTAAAGAGGAAGGAGAAATGCTGATCAGCTACTTCCTGTACAGGCCCCCACCAGGGATCAAACCCACAACCTTTTTGGTGTATGGGATGATGCTCTAATCAACTGAGCCACCTGGCCAGGACTGTGTTCAATACATTTTAAAAGTTGGAAGACAGCAAAGACAATAGAAAAATCATTCTACTGTGCCAATTCCCTGGGCCAAGAGTGTGCAATGTTAAATACAAAGTGCACAGAACAAGAGGCTAATATTGATCATTGTAGGCCCCCTTCCATTGAGCTAGGCACTGAGCTTCACTTACATTTCTTTCATTCCTTAAAACAACCTATAACATAAAGGCAGGTCCCACCATCACTGGATAGAGAAACTGATGTTCATGTTGTTACATTAGAGAAGGGGGGAGGAGAGTGACTTTACTATGGATGTCTGATGCTCTCAACAGAAATCCATCAAACTTGTAGCAGGGCTGAACTGCCAAACAAAGCACTTCAGCAACTGACTCAATGCTTTTTTTTCTCAGTACCGTAGGATGGTAACACCATGTGCTTTAAATTCTAACTGTAGCCCTGACCGGTATGGCTCAGCTGGTTGGGCCTTGTACCACAAAGTGAAAGCTCACCAGTTCTATTCCTGGTTTGGGCACATGCCTGGGATGCAGGTTTGGTCCTGCTCAGGCTGTACAACGGACAACCAAATGATGTTTCTCTCCCTCTTTCCCCCCCTTCCCCTTTCTGTAAGAAATAAATATTTAAATTCTAGCTTCCCCAGTAACGAGACATCCCCTACACATTAATATGCATAAATAAAAGCTAACATCTAGTACCCAATAAACCAAAGGTAGCAAACAACTGGCATATAGTGGGTAGCAATTTTCACGTCGCTGTTTAACACACCAAGGCTGTCACTGGCTGTGAGCCCTTGGAGTTGGCCTAGATGACTTTGACTGGCGGTCCTTTGTAGCAAAGTCTTTCTTCCAAAGCCATCAATTCAACTATTTCTGCAGTGGAGAACAATATTCCAATCTTTAAAAAGATAAACATTTCAAAGATGGATTAGGTAAGCATCATGGTCTTTCCCGCTGGGATGTGTAATGAGACAGCCCTTAATCTTTTGTTCTGGCCCACACCAAAGACAACCCAGAACTTTGCTATGCAGAAATCCAGAGGAAGCACATTTCAAGAATTCCCGAATAGTAGTACAGGAGAAACTGGGTTGCATATAACTTATAATTGTATATTTAGGCCCCCAAAGCAATCTTAAATTAAAAACAAAAAACAGGAGGGTGGTGTCCTTACCTGATTTTATTACCAGTTTTCATCCGAATCCACTGAGGAATGGGCCGATTCTGCTTTTGTTTCTTGGCCAGGAACCTCTTGATCCTGAAAGTCTTGTGAGAAGACTGGAAAGGATATGCAATCAATTTACACAGTAATACCAGAAATTGCTAAAAATATTCAAATGCAAGAATTCCCTCAACCCAACAAACATCTGAATGCTTAATATACACCAAAACCTACCCTCTAAGTGCCAAATCCCTTCCACCCTTTGTTTCGTTCCTTGCAACAGCTCTGGAGGCAGATACCATAATTCCTACTGTTCAAATAAATGAACAAATAAATAAACCAGAGCCGTGGAGGTATGTTACCTAACCCCAAAGAAAAGGATTACAGTGCAGAGCTGGGATTCAAACCCCAGATCCTCTGTGCTCTGAGGTTAGGGCACCTTCCTGTCTTCCCTAGGACCACAGGGGGCATGGTAAGAGCTGGGGAACTTGGGTTTTGAAGAAAGAACACAGCACTTAGTAAACCAAATAATGTATAACATGCAACCCAGTCTCAATGCCCTTCTTTGTAAAACAGGACTACCCACATTCTAGCGTCACTGTGAAAATAATTAAGATTTACACAACGTCCCCTGCATTCAGTAGATCTGTTACAACCCGATCATTTTGACACTAATTCTAATGCTATTTTTTTTAAGGTTTTATTTTTAAAGAGAGGGAAAGGAAGGGAGGAAAAAAAAGAATCATCAACATGTGGTTGCCTCTCACCCACCCTACACTGGGAACCTGGGCTGCAACCCAGGTATGTGCCCTGACCGGAACCGAACCGGTGACCTTTAGGCTCACAGGCTGGTGCTCAATTCACTGAGCCACACCATTCGGGGCCTAATGCTATTTAAAATGGCGCTTTTCCAAGACTGACTTTCCCCATTTCCCTTCGCATCTACTGGCTTTCATGAAAAACTCTGATAATGTACATCCAACCACAACCATCCCATGCCCATTTGTAGTGCAATCTGGAGAAATAGCACGAATGATGGTCTAAAGTAAGTCTGGCCAACGCGACCCAACACACCCTTGAACAACAGGAGCCGTTGTAAAAGACTACACCCCTCTCCCCCAGCATTTGTTAATTAAATTTCCTGTCAACTATTCAAACTATCAAGCAGCAAATACTAATCCTCTCCACGCCTAGAAACCTATAAAGAATTTTAACTTCTAAGGAAACCTATAAAGAATTTTAACTTCTAAGGGAACCATCACAGGAAAAACCCACAAGAGCGACTGTACGCAGTTGGCATTTTACAAGAACGCCCAAACGGCATGTAAGTTCACATCACAGCACTCCTTGTTTTAGGCGCTTCTACGGGATGAAGCTCAAGTTCCTGAACAAAAAACTTTAAAAAGTCCCCAAAACTCATAATGTGCTAAGGTCCCAGTCGCCAAGTTAAAAAACTTTACGAAAATCAGCACCCCACATTCTATTGTTGGTGCCAGGGACTTGTAGCAGGCGGCCCACAGTCAGGCCACGATTTCTGCAGTGCCCCCCCACCACCACGCCGACTTCTCTAATCTGCCTGAAAATTACAGTTCGCTCCCAGAAAAGGGCGAAGGGAAGCGGAAGCCTGACCACCTGGGCGGCGGCTTGGAATACAGTGCACCCCTTTCAGACCTCGTGGCGCCAGCGCGGCCCGCTCCTTCCTAGGTGCTTCATGGCTCACTAGCTTCCCGCCAGGCCCACCGACTAGAGCGGTGACCAAACTCGACCTTCTCTGCAAAAAGCCTCTAAAAGGGCCCCGCACCTAGCCTCAAAACACGGCGCAGGCGAGCTGGCGTAAGACCTCACCCCTTGGGAAGCCACCCTCGGGCCGATGGAAAAGGATGCGCTTACCATGGCGAAGAAGAACGAACCGCACAGACCACAATGGCGGAGAAAGAGAGAGAAGGAAGCGGAAAGACGCGTTTACACCCTGCGTACGGGGGCGGGCCTGGGGGCGGGGCTGGGAAATGACGCAGGCGTTCACCACCTCCTCCTGACATGCCCCCCCCCCGCCACGCACTCCCGTGGACTTGTGGGAAACAGGGCTCATTTCTGTGAAATAGAATTTGCTTTGTGTGTCTTCTGTAAATGAGTTCTTTGGAGTACGTCATTGTGCCGGGAGCACCTGCTTCGCGGGTGAGGGCCACGGCCATTATAAATGCCAACGCAGAAGCCCTTCGGAAGGCGGGCAGAGCGGAGTGGGCGGGTGTAACTCCAAAGGAAGAGGGAGGGACATCAAATCTGAGCGCGACACGTTTCTGTCTGCGTTTGGGCGGGTGCGCGTGAGAGACAGGCCTGGGAACACCTTTTCTTGATAGTTTGAAATAAAGTTGACCCTGGAACAATACGTTTTTGAACTGTGTGTGCCCACCTATACGTGGGTTTTTTTCAAACTGGAAGAAAAGGGGCCATATACTAACATGACTCTGTTAGGGGGAGGCCTGCGTGGCAGCCTCCAACGCAGAGACCTAAAGCAACCACAAAGGATGGTCTGAAATAAAAACGTATTGCCCTGATTGGTGTGGCTCAGTGGGTTGGGCTGTGTCCAGCAAACCGAAAGTTCCTGGGTCTGATTCCTGATCAGGGCACAGGTCTGGGTAGCCGGCCAGGTCCCTCGTTGGGGGGCGAGCAAGAGGCAGTGGATAGATATTTCTGTGGCAAATCCACAGGCGCCACACCAGAAGGAGACCACAACTCCTCTCATTGTTACTATTATTGTGCTAATTGTTGACTGTAAACTCCTATACCCACCTTTGTAAAAGTGTCTATCATTTTACTTTTTCCTAATCCCAAAGGATCCCCCCCAAAATCCCCCCTCCTTGCTTTTTCTGGCCTCCCTAATCTATCACCAGTGGATATCATGTAAACCACTTACGTCTTCTCTTTTAATTGTAACGTATGGTGCAAAACTGCCACTTTCCAGAGCATTTTCTCAATCTGTTGAGATTTTGTTTCCTGGCAATTGTCAGTTTGGCTAAAATAAACTCACAAAAATTCTCTACAGGTCTGAGTGTTTCTTACATTGACAAAACAATATACAGTCAGTGCTCTGTGTTCCCTGGTTTCACATCCTTGAGTTCAACCTAAACAGTATTTTCGATCTACAGTTTGCAGTCCTGGGATGCAGATGTGGAAGGCCAACTGTATGAATGGTTCTACAACTGTATGCATGGTTCTACAACTGTATGCATTGTTTTATGCCATTTTATATAAAATGGACTTAAGCATCTGTGGATTTTGGTATGGGGGCAGGGGTCCTGGAACCAATCCCCTGGTGGATAGCAAAGGAGGATTGAGCTTTTGAGGAGTCAAAAGTTATGTGGATTTTTGACTGGCCGGGGCTGGACCAGGTGGACCCTGTAAGACTAGAGACGGTCATAGAGCTATCTAGGGAAGAGGTTACTGATCAAGGTTTTAAGCTGAGAAAGTTCTGGACAGAACCGTTTCCTTGGCTGCCAGGAAGCCCAGACTGACTTTGTAGTTGCCTTTTGGTAAAATCTATAGAAATTAATGACAATGTTTTGGATGTTACTATTTCCATTTTCATCTTTTCCCAATTAAAAACAGAACTCTTGAGCCCCTACTGGTGTACCTCAGTGGGTTGGGCACCAGGCTGCAAAAAGAAAGGTTGCAGGTTTGATTCCCAGTCAGGGCACATGCCTGGGTTGCAGGGCAGGTCCATGGTTGGGGGCATGTGAGAGGCAACAGACCAATGTTTATCTTCCTCGCTTTCTCCTCCCCTTCCCCTTTCTCTAAAAATAAATAAAGACAGTGTTAAAAACAGAACTCTTTATGTATCGTTACAGTCATCTCAAGCATTTTTGCAATAATAGTTTAAGGTAAGGATTTTTAGCCAGGGGTCCACAAGGGTCCAGAAGAATTCACAGGGTACATGAATTTGGATGGCTCACTTCATTTTCATTAAGTTCTGAAATGTAGCATTTTCTTTATTTACAAATGTAGGCAACAAACTGCAATGGCATTAGCAGTACCTATGTCTTAGTCACCAATAGAAATCTAAGATCATTGCATATCATATTGAATTTGATGCTGTGTGGGTAGAAAAATAATTTTCCTACCATCTTTCTAAATTCTCCTAGCTGGAGTAATCAAATTAACATGGGACATTAACAGGAGGCAAACGATGAAATTTATTGTATCAGTATCTACAGAGGTTCCAGAAGAATATAAGATCCAATGACTTATTGAGCAATTGAAGCTCATATGTCATTTGGGACTAAGGAGAGGGAGATAAGTCTGGGGCCTCAAAGGGAAAGTAGGCAACTTACAGGTAGATGAGAAAGTGCAGGTATTTGGTAAATAAATTTTTGCCTGGTCACCCAGAAATCATGGGGAATCTAACAGATTTTGCAGGTTCCTCCCTGTGTGCCACACTTAGATCTTCTTACGCTAAGGTGACAGCCTCCTTCCAGTAGGCAGGTTTTTATACCTGAATTCCTTTAGTCAGGTAAAGAGAAAGGTAAAAAAAAAAAAAAGAAACATTATCCTTGAGTTTGTTGCACTTGCACTGTTTTCAGCTTGAAATAATCTGCATGCCTACAATGCAGATGTCTTGAAATATCACATATATACCCATCACTTGTTTGAAGTTACAGTAGTTATTAGAATCATAAGTAGAACTGTAAAGAAGACCATGTGTTGCTATAGCACTTATTTCTTCCAGAAAATATTTTGATAACTATACTGTAGTGTAATTGGTTTTCTTCGTAATCCTAAGTACTTCATTTTCTTAATACTCGCTGAGGATGTTTTTTGATTTTAGAGAGAGAGGAAGGGAGGGAAGGGGGAAGGGAGAAAAATAGAGAGACATCAATGTGAGAGAGAAATATCAGTTGTCCCTTGTATGTGCTTCAACTGGGGATCAAATCTGCACTCTAGGTATGTGCCCTGACTGGGAATCAAACCCACAACCTTTTGGTGTTCAGGACGACACTCCAAAGAATTGAAACACCTCACCAGGGCCTGTGTACTTTGTGTTTAAAACATTCTGAAAATAATTCTATAAACTTCATCAGACTGCCATAAGTTTCCATGGCACAAAAATGGTTACAAATCCAGATTGAAATATAGTGACAAATGGTAGAACAAACAAACTAGGTAGAAATATTCTGGGCAAGAAAGGATGATGGCCCTAAGTAAGATAGTCCCAATGATGTTGAATAAGAAGAAATAAAATCAAGAAATGATTTTGAAAAAACATTAATAGGATGTGGTTGCACGTTTCAGTCTTGGGCAACTGAATGCGAGTGCCTTGGGTTTAGAGAGGAAATGCAGAAGTCATGAGAAGCTTGAGCCCAATTTCATAATTACTGTTTTTTAACAATGGAAGTTTTATTACATTAATCCCATCCAGATATTTTTACATTTAATTGAAGTGAGAGACCTCAGGTTTTGTAACCTGAATTCTATCTATCATCTACTCATTCATTCATTTGCTTATGAACCAGTCTTTTAATTTTGGTGGCCACAGGAACAGCAAATAGACCCTTAGTTGATGCAATTACCATCATCATCTTCATCACAGAAATCTAAGATCATTTCACTTCAAATTGAAGTTGATGCTGTAGGGGCAGAAATATAATTTTAGGGCCTTTACTGAGGTGATTAAGTTAAGATTAAGTTAAGTTAAGACATTGCACAACATACTAGCTATGTGACTTTGGATACATAAATTAGCCCATCTGTGCCTCAGTCCTCTCTTCTGTAAAATTGGGATAAATAATATTTCTTAACTCATTGTCTTGTGACAAGGATACAGAGTCACTGTCAGAATATAATAAGCACATTGTTAACTATGAGTTAATATATACCAACGCATAATAGGCACCAAACTCAGTAAACAAGCAGCCCTGATTACTTTCATTCCCTTGTATTGAAACCAGGCTGATAGTGCTAGGAACCATAAAAAAAGTGTACAAGCAAGTATAAGAATGGGGAATTTTGGCCAAGATGGAGGTGTAGGTAGATATGCTTTGCTTCCTTGAACAACCAAAGGAAGGACAATAACAAATTTAAAAAACAAAAAACAACCAGAACTGACAGAAAACTGTATGGAAGTCTGACGACCAAGGAGTCAAAGAAGAAACATTCACCCAGACTTGTAGGAAGGGCAGAAATGGACAGCTGGGGTGGGGAGGACTCGCAGCAAGGGAGTCCGACTATGGGCAGGTGAGGCGGCCACTGGCAGACCAGGCAGTCCCGCATTCACGTGCGGATAACTGGGAGGAGCAACTGGGGAATGAGACAAACCGCACAACCCAGGGTTCCAGTGCTGGGAAAATAAAGACTGAAAACCTTTGGTGGTAAAAACATGTGGGTGTTGTGGCAGCAGGAGACACTCCCAGCCTCACAGGAAAGTTCACTGGAGAGACCCACAGAGTCCTAGAATGTTCACAAACCCACCCACCCAGGAATCAGAGCCAGAAGGGCCCAACTGGCTCGTGGGAAGCGGGGAAAGTGACCGAAAGCCTTCTGAGAGCTGAGCAAGTAGCATTGTTCCCTCTTGGACCCATCCCCGCCAGACAGAGCTGCAATTGGGTATGAAGACCCAATGCAGCAAGGTGGGTTGCTGTTCCCTGGGGAATACCTAGGGCTCAGCCCCTTACTACATAACAGGCATGCCAAGACAAAGAAATATGGCTCCAATGAAAGAACAGATCAAAACTCCAGAGAAAGAAGTAAGCAACAAGGAGATAGCCAACCTATCAGATGTGGAGTTCAAAACACTGGTAATCAGGATGATAACAGAAGTGATTGAGTATGGCCCTGGCTGGTGTAGCTCAGAGGATTGAGTGCCAGTCTGTAAATCAGAGGGTTACCTGTTTGATTCCTAGTCAGGGCACATGGCTGGGTTACAAGCCAGCTCCCCAGTAGGGGGCATGTGAGAGGCAACCACACATTGATGTTTCTCTCCCTCTCTTTCTTTCTCCCTTCCCCTCTCTCTAAAAAAATAAATAAATAATGTTTTTAAAAAAGAAATGATTGACTACAGATGCAAAATAGAGGAAGACGTGAAGGCTATGCAAGGTGAAATAAAGGAAAACATACAGGGAACCAACAGTGAAGGGAAGGAAACCAGTATTCAAACCAACAATTTGGAACAGAAGGAAGAAATAAACATTCAACCAGAACAGATGAAGAAACAAGAATTTTTTTTAAAGCCCTGGCTGGTGTAGCTCAGTGGATTGAGCACAGGCCTGCAAACCAGAAGATCGTGGTTCAATTCCCAGTCAGGGCACATGCCTGGGTTGCAGGCCAGTTCCTAGCAGGGGCCAGTTCCCAGCAGGGGACACGCCAGAAGCAACCATACATTGATGTTTCTCCTCCTCTCTCCTTCCCTTTTCTTCTAAAGATAAATAAATAAATAAATTTTAAAAACATTAAAAAAAGAAGCTGAGAAAGCTCCAGGACAACTTTAAACATTCCAACATCTGAATCATAGGGATACCAGAAGGAGAATAGGAAGAGCAAGAAATGGAAAACTTATTGGAAAACATAATGAAGGAGAACTTCCCAGATCTGGCAAAAGAAATAGACTTCCAGAAAGTCCAGGAAGCTCAGTGACTTCCAAAGAAATTGGACCCTAGGAAGCACATACCAAGGCACATCATAATTAAGTTATCCAAGATTAAAGTTAAGGAGGGAATCTTAAAAGCAGCAAGAGAAAAGGAGACAGTTACCTACAAAGGAGTTCCCATAAGGCTATCAGCTGATTTTTCAAAAAAAAAAATCCTGCAGGGAAGAAGGGGCTGGAAAGAAGTATTCCAAGTCATGAAAGGCAAGTACCTCCATTCAAAGGTGTAAGGGGATGCAGCCAGGGTGCTCCCAAAGAAGGATTTGTAATGGGGTCCAGAACTCAGGGTGTCCAGGAAATATTAAAAATATGGGATGTCCTCACCAGCACAAATCTGAACTGGGGGATGGGACACATCAAGCAGGGCCATCGAGAGCTGTTTTGCATAGCAACACTTTTGCAGATAACTTCTAGAATGGTCATTCAACATATTAACCTTTAACTGGTTTCATAGATATGTTAAATAGCTGTGAACAAGCTTTGAGCCAGGGAGAAGGGAGTGACTTCCATCCAGGCTGTAACTGGGAGGCAACTTCGCCTGGTTACAGAGCCTGCATAAGAGCTTGGAGATGATTGGCTCCACACCACAGGGCCATGCCTGCCCAGACTTATTATGTCAGGCCAAAAAAGCTGAAAAACTATGGGAATGCTGGCAAGCTTGGAGATGATTGGCTCCACACCACAGGGCCATGCCTGCCCAGACTTATCATGTCAGGCCAGAAAAGCTGAAAAACTATGGGAATGCTGGCAAGTGTAGCTGATTGTGGGAGGAGTCAGAAATGGGGCTACAGAGGAAGACTGGTGCTGGGATTTAAACCCAGGTGCTTAAATTCAGGCGCAGTGATCGTGACAAGAATCACCATGTGGTTCTGGCAGAGAAGGACCACGAGGCTTTAGTAGGGGTGAACCACTCAGCTTTGGGTCTCCCTTTGCCACGCAGCTTAGGAAGCCAAAAAGCAAGATGTAGCAGCAATGCAGAGCTCTCTCTTAGCAGTTCGGAATATTGCAGGAGAGACGCTTCGGAAAGGAAAGGAGCGGAAGGACTCTTATTGGTGGGCCATGAGGAGGTGCCATGTGGTTTTGGATTCAGAACTGGAGATCCTGGTGACACAGCACACAGCTGATGGTGCTGGGAACTGAGGGAGGTCTACCAGCTGAGCATGGATTACTGGGAAGAGCCGGGAGCTAGGTAGCTCAGACTTCTATTTCTTTCCCTGAGATATGGTACCCCATTATGGTACCCCAGACCAGGCAAAGCAGGGAAGGGAGGACTGTGTGTGTTTGTGGGTGTTTTAAGGGACTTAAGGATTTTTAAAAGATTTTTATTGATTTATCTTTAGAGGGGAAGGGAAGGAGAGAGGGAGAGAAACATCAATGTATGGTTGCCTTTCGTGCATCCCCTGCTGGGAACTGGCCTGCGATCCTTTGGTTTGCAGGCCCATGCTCAATCCACTGAGCTACACCAGCCAGGGCTCGGGACTTAGGGATTTTAATGAAGACATTACGTCACTAGTCTTAAGTCTGTATAACTTTTGAATAAATAATTCCTTTCTTTCTCACCAGTCTCTGACATGGAGAGCTATAATTTCCTGGCGGCGGGCAAGGCAAACCTAGTGCCGGGAAACCCCAGGAGAAAGGGGGAGTCAATTCGGTAACATTGTGAGACCCCTTCCCTGGTGGCCAATCAGGGAAAATCATGGGAGACCACATGTGCAGTAGCTTTAAAGTAATACAACTACTTGTACATGCACAGTAAAAGCCTGCCAAAACTAGCCAGGAGGGATCTGCCCTATAAGGATAGAATCCCTCTAACCCATGAGGTCAATCTCTGCTTAGAGTTAGCCTACTCCCATGTTCTCTGCCATAAACTCTGGGTGTTCGGTTCAGTTCTTTGTCGTGATCACCAAGAACCTGGTCACCTGTGCTCACCTGTGACAAAGGGACTTGTCTAAGAAATAGAAGGTGATCAAAAATATGAACAGTAAAGTGACAACAAACAGCTACGAGCAACTAAATCTAAAAAAACAAAAGCAAAAACAAACTAAGCAAACAACTAGAACAGGCACAGAATCGCAGAAATGGGGATCACAAGGAGGGTTATCAGCAGGGAGGTGGGGGAGAATTCGGGGAAAGGTAGAGGGACTAAGAAGCATAAATGGTAGGCACAAAATAGACAGGGGGAGGTTACGAATAGTATAGACAATGGAGAAGCCAAAGACCTTCTTTGTGGGACCCATGGACATGAACAAAGGAGACGGAATGCTGGTTAGAGTGGGAGAAAGGGGAGAAAAAAAATGGGATAACTGTAACAGCATAAGCAATAAAATATACTTTAAAAACTATTACAAGAGCCAGGTTGCAGGCCAGGTCCCCAGCAGGGGACACATGAGAGGCAACCACACACTGAGGTTTCTCTCCCACTCTTTCTCCTTCCCTTCCCCTCTCTCTAAAAATAAATAAATAAAATATTTTTAAAAACTATTACAAGAATGTTGAATGGGTGATGATTGACAATTAAGGGGAGGAGGTAGCATTTGAGTTGAGCCTTACATGGTGAGTGATGGTGTTAGGGGTTGAATTCTTTTTCCCCAAAATCCGTGTGTTGAAGCCCTCATTCCCAGTACCTGGGAATGTGACCTTATTTGGAAGTAGGGCCTTTGCTAAGGTGATTAAGATGAGGCTCGTTAGTGTGAGCCTTCCTCCAGTCTGACTGGGCTCCTTATCAGAAGAGATTAGGACGCAAGGAGATAACAGGGATTCCTGCGTTTGCAGAAAGGGCTTGTGAGAACACAGTGAAAAGGTGGCTGGACTTCTGTAAGTGAAAGAGACAGGTCTCAGGAGACACCAGACCTGCTGACCCCCTGATCTCAGATTTCTAGCCTCTGTAACTGTGAGAAATTTATGTTGTGGGAACTCCCCAGTCTAGTATCTTGTATGACAGCTCTAGCAGACTAAACCTGGTGGGATCAGCACACGGGAGATACGGGGAAGGGTATTCCAGGTAGAAGGAATAGCATGCCCCCGATCTGAAGGGTCAAGGTGCGGTACATTCTGATTGGCTGGAGCCAAGGGAGGCCAGTTTCAGCCATGGGGATTCAAAAGAGGTGGGTGTCACAGGGGTCAGAAAAGACAAAAGCTATGAAGAGGCTCCAGGATTTGAAACAAGGTGTTTCTTGGTGCCTGTGGAAGTTGGGCGGTATAGATGGGAGGTGGGGAAAGCGGCAAGGAGAAAGAGTGGGTGGTGAGGTTGGACAGGGCTTGAAGGGGGATGTTTGTAGGATGTTTGGGTGTGAAGGGAGAAAAAGAGGGCAGTGAGAGAGAATGGTGAGCTCAAGACTTGCTCATTGCTGGTAGATCATGGAGAAGAAGATAGGAAGGAAAGACAATAAAGATGTAAGAAAACCTAGGTATAATGCGTGGGTCTTGGAGAACGTGGGGAAGGCTGAAGAGCATCAGGACAGGAGTTTGCCTTGAAAAGGGGAACAGTCGTTTCCCACATTGGGAGGGGAAGGAAAAGATTGAGGAGAGAATTTTTTGTGTGAATTTAATTTTTTAAAAAGGTTTTATTTATTTTTAGAGAGAGGAGAAGGGAGGGCGAAAGGGAGAGAAATGTCAATGTGTGGTTGCCTCTCACGTGGCCCCCACTGGGGACCTTGTCCACAACCCAGGCATGTGCCATGACTGGTAATTGAACTGGTGACCCCTTGCTTCACAGTCCGCACTCAATCCACTGAGCTACACCAGCCAGGGCTTAACTTTTTTTTTTTAAAGATTTTATTTATTTATCTTTAGAGGGGAAGGGAAGGAGAGAGGGAGAGAAACATCAATGTATGGTTGCCTTTCGTGCATCCCCTGCTGGAAAGTGGCCTGCAGGGAACCGGCGTGCAACCCAGGCATGTGCCCTGACTGGGAATCGAACCGCGATTGTCTGGTTCACAGGCCCGTGCTCAATCCACTAAGCTACACCAGCCAGGTTAACTTTGTTTTTTAATTCTGAAAATATTTTACATGGTTCCATTTACATCCTGTATAACCCTTCATTTGCTCTCCCAGGCATTTCCCCAACAGAAACATGAACAAATGTGCATCAAAAGGTATGTACTGCCATGGCTGGGTAGCTCAGTTGGTTAGAGCATCAATCCCAATACACCAAAGTTGTAGGTTGGATCCCTGGTCCGGGCACATACAAGGATCAACCAATGAATGCATTAATAAGTGGAACAACAAATCTCTCTCTCTCTCTCCCCTCTCCTTCCTCACTCTCAAATCAATTAAATATCTAACAAAAGGTATGTACTAAGTTGCTACAGCAGATTTCTTATAGCCCCGAACTGGAAATTGTCCTAATCTATCATCAGGTGAATGGATAAATTGTGGTATATTTACCAAGGGCTGATACACAGCAGCAGGTCAAAAGTGTCATCCAGGGAACTCTGTTGGGTCTTTGAGAACCTTTCAAAAGGCTGTGGGGTCAAAGGTATTTTTATAATAATACAAAGAGGTCAGCTCTGGCTGGTGTAGCTCAGTGGATTGAGCACGGGCCTGCGGACCAAACAACTGTGGTTCGATTCCCAGTCAGGGCACATGCCTGGGTTGCCGGCCTGATCCCAGCAGGGGACACACAAGAGGCAACCACACATTGATATTTCTCTCCATCTCTCCTTCCCTTCCCCTCTAAACATAATAAAATCTTTTTTTAAAAAAGTCACTTGCTTCTTTCACTCTCATCCTCTCGTGAGTGTACTGTGGATTTTTCAAGAGGCTTGTAATGACTGGTAACAACTTTGTTGTTCTGACAAACAATAGAATGTGTCTATGTGTGTTCTTGGGTTTTAAATATTTCTCAGTTTTAATTTCTAATACCAAGAATATTGGTAGATGTAATCCACACAAACCAAGGCTCTTTGGAGTCCTCAATAATGTTGAAGTGTAAAGGGGCCCTAAGAATAAAGTGTTTGCAAACCACTCTTATACAGCAATGAAAACGAACAAATTCCAACTACCCACAATGGCATAGATAGATCTCACAAACATTCACAAAAACGTGGCACAAAGCCAGACACCAAAGTATGCATACTGTATGATTCAATTTATGTAAAGACTGAAACCAGGCAAAATAAAGCTGTGCCATTCGTTACAAGTCAGGATAGTGGTCATCCTTGTCTGGAAGGAGTGCTGGTCATATTTTGTTTCCTTTTTTTTTTTAATGTCAACAAACATGGATTTTATTTATTTATTTATTAAGATGTTATTTATTTTTCGAAAGAAGGGAAGGGAGGAAGAAAAACAGAGAGAAACATCCATTGGCTGCCTCTCACACCTCCCCACCTGGGACCCTGGCCCCCAACCCAGGCATGTACCCTGACTGGGAATAGAACTGGAGACCTTTGGTTTGCAGGCCGGCACTAAATCCACTGAGCCACACCAGCCAGGGCCATATCCTGTTTCTTGATCTGGGTGCTGGGTTTATGAGTGTGTTCCCTTTGTGAAAACTCACCTAATTGTACACTTTGGATTTGTGCACTTTTCTGTGTGGTTGTTATGTTTCAATATAAAGTGAAAAACACATTTATATAGGTCTACAGACAAAACTAGAGATGAAACATTTACAGAGGTCTAGCTGCTATCCCAGTCTCTCCCCCTTTTTCCCTCCCCATAGGCTATTTTCCCCCACAGATAATTTTTATTTTTATTTTATTAATGTGTAGTTGCCTCTCACACGCCCCTCACTGGGGACCTGGCCTACAACCCAGGCATGTGCCCTGACTGGGAATTGAACCAGCGACCCTTTGATTTGCAGGCCTGCATTCAATCCCCTGAGCAACACCATCCAGAGTCCTCATAGATAATTTTATATATATATATATATATTTTTTTAATTTTAGATTTTTATTTATCTTTAGAGGGGAAGGGAAGGAGAGAGGAGGAGAAACATCAATGTATGGTTGCCTCTCATGAACCCCCCACTGGGAACTGGCCTGCAACCCAGGCATGTGCCCTGACTGGGAATCGAACCGCAATTGTCTGGTTCGCAGGCCCACACAGATAATTTTTAATAGTTGCTGATTTCTCCTCCCATTGTTTCTTTTTGGGAGATATCTGAATCTCTTAATTTTTATTTAATTTCAAATAGTCATATATTTTTTACAATACCCCTCCTTGTTCCTGCAACAAAAACAGTATGGAATATATGAGAGAGAACTTGTGAGGTGGAGAGAAGGAAAACCAAAATGGCACAGAGTAGTTGGCTTAGAGCGTAGGAAGTTAGGAGACTGCACAGCCTTCTGTAGAGAATAAAGGTATTCGGAGAAAGAGGATTTGGAATAGCTACATGCATTCACTCCAGAAAGTGAATACCCTTACTATGTGGAAGAGTGTGATAGATTGGGCAGGAGAGGGCTGGGGGGAAAAGGTCTTCAGAGAAGGGGATACTTGAGGGAAATCCTGACAGACGAATGAGAGAGGGAAGAGAAGGGGAGGGGGGGATGGCTTTCCAAGAAGAAGGAACTGTATTTGCAAAAATGTACAGGTCGAGAGCACAAACCCAGGGCCTCCCAGGGTAGGCCCAGGAGTCTGAGCTTTATCCTGGAGGCAAACAATTTGCAAGTTCTTTACCAAAATAATGTTTTTGTTTCAAGGCCATTTTCTATAGATATGTACCCTTGACTCCTCTCTTTGTCTTACACCCCTATTTCAATCTTATACCCTCTAGCAGCAATTTTCAACTTTGTTCATTTCATGGCATGCGTAAACTAATGACTAAACTTCTGTGGAACGCCAAAAATACATATTTTTCTGATCCAACAAAAGAAATAGGTATAATTTTGACTCATTCACATTGGGTGGCTGCTGTTGTGTTGGCTATTGTCATGTTTTTATTTATTTATTTTTTAGATTTTATTTATTTATTTTTAGAGAGAGGGGAAGGGACAGAGAAAGAGTGGGAGAGAAATATCAGTGTGTGGTTGCCTCTCACATGCCCTCCATCAGGGACCTGGTGTGCAACCCAGGCATGTGCCCTGACTGGAAATTGAACCAGTGACACTTTGGCTCACAGGCCCGCACTCAATCCACTGAGCTACACCAGCCAGGGCTACCTTTTTAAATGAAAGAATGTTTATGTGTTAATATCTGGCTTTATACATTTTTAAAAAATATTTTATTTATTTATTTCTAGAGAGATGGGAAGGGAGGGAGAAGGAGAGGGAGAGAAACATTGATGTGTGAGAGATGCATTATTGATCATTGCTTCTTACACATGCTCCTCAACTGGGGTCCTGGCCCACAACCCAGGCCTGTGCCCCAGTGGGGAATCAAACTGGTCAGTCCAACTGGTGACCCCTCGGTTTGCAGCCCGGTGCTCAATCCTTGAGCCACTGCACCCAGGGTGGCTGTTGTCATTTTTTAGTTTGACAATCCATAGATTGTCAGTGCCCATGAGTAAATAGTCAGATACTGCATGTTTTAAAAATTCTTGTGGGCCCTGGCTGGTATAGCTCAGTGGATTGAGCAAGGGCCTGTGAACCAGAGTATCACGGTTCGATTCCCAGTCAGGGCACATTGCTGGGTTGCAGGCCAGTTCCCAACAGGGGATGCATGAGAGGCAACCATACATTGATATTTCTCCCCCTCTCTCCTTCCCTTCCCCTCTAAAGATAAATAAATAAAATATTTTAAAAAATAAAAATTCTTGTGGCACACCAGTGTGCCTCTTGCCAGACCAGTTGAAAATTGCTGCCCTATAACAAATCCTGTTAGCTGTCTCTTCAAAGTTTATCTAGAATCCAAAGGTTCCTCACTGCCCTCACCCTGGATCAACACTCCACCATCATTCTCTTGGATTTTTACAAAGCCTCCTAACTCTTCTCTCTTCTTGTGACTTTCCCCCCACAGTGTCTTCTAAACACATCAGCCAGAATGATCCCGTTAAAAGCAGTCCAATTGTGTCACTCACCTGCTTGATCATTATCTCTGAGTAAAAATCGGAGTCCCTACAAATGGCCCAAAAAGGACAAACATCAGCAGACCCTTCCACCCCCACCTCTCTGACCTCATCTCCAAGTGCTTACATCTTCAATTTACTGCGCATCAGTTACACTGGCCACTTATGTTTCCATCTCAGGGCCTTTGCACTTGCTGCTTCCTCTAGCTCACAGGTGGCAAACACAGGGCCCGCAGGCTGAATCCGGCCCTCCACCTTATTTTATCCAGCCTGGCACCTTGTTTCTACCCAGTAGCAGCACTGAGCTCCTTGCCCCTAGTTAAGGAGTAGTTATATTTATACAGTCCTAAAATTACATTCAGCCCTTTGAAGGCAATGCAAGGCTGATGTGGCCTCTGGTGAAAATGAGTTTGATTCCCCTGCTGGCTGGACATTATCAGTCTCTTCAGGTCTTTGTTCACGTGTCACCTTCTCAGTGAGGCTTCCCGCATCACCTTATCTACCTAAAATTGCAGCCTCCGCCCTCCACTCAGCATTCCTTAACTGCACTCCAGCTTTATTTTTTGCTCTAGAACTTATCTGATGTAACATATATTTCTTCTTTATTGTCTGACTCCCTCCTTAGTGTAAACTCCATGAGGGCCCGGATTGTGTGTTTTGTTCACTGCTGTATTCCCTGAGCCTAGAATAGTGCCTCACACATAGTAGCTGCTCAAGAAATATTTGATGCGTGAATGAACAAACTCTAATACATCAAATAGACAAAATAGAAGAACAGGACAGTGTCCAGCTTCACTGTTTGGCCTGAACACTTCTTGTTCGAGAAACCCCTAAAGCATTTCTGTCCAGCCAAGAGGGTTCCTCAGAGTATAGCTTCAAAGTGACTGCTAAAGGCAAATGGGAGCTGTTGAAAGCTTTTAAAGGGCGAGTGGCAATGATAGAAACATTTCAGAAAGATCCTGTGGGCAACTGTGTGGAGAGCAGATGGGGAGGAGGGAACAGTGAAAACAGGGAGACCCGTGGGGGCTGCTGGCTGTAGTCCCAATACCATGACGCTCTTCCTCCTTGTAGTTGCCCATCTGTCCCAGTCTCTCTCTCTCACTCCTTGCAGATGGAGCTCCTGGCTCTCCATCACTCTCCCAAACACGACCCGGGCCACAGTTCTTGGTGAATTCAATATCCATACAGACATCCAGCCTCTTAGCCTCCTCTCCCAGTGATCTTGTCCTCCGCCACAGTGTACCCACTCACTCCCTTGCTATACCTTTGACTTGGCATTATTCCATTTTCTGATTCCTTGCTGCGCACTTCCTCTAGTACCCCAATGCTAATAACCTTTTCACCTCCCTGGGACCATCAAGCCATTGAACCTATCACCTTCTCCCTTTCCTCTCCACCATCCCTCCATACCTCCTCTTCCCTCCTTACTTAGCTTAAATGATACCAACCACTCACTCATATACATCTTACCCTTTCTTGTATTTGCTTGGTGAAATCATAAACCTGGTAAATCCAGTTCTTCACCTACTCACCAGCCTGCCACTCAGCCGGCAGCTGAGTGAGGTGGTAGGAAACCAACTGGCCTCACTTCAGGTTCATGACCACTCATTTCAAGTGGGCCTTTGTGCTCCCTCAAAGCTCTACATTTCTGGAGTCCAGCTACACTCCCATTCTAGAGCAGTGCTTCTCAAGCTTCAATGTGCATACGAATTACCTGGGGATCTCGCTAGAATACAGATTCTGGTTCTGCATATCTGACAACTTCCCAGGTGTGCGCCTGCTGCTGGAGCGCAAGCCCACACTTGGAGTAGCAAGGGCCTACCTACACCAGGGGCCCAAACACTTTCCCTGACAGCAAATATTTCAGACTTTACAGGCCACATGCAGCGTCTGTTGCAACTGTTCAACTGCCTTTGCAGCTAAGACAACACATAAATGAATAGCTGTGGCTGGGCTTCAATAACATTTTACTTATGGATAGTAAAATTTTGAATTTCATAGAATTTGCATGTGTCTCAAAATATTCTTCTTTGATTTCTTTCAACCATTAAAAATTACAGAAACCATCCTCAGCTTGCGGTGGCCAGGTTTGCTCCAGGTTTCAAACCTCTCCTCTTTCCTCACACTTGCAACCCTTCCTCCTCCATTCTCACTCGGTTGGTGGCCTTGCTTCCTGGTTATTGAGAAAATAAATATAAGCCACCACAGAATTCCCACAACTCATTTACCACATCCTGGCTAAGTAGCACCTGCACTCGAACCCTCTGCCTCCTTCCTGTTCCCATAGATGAAGTTCATGAACTACAGCCAGCCTTTCTGCTTGCTTGTACCCTCAGTCCTAGCCTCCTATTCAGGAATTATGCTCTGGCCAGCCACTTTTTTCTATCCCTGCTTTTCACTGGATTGTTCTCAACATACAAATATATAGTTGATCATTTCTCCTCTTTTATTTTTTTTAAATATCTTATTTATTTTTTAGAGAGGGGAAGGGAAGGAGAAAGAGAGGGAGAGAAACATCAATATGTGGTTGCCACTTGCATGCCCCTTGCTGGGGACCTGGCCTACAACCCAGGCATGTGCCCTGACCAGGAATCAAACCAGCAACCCTTTGGTTCACAGGCCCAGAGCTACACCAACCAGGGCAATCAACTCTCTCATTTTAAAAACCTGTTTTTACCTCATCTCCCTTTCCAGCTACTGTTCTTTTCCATCTTTCCTTTTACAACAAAAGTCTGAAAGATCTGTCTATATTTATTTACAATTTCTCTTCCCTATTCTCTCTTTTTTTTTTAGGTATCATTTACGTACCACACAAGTCATCATTTAAAAGTATACAATTCAGCTCTGACTGGTGTGGCATCGTGGGTTGGGCATCATCCTGCAAACTGAAAGGTCACCAGTTCGATTCCGACTCGAGGGCACATGCCAGGGTTGTGGGTCATGTTCTAGGTTTAGTAGGGGTGTGAAAGAGGCAACTGATCAATGTTTATCTGACAATTTGATGCTTCTCTTGCTCTTTCTCCTTCTCTTCCCCCTCTCTAAAAAAAGAAAGAAAGAAAAAGGACTCATGGACATAAACAAGTGTGGTGTTTGCTGGGGGGAGGGCGTATAAGTGGACTAAAAAATACAATACAGACTAAATTTTAAAAAAATCTTTTAGAAAAAATATACAACTCAGTGGTGTTTAGCATGTAACATACTGCCATCAAATTCCAAAACACTGTTACTACCTCAGAAAGAAATCTGTATCCATTAGCAGTCACTCTGTTCTCCTCTCCCCAGCTTTAGGGAACCAATCTGTTTCTATGAATTTGCATAATCTGGACA
Source organism: Artibeus jamaicensis (assembly GCF_021234435.1). Taxonomy (NCBI): domain Eukaryota; kingdom Metazoa; phylum Chordata; class Mammalia; order Chiroptera; family Phyllostomidae; genus Artibeus; species Artibeus jamaicensis. The sequence goes on along the minus strand of NW_026521327.1, from coordinate 161,137 downwards.
TTTCATGTAAATGGAATCATACATTATACCATCATTTGTGTCTGGCTTCTTCACACAGCATCTGTTCAGGGTTTCTCCATGTTGCAGCATGTGCCCGTATTTCCTACCTTTTCACAGCTGAGTAATATTCTGTGGTGTGAACATATTTTGTTTATCCACTTATCAGTGGATGGACACCACGGTTGCTTCCACTTTTTGGCAGTGGGGAATACTATAACCACTAGTGTGCTTAACTTCTTGCCATCTTTTTCTGCTTTAGTCTGTTTTTAATACAGCAGCCAGAGTGATCAAAGAGGGAGAAGAACATCAATGTGAGAAACATCAATAGGTTGCCTCTTGTATGCTCCTGGACTGGGGACCAAACCTGCAACCCAGGCATGTGCCCTGCCCAGGAACGGAACTGGTGACCTTTCACTTTGCAGGGTGACACCCAAGCAACTGAACCACAGCAATCAGGGACATTGTATTTTAAAATACTGTCAGATTATGTAACACCTCTGCTCAAAACTTTGCAGTGGTTCCTATATCATTTGGAAGAAATGCCCAAGTCTTAACAATGATTTGTAGGATCCTCTCCGTTAGCTCTGTGACTTTATTCAATCCCTTTAGACTACTCTCCCCTTTGCTCACTCTACTCCAGTGACAATGGCCTCTTTGCCATTCCTGAACAGGCCAGGCACATTCCTAATCCTAGGGCCTTCTCACGTTCTTTTCCCTTTGTAGTAGCTTAGTATTTGTGAATAAATGAGCTCTGTGAGATTTCTAAGGATGGCTAATCCTATGTATGTAGCTATCAATATATACTTTCCAAGAATTCACCAAGTGTGAGCCTATCTTTTGCTATCTTGCCTTCTTTGATGATATGCATGATCATAATTTTGCGGTGTAGAGGACAGACCCAGAGACAGTAAAGAAAATTCTAGAAAGCCCCCACAAAAACATATAACCTATAGAGCTTCTATATACCAACAAAAAGCTATAAAACTCCTCTAACTTTTCTCCTGTGGAATTAAAGATAAAATCTGTGACTACCATAAAGTTAGATCTTAGTTTGCCTCTTGAATTTTTCCTGCCTACATCCCTTAGTACCACTTCTTTCACCAGAACAGCCAACTCGCATGGCTGTGAGAATCATGGGGGCAGACACTGTGTTCACTACCAGTCTTTGAGCCAACACATACAAGGTGCTCAACCAATGTTTAGATATTCAGGCCTGAGCTCTTTCCATCCTGTCTTTATTTCCAGAGAAATCAAACCGTGTCTGAAGTGAGCAAAGAGAGAAATGAGTAACTTTTTTGTTGTTTACAGCATAGTTTTTTTTAAAATTAAGAGCATGAAATTAAGAGAAACTGGCCCTTTCCTCCACCCCCAACACAAGAACAAGGAAACAAACTAGAGAAAAAAAGGTGGCACTGTGGAAAAAAGTCAATGGATTTCAAAAACTACTTAGTGGGAGGGAGGGCCTTCCTGTAGTCTCACCAGCTGATCTGATTCAGGGATTTTCTCCAGCAACACTTGGCAGCTTAGGGGCACTGCCCTTCTCACATGGTGTCTTGTGCTCCGGTTATTTCTCTGGTGTCTCTTGCCACCACTGGGCCATGATTCCTTCTGGACAAGGACTTTGTGAGTCCTTACCCACCCCAGGGCCTGGCATTGCAGTGATTAGTGAATGTTTGCTAAATGAATACATACATGAGAAGAATTTAAGGGAAGTGGGCAGTATAGTTTACCAAATCAGACTGGCAAAGCAAGTAGAGCAAACAGGGAATCACTGATGTGAAAACAGCCTTAAGAGGGCCAGCAAGAGGCCAAAGGCTGGGTAAGGAGGCAAGTGATGGCAACTCTCAAATTATGGGATCTAGAGTGTCGCCTCTCCTAAGACCAACTCCTCTAACCTCTGCCAAGAGGGTGTGCATTTCACTAATGACCGCAATGCTTCCAGCTACAATGCACACTTCAGATTTCTTAGATTCCTTAACCAGCCATTATCCTTAAAAATTTTCCCTTCCCTTTAGTACTTTCTCCCCCAATTGAGGACCATTCTCTTCCTATCATCTTCAATGGCTCTTCCTCTTTACCTGCCTCTTGGAATACTGGTTTCTATGAGCTAAGGAAAACAAAAAGCAGTGACTTATTAAGTAAAAGCAAGCTGACATAACATTAGGAGGAGCTGTTAGGATGAAAATTAAGCGACAGCTTAAGGATATTGTCCAAACATTTTGGTTCTTTTAAAAATGTTTTATTTTTAAACAGAGGGGGAGAAAGAGGGAAACATCAATGTGTGGTTGCCTCTCAATCTCCGCCCACTGGGGACCTGGCCTGCAACCCAGGCATGTGTCCTGACTGGAAACCAAACTGGCAACCCTTTGGTTTGCAGGCCGGCGCTCAATCCACTGAGCCGCACCAGCCAGGGCCATGACTTGCTCTTCTTGGTGGGCAAAATAAAGGCAGACCCTAGTGAAGGCAGAAAAAGATTATCATTCTACCCTTTTCAAAATCTCCAAGAGGTTAATTCGGTATCAAAATTTAATTCTTCAAAAACTAATAGCTGTTTAGCCCTGGTTGGTGTGGCTTAGTGGATTCAGTGCCAGCCTGGAAACCAAAAGGTCATTGGTTCAATTCCTAGTCAGGGCACATGCTTGGGTTGTGGGTCTGGTCCCGTTGGGGGTATACAAGAGGCAACCGATCAATGTATCTCTCCCTTTCTTCCTCCCTCCCTTCCCCTCTGTCTAAAATAAATAAATAACATAAAAATAAAAAAACCCTGATAGCTATTTAAAAAGGACACATGGACAATGGTGTAGCGATGCAGGGTGGAGGGGGGCAGGGAGGGTGTAAGAGTGTATAAGGAGGAAAAATGATAATGGAGAATATTACAAAAAAAACCCTGATAGCTATTTAATAAAGTTAATAAACACACTTAGCTTCATACTTGTGTGACGTTGATATTTATTGACACCAATGCAAAACAAAGTAAGACTGAAAATTGCCATTTAAACAGGAACAAATATTGGTGCAGTTTCCTTCCCGGACAGGTCATGCACTCAGATCATGAGACCTAAGGTAAAACAAACACTGGATTGTCAAGAAGCAAGCAAGGGTCAAATTGTACTTATTAATGTAAAAACTACTAGAGGGAAAAGGAGACATTTAAAAATGTTCTCTATGCTAAGTTCACATAAGCAAACAGAAATCTAAAACTACTCCTAAAATTTTAGGACACAGGATACAGACATGACATGACTATCTAAATTTTGCACCAGCAAACATTTGTTATATCCTTCACTGTACTTGTACTACAATTACATGCTTGTGGCTGCTACGCTACACAAAGTCAACAGGTAACACCAACAATGAACATAACTAGATCTGAAAAAGATTTCAAAGTGACTCTGTTCCACTAAATTAAGAAAATTCAACCCAGGATTAACAACACTTTTTGATTTTAGAGCTGGCTCTCTTTTCTTCCTCTCATGTCATAGCTAATTAAGTCCTCACTTGACATTTCCCACTTGCAAACTGCAATGCATGTCCTCTCTCTCATCTTTGTCTCACACTTTAATCTGTAGGAACTGCAAAAAAAAAAAGAATTTGTACTTCCAGTCTGCACCTGCAATCAGGTTCCTGCTTTGACGCAAAACATACTCCTCTGCAGTGTACCCCACCAGCACAGCCACCCCTTTCTCTCTCTATTCCTTTGCCCTGAGGCACTTCTGAATTAACACATGCTCTTTGGCTGCCTACACAGTTAGGAGGACACCCATGGCCACTTGGACTCATCATTCCTCTCCTCCTTCTTTTCTATGGCTAATACCACTTTCCTGCTTTTTTTCTATTGTTGAGTCGCCAGACTTGGTGCTGTCATCAGCAGGACAAAGTCGATTTCGGCTTCGAGCTCCTGGCTGGTAAAGCTGCATTGCTGGGCGATCCTAAGGTAAAATGAAATGTTAATGTTATAATGCTGATACTCAGTGTTTACAGGGGATTTTCAGAGTCATAAGTTATGTGATGATATACACCAAAAACAACTTATACAAGACCAAAAATGTGAGGGCATGGTACATGACAGTTAAGTGTTGATGGTTAATTCGCTTCTAACAACCTGCTTCCTTTCTCCTATCTCCAAAGAAAAGCAACAGTTTCTTAAGTATTATTTTATATGCCTAGGGTAAATTTTTTTTATAAACCTACTGCCTAATTTTCTTAACCATCTCAAGAGGAATGGATTAAGCTTTTTTTTTTTCTACTTAGAAACCATAGCCATTACCTATCTCTCCTGCCCATCAGGAAATTGACTTTGGAATGCACCACCAGGCCCTGGCTGGTGTGGCTCAGTGGATTGAATGCTGGCCTGCAAACCAAAAGGTTGCTAGTTGAATTCCCTCCCAGTCAGGGCACATGCCTGGGTTGCGGGCCAGGTCCCCTGTATGGGGTGCACAAGAGGCAACTACACATTGATGTTTCTCTCCCTCTGTTCTTCCCCTCTCTCTAAAAAATAAATAAGTATATGAAATCTTTACAAATAAAAGAAAAAAAAAAGAAAGAAAGAAGCCCTGGCTGGTGTAGCTCAGTGGATTGAGTGCAGGCCTGTGAACCAAAGGATCGTGGATCAATTCCCAGTCAGGGCACATGCCTGAGTTGCAGGCCAGTTCCCAACAGGGGATGCATGAGAGGCAACCATATATTGATATTTCTCTCCCTCTCTCCTTCCCTTCTCCTCTAAAGACAAATAAATAAAATGTTTAAAAAAACAAAAACAAAAGTATCATGTACCACCATATAAGAAAATCTCAGAAGTAAAAACAATGGTAACAAAGAATGCAGCCTCAAGTGGAGACCTCCCTGAACTTAGGAGCTCAGACACCAAATAACTCACCACAACATGATTGTTTAATTCAGGTATAACAACAAAACACCCCTGCTTGAGATTCTATCTAGGTGGCACTTAAGATCTCAGATTCCTAAATAAGCCTCAATAAAGTCACCATGTAGTTAGATCTCAGTTCAAGTAACATGTTTGCTTAAATGACAATATGATCCTGGAAAATTTAAATGTATATGCATTTTTTAGAATTCACAAAGAATGACATGAGTCTTCTTTATCCTTTCTCCTTGATGTATGAAAGTTAGCCTTAAAGCATTATTCTTAACTGACTAAATTCCAGCAAAATTTCCACAAGATTAAAGGTCAAAACAGATGAGACTCCTACATAGTATTTAAAGAATAAATGATGGGGTCCCATTGTGCAAAGATAGAACAATTTAATTATCAACAAAGACAATAACTGGTAATAATAACAAGTTGGAATACACCAAGTATTTCTAAACCCACGAGTTCTTAAAGACTAAACAACTCAATGATAAGACTTAGAAGTTGCTGAGATATCAATTCATTAATCCGAATACTGGTAAATAAAAGGAAAGAATCAAGTGTTTATCCTGCTTTTCCTATGTAAACTGAATTTCAGGCTAAGAGCTGATGAAGGGAATTCTTTACAGAAGAACATAGAATAATAAATACAATAGGAAAGGCAGAATTCCATATCACCATTTTCCACTACCACCATTTCCTCGTCACCATGACATAATCTAAGCAAAATCATTAAGAGAAATGCTGATAACAAATTTTTTTAATTTAAAGATTTTATTTACTTTTAGAGAGGGGAAAGGAGGGAGAGAAACATCAATGTGTGGTTGCCTTTCACATGCCCCCTAATGGACAACTGGCCTGCAACCTAAGGCATGTGCCCTGGCTGGGAATCGAAGCTGCCACCCTTTGGTTTGCAGGCTGGCTATCAGTCCACTGAGACACACTAACCAGGGCTGATAAAAAATTTTGTAACAGATGGATCAGGCCTATAATATCTTAAACTATCGGTCAGACTTCCAGCCAAGATGGAGGCGTAGGTAGATACCCTGTGCCTCCTTGGACAACCAAAAGAAGGACAACAACAAATTTCAAAACAACCAGAACTGCTAGAAAATCAAACTATGTTAGTCCAACAAGCAAGGAGTTAAAGAAGAAACATTCATCCAGACCGGTAGGAGGGGTGAAGACGGGCAGCCTGGGTAGAAAGGATTGGTGACAAGGCAGCAGCTGGAGGACTGGGGCAGGCTGTGGCCTGTGGAGTGGGAGGTCCCACATTTGCATGCTAATAAACCAGGAGGAACAACTGGGGAGTGAGACAGACTACACAACCCAGGGTTCCAGCACAGGAAAATAAAGCCTAAAAACCTCTGACTGAAAAAACCTATGGGCATTGCAGCAGTGGGAAAAACTCTCAGCTTCACAAGAGAGTTCGTTGGAGAGACCCACAGGGCCCTAGAACGTACACAAATCTGCCCACCTGGGAATCAGCAGCAGAGGGGCCCAGTTTGCTTGTGGGTAGTGGGGGAAGTGACTGAAAGCCGGCAGAGAGCTGAGCAAATGGCACTGTTCCCTCTCAGAACCCTCCCCACAGACAGTGCCCCAATGCAGCAAGCTGGGTTGCCTTTCCTGGCGAATACCTAAGGCTCTTCCCCTTACTACATAACAGGTGCACCAAGACAAAGAAATATGGCCCAAACAAAACAACAAAGCTCTAGAAAAAATACAACTAAGTGATGAAGAGATAGCCAACCTATCGGATGCAGAGTTCAAAACACTGGTAATCAGGATGGTCACAGAAATTGTTGAGCATGGTCACAAAATAGAGGAAAAAGTGAAGGCTCTGAAAAGTGAAATAAAGGAAAATGCACAGGGGAACTGCAGTGAGGGAAAGAAAACCAGGACTCAACACTTTGGACCAGAAGGAAAAAATAAACATTCAAATGGAACATAATGAAGAAACAAGAAGTCAAAAAAGGAAAGGTTTTGCCCTGGCTGTGTAGCTCAGTGGATTGAGCATGGGCCTGTGAAGCAAAGGGTCACCGGTTCAATTTCCAGTCAGGGCACATGCCTGGGTTGCAGGCCGGGTCCCCAGTAGGGGACACATGAGAGGCAACCACACACTGATGCTTCTCTCCTACTCTTTCTCCTTTCCTTCCCCTCTCTCTAAAAATAAATAAATAAATAAATAATATATATTTTAATATATATATAAATTATATATATAAATTATATATATAAATTATATATATAAATTATATATATATATATATATATATATATATATATATATTTTATATATATATTTTAAAGGAGAGGTTTAGGAACCTCCGGGACAATTTAAAAGTTCCAACATCTGAATCACAGGGGTGCCAGAAGGAAAATAGGAAGAGCAAGAAATTAAAAACTTATTTGAAAAAATAATGAAGGAGAACTTTCCTAACCTGGCAAAGGAAATAGGCTTCCAAGAAGTCCAGGGAGCTCAGAGAGTCCCAAAGAAACTGGACCCAAGGAAGTACACACCAAGGCACATCATAATTTAGTTACCCAAAATTAAAGATAAGGAGAGAATCTTAAAAGTAGCATGAGAAAAGGGGAAACAGTTACCTACAAAGGAGTTCCCATAAGACTAGTAGCTGATTTCTCAAAAGAAACCTTTCAGGTTAAGAAGGGGCTGGAAAGAAGTATTCAAAATGATGAAAAGCAAAGACCTACAATCTAGATTACTCTATCCAGCAAAGCTATCATTTAGAATGGAAGGGCAAATAAAGTGCTTCCAAGATAAAGTAAAGTTAAAGGAGTTCATCATCACCAACCCCTTATTATATGAAATGTTAAAGGGACTTATCTAAGAAAAAGGAGATGATCAGAACTATGAATAGTAAAATGACAACAAACTCACAATCAATAACTGAACCTAAAAAAACCAAAAACAACAAAGTAAGCAAACAACTAGAACAGGAACAGAATCACAGAAATGGAGATCAAATGAAGGGTCATCAGCGGAAAGGTGGAGTGGGAGAGTGTGGGAAAAGGTACAGGGAATAAGAAGCATAAATGGTAGGTACAAAATGAACAGGGGGAGGTTAAGAACAGTATAGGAAATGGAAAAGCCAAAGAACCTGTATGTAAGGCCTATGTTCATGAACTGGGGGGGGGAGCAGGTGGGAGGGAGGTGCATGGCAGAGGGGAATAAAGGGGAAGAAAATGGGACAACTGTATTAGCATAGTCAATAAAAGGCATTAAAAAAAACTATCGATCATTTTTTCAACTACTTATCTTGAAAAAATTTTAATCTATAGACATGTTGTAAAATATAAACAATGAATACCTAGTACCTTTCTTCTAGATTCACAATTTTAACACTTTGGCACGTGCTTTTACACTCTAGTATGTGGACACATGCACACACACATACACACCCACATTACTGTTTTGCAGAACCACCTAAGTTACAGACATCATAACCCTTCAATTCCTAAATATTTAAGCCATATATCCTAACAACAGGGACATCCTGTTACACAACCATAACACAACTGCTGTTGATGAATCACAGTACTGCACTAAAAGGACACCCAGGGCATTATATTCTTCCTGATATGATGCATAGGAAGTACACAACACTATCCATGAAGTGTTTTTTCCAAAAATGGAGCCCGATAGATTCAGGCCTCTAGGCCGGGGGCTGCTCATTTTCGTGAGTAAATTCTGATTGGCACACAGCCACATTCATTCTTTTACATACGTCTATGCCTACAGAGGTTAGTGGTTGTGACAGAGACCATATGGCCCACAAAGCCTAAAATATTTCCTTACCATCTGGTGTTTTATAGAAAAAATTTGCTGGGCCCTGCCCTAGATATAATCATTAGTTTTTAAGGAAACAAAGGTAAAGGAACACGATAGATGGTACCACAGGAAGGTAATTAGCCAATCTCGAGTGTTAGAAGCTGTATAGAATAAATTGGTTTCTGTAGCAAATAACTGGAGAAAAACAAAAGGAGGGGGAATGTTTAGATGAGAAGAGATTTTTTTTTAATTTCCGTTTTTGTTTTTAAAGATTTTATTAATTTATCTTTAGAGGGAAAGGGAAGGAGAGAGGGAGAGAAACATCAATGTATGGTTGCCTTTGGTGCGTGCCCTGCTGGGAATTGGCCTGCAGGGAACTGGCCTGCAACCCAGGAATGTGCTCTGACCGGGAATTGAACTGTGATTGTCTGGTTCGCAGGGCCAAGCTCAATCCACTGAGCTACACCAGCAAGGGCCTAGATGAGAAGAGATTTAAAGAGAGATATCAAGCAAATATAAATTTGTGGACCTTGTTTGAAGCCTATGGAAAAGATACAAATGAGACAGTTGGGAAAAATATGAATAATGAGTTGGTAGGATGTTAAGGAATTACTGTTAGTTTTTTTTTTATGTGAAAGTGCAAAGTCTTAACCTGCAATATCGACATATTTAGAGAAGAAATTATATGTGTTGGATTTGCTCAAAAATAATCCGGTAGGGATGGGGTAGAGGAGAAAGAAGATTGGCCACTAGTTGATTGGTTTTGAAGGTGAGTGATGGAGACATTGTATTGTTCTGTTTTACTTTTGTGTATGTTTGAAATTTCTACAATTTAATAAAAAGACTCAAGCAATACTAACAAAAGTTGCAGAGAGTTAAAGTTCTTGTAATAAAATTTTCTATAATAGAATTTCCTTTAAGAACTCTATAATAAGAAATGAACTAGCCCTTTCCTTTACACTTGCAGGAAAAGAAAAAATCCTCATGAAAATAAACAACTTTAACAAACAAAAAAAAAGCAGCACCTTGTTTCTAATGCGATCCCTCTTAACCACTTCCTCTTTCTTTTCAGTTTTATCCGAGCTGCCTACTGATTCTGTACTTTCATTCTTCTTTCCTTTATCCCGAAGCGCTTCTTTCTCTTTTTTCATTTCTTCTTCCTTTCTTTTAAATGCCTTCTCTTTCTCATAGCGCTCCCTCTGCCTCCGGCGCTCTTCTTCTTGCCGCTTCAGTCTCTCTCTTTCCCGAAGTATGCGCTCTTGATCTCGTTCATAGTCCCGTTCCCTCTCCCGGTAGTCTCTGACACTTTCATCTTCAGGTCTGCATGAAAAACAAATCGGAGAATCTATCCTCAAAGGTCTTCTAATCATAAATGCAGAAACACTCTGATTTTGACTTGGCCACTGCAATGAGGCTGCACTTTTGGAGCAGAGTTTAAGAAAATACTAAAAATTTGAAAAACAGTAAGTAAAATCAAAAGTCATCCACCCAGATTAAGATATTAGGATATCTGAAACCTTTCCACCTCGTGCCACTACCCTTGGTAAAACAGCTTATCCTTATTCTGGTAAAAATCCAGGACGTAGCAGTAAAACAAGCATCTAGAAATGTGCCAAAAACAAATGTACCAAAGAGCTCTTGCCTACTGACCTCTTAGGCTTCTCATCTTTAAATTCGCTATCAGAACGTTTGGGCAATGTGCAACTTGGCCCACCGCCTCTTTCATCATTGAGATTCTCTTTGTCCAATTTCTTGGCTTTTTCTCTTTTGTCCAATTCCTTTTCGTCTTTTTCTGGCTTCTTGAGCAGCTTTAAAGAAAACAAATTTGTTTTTATTTTGAAGGGTGGGACACTGTCTTCTGCGTCTATCAAAATACCAATATATTGATATCTTTAATTTTAACTTTAGAAGGCCCTGTTTTCTGCAGGTACTCAAACTCTCAGGTGAACAGTTAGTGCACAAGAGCAGTAATTTACTAAAAGGCTGCTATTAATGTGAAGTGTCATCCACTCAAATGAATGTCATTCGCCCAAATGAGTGGCAATAGAATCAAGACTCCTTTGGTTTTACCTGGGTCAACTTTTTAAATTATTTATTTATTTATTTTTAGAGAGGGGGGAAAGGAGGGAGAAACAGAGTGAGAGAACCATCAATGTGTAGTTGCCTCTCAGGTGGCCCCCACTGGGGACCCAGCCCACAACCCAGGCATGTGCCGACTGAGAATCGAACCAGCGACCCTTTGGTTCGCAGCCTGCGCTCAACCCACTGAGGGGGTTGAGCGCAGCCAGGGCTAGGTCAACTTTGAAGCGAACCAATTCACACTTCCAAGTATGCCTTTTGTATTGTAGCACACTAGCATGCCAATACAACTTGATGGGAAAATATGCCACAAATTTAAAATGCTAGGCAGATCATTACTATTGGAGTGTTTTTATGAAGTACTTGGAAAGACAAATACCCTGGTAACCAAAGGAGCGATCTATTGTGAGAATAATTTTGCCTTGAGCCTGAGAGTAACATACTTGTATGATGGTACAATCATATTCTCATTAAAGATGAATAGTAAGAATTATTTGGCATGGGATTTAAAAGTCCAAATGCCTCATACAATAGAACAGTGAAATTCCAGCTCTATTGAAACTTTGCAGTCATACACACGACAGAAAGCAATTTTAAAATGAAAGTGGTTTATAAAGGCCAGATTTCTAACAAAAGTTTCTTTTTCATACCACTGCTACAAATCTCTCTAGAATACTCCCCTTGTATTGGATATTCAGAGAAATTCTTAGGCGAAATAGAAGATTTTCAAATCTCAGACTGAAGGCATCATACAAAGGTTCATCTCAGGGTGAAGGCATCATAGAGCAAAAGGCCAAGCAAAATGCCAGGCACCAAAAGATTTAAGCATGAACTATCTCAGCACACAGACAGCCACTGCAAATGGCAAGTTCAAATTGGACACTAAGAAGGCACCAGTGTAAAGTGAGGATACCATATACAGGTTTCATTGGAAGTGTTCTTATTTCTCTAATGAACATCTTTGTCAGAAGCCAAGATGTTCATTACTCTAATAAGAACATTAACGGGTGTCTCTCGCATTGATGGCTCTATCTTCTGCCTTGCTGGTAGTTAGGAATAGCAAGTCAGGTCATTTACGGTGTGGCAAACAGACAGATTGCTCAAAAGTATTAAGATGCGAATTTTTCCACACCGTGGCCAAGCCTCTTATTAACAATAATGAGCCCGGACAGTCTTGGGCAACCATATAAACTGCCAATTTTTTGGTTCACAGGCCGGCGCTCAATCTACTGAGCCACACCAGCCAGGGCTTAAACTGCCGAATTTTTGAGGAGGTAAAGGAAGAACCTGCCACCATCTCTGTGAGATTATCTCTGACTTTCTCTGAAGTACTAGTACTTCCCCAAGAAGTTCATTGGAACAAGGCCCAAGACATGCCCTCAGAAGAGGAGCAGCAAGGCTGGGCTCTCTCCACAGGTTTTCCTCTTCCTGTGTTCAATGTGTTAATCAGAATCTGCTGCTCACAGATTCCCAGGTAGATGCAAGAAGGCAGCGTGGGAATCATGTGAAAGGGGAAAGCACATAATGCAGGTATTATCTCTAGTACTTGCACAAGGCAGTTATGAGAGGCAGGTATAAAAGAGAAAGAGCTATTTAGGCATGGTTATCCTCTGGCCATATATTGTTGAAGCTTCTGAGTATACAGCACAGCATCAGGAAGTTATCTGGATTTCCTTTTAAAGTAGGAATTTAAAATAGCTTGCTTTTAAGACTCAAGTCACTCTGAAGGGGTTTTAAACAGGCAACACTACCACCACCACCAAAAGGACTTATTAACTAAGACCTGTATGTGACATGATACTAGGTGTTCTGTATCATGTACTTGGTCCTTACATTTTTCTGATTCACAGCTTGTAACAGAAACCTGTGTACCTGAGGACAGTGGAAAACAAACAGATGAGGCAACTTCATGTATCAGATATGAAGGAAAAGCTGAATAAAAACCACAATTCATGCCAGCCAGCCCTAAGCCCTTATTTACGAAGAACTGAGAGAACAATCATTAAAAACTTGAACATTTTCAATGATAAAAATAACACAGATTTGCACTGAAGAAATATATAAATTACTTAGTCCTTTTAAATTATCTTAAAAATTTCAAATCATACTATTATATTATTATTATTATTACTATAGAAAGATTTCTACTGGTTCACTCCTCCCCCCTCCAAAAAGGGCAAAAACAAAACTGAAAAACTATATTTACACCACACAAGATACATGCATTTTTATCAAGAAGCAGATACATGCAATTTTCAGCAATATGGACTCAGTTTAAGTTATTTTCATACCTTAATCTTTGGTTCTTCCTTTAATTTGTCTCTTTCTGGGACTCTTTCTATCTTCTTTAGCTTTTCTATATCTTTCCTTTTTCGTTTCTCTTCTTCTTTCCATTTCCTCCTCTCTTCTTCTCTTTGTCTTTTTCTTTCTATTTCTCGTCTTCTTCTTTCTTCTCTTTTTTCTTCTCTCATTCTCTAGAAAGAAACATCAACATACACCTTCAAACAAGATAATCATCACCAAAAACTTCAATCAGTCCCAAAAGCATGGTGGGCACCCACTAACCTGGATCATCTTTTCTTCCTATCTTCTACCTCCTTAACCCCCTCCCCACCCCATTCAGAACATGAGAGAGAATAAAGACCAGGGCCTGCTACTGTCAGTCTCCCCCTGCTGCCTTGCTAAATTTCCAGAGGCTTTCGGAAAATCACAAGACTATCTCTGGAACAAGCTAAGGACTCTGGTTTGCAGAGTGATTCCTTGGTCCAACCACCACAGAGTAGCACAGGGCCAATGAGCCAAATCTTTAAAGAATAATGGTAAGAAAAAGCAGCTATTTCTCCTATGGGATCCCAATGCTCTTAAAATGTCTAACAGAATGTGAACCATTGAAATAAAAGTATTGAGAGAACTATAAAAACAAAGGTTTACCTGCTTGTTTTTCAGGAAGCTCAATAGTGGGGTTGTCTTTTTAGCTACATAAATGTAAACAGATTATTAATAATACTTATCAACCCCTAGAAAGGATTCCATTTTCTGACATTCCCTGCCAACCACCCAAGGTGGGAAAAACTATACCCCTTAAACAGAGAGTTCACAACTATATTACTGGAAAGAAATTTTTATAGCATTCCAATTCTGCAAATTTAAAATACTTCTTAAAAATTGAAGAAATAAAAAAGAAAATACTTAAAAAAGTGTAATTCCTAGCGTGGGTGAGAATTAAGTGCAAAGGACATTTTCTTCTTCTACAGATGGGAGTACAAATTTGTCCTACTGGGAAGAAATTGGGGGAAGGGGCTAAAAATATCCTTTTGACCCCATAATTTCACTTCCGGGAATTTATTTTAAGGAAATGATCAGAGGTGGGCATATACTGTATGTCCATAAATAAAACCCAACTTTTAGGAGAATATTTCATTCATTTTTCAATATTCAAAAAAATGCTATTTAGCCTCATAGCTAGCTTTGGAAGACATGCTTCCTTTGGATAAATTCCTAGGAGTAAATATCCTGCATCTAAGTCTAGAGCTGATACGGTAGTGACAGCTTACCACTAGAACCAACATCCAAGCTAGAATTTCTCTAGGTTTTCAGTTTTGCAGCAACTAAATACATTTTTTGATATTTCAGGTCAAATTTCTTTTTAGAAATATTGGCTTCTTATTACTAGAACACACCAGTTGATCTTCAAATGCTTACCAACATCTAAAGATGCCATGAGTCTTCAAATGTTTTACACGTGTTACATTTGTGTGGCACTAAATGAGAATTTTCCCCAGTTAATCAACGCATTCTCATAATCCCACCACACGGGTTATTGTCATCTGCATATTACAGTAGAAGAAACAGAGTCTCAGAGAAGTTAGTACTTTTCCCCATAATCACACAGCTATCAAGTGACAGAAGTGGGAGTCAGACAGGTCTTCTGATGAAACAGCTGTTGCCCTTAATTCCTTTTGTCCACTTACCTATTAGTTCTCTATTTTTAGCTTCTATTTCCTCTAGCAGTGTCTCTGGAGTAGATGTCATTTTCTCATTATCTGCAGCATAACTTTCCAAAAATTTTCTGTATTCTGGATCTAAAAAAATGTTTAAGTAAACAGAAAATACAGCAGACTTTAAACAAATAGGAAATTATTGTCTAGGATATTTATCAAAGAAGATAACTTCCTACTTCATGAAAGACTGAAAATAAACCTGTATCAAGGCCTGGCTGTGTAGCTCAAGTGGTTAGAGCATTGCCCCAATATGCCAAGGTTGTGGGTTCAATCCCGGGCAGGGAACAATCAACCAATGAATGCATAAATAAGTGGAACAAATTGCTCTCTCTCCCCCACCCCTCTAAAATCAATAAATAAAAAAATTTGGAAAGTAAACCTATACCCACAAGATAGAATATTTAGATCTTTCAGGGAAAATGAGATACCACACATCCTAACAGAACCTTCAGGGATGACACGTAGTTTGCTTTTAAAAGTCACTGCTTCCCTGGCTGGTGTGGCTCAGTGGATTGAGCACCTGCCTGAGAAGCAAAGGATCACTGGTTTGATTCCTGGTCAGGGCACATGCCTGGGTTGAGGGCCAGGTCCTCATGTAGGGGGTACATGGGAGGCAACCACACACTGATATTCCTCTCCCACTCTTTCCCTCTTTAAAAACAAATAAATAAAATATTTTTAAAAAGTCACTGCTCCTACTAGAGTCACACTTGTAGGAAAACTGTTTTGTGTGTATAGTTACGTATATAGTTATATATTTATTATGTATACAGAATATAAGCAATACTTGTATGGGTATACCTCACTTTAAATAAACTCAACATATGAAAATCAGATGTTCCAAAAAGATAAGTAAGGGGGATGTTCTAGATGTGGCACTGTAGGTGACTATAATTCCTAGAGTCCTTTCCTAGATGCCCCTGACATCAGACAGGGTAACACACCTGAGTCGTTGTATTTCTTGTATTTGGAGTTTCTATGCAATGTGGAACATGTCACTTGATCTAGCCTTCCAGGTGTGAATCTATGAGATACTCAATAAGCAGCTGTGTATTGAGTCTTTTCTGTGTTTTTCATAAAATAATGGAAATCAAACAACATGATTTTAAAATATCAACCTGATAAAAACTATTGCAGGTAAGCCTTTATCCTACGTATGTTACAGAGATTTCAAAATATGGATCCAGTTTAGCTTAAGTAGCAATTATTCCAGTTTTTTAGTTCCTGTGTTTTGGTTTAATGTAATCACTAAGCACTTAGTTAACTGCATATTCAAAGTTTAGAAAACAGAACTGGCTACTTCAGTTAGTTTACATTAAGTTACCTCGCTGCATAAAATTTCCCAGTACAGTTCTCAATGGGAAATCTTCCTCTTTATAAAAATAGAAACCAAAAGCCAAATAATCATAACAATGGTATGAGGCCTCAAGTAGCTGTTGTGCTTTGAAAGACCTGATTTTTCCATGGTCTTCTAATCAACAAACCTAAATTTACTACTCAACAGTCAACCATGTAGCGCTTAATGGTGGAGGAATGAAAGGCCACTAGCCAAAGAGAGTGAAAACTCTACAGGAAACCCACCTCCATTCTAACAGTTACATAAATCCTTCATCAATGAATTATATTTTGTACTAACTTTATCATATACATTCTCTTATTTAAAAGATTGGAGTCCAATTAATTCCCACAAAGGGTGTAGGGTGTTTTTTAAAAAGCCACGGCAGCCCTGACTGGTGTGGCTCAGTAGGTTGGACGTCTCCCCTTGGACTGAAATGTCGAAGGTTCGATTCCTGGTCAGGGCACATGCCTGAGTTTCAGGACCAGGTCCCCAGTCGGGGGCTTGCAGGAGGCAGGCGATTGGTATTTCTCTTGCACATCATGTTTCTCTCCTTCTCTTTCTCCCTCCCTTCCCCCTCTCTAAAAATAAATAAATAAAACCTTTAAAAAAAAAAGCCCATGGCAATAGCATCATACAACTAGAGCTATACTGTACCATCATCGATAGTCCCAACTTTGGTGTCTCTTTTCTTAGTCTTCTTTTTTGCAGCTTTTTGAAAAGGTGCAAATTCTACTATTGCAGGGTATTCCTGACCTGTTTAGAAAAAAAAATACCACACTTGTTATAACAAAGAAAATGGCAAGTGGATACCAGAGAGCAGAGAGTCAACCCACTGCTCTCTAGGATTCCTCCAATGGCAGTCATCTGAGAAGTGTCTCCAAACAGGTGTCAGTCACACTGGCCTAACTAAAATCAATATGCTGTGAAACGAGCCCCTGCTGAAAAGATATGGCAGGGAAATAAAACATTCACTTAAGTTCTACTTCTAAAGTGTGATATTTTGATAAAAGGGGGGGGGAATCTATAAGCTAATTTTCATTTAAAATATATTAGAAATCTCTAAAATAAGCAAATTTACATAGAAAAATAAGGTGAGTGGTGGTCTAGAGCTGGGGGGGTGGGGAGAACAGGGAGTGACAGCTAATGGGTGTGGGATTCTCTTTAGAATGAAGAGTGTGTTGTACAATCAGATTGTGGTGACAAGGGCATGACTCTGTGAATGCACTAAAAAATGTGTCAGTGGTGAATTTCTTGGTATGTTAATTACATATAAAGATCATCGACACGTCAACATAAGCCAGAATAAAATACCTAGAATTAACAACAAAGTCTTATAAAGCAGTCATGGAGGAAACATGATTTTGGAAATCCTAGTCAATGCAGAGTCAGACTGGCTTCAGAACTGATATGTTGGAAAAGGGAATAAACCAGACTGAAGCAGAAGGTAACTGGAAGACAGGCTGAAAAAAACAGAAGTGAGACCAGACCATGGAAGACCTTGACTACAGGGTTAAGGAGCTTGGACTTTTCCACAACTATTATCTTAAAACGTTATTTTTAAAAAGATTAATTTCATGGCAATATAACAGACTTAATTATATAGAAATGGAAAACCCTATCAGTTTAGAGACATGGTTGTCTTAGCATTAGGTGACAAGGGCATAAAGTATGACTAAATAAATATTAAAAAAAACAATTTTAAAGATTCATCACTGTTTACATATGGAAGGTCCAAAAAAAGAGTGAGAGGAAAAGGTCAAATACAACTCAGATTTCCAGGATAAGCCACTAGGAAATCACTGCTATCTATTGGAATAAAGTTGGAGTGAAGAAGTAGCTCATTTTGGGGGATCAATAAAAACAGCAGCATCCTGGCTGGTGTGCGCGGTAGACTGAGTGCCAGCCTGTGAACCAAATGGCCACCAGTTCAACTCCCAGTCGGGGCACATGCCTGGGTTGTAGGCCAGGTCCCTGGATGGGGGCGTTTGAGAGGCAACTATACATTGATGTTTCTCTCCCTCTCTCCCTTCCCTCTCTAAAAATAAAATAAGTAAATCTTAAAAAAAAACCAAAAACAACCAGTGGCAATCCGTCTACTTTTGTGGGCATATTCCCTGGCAATTTTCACTAACGTTGAAGTAATACTGAAAAAACAGACCTCAACAAAAGACATCATTCACTATGATAACAAAGCCAAACAGCACCTCAGACATTCTCTGGCTAAATGTTGCAAGCAGGAGAAAATAAAAAGAGAGTTAAGGCATAACTGTGTTTTCCTGCCCTGATGGGTGGCTTAGTTGGTTGGGCATTATTCAGCAAAGTGAAAGGTTGCCAGTTCAATTCCTGGTCAGGGCATGTGCCTGGATTGTGGGTTTGGTCCCTGGTTGGGATGCATATGAGAGATTGATGTTTCCCTCTCTCTAAAAATAAATAAATAAAATCTTTTTTAAAAACAGTTTTTCTCCCTTATAAATTCCTGGATTCAAAGTGGATAGAAAAATACATCATGAAGTCTGCTGTTTTAATTACAAACAACTTAGAATATTAAACAGTATTCCAACAAAGTAACTATTGGTTTAAAGGATTTGAATTAAATAAATGTTGGTCTTTGAAGCAAGATGAGAAGTAAATGTCTAAAACTTGTCATACAAGTTTAGAGAATCATTTATGCATATAGTCAAAACAACAGATTTTCTAATCCAGGGCAAAAAATTTATCACAGGAGGAAATAACAGGAGGTTTCATCAGCTGATCAAACTACAGAAATAACAGGTTAATAAAAATACCCAACGGCTGAGAAAAGTCACAAACTACAAACTATGTATAAGATTGTAATAGGCCACCTGACCAGGTAGCTGTTGGTTGGAGCATCATCCTAATAAGCCAAGGTTGCAGGGTCAATCACCAGTGAGGGCACATACAAGAAGCTCCCTATGAATGCATAAATAAGTAGAACAACAAATTGATGTCTCTCTTTCTCTCTCAAGTCAATAAATAAAAAAACTAAAACAAAGATTGTAATAGGCTTACCAAATGTGTAAAACTCTTTAAATGTTGCGAATTTTATCACCCAGGATTTTAGAAAAGCTATCAAGGCACTGAGAAGACAATGTGATACACACATTGTCTTAGACAAATGACAAAGAAACCTCCTGTTACTGGGACTCACCTTTATTGTCAAGGAATACATAACCATCAAAGCGATCCCTGAACAAAATAATGTCCTCTTGGTTTTTAAAGTTGATGTATGCTCTTGCATACATATGAGGATACAAACTGCAGAGAGGAAAGCAATTATGTAAATGTGCTTGCAGGTATCTGGCTGAATTATAAGAACGCATATGTTAAAGAGACAGGCTCAAAAATCAAACAAGAAACATTGGTGGGATGGAATGGATGAAACATTTTTCATTTACCCCCTCCCTCTTTTATTTATTTTACCTAGTATCATTAGAAAAAAACTCAAAATAATCATGCTCAGGCATAGGCTGAAGATGTTCCTGAAGCTGCTCCTTGGTCAAAGTGGGAGGCAATCTCCGAATTACCACCTTCAGAAATGAATAAATAAAATAAAAATTAGTACACATCAATTTTCTGTCCTATCTGAAAGAATCACCATCCCTGAAGAAAGCTGGTCTTCACAAGAGGAGACTGCTTATAAAAACCCTTATATTACTTTTAAAAAAATAGAGAAAAGTCCTCTAATGCTTAAAATTAATCAAATAGTAATGTGTTTTGTTTTTAAGCTCTTAGAAATAAGAACTGTTTGGAGCAAAGAAAATCTCAGGTTCTGTTAACCCAAAGCCCCACAGTTTAATAGGTTTTCATATCATTTTGTCACCCATTTTTCAATAGGTGTAGTGGAAAGAAACTAGTAGGCCGACCCTGGTCTTCTGTGGGTGCCACAAACTCTTGATTTACTAATATTTTCCTACACTATCAAACACTTTCTAAAACAAAACCCTTTATCATTCAGCATAAAAAATTCAAAACTCTAATACCGGAAATTCCCTAATTGTCTCCCAAATAGAATGAACTCAATGTGGTCCCTAGACCATGAATCCCCCCAACACTCCTTCAACTCTCCTCCATTAATAGTTCCATCACAAACTACTCCCACCCTTGATAGTCCTTTCGCAATTTAGTAATTCTTCGCAATTTAGTAATTCTTCCCAATTAACGTTTTAATTCCTCGTTCCCTTTATTACCACTCCCCCCTCCTCCCATTATCATCCCACCGCTCGGATCCAAACCGTTCTCATCTAGGGATCCTCCCCCTTTCCCTCACTCCCATCCAGGAACTGCCCGGGAGGGAATCCCCCCATTTCAATGGAATGGATGAGACAGAGAGATGCGATTTTTACTCAGGTGAAGAAACAGAAAGGGAGCATGGGACAGGAAGAGGGCAGCCCGATTCCCAACCACCCTCCAACCATCCTCCAACCATCCTCCACGGGTGGTGGCTGCGTCCCGCCCTCTCACAAGCCAAGGGGTAGCCAGGCACCTTGCTCAGGGCCTCTTTCTTCTCCTTGTTCCGATCCTGCTTATCTTCTCCTTTGGTGCTGTCCCCCGAAGCCCCACCGCCGCTGCCTGTGGCCCCCGGGGGAGTTAAAAGGGTTACTCGCTTCTCCTTCGGCCTATGTTCCTTCTCTTCCTTCATGGTCACGGCTTTGCTCCTCACAGTCGAAGCTCCGCCCAAATGGCCCTCCAGCGCACCTTTGATTCCCGGCCCACTCCTGTCACAGTTCCGCCTCCAACAAACGCCTCCCTAGAGATAAGGCCAGCCCCGCGTTCCGTTGGGCTCCGTCAAGATCTCGCGAGACTTCAAGGCTCCCGGCTTGCTTCCGTGAAGAGGATTTAACACCTAGTCTTAAATTCCGGCCTACCGAATTCCCGCACCACCCAATCTCCTCTCGATCTAGACTCCGTAGAGGCCGCGCTCTACACGGTATCGGCACAGGGGTCCCCAATCCCCTGGGCCGCTAACCGGTACGGGACGGTGGCCTGTTAGGAACGGGGCCGAGAGCGCTGCTTGCCTAAGCTCCGCCTCCTGTCTCCGCCCCGCCCACCTCCGAAGGAGGAGGTGAGCAGGGAAGCTCAAGGCTCGCCTGACCTCCCGGACCCCGCCCACGTTTTACGGAAACCCGTCCCTCGTGCTAAAAAAAGGTTGGGGACCAATGTATTAACAAATCCGCCATTGTAACTAGACTGACTCTTTGGTGGACCACAAATTCGGGCATACAGAGCAGTTACCTGCTTCTGGCCAGGAGTTCTAGTACATAAAATAATCCTCTAATTTTGGAAGGTTAGTATTTTTCCGATCAAAACATAGGTTCTGCGGGCTGTACTTGACTACGTGTTCCTCAGACAAACCTGTTGTTATCCAAAGATCACCTCACTAGGGAACTTGTATTTTCGATATTTGATTCTGAGGGGAAACATGTTGCCACTTTAATATGAGTCTTTTGTTATATTATTTTAAGCTGATTATTAAAAGATTCAGGAATAACTATTCACCATACCCTGAACTGCCTGAAAAAATTTAGAGAGGGGACCTGCTCGTAGAAGGGAGCTATTGTCAAAATACTATGAACTAGTGTGTGGGACAGGAAGGGACCTAGGGAAGCCCTCTCCGTGTCGCATTATTAAAGATGACCCAGCAAACAGTTTTTTAACAATTTCATGTGCATGTAAAATTGCCTTCCTGACCTTTGAAATGTTGTTTGTGTTATATATGTGTATTTTAATTTTTGTTACTGATTTTTAGAGAGAGGAAGTGGGGCAGAGAGAGGAAAAACCCCCATCAATCTGGTGTTCCACTTACTGATGCATTCATTGGTTGATTCTTGCATCCTGTGCCCTGACGGGATTAACAGCAACCTTGGTGTATTGGGATGTCACCCTAACCAACATGAAATTGTTTATGTTAAATTATGAAAACATGAAGAGATTTCATGTCAGATATTAGCGTAGTAATACATTTTATAGATATAGAAGTAAAGGAAGACAATTAGGGAAAATGAGTTTACAGAAATTCAGGTTTGAGGATTTTGGAACTATAAAAACCCCAAATGAAAAAAATCAAAGGATATATAAGAAAAAAGTTAATATCAGAAATGTTTCTTTATGTATGGTAAACAACTACTAAGACTGAAGGAGAAAATGGTTCAGAATGAATATGTTTTTATTTTCAACTTGGGGAGTGTCCCAAAGATTTTTAAAAGCATTTGATGTTAACACATCTCCTAGTTCACGTTTTCTCTTTATGGATATTAGAGATCCTTTGCCTTTTGACTGTTTCAAATAGCTTAAACTATTGTTGAGATAATTATATGAGTAATTAACAACGGTTGAGTTTTAAAATGAAATTGTTGTCATCAGCTAGGAACAGGGTATTCAAAAACAGAAAAGCTTTATTGATGATGTTAAGATGAATAATTTAAAATTAGCAATCCTACAATTTTAAGAAGCTATTTGGATTTTTTTCATAAATCTTAAACTCAACACTAAAGGTTGTTTGCCTAATTAATTTACAAAATTCTTCTACTGCACTCAGTTTTACACAGAAACAAAGGAGTTATCTATTGAATTTTATTTAAGATGAGCATTGCGTTCTCATATCCACCATACATTGTTTAGGCACAAAAGTTGAGTCAGAAAATGTATGAGAGGGGAAATATAGAACACAAGTATTTGAATATTCTGTTCACTCTCAATTAAAAGAAAAAATGGACAATTATTGGACAAAAAGAAAACAGTGTTGGGGACTTAAAATGCTTGGTTCACTTACATACTATACTATAGATTTCTTTAAATATAAATAGTAATAAAATGAATTTCATTTAAATTTTTACAAGGATTTATTAATTTAAAAATACTAATAAAAAAGCTGGAGAATATTTAAGACCCTGTTACCTAAATAAAAAACCTCGTTACCTTACTAATCATCTTTTTTTAAAATTAAATTTATTGGGATGAATAATCATCTTGAAGGTGTTTCCAAGTAAGAGTGAATTTGACTATACTTTGCTCTTTACTGTAAGCAATGAGTGTCTGCTTTATTGTGCCTCCCTGACATTCAGTGTAAGGAGATAACAGCTCTTGTCATAATATTTTACTAAAGAACCTGTCTTTACTCATCCTGTGTTAAGGGCTGCATTAGCTCCAATAGCTTGTAAAATATGTGGAGCTGTGAACAGGTGGCTCAGTTGGAATTCTTCCCATACACCAAAAGGTTGCGGGTTCGATTCCCAGTTAGGGCACATACCTAGGTTACTGGTTCTATCCATATTTGGGGCATATAGGAGAGGCAGCCAATCAATGTTTCTTGTTCACATCGATGTTTCACTCTCCCTAAAATCAGTTAAAAATAAACATGGCCCTGGCTGGTGTAGTCAGTGGATTGAGTGTGGGCCTGCGAACCAAACAACCACGGTTCGATTCCCAGTCAGGGCACATGCCTGGGTTGCAGGCCAGTTCTCAGTGGGGGGCACACAAGAGGCAACCGTACATTGATATTTCTTTCCTTCCCTCCTTCCCTTCCCCTCTTGTGGACTGCTCTGCCTGGTTTCAGGAATTATAACTCCTACCCCCTGTGGCTAAGGATGAGTCAGTGACCTCTGGAATGTGAACCACAGGAGACAAAGCTTGTCTCTGGTAGCAAATGCTGCCTCAGTTTCCTCCCTGCCCCCAAAGCATGGTCAGAAGTCCTTGACAGGTAAGACCCCTCAGAGGAGGGTCAACGTAGGCCAGACAAAATCACTTGGGAGGCCATTATGGAAGAACTTGGGGGGGGGACTGCAACAAGGAGCAATGGGCTCTTGTGCCCCCCTCCCCCCCCCTCCGCTTTGACAAAGCCCCAGTCCCCATGTTCCCTGGGAGAAGTGCTTCCCGGCTCTAATCCCCTTAAGCCTGAATACCTGTTGGGGAGGGGTGCAGCTCCTTGCCTTGCTAGAGCGTGTCTTGGGGAAAATCTGGCTTCACACAGGAAACCCTAAAACTCTTCCTGACAGACTCTGACTCAGACTAAGCCCTCAGATTTCTTTGAAATGTTATCTACTGTTTGATCCTTGCTGCCCTGTAATCCTGTGTATTACAACCCAATAAAAGCCTTTGGAGGAAGGGGCTCAACACCTTTTTCCCCTGAGAAACTGGCCACTGCTCAAGGCCTTTTTCCTCTGGGAAACTGGCCACCTCTCCTCCCCGAGCAGATCATGTCTCAGTCATGTTTACTCTCATCTGTGGCACATGGGGCGACTTGTGAGGAAAGTCCCTCCTTGCCCCCACAGGTGAGAGTAAACATGACTGAGATTTATCTTGAGAGGACTTGCCCCCATACCCCTCTAAAGCTAAATAAATAAATTCTTTATAAAAATTCTAAAAAAAATTAAAATAAACATGTTTTGGAGAATTTCATGATGTCATAAACACGTCCATTGTAGAAAATGGTTCTGGCTCACAAAGAATCTGTTATTAACTTACACAAGTCATGGCAGACTGGCAAACCACAAGTAAATAATAGTAATACTTCTAACGAGATTTATTCACAATGCGAAGTCTTGTTCTTGCATATACTTATTATCCCAACGTTATATATATTTTTAGATTTTATTTATTTATTTAGACAAAAGAAGGGAGGGAGAGAGGGAGAGAAACATCAGTTTGTGGTTGTGTCTCACACACCCCCCACGGGGGACTTGACCTGGCCTGCAACCCAGGTATGTGCTCCGACCAGGAATCGAACTGGCATTCCTTTGGTTCACAGGCCAGCGCTCAATCCACTGAGCCACAGCAGCCAGGGCTGCAGTGTTATATTTTTTATTAAATCATTAGTGTTACCATTATTATAACTATATAAATGTTGTTCATAGTTGAGACATATAGTATTATTATGCTTTTTTCATATGTGAAACTTCGTTTTTCCTGGAGTTAATGATTACTTCAGTTATTTTGTTTGATTGATTTCTTTCCTTGTACCCATTACTAATTTATTTTTATCTTTATTGATTTTAGAGAGAGGGAAAGAGAGAGAGAGAAACATAGATATGTTGTTCCACTTATTTATGCACTCATTGATTGATTCTTGTATGTGCCTTGACTGAGGATTGAATCTGCAACTTTGGCACATTGGGACAGTGCTCTAACCAAAGCTACCCTGCCAGGGCTCCCGCTGCTAATTTTTCAGCCAGTCCCTTCAGAGATGTAAAATTCTACTCCTTAAACTCAAATCAGTCAGGTAGTCTATTAGGTTTTTTGTTTGTTTGTTTAGTCTGGAGACATCTTTCGTCCTGCCATTTACCCTTCTACTCTTGTAAGGACTGAGTGATTTTTAGGCCTGCTACACAGATGTTGTCCTGAAACTTCATTTCTCCTTTCTTGGACTCCCCCGTTTGCTAGATGGCACTGTACTGTCTTTGACCATTTGTATTGTTTCCAGTTTTTGCCGATCATAATGTTGCTTTGTACATTGTTGTCTATGTTTCTGCATGCAAGTATTTCTGTTGGATATTGGCCTCAAAGTGGAATTGCTGGGTCATAATTCGTGCATGTATGAAATTGTGAGCTTGGATGGAAAAATTACATCTTTATTTTCACTAACCATTAAATGAAATTTAGTATGTCCCTCAATTAGGAATGTAAGCAATAAACCATAGCAATATTAGCCATGATTTTGGCCAATAGAAATCATAGATCCTTTCCTAGCACAGTATAGTTGTTGCACGTAATGATAAATACTATTTATTTTTGTTTTAGGTGTGGTTGTTAATAACTGTGAATTTGCTGTACTTTCACTGTTCATCTTTTTCATCTTCTTTTTTTTAGGTAAGTCCTTTTGACATTTCATATAATAAGGGCTTGGTGATGATGAACTCCTTTAACTTGACCTTATCTGAGAAGCACTTTATCTGCCCTTCCATTCTAAATGAGAGCTTTGCTGGATAGAGCAATCTTGGTTGTAGGTCTTTGGATTTCATGGCTTGGAATACAAAAACAAACTAAAAGGACAGCTAGATCAGGAGCAGAACCATAGAAATGAAGATCACATGGAGGGTTAGCAACAGGGGAGTGGGAGGAGGAGAGAGGGGGGAGAAGGTACAGAGAATAAGTAGCATAGATGGTAGGTAGAAAATAGACAGGGGGAAAGGCAAGAAAAGTAGGGGAAATATAGAATCTAAAGAACTTGAGACACGTGGTCATAAATTAAAGGGGGGAATTGTGGGGGAGGGGGTGTGCAGGGTGGAGGGGAATGAAGGGGGGAAATAGAACAACTGTAATGGCATAATCAATAAAATATATTTTTAAAAAATTAAAAAAATACTGTTTACACAGATACCTTCAGTTCCTGAACCTTTCTGAGTTTCTGCACCAAAAACGGGCTTATTGCACGTTGGCTTCCCTCATGAGTATAGTTTCCTAAGTCCTCCATGCAGCTAAGCAAGTTTTATGTCCTTGTGGGTCCATCTCTTTTATAATTACCTATTATCATTTTAGTGGGATTTCAATGTGCAGATGAAAACATGTTCATTATCCATGTTTCCAAAGTATCCTGTATGTCTTTAATCTGTAGTTGTGTCTTTTCTTTGATATTACCTATATATCGGGTTGGCCAAAAAGTCCATAAAATAAATGACACATTTTTCATTTTCACCAATAACTTTATGGATTTGGATATTTTGAGTGTGTTAGCCATCTCCCACGTGGTATAATGTTGATTGTTCTCATTTAATGCCTCAATTTGGTCATTATCAACTTCAACGGGTCTGACAGTGGAGCATTGTCCAATGAGAAATCTCCAGCACGAAACTTTGGAAACCACTTTTGACACAATCAGTCACAGAACCTTCTCCGTACACTGAAGAAATCTTATCTTCTTTTGCATTTCAGTTGCATTTTTACCTTTCTTGAAATAATAAAGCACAATATGTCTAAACTGCGTATTTTCTTCCATCTTCAATATTAAAATAGCTACACAAAAATTCACCAATTTTGATAAGTTTTTAAAAAATGTATGCTGATATGACAGCTATGACAATACAATCTAACTAAATTGTTTCAAATGAAGTTAAGCACAACTAAGTGCTACTAGAACCATTTTACAGAAAAAAACCAACAACAAATGAACTTTTTGGCCAAACCAACATATCTTTCATCTTTTTAAATAGCTTAATCTTGATAGAGGTATGTCTATTATATTAGTCTTTTTAAAGAACCAGCTTTTGGTTTTGTTGATCTTTTCCATTTTATGTGCATTTGTTTTGTTTTATTAATTTTTGCTCTTCTCTATTATTTTTTGTCCCTGTTAGGTTTCTTCTGCTGTCTCTGTAGCTTCACAAATTGAATGCCCAATGCATTATTTTGGAATGTTTTTTAAAGTGCATTTTACACTATAAATTTCTTCATTGTTCCATTTTAGATGCATCTCACATGTTTTTATATTTATTTTATTGTGATCAATTTTAACCTTTTCATGATTCTTATTAAGATTTTCTTATGAACTGATTAGCTATTTAGGGATGTGTTTTTAGTTTTTTTTAAAAATTTTTATGCATCGATTCTAGACAGAGAGGAAGGGAGAGAGAGAAAGAGAAACATTAATTCATTCTTCCACCCATCCATGTATTCATTGGTTGATTCCTGTATGAGCT
This sequence comes from Artibeus jamaicensis, assembly GCF_021234435.1. Taxonomy (NCBI): domain Eukaryota; kingdom Metazoa; phylum Chordata; class Mammalia; order Chiroptera; family Phyllostomidae; genus Artibeus; species Artibeus jamaicensis. The sequence continues at coordinate 133,413 of NW_026521327.1, read as the reverse complement.
GTGATCAGTGATCAAACTCACAACCCTGGCACATTAGGATGGAGCTATAACCAAACTACATGGCCAGGCCATATTTTTAGTTTTTTGGCGTATGTTTTGTTTGTTTTTCCTGTCTTTTTAGTGTTGATTTAAAATTTCAACATGTGGTGGCAGGGGAGGAAGGGCAAGAGAATTGGTTTTCCAACTCCTGAGATTTTTCCTCCTTGCCCTCTTTTGATGTTGTATTCTTGTCCACAGGGATATCCAGCCACCACCCCAGGATCCACAGCATCCACAGTGGAAATGTCGCCTGGTACTCTGCTAATTCCACCGTTGTCATTGGTGGCTACACAGTCTGCAGAGTTGGGGTGCTGGAGGACTCCTTAACCCTCTTGGACATGTTTTTGACCATTCTCTTGTCCCCTTGTGGGTTCTTCTGCTGTTTTGCCTTGAGGAGGCTAAGACGTCCCAACTGTGGAGCAAAATTTACCTAAAGGGAACAGCACCCCTGGTTTTCCTGCATTCAGCTGTCTTTTTCTAATGTAAATGTTGTGTACAGTAGCTTTATTTGATTAAGTTTCAGGACTGTTCTGTGAAGGGCGGTAGAATGGATTTGGCATGTGTAAGTTGGGTTCACAGGCATGAGTCATGGAGTGTGGACACGTGGCAATACTGTTCCCATGGTTAATAACAACTCAATAAAGCACCACTTTTATTTTTTGCACTCTTCACTTTGATAGAGGTGAGAAATACTGTTTTAAATAAATGAGATTTATGCCATTTAAGCATTTTTCAACATCCACTTCTACTTTTTTTTCAATTAGCAATAATCACACCTGGGATAAACCTCATTGGCTACAGCACTGCCTCTGTGCAAAGCTCAACATGCATGTGTAATTTTTAATAAGTTTAGAGTTAAAAATTAACTACATTATTCTTTTAAATAATATGCGGAGTTTTCAGTGCTTTAACTCCAGTATTTCCTATCACAACATTCACTTTTTTATGTTATGGTTATAAGTCAATTTGGGTTTCATTCTTTAAATCTCCTATTTATATAAAGAGTACAAATTTAGCCCTGGCTGGTGTAGCTCAGTGGATTGAGCGCAGGCCTGCGAACCAGACAATTGCGGTTCGATTCCCAGTCAGGGCACATGCCTGGGTTGCAGGCCGGTTCCCTGCAGGCCAGTTCCCAGCAGGGGATGCATGAAAGGCAACCATACATTGATGTTTCTCTCCCTCTCTCCTTCCTTTCCCCTCTAAAGATAAATAAATTAAAAAAAATAAAGAGTACAAATTTATGTTTTTAAAAAATCTTCACTAGAGGATATGTGTATTGATTTTAGAGAGAGAGGAAGGGAGACAGAGAAACATCGGCTGGTTTCCTCCTGTATATACCCCAACCAGGGATTGAACCCACAACCTAGGTATTTGCCCTGACCTGGAATTGAACTCACAACCTTTTAGTGACTGGTCGACACTCAACTAACTGAACCACCCAGCCAGGGTAACATTTAGGTTTTGCAAAGTCTTCTACTCATTTCTTTTTGCTCTTTTTCTCCTTTCTTGGTGGTTTCCTTACAAATTTTTTAAATGAAAGTTTAAAAAAATTATTTATTTTTTAGAGAGAGGGAAAGGGAGGGAGAAAGAGGAGAGAAACGTCAAGGTATGGTTGCCTCTCCTGTACCTCCTGCTAGGGGACCTGGCCCACAACCCAGGCATGTGCCCTGACTGGGAATCGAACCAGCAACCCTTTGGTTTTCAGTCCAGTGCTCAAGCCATTGAAGCACACCAGCCAGGGCTAATAACTTTCTTTTTAAAAATTGATTTTAGAGAAAGAGAAGAAGGGGAAGAGAAACATTGATTTGTTGTGCCACTTATTTATGCATTCATTGGTTGATTTTCTGTGTGCTCTAATTATGTATGGAACTCACAACCTTGGCAATCCAGACGACACTCTAAGCAACTGAGCTACCTGGCCAAGGCCGCTTTAATAACTTTCAACCCATTTCCTTCCCCAGTATCTCAATCCCTTTACCTGTTTTTACCTATTATATAATTCCCCTCTTTGTTTCCTTTCTCTCTCCAGTATAGTGTCAATTCCCTGAGGGCATAGATTTCTGTTTCATTCGCTGTGTATCCCAAGCATTTAGAAAAATACCTAGCATGTAGTAAGTACTGAGTTTAAAAAAATAAATTTATTATACTTTCTGAGTTTGTTGAATGAGTATAGGATTCTTGATTGACTTTTGTTTTTCTTAACACTTATTATATCATCTCAAGTATCTTTTTTGAGGTCTGTAGTTATTCTTTTTGTTTTGTTTTTAGAGTTTATTTATTTAGTTTAGACAGAAGGGAAGGGAGAGAGAAAGAGAAGTAGAGAAACATCAGTGTGTGGTTGTCTTTCACATGCTTCCAACTGGGAATTCGGCCTGCAACCCAGGAATGTGCCCTGGCTGGGAATTAAATTTGTGACCTTTAGGTTTGCAGGCCAGCACTCAATCCACTGAACCACACCAGCCAGGGCTGTAGTTATTTATTGTTGCTTTATATGTTGGTTTTCTATCTTATCTCTTAAGATTTTTTTCTTCTGATTCTCTACCGTTTTATTACAATGTCTGGGTGTGGATTTGTTTTCATTTTTCTTGCTAGGTACATGGGGTTGCTCCTTTAGCTTGAAAACTTGCTTTATTTGTTTTATTTTAAAGTTTTTATTTATTTTTAGAGAGAGGGGAAGGAAGGGAGAAAGAGATGGAGAGAAACATTGATGTGCAAGAGAAACATAGATTGGTTGCCTCTCTCACAGCCCCAATTATGAACCTGGCCCACAACCCAGGCATGTGCCCTAGCTGGGAATAGAACCAATGACCCTCTGGTTTGTAGGCTGGCACTCAATTCACTGAGCCATACCTTTCAGGGCAAGACTTGCTTTATTTCTAACAAACTGTGAGCTACCTGTCCAGGGCTTGGGATTGGAGTTTATCAATGAGGTTAGTTTATTGGATCAAACTATTTCATTTGAGGAAACTAGTGAGCTTGAATGATTGTTGGCATTCAAGAAAAATCTTATTTCCTGGCAGAGGAAATATGTTATCTGGAAGCTTCATTCTCTTGTTGGCATTCATATCCCTAAATTTTTAAAAAATTAAATAAATTCCTTGCTGCTGTAGCTCAGTGGATTGAGCACAGCTTTCGAACCGAAGCATGGTCAGTTTGATTTCCAGTCTGGGCACATGCCTGGGTTGCAGACCATATTCCCAGTGTGGGGTGTGCTAGAGGCAACCATACACTGATGTTTCACTCCTTCTCTTTCTCCCTCCCTTCTCCATCCCCATCTCTCTGAAATAAATAAAATCTTTAAAAAAAATTAAATAATTTTATTTTATCGTGGTAAGAACACTTAACATGAGGAGCATTTGAGTTCTTACTCCCTGGTGTATGTTGTCAGTTTGGCTCAAATAAACTCTTAAAAAAGAAGAATACTTAACAGGACATCTAACTTCTTAACAGATTTTTCAGTGTACAATACAGTAGTGCTTACTGTTGGCACAATGTCGTACAGCAGATTTCTATTCATCTTGCATCATTGAAACTTGATACCCATAGATTAGCAAGTCCTCATTTTCCCCTACCCCCAGCCCTTTACAACCAGCATTCTGTTCTGTGCTTCTATGAGTTTGACAATTTTAGATACCTCATCTAACAGGAATCACATAGTATTTGTCCTTTTGTGACTGGCCTATTTCATGTAGCATGATGTCCTAAAGGTTCACCCATGTTGTCGCATATGGCGAATTTCCTTCCTTTTTTAAGACTGAATAATATTGCATTGACTTTACATACCATATTTTCTTTATCCATCTGTGGATGGAGATATAGGTTGTTTCCACATCTTGGCTGTTGTGCACAGTGCTACAACGAACATAGGATTTCTGCTATCTCTTGGAGAGCCAGATTTCAATTCTCTTGGCTCAATACCAAGACTGCTACATCACATGGTAATTCCATTTTGTGTTTTTAACTATATTTTATTGATTATGCTATTATAGTTGTTCCATTCTTTTTTACTTCCCTTTATGCCCCTCTACCCTGCACACCCCTCCCTCCAGCAATCCCCACCCCCTTAGTTCATGTCCATGGGTCATACATATAAATCCTTTGGCCTCCCCATTTCCTATAATATTCTGAACCTCCCCCTGTCTATTCTTTACCTACTAATTCTGCTTCTTAATCTCTGTACTTTTCCTCTCCTTCTCTCCCTCCCCCTCCTTGGTGATAACCCTCCATGTGATCTCTATTTTTGTGACTCTGTTCCTGTTCTAGTTGTTTGCTTAGTTTGTTTTTCTTTAGGTTCAGTTGTGGACAGTTGTGTTTGTTGTCATTTTCGTGTTCATATTTTAAAAAATATTTTCTTTCTTTATTTTTAGGTAGAGGGGAAGGGGAGGAACAAGAGTGGGAGAGAAACATCAATGTGTGGCTGCCTCCCATGTGTCCCCCACTGGGGACCTGGCCAGACACCCAGGCATGTGCCCCAATTGGGAAATGAATCAGCAACCCTTTGCTTCTCAGGCCCGTGCTACACCAGCCAGGGCTAGTGTTCATATTTTTTATCCTCTTTTTCTTAGATAAGTCCCTTTAACATTTGATATAACAAAGGCTTGGTGATGACGAACTCCTTCAACTTGACCTTATCTGAGAAGCACTTTATCTGCCCTTCCATTCTAAATGAAAGCTTTGCTGGGCAGAATAATCTTGGATGTGGTTCCTTGCCCTTCATGACTTTGAATATTTCTTTTGTGCCTCTTCTTGCCTGTAAGGTTTCTTTTGAGAAGCCAGTTGGTAGTCTTCTAGGAACTCCTTTGTAGGTAATTGTCTCCTCTTCTCTTATTGCTTTTAAGATTCCCTCTTTATCTTTAATCTTGGGTCATGTAGTTATGATGTGCTTTGGTGTGTGCTTCCTTGGGTCCAACTTCTTTAGGACTCTCTGAGCTTCCTGGACTTCCTGGAAGTCTATTTCCTTTGCCAGATTGGGGAAGTTCTCCTTCATTGCATTTTCAAATAAGTTTTCAGTTTCTTGCTCTTCCTCTTGTCCTTCTGGAACCCTTATGATTCAGATGTTGGAACATTTAAAGTTGTCCTGTAGGTTCCTAAGCCTCTCCTCATTTTTTTGAATTCTAGTTTCTTCATTCTGTTCTGGTCGAAAGTATATTTACTCCTTCTGCTCCAAATAATTGATTTGACTCCTGTTTTTCTTCCCTTCGCTGTTGGTTCCCTATATATGTTTCTTTATCACTTTGCATAGCCTTCACTTTGTCCTCTATTTTGTAGCCGTACTCAACCATTTCTGTGAGCATCCTGATTACCAGTGTTTCGAATTCTGCATCTGATAGCTTGACTTTCTCCTTGTTGCTTAGTTCTTTCTCTGGAGTTTTGATCTGTTCTTTCATTTGGCCCATATTTCTTTGTTTTGGCATGCCTGTTATATTGGAAGGGGCAGAGCCTTAGGTATTTGCCAGGGTAGGGCAACCCAGGTTGCTGTGTTGTGGTGCTGTTTTTGGGAGAGGGGTCAGAGAGGGAATAATGTCACTTCCTCAGCAATCATCTCACTTTCAGTCACTTCCCCTAGTACCCACAAGCAAATTGTGCCTTTTTGGTGCTGATTCCCAGGTGAGTGGGCTTGTGTATGTTCTGGGACCCCATAGGCCCCTTCAGTGAACTCTCTTGTGAGGCTGGGAGTTTCTCCCACTGCTGCAAATCCCACAGGTTTTTATAGCCTGAGGTTCTGAGGCTTTATTTCCCTGTGCTAGAACCCTGGGTTCTGCTGAGTATCTCACCACCTAGTTGTTCTTCCTGGTTCACCCACAGGTGAATATGGAACCCCTGGGTCTGCCAGCCGCTGACTTGACATGTGTCCTCTCTGCCCCAGCTGCCTGTCTCTGTCCCTCATACTGATGGGGGACTCAAATGCAGGAAAAATTTTAGTTTCAGGTAATAGCTAGTAAGCTTAGAAATCAATGTATATAAAAGCTATTGTTTCAGGATCTGAAGATATGCTCAACTTGACTCCAGGAGATGGTAAACAGTACCACTATTGTGTCTCAGGAGGACTGCAAGCAGTCGAGATGGTATCTGAGCCATTGTTCTCCAGGGTGAGATGCCCACTGCCCAGGGCGCAGATGAAAGAATGCCGCAGCTTTTTATATGATTGATTTTTTCCCTGAATTCCAATCCCCTTGCCCACACTTTTCTACTCGGTATAAAAAAGGTTGGTTTAAAATGGAATTTAAGATGGTCCACTAGGGTACGAACCCACAGTCTTCTCAGATAGTTGGCCATCCGAATAAAGCACCCATAGATTCATTCCCTATCTCTGCTTATTGGGTCCGGTAGGTGACAGGAAGCATGAACACTAGCTTTTCAGGTTTCACTTTAACCCAAAAAGTGAATGTTTCTTTTTTAATTCCTTGGTGGTCAGACTTCCATACAGTTTGATTTTCTGGCAGTTCTGGTTTGTTTTTTGTTTTTACACTGGTGGTGGTCCTTCTTTTGGTTTTGCAAGGGGGTGAAGTGTATCCACCTACACCGCCATCTTGGCCAGAAGTCTCATTTTTAAATTTTTGAGGCACCTCAATACTGTTTTCCTTAGCAGCTGTGCCAACAGTATACAGTGGTTCCAATTTCTCCACATCCTCACCAACAATTCTTGTCTTTTGTTCTTGTTATTGTTGCTGCTGTTGTTAATAGGTATCCTAACAGGTTTGAGGTGATATTGTGGTTTTGATTTGCACTTACCTGATGATTAGTGACATTGAGTATCTTTTCCTATATCTGTTGAGCACTTGTATGTGTCTGAGATATGTCTAATCAAATCTTTAGCCCATTTTTAACTGGGTTGTTAGTTTTTTTTTAAACTGATGAGTTATAGGAATTCTTTACATATTTTGGAGACTACTCCCTTATCAGATATATAGTTTGCAAATATTTTCTCCCATTCTACAGATTGCATTTTTATTCTGTTAATTGTTTCCTTTGCTGTATAGAAGCCTTTTAGGTTGATGTAGTTCTATTTGTTCATTTGTGCTTTTGGTGTCATTTCCATGAAATCTCTGTCAAGACCGATGTCATAAAGATTTTCTCTTATGTTTCTTCTAGAAGCTTTATACTTTCAAGTCTTATGTTTGAATCTTTATTTTTAGTTGATTTTTGTGTATAGTGTAAGATAACGCTCCAATTTATTTTAATTTTTTGCATGTGGATACTTAGTTTTGTGTTCTACCTTCCTGCTGTTCAATCCAGTGGTGAGTCGTTACCTTACTGGGCCTCTTGGCAGCATTTTGAGGCAGGAGATAGCCAGGAAGGAGTGTACCCCAGAGGTGCCCCAGGGCTAAGACAAAGGACATGGATACAGGACAGAGACCCTGTTCTACCACCAGTCGTTCCCACCTTCTGGAAAAGCACTGAATCACGATGAATCAAAAATGCACCTGTGCAGAAGATGCTACATGACCTCTGCTTCAGTGTAATAGCTTTATAATGAATTAACATTGTGCCACCCCCTTCCCCAGTGGACAATCAAAGAAAATCATGGGAGGCCACATGTGCAGTAGTTTTAAAGTCATACAACTACTTGTACATGCACAATAAAACTCTGCCAAAACTAGCCAGGAAATATCTGCCTTTAAGAATAGAATCCCTCCAGCACCTGAGGTCAATCTCTGCTCAGAGTTGGCCTGCTCCCATGTTCTGTGGAGTGTACTATCACTTAATAAATCTGTTCTCCCTCTTTCTGCTATAAACTCTCTGTGTGTTCAGTTCAATTCTTTGCCCACAATCACCAAGAACCTGGTGACCTGTGCCCACCTGTGATAATTTGATATAGCTATCAACTTGTTCTCCTTGTAACTCTTTCTTCCCTTGGCTTCTGGGACGCCAGGCTCTGTTGGTTGTCCTTTAATCTCACTACACGATCAGTCAGTGCCTTCCGTTAGCTCCTGCTCTCTTTATCCTCCAGAACAGGGGTGTCCAACTCATTTTCACCAGGGGCCACATCAGCCTTGCGGATGCCTTCAAAGGGCCGAATGTGATTTTAGGATGGTATAAATGTAACTACTTCTTAACTAGGGGCAAGGGGCTCGGTGCTGCCACCGGGTAAAACCACCGTGCTGGGCCGGATAAACCAAAGTGGAGGGCTGGATTCGGTCCCCAGGCCTTGTGTTTGCCACCTGTGCTCTAGAGTCGGGGGTTGGAGAGCCACGGGGTTTGGGCCTTGGACCGCTTCTGTCTGTGCACTCCCTCCCTCCAGGATCACATCCCGCCTCAGGTCTTTAACTGCCCCCTGTGCACCAGCACTGCTGTCCTGGCTCCTGCTCAGGTTCCATGCAGACCCATCCAGCCGCCTTCTCAAAGCTCCAGTTTGAGACATCGAATGGGTCTCTCACACAGCACGTCCAAAGTGGGGTCCTCCTCATCTTCCTGCCCCCCATCTCTTCCACCTCGCTTAACAGCATCTCCATCCTTCCAGTTGCTTGGGTGAAAATGCTTGCATCATCCCAACACCTCCCTTTCCTCTCATACCGCAACACGCAGCCTCAGCAAACACTCCCCATCCCATCCACAAGGGGAAGATCTCTACCCCTTGCAGTGGTCCACAAGGCCCTACTTGGCTGGGTCTTTCTGTACCTCACCCAGCCCCTCTCCTACCAACTTCACCCCCCACCCGACCCCGTCGTGCTGCTCCAGTCCTTCCCAGTCCCACCTGCTTGTTCCTATGTCACACCAAACACGTTCCCACCCCAGGGCCTTTGCCCCTGCAGTTCCCGCTGCCTGGTGTGAGCTTTCCCCATCCATTAGCAAGGCCTGCTGCCTCACTTCAGTCTGCTCAGATGTCCCCTGGGCAGGAAGGAAGGCCTTCTCTGGCCACCCTTGTCTGAAACCACCCTCTGCCCCCTCTCTATTATCACACCCCACTTTCTTTGTATCCCTTCACTCTGTGTGGATCTCTCCAACACGCAGAGTGTAAGCCGCGTGAGTTAAGGGACTCGGTTTCTTCCCTGCCGTCACCCCACCACCCAGCGTAGTGCACAGCGCACATACGTTGAGTCAAGGAATGACCCAATCTGATCATGTTGCTCCCGCAGCTGAAAATCCTACAGTGCTCCCTCACGGCTCCGTGTCTTTGCCCCTGCTCTTCCCTCTGCTGGAAGGCTCTTGCTCCTCCTGGTCTGCCTGGGAAACTCTTGCTCGTCCTTCAAGGCCTGACTCAACTGTCACCACCTTGGTGAACCCCACGCCCGCAGGTAGGGTTAGCCAGTTGTCCCTTGGTGACCCTGCAGCATCCTGTACATGCCTCCGTTAATGCTTGACTCTCGCGTGATTTTTCTGTCTGTCTTCCCCAGTAAACTGTGATCTTCCTGCGGACGGATACCATGTCCTCTCCTCCTGTTCCCCTAAGGCCTGGTCCAGTCCTTGCACAGCCTGAAGTAAATATTTGGTAAAGGAATGCTGACGGAATGAATAAATGAACTGTGGACAAAAGGGGGTTACTCACTAAACCTGACAAGCTCATGGGAGACCTGCGTGGTGGTGTTACAAACTCTGAGACCAAAGTAACCACATAGGATGGTCTGAAATTAAAAATTTCTAGTAACTAAAAGTGGTTCATGGCAAGTAGTCATGTCCTCGGACAGTATTTTTCCTTAAGGTCAATCTTCACTTTAACTGATGCTTTTTTTTTTTTTTTTGCATCTAGGATAGCATACCTTTGGGATATCAAAGTAATTTCCTCTCACCCCACTCCTCAAAGCACAAACACCTTGGATCCCCTCATTGTAATTATTATGTTAATTGTTGACTATACCCACAAATATAATAGAAGTATGTGTCTGTGGAACCAAACAAAAAATGGAGGTCGGCTACCTGTCACCACAAAAACCAGACTTGTGAGGCGGATGGTGGTGTAAAAGTAAAGAGGTTTTTATTTTTTATTTTTTAAAAAAGATTTTATTTATTTATCTTTAGAGGGGAAGGGAAGGAGAGAGGGAGAGAAATACCAATGAGTGGTTGCCTCTCGTGGGTCCCCCGCTGGGAACTGGCCTGCAGCCCAGGCATGCGCCCTGACTGGGAATCAAACTGTGATCATCTGATTCACGTGTCCTGATTCACATGTGCCCTGTGCTCAATCCACTGAGCTACACCAGCCAGGGCAGTAAAGAGGTTTTTAAAAAAATAAATAAAGATTTTATTTATTTATTTATTAGAGAAGGGAAGGGAGAGAGACAGAGGGAGATAAACAGCAATGTGTGGTTGCCTCTTACACCGTCCCCTACTGGGGACCTTGCCTGAAACCTTGGCATGTGCTCTGACCGGGAATCTAACTGGGAACCCTTTGGTACGCAGGCTGGCGCTCAATCCACTGAGGCACATCAGTCAGGGCAAAAAATAAAGAGGTTTTATTCAGGTGCTGTGTGATCTGGAGAATGGCAGACTCCTGTCTCAAAGCTCATCCCCTCTGCAAGACCAAGACAAAAGTCAGTATCAAAAGATCCTGCTTCAATTTAAAGTACAGTACTTTGGTGCCTGCGGGTGGCTGCTAAGCAGTCATAGTGCACATTCAGGTAGTGTAACTTAGTATATCTGGATGCTGTTCATTTCAGGGTCCCTCCTGGCTCCTGTGTGTAGAGCCCATGCAGCCAAGGGCCTGCAGCCAATAGGGTCACAAGGTTGTGTGCTCCTGGATGAGAGCATGTGAATGCACCTGCAAATGCATCACCAGGTGACCAAGAGCACGAGAGTGGCTCCCGGTGGGAAGCTGCTAAGAACATGTTGTCCATGAAGAAAACAGGCCAGTGCACCGTGCCAGTGTAGGCCCTGAGCCAGTGAGCCCCAAGCAAGAAGCCTCGTTGTTCCCCTGGGATTATACTAGTTTGGGTGTGGGATGGACCAGGCACTTTCTCACGATGATGAATCAACTTCCCAAACTTTTGCATCCTTCTGGGGGAGTGGGGGTCTACCTCCCAACCAATCCCTTCTTTCCCCAGGATACACTGACAGGTTTTTTTATCTTGTACCTCCCCCTGCACCATTTTGACTTCTATGGCACATGTGCCTACCTTACACTGTTTCTACCCCCCGTCAGGTACCAGAAATGAGGCGAGGGCTTTTTCCTACCCAATTACCTTGCTAGCCTTTGTGTGCTCAGTTTAAGAACCTCCCCTTCCTGCCATCTTGGCTGATCCGGGAGACTCCCCACCACTCTGGACAGACTGTCTACCAATAACAATTATACCCACGAATGTAATCTACCTAATCTATCACCAGTGAATTTCATATAACTCCCTTATGCCTCTTCCTTTGATTGTAATGTATAAAATAAGATGTGTAACTGCCATTCTCTGGAGCACTTTCTCAATCCTTTGACATTTTACTTCCCACTAATTGTTGTCAATTTGGTTGAAATAAACTCGTAAAAACTCTTACAGGTTTGGAGATTTCTTACGTTGACACACCAACAGATGAGGAAAGGAAGGAGGGGAGGGGAAGAGGGAATCATCTCGTTCCCTGTAGATATCCTTGGGGTGCCTGAACGCCCCACACTAGGGAAATTCCTGTGTTCTCCAGACCAATATTCATGCCCTAGTCCCTCATTGAAACTTTCTAGGAATAAGTACTAACCTCTTTGCCACTGTATGGAAGCAGAATTTGTCATCCCAGAATATGTCTCCTTAAGGATTATTTTAGGCTGATTATTTTTAAGACATAACAGACATGGGAGAAGCTCGGAAAACGAAGTGGAAGTAGCCCTTTGTAAAGGACATTTGTTTTTAATGGAAATCTCCACCTGTACTGGCATTTGCTTCACTGAACCCGACTGGCTTTCAATATCAATGGAGAAGGCATGGATTTACATCTACATAACAATGTTGCCCTTGTTTACTGTGCTTTTCCTTCCTGGTAACCTCCCTCAACTGTCTTCACCCCCAAGGTCTTCTTTTGTTTTTAGGTGAAAGTGGTATTTATCGTGCTGTCTTCATCAATTTGGTGAGTTACTCAGTTTTCCTGGGTCCGTCCCATGTATACAGGAGGTATGCATGTCACTAAAGTTTGTTTTTCTCCTGCTAATGTCTCTGTCAGGTTGATTAGACCAACCAGAAAAACCTCGAAAGGTAGAGTAGCATTTTTCTTTCCTGACAGTTTCGGCAAGTAAGCCAGGAGAACTGACTGGTTGGGGCAGCACTAGCTCCTGGCAACTGCTGTAGCTGAGAACGATGTGATGTCTGACAAAATGCTGACAAGAGGTAATAAGCATTTATCCTATTGGCCTCCCTGATTTCTGTCTCCGAGGTTTTGTGGAAGTTACAACTGTTGACAGTCCTTTCTCTAGGTTGGCAGGAGAAAATCTGTGACTCTTGTTTATTTCTTTTTCCATTGATCTTCCTTCCTGAGATAGTTTTCCTTTGTCCACAGTGTTTTATTCTGTTTTGAGAGCATGAATTTGACCTCCTCTTTCCTCTCTGCCATCCCGACAGTGCACAGATTTGCTTGCATTTGGCACCTGGGCATATAGACTGGGGGTTCCAGGAAGCCGTATCCAGTAGGATTGAAGGACAGGGGAATACCTGGGACTTGACCGGGCCACTGTAGCCACTTCACTGGCATTTTCTCACCTTTTTATTCGACCATGCTAGCTCTTAGGAGAATTTGTCATGAGGGATGCCAGTCCCTAAGGGGCCTTTGTCTTATCAGCCTTTGTTGCTTTACCACCTGTAACAATGTAGGACTTTTCACTGTCTTAGACTACCCTGGGAGTGAGCTTTTGGATGTTATGAAGGCTGCATCCTTTGTACCCTCTTGTGGACTGCTCTTACTTCCTTGATTAAGCTACCCCCCCCCCCACAAAACCTTATGGTTTCAGTCGCTATTGAGATTAATTGATCCTACTTGTGAAATGGTCAGATAATGTATCCTTTGAATTAAAGAAACTTCTAAATTGGAAAACTTTTAGAGAGTTCTCATCATAACTGCTGTTTCATTGGTACATATGGAAAGAATAAATTTCAAAAGTGTATCCAAAGAATTATGACTAGCCTTAGTGATACAGGGTGCAACCAGGGGGGCCCCAAAAAAAAAAGATTTGGAAAGGTGTCCAGAATTCAAAGTGTATAGAAATATTGGAGAGACATATAAGATGTCCTCACCGCCCGCCCCCCCAGGGGGAAGGGATGAATGGAGCCAAGCCATTGAGAGCTATTTTGCATAGCAACAGTTTTGGAGCTAACCTCTGGAGGAATGGTTATTTAACATATCTATAACCTTTAACTAGTTTCATAGATAATGTTAAATAGCAGTGGCCAAGTTTGGAGCCAGGGAGAAGGAACTAGCAGGGACTCAGGATGGAACTGGGGGGACTCAAGATGGAATTAGCAGGGACTGAGGATAGAACTTGAGGGACTCAAGATGGGAACTAAGGGCTGCTCTCTGGAGTGAGAAGGGCTTGGACTCAGAATGTAACTAGGGGCTGCGCTCCTGAGCGAGAAGGCCTGCGTGAGAGCTTGGAAAAGACTGGCTCCAGGACATGAAGGGTCCCCGCTTGGCCAGATGGGGGAGAGCCACGCGGTTTCAGCAGAGTGAGGACCCCCTCTTGGTGAGGTGAAAGAGGGAGCCACGTGGTTTTGGCAGGGTGCGGACTCTTGCAGCTTTGGTAGAAGAGGCCCACGTGGCTTTGGGGTGCCCCCTTTGGCTGCGGGGCCTGAAAAGCAAGAGAGACTTTGACTGGAACTGGGTACAAAGGACTCTTGCCAGTGGACCATGAGAGGGTACCACAGTACTTTGGATTAACTCGAGATCCTGCACAGTGACACAGCTGACGGTGCCAGCGGCCTGCAACACAGACGTGTGCTCTTTTCCTGATTTACGGTACCGGAGTTGGGACAGTGGGAGAAGGGGAGCGCTGTGTGGGTGTAGGTGTATACCCTAAAGGACTTTGATATTTTAGTGGAGGCATTAGGCCTGAATAGCATTAAATAAACATTTTGTTTCCTTTTCACAAATCTCTGGCATTAAGAGATGTCTTTCCAATTGGCGGCGGACAGAAGGGCCCAGTAGATTCTAGTATTTTGGTTTTGGGAGGGGCCCCTGTTGTATAGCAGTTTTGGGCATCCCTAGGTGGGCCAAATATTGTATTGCCCCTCCGTCGCACCACCTCTTGTTGTTCGGTAACATTAGGAACAAAAATCAGGTTGAGAAGTCATATTGAATCTGCTGTCTCAGCTTCCCTCAGAGGTCTTACATTAAGTTAGTTAATAGAATGCGAAGAGGCCCAGGAAAGTCAAGAGGCTCTTGGATTTTTGTTTTTACAAAAGGGTATTAAGAAATAAGGTAAATAATGCAAATATTGATAGGGGCAAATGAAACAGGAAACAGAAAGGGAAGGTTCACAGGACTTCATCCCATTTCTTGAATAGGGTTCAAACCTAACGTTGTGCAGGCCAAAGAGATCCCTGTATAGTACCTCAGCATTAAAGGGCCCCGAACGTGTCATATCTGTTTACCACAGTGTGAAGAAATTTAAAAAAAAGCTGAAAGACAAAAACTATAATGAGAAATCTGACCAGTAATGGCTTGGGACAGCCGCTGGGCTGACTGATCAAGTTAAAGATTGACCAAAGGTCATTGGTGAATCACCGACTTGCAGCTACAATTAGACCGATAGACCATAAAAATGTATGGTTAATAAGAATATGAAAGTTGGATTGTTTAAGCATGTATTATGTAAAGAAGTTATGTCTTTCCCTGAATGTTTAAAGAGGAATGGATAGTCTGGCTGGGGAACATTTCTGCTTCTCAGTATTGTAAAACTAAAGCTTATTGATTAAATCTTAATGGAAGCTTTGGATAAGAGTTCATTCATCTGGCACACAGCAGAGCTGTAGGGGACCTCACTGTAATGCAACATGGATCCAGCGGCAAAAACCTCTGGGAAACATTGGACTTTTTCTGTTGAACTCTCTGTAGTGTCAGGCTTGGTGGCCTACCCAGAAAACTAGAATGTTGCCCAAAGACTAATAACATCATGCCCCAAGGAAGGATGTTAATGAATGTACAGAGTGTGACACCTGCGTGATGTTATCTGTTAACTTACGAATGCACTGTTCTTTCTGTGGACTACAAGACTGCCCATCCTGTTCACCCCTTACAAAAGGGATCCTGTTCTGGGAGCGGGATGGGTTTTTCTCCAGCCGGCCACCAGTGTGAGTAGTTGCCTTGCCCATGTACGTTTCTCCTGTTAAAGCTCTTATGAATTTGAATAAGGCTATATGACAGTTCTTCAGAATCAATGCTGAATTCAGACTTTTGTGGCTGCCCCCCAAGAAGAGCCAAACACAAAAACACCGAGAATTGCAGTGGAGGAATTAGGGTAGCTTTATTGCAGGGCACCATGCAAGGAGAACTGGAAGCTATCACTTAAAAACATGGATCACCAATAGCTTACAACTGGGGTATTTAAAGACAAAAAATAATGAGTAAGCATGAATAAGGGGTTCAGGGTTGTGGGCTGTGTCAATTGGTCAGTTCTTGTGCAAGCTTCAGCAATTTTCTTAATCTCATTTTAGTTCTTGGTAGCATCCTGTCCAGGGTCTTCGTGACTGTGGCCAGGTGGTCTTTTCTGCTTACAGATTTCTGCAAGACATCTTGGGATTGTGAGTCAGTGACATTATCTTAAGAGCAAGACCAAAAGCAGAACTATATATCCCATGCTTAACAGGTTACATTCTTCTATTATCTTAAGCAAAGTATACTTTAATATATTGTTCCTGAAACTTGCTTTATATGCAGGCCTCAAGGCCCTAGGACATACCTATATTTCAATGCAACTAAGACTCTTAAAAGAGCTAATTTAATAATTTCAACTAAAAGCTTAATTCTAGTATACCTATACTATTATGATTTTCTGTCACTTTCAACAGTTCACAGTTACTTAGTTTTTGTTAGAAATTGAGGTTTTTAGGGGTTAAAAATCCAATATACGTAATTGAAGCTACTAGGAATAAATGAATCAACTAAGAATGCAAGAAAAGTAGGATGTGTTTTCAGTAATGGAAGATATAAAGTATAGAGAAACTGTTTTGAGGGAAATTATAAGGAAATAAGTTTGCCCTAAGATAAGTTGATTATTTCTGAATGGTTAAGAGACCAAGAGACAAATTACACAGGGCAAGAAAAGTTGTATAAGGTTTGCTGCATCCAGCGATATATTAAAAAGATCATGCACCATGATCAAGTGGGATCCATCCCAGGGATGCAAGGATGGTATAGTATTTGCAAATCAATAAACATAATACATCACATAAACAAAAGGAAAGACAAAAATCACTTGATCATATCAATAGATGCCAAAAAAGCACTTGATAAGGTACAGCACCCATTTATGATAAAAAAACACTCAGCAAAGTGGGAGTACAGGGAGCATTCCTCAACATAATAAAGGCCATATACAAGAAACCTACAGACAACATCATACTCAATGGGTAAAAACTAAAATCTTTCCCGCTAAGTACAGGAACAAGACAAGGATGTCCACTTTCACCACTTCTATTCAACACAGTATTGGAAGTCCTAGCCACAGCAATCAGACAAGAAAAAGAAATAAAAGGCATCCAAATTGGAAAGGAGGCAGCAAAACTATCATGGTTTGCAGATGACGTGATAGGGTACATAGGAAACCCTATAGACTTCACCAAAAAACTACTCGACCTAATAAGTGAATTTGGTAAAACGGTGGGATACAAAGTCAATACTCAGAAATCAAAGGCATTTTTGTATACCAAGAGTGAAATATCAGAATGAGAAATCGGAAAAAAAAAAAATCCCATTTGCTATACCAACAAGAAAAATAAAGAACCCAGGAATAAAACTAACGAAGGAGGTAAAAGACCTGCACTTAGAAAACGACACAACACTAAAGAAAGAAATTAAGGTAGACACAAGTAAATGGAGGCATATACCGTGTTTGTGGATTGGAAGAATTAACATCATCAAAATATCCATACTACCCGAAGCAACTTACAGATTCAATGCAATACCTATTAAAATACCGATCACATATTTCAGGGATATAGAACAAACATTTCAAAAATTTATATGGAACCAAAAATGACCCGGAATAGCTGCAGCAATTTTGAGGAAGAAGAGCAAAGTAGAAGGAATCACAATAACGGATATCAAACTATATTACAAAGCCACAGTAATCAAAACAGTCTGGTACTGGCATAAGAACAGATACATGGATCAATGGAACAGAGACCTCAGAAATAAACCCATATTAAGTCTCTATGGTCAAGAAATAAACCCAAACCAAGTCTCTATGGTCAATTAATATGTGACAAAGGGGACAGAAGCAAAAAATGGAGTAAAAATAGCCTCTTCAACAAATGGTGTTGGGAGAGCTGGACAAGCTACATGCAAAAAAATGAAACTTGACTACCAACTTACACCATATACAAAAATGAACTCAAGGTGGATAAAAGACTTAAATACAAGTCGTGACACCATTAAAGTCCTAGAGGAGAACATAGGTAGGAAAGTGTCAGATATCCCACGCAGCAACATTTTCACTGGTATGTCCCCTAGAGCAAGGAAAGGACATAAAGGAAAGAATAAACAAATGGGATCTCATCAAAATAAAAAGCTTCTGCACAGCTAAAGAAAACCACTTCTATGGTTTTCTTTGTGCAAAATGAAAAGGGAACCAACCATATGGGAAAATATATTTGCAAATGATACTTCAGACAAGGGTTTAATCTCCAAAATATATAAAGAACTTACATGAGTTCACTCCAGGAAGACAAACAACCAATTAAAAAATGGGCAAAGGACCTGAACAGACACTTCTCCAAGGAGGACATACAGAGAACCCAGAGACATGAAAAAATGCTCAGCATCACTAGCCATCAGAGAGATGCGAATTAAAACCACAATGAGATACCACTTCACACTGTTGAGAATGGTCATCATAAACAAATCAACAAACAACAAGTGCTGGGGAGGCTGTGGAGAAAAAGGAACCCCAGTACATTGTTGGTGGGAATGCAGACTGGTACAGCCACTGTTGAAAACAGTCTGGAATTTCCTCAGAAAACTAAAAATGGAACTGCCTTTTGACCTGGCAATTCCACTGCTGGGACCATACCTTAAGAATCCTGAAATAGCAATTCAAAAGAACATATGCACCCCAATGTTCACAGCAGCACAATTTACAATAGCCAGGTGCTAGAAGCAACCTAAGTGCCCATCGGTAAATAAGTGGATCAAAACAGCATGGTACATTTACACAATGGAATACTACGCAGCAGAAAGAAGGGAGCTCCTGTCCTTAGCGACAGAATGAATGGAACTGGAGAGTATTATGCTAAGTGAAATGAGCCAGGCAGTGAAAGACAAATACCGTATGATCTTACCTATAAGTGGAACTTAATCAACAAAACAAACAAGCAACTAAAATAGAACTGACACATTGAAAGAAAGAACAAACTGACAGTGATTAGAGGGGAGGCAGGAGGGGGAAAACGGGGGAAAGAAGAGGAAGGGCCTTCAAGGAACATGTATAAAGGACCCAGGGACAAAGCCAAAGGGAGGTGGGATTTGGGGTGGGAGGTGGGGGTGAGTGGGGCAGGGGAAGGTGATCGTGGGAAAATGCAGAACTGTACTTGAACAACAATAAAAATAAATAAAAATTACTTATTTATTTTTAAATAAAAAACATCTAAGATTCCTTAAGAAAAGCAGCCCTGGCCGGTGTAGCTCAGTGGACTGAGCGACGGCCTGCGAACCACACGATCGCGGTTTGATTCCCAGTCAGGGCACATGCCTGGGTTGCAGGCAGGTTCCCTGCAGGCCAGTTCCCAGCAGGGGACGCACAAAAAGGCAACCATACATTGATGTTTCTCTCCCTCTCTCCTTCCCCCCCTTCCCCTCTAAAGATAAAAAAAAAAAAAAAAAAAAGCAAGAGCTTGTGGTATGTGAACCAAGACTGCAGTCTCCCTCCTCCTTCCCAATTCAGTGAGATGGAAACTCCATTCCAGAGTGTAGCCAGAAATACAGGACCCCCTGCTCAATGCAGCTCCCGGTTGGGGGGTTATCTTCCCAGGAGGGGAAGCACATCAGCATTTCTCATTCTGCTTTCAGCTACCTGTGGCTGAGGCCAAGTTCCAGGATAGTTCAGGAGAGAGGTGGGTGTCCCTTCTTTCAACTAGCCCCCTCTTGTGGGACAGGGCCTGTATCTTGAGCATGGCGCAGCAGAAAATAATGGGGCCGGGATTCCCCTTGCCTGGCTGGTAAGATGGTTCCACAGTGGCAGAGGCAAGCTGGGACCTCCCCTGTCTCCCTTAATACTCAGGTCCTAACAAGGTGGCATTACTCAGAGAGAAGCAAGTCATTCTCCCCACCTCCTGGGGGAGAAGCAGTGCACAAAATAGATAGCTCCTGATCTCTTTCAAAGGAACTAAATTTGCGACACAGGGTGGTGATCAAGTTCAAAGAGATTGTCTAAAACAGTGGAAGTTGTGGTGAAAGGTAATTTGGAGGAAATTGTAGGTAGATTCCGTAGAGATATGGGCTGAATTGCAGGCCCAGTAATCTGCACGGGAGAACTGGGTAAAGAGACAGGTGGGAGAAACCTTCCAAGGCTAAGGACAAATTTTAAACACTGATCTAGGGAACTTCCTTCAAAAGAGTTCCAATATGATTGGATTAGATTCTAGAGCAATTTATGCCTGAGGGTATTCTTGAAAACAACAGAGCAATTATTCTACAATTGGTGAAATTTGACAAATAAGTGTGGTTAGGGAAAGAAACAAATCTGTTAAAACCACTGTTGAATCGGTGCGGTGGCACACCAAAGGCCGCACCCCTTGAGGACCAACGTCAGAAGCTTAACACTAGTGGATGGAGGCTGGAGAAGCAGGGCTAGAATTCAATAAAATAACCCAGCCAGTCACAAATAATAATAAGCCCTGAAGAGAGAGTGAAGGGGCCTGCAATGAGTCAGTTTAATATGCAGGGCTTGGCACAAACAAACCCCACCCCCCACTTTTTTACTAAATCTCTTATTACAAAATCATAAGCATGTAATTCTGTAACATAACAATATCACATGCAAGCACACCATATGCCATTCTAGGTGAAATGTACAAATTAAAACTATAAATGATCACACCCATATTATTAGCTACCAACCACACTCAAGCCGGCCTTACTTCTGCTGGACCCTGTATGACCTAAAATGTCTAGTTTCCAACAAAAATATTATGAGATATGAAAATAATCAGGAAAGTATAACCTGTACACTAGGGGGTGGCATAGAGAGGGAAGCAGGTAACAGAAACTGCCTCTGCCCAAATGATGGATTTAATGAAGACTTCAAAGTATCCATTATAAATACAGAGAATTAAAGGAAACCATGATTAAAGAAAAAAGAAAGGTATGATAACAATGTTGTATCAAACATAATATCAATAGGTTAAGATTTATATAAAGAACCAAATGAACATTTTGGAGTTGATAAATGCAGTAAATGAAATGAAAAGCATACTAGAGGGGCTTACTTTAGTGTGGTCGGGCTATCATAACAAGATACCACAGGCTGGTAGCTTAACAATAGATACTTATTTTCTCACAGTTCTAGAGGCTAGAATTCCAAATTCCAAGGTCAAGGTGTCTGCAGGTTTTGTTGCTTCTAAGGCCTCTTTCTTTGGCTTGTAGATGGCTGCCTTTTCACTATGGCCTCCCACTGTCATTCCTCAGTACACATGTACCCTTGGTGGGGTTTTTTGTGTGTGTCCAAATTTCCTCTTACAAGCACACCACTCAGACTGGATCAGGCGCACCTTAACTCAGCGTTTTAACTTACTCACGTCCTTAAAGGCCCTACCCAGATACGGTCCCATTCTGAGGTACTGGGAGTTCGGATTTCAACATATGACTTTTGGAAGGGATACAATTCAGCCTATATGGAGTTCAGTGGTAATTCTGAATCATCAGAATTAGTGAATTCAAAGAGAGATCCAAAGAATAAAGAGGAAAAAGAATGAAGAAAAATTAAGAGATGTTAGGAAAAATGTGGGATATAAGTGAACCAACATCCCTGTACTAGAAGTAACAAGGAGAGAAGAGGGAGAGAGAAAAAAATATATTTGAAGAAATAGGGCAGAAAACTATACTTGAACAATTAAAATAATAAAAAAAAAAGAAATAATAGCTGAAAACTCCCAATTTTCTGAAAAATATCTAGGAAGCTCAATGGACTCCAGTATAAATGCAAAAAAGTCTAGAAATAGACATATAATAAAAATGTTGAAATCCAGTTTCAAGGAGAAAATCTTGAAAGTAGCAAAAGAAAAGTCACTCATCACTTAAAGGGAACTCCAATAGGATTTAAAGCTATTTATCAGAAGAAATAGCAGCCAGAAGAAAATGGGATAATAAATTCAAAATACTTACAGAAAATAGTCAACCAAGAATCCTATATTGAGCAAGGCTATCTTTCAAAAATGAAGGTGAAATAAAGACATTACCTGGTAAATAAAAACTGAGAATTCATTCAAATAGTAAGGAAGTTCTTTAGGATGAAATCAAGTGACCCCAGAAATTAATTAGTATCCATACCCTCTCCCCCAAAAGAAAGTACAGGTAAAGGCAATAATGTAATTATTAAAAGAAATACAAATACATAATTCTTCTCTTCACTCATTTAAATAACTATAAAATAATACGAATATAATGCATTGTTGGGAAAGTGACATATAGAAATATATTATATATATGCCAATAAAGTCACAAAGGGTGTGGGTGGAGCAAAAATATATTGGGCTAAGGAAATGATTCCAGATGGTAGTTCAAATGTACCAGAACAAATATGGGATATCAGAAATGATAAATAAGGTTAATATAATGGATGGTATTAAGTATATACTTGCTATCCTTTCTTAGCTCTTTCAAAAGTCATTAAATTATATTAAGTAATATGACAATGTATTGTTAGGTTTGTAACATTTGTACGTGTAATATGTGTAAAAATGATATCGCAAAAGGGGGCAAGAGGGAATACAGGTGCCAAATTTTGCCATATATAATATGCACTTTTTTGCCCAAATTTTTGAAGGAAAAATAAGGATGTGCATTATACATGGTTAGTACTAATTCCATATCTATATAAATGTTTTTAATTCTTTTACTTATGCATTAAAAGTGTGACTCTAGAAAGCAATACCGATATCCATATGCAAACTAATACCCTGGAATATGATAATTGGTTTTGTTTATAAATATAAATAAATAAATAAATGAACTAAAAAATTAAAGCAAAAGTTTGGGCCAAAAATGTGAGTGTGGCCCTGGCTGGTGTAGCTCAGTGGATTGAGCACGGGCCTGCGAACCAGACAATCACGGTTCGATTCCCAGTCAGGGCACATGCCTGGGTTGCAGGCCAGTTCCCTGCAGGCCAATTCCCAGCAGGGGATGCACGAAAAGCAACCATACATTGATGTTTCTCTCCCTCTCTCCTTCCCTTTCCCTGTAAAAGATAAATAAAAAAATAAAAAAATAAAAAAAAAATGTGAGTGTGCATTATATATGGCAAAATGTTATTTAGGGATAATGTTTCATATCCCAATAGAGTTAAATTAGTATAAATCTGAAACTGATTCTGATATATTAAGACACATATGGTAAGCCCTGGAGCTGCCATTAGGGAAATAACTATAAAAATGTGGAAAAAAATAAGTTAAAATGCTAAATTAGAAAAATATTCACTTAATGAAAAAGAAAGCAGCAAAGGTGGAATTGAGGAACATAAATGAAGTGAGACATATATAAAAATATGTATATATGTATAAATACACACACACACACACACACATATATATAAATGGCAGATGTATCTCCAACTGTATCAATAGTAACATTACATGTGAATGGGTTAAACAACTCAATCAACAGAGATTGTCAGACTGGATTAAAATACAAGATCCAAGTATATGCTGATATATTATCTATAGGAAACATACCAGATTCAAAGATATAAACAGATTGAAAGTAAAAGGATAGGAAAAGATTTATCATGGAAACAGTAATGACAAGAAAGCTGAAGTGGCTATACTGATATCAGACATAATAGACTTTAAAATGAAAAAATGTTACTAGAAATAAAGGACATTCTATACCGATAAAAGGGTCAATCTAACAGGAGGATATGAAAGTTATATATAAGTTATAGATTATATGTGTGTGTGGCTATATATATAAGAGAACACCAATATTCATTCAAGGAAAAACGGACGGAAATTAAGGAGAAATGAAGGAGAAATGAAGGGATAAACACACAATTCAACAATAGTTTTTTGAGGCTTCAATATTCTACTTTCAGTAGTGAGTAGAACAATTAAGCAGAAGATTAAGGAAACAGAAAAGCTGAGCAAACTATAAACCAACTAGACCTAAGAGATACATTCCACCCATAGAACATTCTACCCAACAGTAGAGTGTATATTCTACTCAACTGTACATGGAACCTCCTCTAGGATGGACCAAATTGTAGGCCACAAAACAAGCCTTAATAAGTTTAGAAGAAATGAAAAAATAGAAAGTATGTTCTCTAGCCACAACAGATTGAAATTAGAAAGAAATAATATGCGAAAAACTGGAAAATTTAGAAATACATGGAAATTAACAACTATAAAATGACTCAAAGAAGAAATCAAATGAAAAATTAGAAAATATTTTTAACATCAAAACTATGACTAATATATAGAACAACCATCTCTCAGAATAATCAGAAATCAAGTTGAATGGAAGTCCAGCAACTACAGAATTGCAGAAACCACATACATTTATCCAGGCTGGCTGGAGGGGCACAGATGTGGAATGGGCTGGTCCCCACATTCCACAATAAAAAATTCCTCCTGGATAAAAACTTCAGGAGGGCCCTGGATGGTGTGGCTCAGTGGATGGACTGCTGGCCTATGAACTGAAGGATCACTGGTTCAATTCCCAGTCAGGACACATGCCTGGGTTGGGGTTTGCAGGCCAAGTCCCCAGTAGGTGGTGTGGGAGAGGCAACCACACACTGATGTTTCTCTCCCTTTCTTTCTCCTTCCCCCCCAAAATGAATAAATAGATAAATAAATAAATCTTTAATTTGGGAGTGAGTTGTCCTAGACCCACACCAGGCCATGCCCCCAGGGTTTCATGCCAGGAAGTTAAGTCCTCATAACTCCTGGATGCAAAAACCAGTGGGGACTTGTTGGTGGAAGAAACTTCTGGAGTCCTAAGCAGTTCCCCTTAAGGAACCCACACACGGACTTAATCAGACTCACTCTCTCTGAGCTCCAGCACCAGGGTAACAAGCAGCTCAAAAGGCACCAGCGGCATACAGGGAGGAACTAAAGTATCTGGCATCAAGGCAGGAGATGGGGGACAGCTTTCTCTAAGACAGAAAGGCAGGCAGAGGCCACTGTCCCTCTTCTGAGCCCTCTACCCAGAGCCACACAGTGCCATATCTGAGAGTCCATCAAACTGGCTAACAGTTTGTCCCACCTTGGAGATCCCCTGAGATTCTGTCTCACCCACTTATGGGCCCGTTCAAACTGTTAACCTTGAATTTTCCATATGAATAGCTGATCTTGGCTCATGCTTCTCAACTTCCTAAATCCTATGAAATAAGCAACAGCTGTCCTCTGAAAGTCCCCAGCTCCCACACCTCTTGTTAAACGGTCCCAGGTCTGGCGCTAGTAGCAACCAGCCTAGATTCACAGCTTGGCTTTGCGTGAGAATCTCCAAGCCCAGCACAAGCAGCAGCCATCTCGGATTGCTTTATAATGCAGGCAGGGTGGCCTGGGCAGAACACAAGTGAGGGCTGACCTTGGCTTGTACCCAGGGAAACCCCATAGCCTGCCCACCCACTGGACAGCTACAGACCATGTCGGAGCACCACTACCCTGCCCCTGCACAGCTGATCCTCCATGAAGGGTGGAGGTTAGTGATCAGTGGTCACAGCCAGGCCTTGCAGCTGACTGCCCTGGGTAAATTCCTCCCACTGACCTGCCAACAACAATCAAGACTGAATTACAAGAGGAGGGTGTACTCAGCCCACATGAATGGCACACTTTGAGTACCCAGCTTGGGTGATAGGGGAGGCTGTGCCACTGGACCCTACAGGACACCTACTATATTAGGCCACACTACCAAGACAGGGAGTCATAGCAGCTCTACCTAATACACAGAAACACAGGGAGGCTGTCAAAATGAGGAGACAAAGAAGCGTGGCCCAAATGAAAGAACAGATCAAAACTCCAGAAAGAGAGAACTAAATGAAATGCAGATAAGCAATCTATCAGATGCAGAGTTCAAAACACTGGTCATAAGGATGCTCAAGGAAATTAGTGAGGACCTCAGAAGCATAAGAAAGAGCCAGTCAGAAACGAAGGATATACTCACTGAAATAAAGAACAATTTATAGAGATACAACAGTAGAGAGGATGAAGCTGAGAATCAAATCAATGATTTGGAACACAAGGAAGCAAAAAAACCCAGCCAATTAGAACAACAAGAAGAAAAAAGAATTAAAAAAACAACAACCAAAAATGAGGACAGTGTAAGCAGCCTCTGGGACAACTCCAAGCATTCCAACATTCACATCATAGGGGTGCCAGGAAAAGAGAAGGAGCAAGAAAGTGTAAGTCTATTTGAAAAAATAATGAAAGAAAATTTCCCTAATTTGGTGAAGGAAATAGACATGCAAGTCCAGGAAACACAGAGAATCCCAAACAGGATGGAATGCTAAGAGGCCCACTCCAAGACACATCATAATTAAAATGCCAAATGCTAAAAATAAAGAGAGAAGCTTAAAAGCAGTGAGGAAAAAGCAGTTTGCTACCTACAGGGGAGTTCCCATAAGACTATTAGCTGATTTCTCAAAAGAAACTTTAAAGGCTAGAAGAGATTAGCAAGAAATACTAAAAGTCACGAAAAGTAGGGACCTACAGCCAAGACTGCTCTACCCAGCAAAGCTACCATTTAGAATTGAAGGGCAGATACAGAGCTTCCCAGACAAGGTAAAACTAAAAGAGTTCATCATCACCAAATCATTATCATATGAAATGTTCAAGGAGCTTATTTAAGAAAAAGAAGATCAAAACTATGGACAATACTATGGCAATAAACACATACCTATCAACAACTGAATCTAAAAAAACAAACTAAGCAATCAAGAACAGAGACAGAATCATGGATATGGAGAGCATCTTGATGGTTGCCAGATGGGAGGAGGGCTGGAGGGAATAGGTGAAGAGGTAAGGGGATTGATTAGGAAGTACAATAGGTAGTTACAGAATAGCAATGGGAATGTAAGTACAGTAGAGAAAATGGAGTAGCGAAAGGACTTTTCTATACATGACCAATGGACATGAACAATGGTGGGGGGACTGCCTGAGGGAGTGGAGGGTGCTGCGTGGAGGAGGCAAAGGGGGAATAATCGAGAACTATAATAGTATAATCAATAAAATAATAAAGGTATTCATAGACAAAAAAGATGAAAATAAATGGAAAAGCATCATGTTTATCAATTGAAAAGTTAATCTAAACATTATTTGTGGTAAGATGGTACTGCTACCTAAATTGATCTACAGATACAATGCAATCTCTATCAGAACTCAAGCTGGAAAAAAAAAATCCCAGTTCATTTATTTGTAGAAATTGATAAGGTGATTCAAACATTCATAAGAAATTGGCCCTGTCCACTGTGACTCAGTGGGTTGGGCATCATCCTGCAAAGTGAGGGATCGCTGGTTGAAAAATGTGTAATAAATATTCATAGCATCATTATTCCTAATAGCCAAAATGTGGAAACAAACAACTGAATTGTCCATCAAATGATGGATAAACAAAATGTAGTATATACATACAATGGAATATTACTTAGCCATATTAAGAAATGTACTGATACATGCTACAACATGAATGAAACTTGAAAATATGCTAAGTGAAAGCAGGCAGGCACATAAGGCCACACATTATGATTGATATTTGCCCGAAGAGGCAAACGTATGGACAGAAAGGAGAATAGTGGTTCCCTGTGGGGGTGGGGGCAAAGGGGAATGATGGACAGTGATTCCTGATGGGGGTGGGTTTCTTTCACAGGTGTTTAATGTGTTCTTCAATTAGATGGTGATGCTTGCATAACCTTGTGAATATACTAAAAGCCACTCAAGTGTATACTTTAAAATGGTGAATGAGATATGGTATTTATATGATATGTGATTTACGTCAATGAAAGTGTTACAAAAGAGGGTAAATGGGAGATGAGAAAGGCAAGCTATTAAGGAGACATCATCCTTGCTTTGGTGAGGGGGAAGGAGTGATAAATCACTGAAGAGGAAGACTGGGTCAACAAAGAAACAAGCAAGGCAATGATTACCATAAAAGTCAGTAAGTGGTTACCTGGAAAATGATATATGAGGGACTTCTTGAGTGTCGTCAGTTTTGTATTTTTAATGGTACAACCAAATACTATATTATTCCACAGTTATAAAATGCTTTGTAAATACTTTCCCTTATATTTGTTAGGATGTACACTTTCTGATCACATTTTAAATTGGATACTAAGGCGGAATTAAGTTTAAGCTAAATGAAGTAATATTTCTTTAAATTTGTATATATGGATGCTTCTAACTTGTCCTGACACTTTACTTTTGCATTTCCCCTTTCTTGTGCTTCAGTCCCTGTTGTAATCTGGAATACAAAGAGAACTCCCAGGAAGAAAATAGTATTCTTTTTGGCCGCCTTGTCTTTATCCTTTAGCCATCTTGAACTGCTCTGAGTTCAGAGCTGAAACCAGTCTCTCACTTCAGGTTCTTGGTATATATTGGGTTGGCCAAAAAGTCTGTTTAGTTTTTTTCCATAAAATAAAAGACACATTTTTCATTTTCACCAACAACTTTATTGATTTGGATATTTTAAAAAATTTTTATTTATCTTTAGAAGGGAAGGGAAGGAGAGAAGGAAATATCAATGTATGGTTGCTTCTGGTGCATCCCCTGCTGGGAACTGGCCTGCAGGGAACCGGCCTGCAACCCAGGCATGTGCCCTGACGAGGAATCAAACTGCGATCTTTTGGTTCGCAGGCCCATGCTCAATCCACTGAGCTACACCAGCCAGGGCTGATTTGGATATTTTGAGTATGTTGGCATTCTCCCACTACTGGCTCCTAGTGGGTAGAGGCCAGGGGTGCTGCTAAACGCCTTCTAATGAATGCATAAGACAGCCCCGCAGCAAAGAATTGTTTGGCCAAAATGTTGATAGTACCAAGAAACTTCAAAAACCACTTTTGACACGTCCCATCAGTCACAGCGCCTTCTCCATACACTGCACAAATCTTCTTGTGTGTTTCAGTTGCATTTTTTACTTTACTTTTTTTTTTAGTTTTTATTTTTATTTTTAGAGAGAGGGGCAGGGAGGGAGAAGGGGGGGAGAGAAACATCAATGTGTGGTTGCCTTTCACATACCCCCCACTGGAGACCTGGCCCGCAACTCAGGCACATGCCCTGATTGGGAATTGAACCAGGAACCATCCGGTTCATAGGCTGGCGCTTAATCCGAGCTACACCAGCCAGGGCTATTTTTACCTTTCTTGTAATAATAAAGCGTAATACATTGAAAATGTTCATATTTTCTTTCAACTTCAATATTAAAATGGCTGCACAAAAATTCACCAATTTTAGTAAATTTTAAAAACTCTATTATTTTATTTATTTATTTTTAGAGAGAGGGGATGGGAGGGAGAAAGAGAGGTAGAGAAACATCAATGTGCAATTGCCTCTCGACCACCCCCAACTGCGTACCTGGTCTGAAACCTAGGCATGTGCCATGGCTGGGAATCGAACCCTTTTGGTTTGCAGGCTGGCACTCACTCCACTGAGCCACAGCAGCTGGGGCATAATTTTTTTAAAAGATTTTATTTATTTATCTTTAGAGGGGAAGGAGAGAGGGAGAGAAACATCAATGTATGGTTGCCTCTAGTGCTTCCCCTGCTGGGAACTGGCCTGCAACCCAGGCATGTGCCCTGAATGGGAATCCAACCGCAATCCTCTGGATCGCAGGCCTGTGCTCAACCCACTGAGCTACACCAGCCAGGTATGTTTTTTTTTAATGTACTTATATGACAGCTGTCACAATATAATCTAACAAAATTGTTTCAGATGAAGTTAAAGACAACTAAGCACTATTAGAGCCATTGTAAGGAAAAAATTAAATGAACTTTTTGGCCAACCCAATACTTAACTCCCTGCCTGGGATATTCTCTCTTCTACTAGGGTCATTTCTGAGGGGAGACTCCTCTGACCTCAGACTAGGAGGTCTGAGCTCCCTCAGAGTCCAGCCACAATCTCATCTCTGTTGGTGTGTTTTTTTCTCAAAGTAAATTAAAAAGCAATTGAAGAACAATTATTTCATTTCCAACAATGAAGAAGTTATGGTATTTGACTAACAGTGATAAAAAGAGGTCTGATTTCAAACAAGAAAGAAAAGCTAAGAGTTCTTGTAATAAATTAAAAAAGCACATTCTTGAGAAGAATCAGTCCTGAATTGTTAGCCCCCGGACTGGTCCAAAATTGTAATCTTGTAAATGACTGTTCCGACTTTAAAAAAAAAATGTAACCGTAAACTTGTAAACATGAAAAACACCTTGAGTACACCATTGATTTATGCACTTTTGTGGAGTTATTATCCCTTTATGAATATGCTGAATGCTATGGATCCTGAGAACAATGTTCATTTGCATATAGTTTGTATGTTCTCTGAAGATTCACAGACAGCTGTTAAAAAACATGTGGAATAGTAGAGTTTCTCCTTTTCTCTCAGCTCCATAAGACTAACTTCTTTTTTTTTTTTAAGATTTTATTTATTCATCTTTAGAAGGGAAGGGAAGGAGAGAGGGAGAGAAACATCAATGTATGGTTGCCTTTTGTGTGTCCCCTGCTGGGAACTGGCCTGC
This sequence comes from Artibeus jamaicensis, assembly GCF_021234435.1. Classification (NCBI taxonomy): domain Eukaryota; kingdom Metazoa; phylum Chordata; class Mammalia; order Chiroptera; family Phyllostomidae; genus Artibeus; species Artibeus jamaicensis. The sequence continues at coordinate 103,397 of NW_026521327.1, read as the reverse complement.
AGGGAACCGGCCTGCAACCCAGGCATGTGCCCTGACTGGGAATCGAACCACGATTGTCTGGTTCGCAGGCCCGCGCTCAATCCACTGAGCTACACCAGCCAGGGCGACTAACTTCTTGATACATGCTTTTAATACCATCCCACCTCAATTCTAGCTACCTTTTAGAATTTAGGCATCAGCAGCATTCCTTCCCTTTATCTTGTTTTCTCCTGGACCCTTTCTCTCAGCTTACATAATATATAAAAACAATTCAATGTTATCTTTTTCTTTTCCCCCCAGAAATATAACTTCATCATTCAAACATAGTGTAAAAAATCTCAAAGAAATTCAAGACAGAAAAGTCCAAAGAGAAAAGTAACCAATTCCCTAGACTTACACCATTAAAAGTAAGCAATGTTCCAGAAACCTCCTCAAGGAGGACACACAGAGGACCCAGAGACATATGAAAAGATGCTCGGCATCACTAGCCATCAGAGAGATACAAATTAAAACCACAATGAGATACCACTTCACATCAGTGAGAATGGCCATCATAAATAAATCAAAAATAAAACTCCAAAAGTATTGGAGAGAATGTAGAGAAAAGGGAATCCTAGTTGGTGGGAATGAAGACTGGTGCAGCCACTGTGGAAAACAGTATGGAGGTTCCTCAAAAAATTAAAAATGGAATTGCCAATTGACCCAGCAATTCCACTGCTGGGAATATACCCTAAGAATCCTGAAACACAAATTCAAAAGAACGTATGCACCCCAATGCTCATAACAGCACAATTTACAATAGCCAAGTGCTGGAAACAGCCTAAGTGCTCATCAATGAATGAGTGGATCAAAAAACTGTGGTTCATTTAAACAATGCAATACTACCCAGCAGAAAGGGTAGGACCCTTTGCAACAGGATGCAACATGCATGGAACTGAAGAGCATTATTGCTAAGTGAAATAAGCCAGGCAGTGAAAGACAAATACCATATGATCTCACCAGTAACAGGAACCTAATCAACAAAACAAACGAACATGCAAAATAGAACCAGATACCTGGAAATAAAAAACAAACTGGCAGTGATCAGAGGGGAGGGGAATAACGGAAATAAAGGGAAGAGGCAAGTCAAGGAACATGAATAGAGGACTCATCGGCATGGAAAATGGGGTGGGGATTGACTGTAGGGAGGGTGGGAAGCAGGGGAGAGCAACCGGGAAAAAGGTGGGACAACTGTAACTGCACATCAATAATAATAAACAAATAAGCAATGTTCCCATTTGATGATTACCTTAGACATTTTTCCATTGACTGTATATCTTTCCATAAAGCTTTATTCTGCTTCTGAATAACTTTTTTAGTATAAATTCTCAGGAATATTTTAAAATTTGAACCATTTTGATGATTAATTTGCTACTCATTACCATATTTCTTTCTGTGAGACTTTTTTTTTTTAAGGTAAAGGGAGGAAGAAAGAGAGGGGGAAAGAAAATCAATGTGTGGTTGCCTCTCACACGCCCCCTACTGGGACCTGGCCTGCAACCCAGGCTTGTGCCCTGACTGGGAATCAACTGGCGATCCTTTATTTCACAGGCTATCATTCAATCCACTGAGCCACACCAGCCAGGGCTCCATGAGAGTTTTTAAGAACACTCTTCCTTTGCCATCCATAGGCAGTATGGGCTTCCATTTCTTGTTGGGCTCTGTCTTTTTGTTTCATACCTTAAATGCTCTTTCCTGTGTGATGCTTCCTTAAGCCTTTTCCCAGTAGGCCTCTTAAGTATCTTACGTATACCCACTATACGTTTTACACTGTGTTATGGAATGTTTCATATTAATACACTGAGAAGAGTACGGCATCTCTACTATGGTGTTCCCTTTAAAAATGAAAAACCTGACTTTAATCATAAGGAAACATCAGACAAAGCAAAACTGGGAGGTAGCTACAAAATAACTGGCCAGCACTCTCCAGATGTGTCAGGGACATGAATGACAAAGACTGAGAGTTCTACTGCAATGTGTGACCCTGGATGGCACTGAGGTGCAGAAAGAGGACATTAGTAGAGCAACTGAAGAAATTTGAATAAGGCCTGTAATTTAGTTAATAGTGTGTACCACTGTTAATATTGTGATTTTACTAATCGTAGCAGTTATGTGGGTATAAGAAATCTGTGTTTTTCCAAATGTATAATTTCAATGCAATACCAATAAAAATTCCAGCATATTTTTGAAGAGGTTGACATGATGAATCTAATTTTTTAAAAATTTACTGATTTGAGAGAGAGAGAAGAAAGGAGGGAGGGACAGGGAGAGGGAGGGGAGCGAGAGAGAGAAAGAAAGAAACATCGGGCCCTGGCTGGTATAGCTCAGTGGATTGAGTGCGGGCCTGCAAACCACACGATCGCAGTTCGATTCCCAGTCAAGACACATGTCTGGGTTGCAGGCCAGTCCCCTGCAGGCCAGTTCCCAGCAGGGGACACACAAAAGGCAACCAAACATTGATGTTTCTCTCCCTCTCTCCTTCCCTTCCCCTCTAAAGAAATAAAAAATAAAATCTTAAAAAAAATCCTTTAAAAAAAAAAAGAAACATCGGTTTGTTGTTCCTCTTATTGATGCATTCATTGGTAGATTTCTGTATATACTCTGACTAGGTATTGAACCAGCAACCTGGGCATATGCGGATGATACTCTAACCAACTGAGCCATCCAGCCAGGGCCTAAAACCTTTATGGAAATCCAAGTAAACAAGCATAAACAAAAAAAAAAGTGTTTTACCATGTATCAAGTGAGTTTGTAATTCTCAACTCCGACAACATTGGGATTGGGATTATCCAGGTCAACCCAGTGCACTTGTTTCCCTTGTACTCATCACACCTGTGACTGTTGAATGTCTAGCTCCACGAGTACAGGGCTGTGTCCACTTTATTTGCTAATATCCCCTATGCCAAGCACAGTGCCTGACACAGAATAACTCCTCAAATATCTTTAAATGGACTCATGATGTAAATAAAAAAAATAACAACGCTAACCTGCAATTTATTCTTGCATATCTTTCCTGGCTGGGATTAGTCCAAATTCTAGCCACATCAATAAAAATTTACTAATCATTTGGCCTAACTGGCCTCCCTACCTCTTGTCATCCATCTCCCTGCAATCCATCTGATAGCCTGCAACCACAACATTTTTAAAAAGATTTTATTTATTTATCTTTAGAGGGGAAGGGAAGGAGAGAGGGAGAGAAATATCAATGTACGGTTGCCTCTCATGCGTCCCCTGCTGGGAACTGGCCTGCAACCCAGGCATGTGCCCAGACTGGGAATCGAACTGCGATACACAACATTTTTATAAAGTCCAATTGTGTTCCTTTCCCCAATCTCTGCTATTTCCCCATTACCTACAGAATATACTCAAGCTCCTCAGCTTGGATTTAAGGCTTTGGCCCCACGCTCCCTTTTGAAACCTTTCTGGTTTATTAGGGCTTATTATATGCCAAGCACTAGGCTAGTCACAGGAGTTCACAAATTAGTTGGGAATATAGATATACAGTAGTGCGTGACCAACTATATTACAGGGTTTGTGAAGACACAGTTTCAGACAACGCATTACAAATACAGTGGTACCTCGGTACTTGTCCTTAATTTGTTCCAGAATTCATGAGTACCAAAACCCACGAGTACTGAATGTTGAAGCATTTTCTCTTGTGGGGCGGTGGCGTGACTCATACAAGTTCTAGCAGATGTGCTGAGTCCCAAGCAAGCGCCCAGTGCTAAAACATTTTTTTTCTCACCAAAATGTGAGGAGTACAGGGTTTGATGAGTTCTGAATCAGACAAGTACCAAGGTATGACTATTAGGCTTTTGCCCTCTGCATGTTCACAAGTTCAGTCTAGGGCTGCAATGTCCAATAGGGTGGTTCCAGCCACATTTCAAGTGCTTAACAGCACATAAAGCCAATACCATATTGGACAGCATAGCAAAGATCATTTCAATCATCCATGGAAGGAGGGAGGTTACTGTAGGTGCTTAAAAAGAAAGAAAGGGCCATTTTTCCATAAATGCATTCTGTGGTGCTAGCCACCTGTCCCCAGCAAACACATCTTGGCTGGGGTATATAGCACAGGCTCCCAATAAAGATAATGAATAAAATAAACCATTAAGTGATACAGAGATGTAATATAATAAATAGGTTCAGTTCTTCCTTTCACCATACCTTAGGTCAGAAATTTTAAGCAAATTCTAGCTCTTTTCCCAAACTGCTCCTATTCTTGTAATTTATTACAGAGTACTGAGAAGTTACACACAGACAGCATTTTATACTAGGTAAAAATACAGATTATACCTACCTTGATGCTTTCACAAGCCATCTATCCAGGAACCTACTTCACCACTTGCCTTTTCCTCTGTCACTTTCCCTAGAAAGGAAGGACACAAAGTAAGATTTCCAAAATATTTATTTTGATATTGGAGAATAATGGGAAAACTAAGTAATGGGAACTGGACCCTCATTGGGGCCTTTTGGAAAATCATAAGTACCATCCTCTTCTGCAGCATGATGCTTATCCAGTTTAGCAATCAATTCTTTCGCTGGGTTGAACACGCCATTGGTCTGCTGGTCACAGACGTAGCAGCGCGGGGTGGTGCGGAAATGCTGCAGTGCACAGCTCTCGCAGAAATAGTGCTTGCACTTGGTGACAACTGGGTTTTGGAAGGTCTGGCGACAGATGAAACACTTGAATGGTATTTCCTCATCATCGCTTCCCACTTCATAGCTTTCGTCCTCATTGACACCATAGCGACCCTCATCAAGCTCACGTTCGATCTGCCACCCATGTTTGTAATCTGATCGGTCATGGAGGAATTTGCAGCTGTCTCCGAAGCCGCAAAAGCCTGTCTCCTTGTAGTCCTTACAAATGTCCGGCTGGTAATCCCAGCGCACGGTGGCACGTAGATGTTCAGGAGCTCGGATGGGGCCCTTCCGCACCATTCCGGAGGAAGCATTGCCCATTGATGTATCTTTGGGCTTCATGTATTTCTGATAGTTATTGATTCCTCGATAGATCTTGTCATCTTCCTTGCCCCTCAGCTCCTCCTGGATTTTTTGGCTGCGCTCAAAGATGGCTTGTGCGTCACGCTCCTTTTCTGTGTCTAGCTCATAGACAGCAGTCGCCCCCATATCCTCTGGCCCCACGGGTTTCGCCGAACGGGTGGACTTGTAGAACACACGGAGAGCCTCAGGCTTGTTCCCCTTACCCTCCTCCTCCTCCTCCTCCTCGCTACTCAAGTCGCAGTAGAGCACCTTCTGTTTACCACTGCCACGGGTCTTCTGTATCATGGGATTGTGGGTCGCCCGCTTCTTTTCCCGGCGAACCACAGTGCTGCCTTCGTCACTGCTGCTGTTGCTGCTGTCTCCCGGCTCTTGGTCGCAGATCGGGCGCTTCCTGCGGCCTGCAGGCCCCTTTCGCCCAGGCTTTTTGAACAGGAAGGTGCATACCTGGTCTGTCGCCTTTCCCGGAGAAAGTTGCTCTGCCATTTTCAAGTCCTAAGCTCCGAAACGGCAACGGGGTTCTGAGTGGTGTGAGGGTTGCTTCACGTTACCGCACACCCGGCTCTCCGCTGAAAATGGGAGCAAAATGCGCTGCAGAAAAACTGCGGAGCACTGAGATGAGACAATACGTCACCGTAGAGCCCTGCCGGCCACCGTCGTTTCCTCGGGAGGCGTACGTGACCACGTCCAAGCGGGGTTGCCGTGGAGCGTTGTGGGAAGGGGTCAAGCCACTGACTTTTCAGGGACCTGCAAGGTGTTTTTCTGGCCTTCGTAACCTTGCCGCGATGTGGTTCGAGATTCTCCCCGGGCTCGCCGTTATGGGCGTTTGTTTAATCCTCCCCGGAATTGCCACTGCGCAGATCCACAAGTTCAGTAATGGGCGCAAGGTAGGGCGGCTTTTGGGCATGGCGGCCGCCGCCGCGGACTGACGTTACGTTACGGGCGGTGGGCTAGGGAGGCCGCTAGCGTTGGTACCCAGTGTCGGAGAAGGGGAATATAGAGGTGGGCCGGTCCCCCACACCACTATTTTTCCCGCTGTTGGACAGCAGAGGTTTGCGGAATGAAGCCCGATGGAAACAACATTCTGCGCTGCTAGAAACAGCTGGTTGCTGTGCGGACAAAGGCGGGCCAGGGGGTGGAGTAGAGATTCGGGCTCTGGGATAGTAGAGTAGAAGAGGTTAGGTCCAAGCTCCTAGGCAGAGGAGGGAGGGATTCGTCAGTCTTACCCCCATTTCTTCTGAGTTCTGATCTCCTTTGTTGCTCAATTTTTATTTTAACTCCTCGAATTCACATCTTGCTAGCTTCTCATTCTTTACTTCTTCCTCAACCTTGATTAGGTTATTTTAAAAAATTGATTTCACAGAAAGAGAAAAGAGAAAGAAATATCGATCGTTTGCTTTCCGTTCGCACCCCGACTAGGGGATCGAACTCGTACCCTTTTGGTGCTTGGGACGAATCTTCATTCACCTGGATAACCCGGTCAGGGCCCTGCATTACGTTTTTACCTAGACATTTTTACCCCCCCCTTTTTTTTTTTTGCATAAGGAAACTTTACTAAAAACAGAATGGTGACCGGGCGAGCCAAGTAGTACAAACAGGGTCCTAGACTCGTAGCAAAACAAAACAGGAAAAAAGTAGTGGGAGGGAGAGTCTTGGAAGGACTGCAGGCGGGGGCAGAGAACAAGGAAAGGGGAGTACTGGTATATTTCTTCCTATTTATTTTTAAAAAACCAACACAAGAAAACACACATGCACACAACCAACATTTGTTCCCAAGTAGAAACATAAATAGGGCAGAATCAAACATTGCTCTCTCTTCCAAGTGCAAAAAAAAAAAAAAAAAAAAAAAGTAAACTGCTACGCAGAGCTTCAGGCTGAAACCCCTCAGAACCCTCTTTGGTGGCGATGTGTATGAAGGGGAGGCAGTGCACCCCCGGGAGCAGGGGGTCCTGCTTGTGGAGTCTGAAGCACCCTCTCTGAATCCTGGCATCATTCAGGGGCATCCCTGGGGCCACGGTATCTCCAAGTCCGGGACACCCACGCCCCCTCCCCACGCGAGCCCGCATCTGGAGGAGGGTCCCCCCCCCCCCGCATGGGGCCCACGCACGGGCTTAATATGCAGGCATCTGGTGCTGGGGCAGCAGCTGGCAGCTGCTGTTGATGTGGCCAAGGACTTTTTTCCTTGAGCTGTGCCACCTGCTCACTTAGCAGGCTCGCGGTGGGCACCAGCTCCATGTTCTGGTTCTTCGGTGCCTTTACTTTCTCCTTGCAAGGTGCTCTCTAGCTTGCGCTTGCGGCACTTGGAGGTAGCGATGTGGTGGCACAGCCGTTTGCGCTCTACCTTGAAGCGCCCTTGAGTATCCATGACAATGGGCGATAGCGATGAGAAGCTTGGCACGTTGGGCACCCTCTGCAATTCATCTTTGTATGCACCTGTGGGTGGTGGGTGGTTGGGGGTGGGAGGGCACGGGCTCGGCAGCCAAGGCAACCGGCTCAGCACACCTCACATTCCCAGTGTTGCCCTTGTGGCTGCTCAGGTTCTCATACCCCGGCGCCTTGGGTGTGGCCACTGCAGGAACCAGCTCGTCGGGAGGCTTGGTGCCCATGGCCGTGCTCAAGGGTCCCTGAGCCACCGCTACAGTGGAGATCTTGCCCGAACCCAGCTTGTTCTGCTTGTGCGAGTTCTCCAGGGCCTTGACAAAGCCCTTGGTGAACCGTTCCTCGCAGGCCGCTACCTGGGGGCAGAGGAATTGCGTGTTTGTCGTGTGGTGGTGACCAGTCCGTTAGACTGGATGATGAGGCGCTCGAGTTTGGGTGAAGTGAGCTCAAGCAGCCCTAGGTCCGGTGAGGCAAGAGGGCCGTCGCGGGGCACTGAGCCAGGTGTGCCCTACGTGCATATGGGAGCCGGGGGCTGCACAGCCGCTGCCTTGAGCACCACTGCCGCCTGCTCTCTCAGGTTCAGCGTCAGCGCATCTTTCTTCATCATGCTGCCTGCTGCTACCATCGGGGGTGCCCCGGAACAGGCGACCTGGGGGCTCAAAGCTGCCACCACCCAGGCAGCTTAGCGGCTCATAGCTGTAGAAGGGTGTTTCCATCCTCTGCCTCCCTCTCCACGCCAGTGGGAGGGGGCGAGGGGAGTGGCCGTGGCTACTGTGCCCAGCCCCCTCCATTTTCTCTTGCAAGCCTTTAGAAATGTACCTCAAGATTCTGTTTTTCAGCATTGTAATTTCCCCTTCTTCCTAGTCCTTTACATCAGCTCTAGAGAGCATAAGTGTATTTGGTTTTTGGTTTTGTGATTGTCCTTCACGTGTGATCTACCACTGTTTCCTTTCCATTAGGTTCCAAAAGGAAACAAGTACTCATGTCTTTAAAAAGACATGGGGGCAGGGAGGAAATAAATAAAACGATGCAGGTTAAAATAAGAAGTGCAAGTTACTGCTCTGGCTGGCTGATGTGGCTCAGTGGATTGAGCACTGGCCTGCGAACCAAAGGGTTGCTGGTTTGATTCTCAGTCAGGGCACATGCCTGGGTTGCAGTCCAGGTCAGGTCTCCAGTGCAGGGCACACCAGAGGCAGCCACACACTGATGTTTCTCTCCTTCTCTTTCCCTTCCCCTCTGTTTAAAATAAATAAACATTTAAAAAAGTGTAAGTTACCATCTTAATTCTAAAGTTTAGTGCTCCAATTTTATTTAGGATTCTGGTCTTACGTTGTTAATTTTTTTTTTTTAATTTCAGTGATGATTCCATTATTCCAGAATGTCACTTATTAAAGTTCTAAGATTCTTCTATTGGGGCACTCGTCTTAAACTGCAATAATGACTTTTTTTTAAATTGTAGGAAAAAAGAGTCGCTTATTATTCATATCAGTGGAGTTTGATGGAAAGAGATAGGCGCGTGTCTGGAGTTAATCGCTACCATGTGTCAAAGGTAAGGTGGCTGTGATGCTAGCTGTCTGTCCGGTGGGTTCTGGTCATATTTTGCCAAAGGTCTTACAGTGCTAACTGAATTTGCATTTTGTTGTCTATTAGTAAGGTTGAAGAGTCTCTCACACATTTAATGACTGTTTGTATTTCTAGTTGTTGATCGTTTACCTGTATACTTTACTTGCTCTGCTGTCTGTATTTATAGAGTCTCTTTATCCATTATGGATATTGATCTTATCTCTTTTATGTGTTCAAATATTTTCTCCAATCTACTAATTGCCTTTATCACTTTATGATAGTAGTTTTTAATTTTCATGATCAGTTTGTATTTTATCGTTCTGGATTTTGGGTTTCATGTCTTGCTTACAAATGAGCTTCCTATTCAAGATTATGAAAATATATTTTTCTAATTCCTCCAAATACTGTAACAGTTTCTTTTTCCTTTTTTATACTTTGTGCGTTGATCCATCTACCAGTCATTTTGGGGTATGATGTGGAGTAAGGATTTAACATTCCTTTTTTTCCCAAGAGATAGGCAGTTGTCACAATTATCCATTTATAGACCAGTCCATTTTTTATTTGAAGTATCACTCTAGTAAACTAAATTTCTATATACACTTGGGCCTGTTTCACAGATGTGCTCTTCTATACTTGATTGCTTTGCCAATTCCTGCACCAGTATCATACATATGTAAAGAATCACTGTAATTTTATATTTAATTAAACCATATGAAATTGAAAGGTCAGAAATGGCCAAGTAGTAGTAGCATCTTTATATGGTTTAACCTAATAGTGTGTTCTAATATCTTGTAGGAGTTCATCTTCATTACTCTTTAAAAATTTTTTACTTACCTTTTTCTACTTTCTCTTTGCTCATTTATTTCTCACAGTGAACCTAAGTAAATATTAATTCCTTTTTTTTTTTACTTTTAAAAATATTTTATTTATTTTTAGAGAGGGGAAGGGAAGAAGAGTGGGAGAAACATCAATGTGTGGTTTCCTCTCATGTGCCTCCTACTGGGGACCTGGCCTGCAACCCAGGCATGTGCCCTGACTGGGAATTGAACCGGTGACCCTTTGCTTCACAGGCCCGTGCTCAATCTATTGAGCCACACCAGCCAGGGCTGAATATTAATTCCAGTTTATAGATGAGCGAACAGAGGGTTGCTGGTTAAATAACACTCTGAGGACTCAACTTAGGTGATCTGTCTCAAGTGCCATTTGCGAATCCAGTCTAAAGTAGATTGAACATGATGATGGCAATCTACTCATCTAGAACAGTATTTCTCAAAATATGGTCCAAGAATAACCATCCTCATCTGGCATATGATATAAAATGCAGGCTCCTATGCCCCTGGCCAAACCAAACAAATTAGGGTTTCTACGGGGTGGCTCCTAAGACAGCAATTTTAATTTCTCTCAAGGTGATTCCTCTTGTAATAGTAAACAAAATACCTGGACTGTGTTGTTTTAACACCTAGAAGAAATGTCATCACTGATTAATCTTTTACTTGATAATTTCTGAAGTACTTGGTTGTAGACTGAGCGAGATAGAGTGGATATTCTGAAAAAAAATAGTGTGATGCTTACACAGGGCAAGAGTTCTGGAGTTGGGGGGCCCGAACTTGAACACTGGCTTTGCTGCTACTTCCTCTCTGACTTAAGCAATTTTTAACCTCTCCAAGCCTTTCTTTTTCATCTGTGGGAAAAAAAAAAGTAGAATGAGGTTAATAATATCTCCCCCGTGTTGGCTGTTGTTTTATAAAAAAACAGTTTTCCCTTAGTGTTCTCTGACTCTCTGAGGGTGCTTTTTAGAAGGATCCAGATGATAAAAAGTTGCTTGACTTTAGTTCTGGTTGGGGGGAGGGAGAGGTCTTTTCATATAAAATGGTATGTTTGCCGCTGTCAGAAAATGAAAACTAGAAGTCATTGTAAGGTATTCTTTCTTACTTTGGTGATTATACAATTCAGTCCAGTCTGTTGTTGCAGTTAGAAATGTGGGATGTGAAAGTACTTTCTTTAATCACAGAGAATGCCATTCGTGACACTAGAAATAAGAGTACCATGTACATCTTTGATGGGAACGGAATTCTTACATTTCCTTTTTAAACTGTTTTTCAGGGTTTGGAGAACATTGATTAAGGAAGCATTTCCCTGATTGATGAAAAATAACTCCATTATGCTCATCTACACCTGCTAAAAGGTTATGCAGCGTATTATGTAGTGCATAATAAACATTAAAAAGTAAAATCAAGGGTTTTCTTTACTTTTTAAAATACAACTACTACACAAGGTCAAGCAGTCTACCTAGGGTAGCTTTATCACTTAAAAAAAACTAGAAGGTATCTTGAACCTTGTAAAATTATACACATAATGTATACTGAGCACCCATCACGTCCTAGCACCTAATGGTAGTTGCTGCTATTATAATAGGTATTTTAAAACATTGGGTTTTTTTTCTTTCTAGTTCCTTTTCAGGGTGACTTCAGTAATGTTTAAAATTCCAGTTAGGATGCTTTTAAAACCGAGACTGCACCTTTCATGTGTTCTGTATCTAACACATATTAAGTGTTGTTCTTTGTTTTAGTGATAGAGCAGCAGCAGTCAGTATGTGTATTAACATGAGTATACTGAGCACTTAAAATAAAGCATTGTATGTTCATTGCTAAAAGTAACTACATAATTTAAAGATCTGAAGAGGTGAAGGACTGTAAAGATGGCGATACTCAGTGTGTATAGATCAACACCCAGGCGACTAGAGGACCTCTAGATGAGAGGTTTCCTCTAGGATAGGTTTCCACATGATGCCCACACCAAGCCAAATCTTGAAGGTTGTGTAGGATTTCCAAGATCAACAACCGAGTGGAGGACATCATGCAGAGAGAACAGCATGAGGGTGGGGAAACAAACTAGCATGGCTGTGCGGGAATGATCTACAATGCAAGCCATGTGTACAGCTAGAGCAAAGATTGTGAGACAGGAAGTAGAGGGAAAAGGTACTGGAGAGATTGGTAGCCTCTGCAGGGCGGGAAACAGGGACTGAGATGGTGACCTGCCCACATCTGCCTGGCTGCTTGGGAGAGGATGGAGTGAAGCAGTGGTTTTCCACCAGGGCCAGTTTGCCCCCAGGACACATTTGGGAATTCGCAGCTGTTTTTCATTGTCACAACATAGGGAGTTGGGTGAGGTGTTACTGACATCTAGTGGTTAGAGGCCAGCAATGCTAACCATCCTGCAAGGCAACAGCCAGCCCCTCCCCAGAACAGCTTTAGGCAGCCCAAAATGTCAACAGTACTGAGACAGAAACCCGGAAACCAGCCGCAGGGCCTCCATCAAGGAAGGTACTGGAAAGTGGTGTTTTTTTTTAAAAATTATTTGTTTACATTTAGAAGTGTGGGAGAAAGAGAGGGAGAGAAACATCAGTGTATGAGAGATACAGGTTGCCTCTCCCAATGCCCCTAACCAGGCAGGTGCCCCGACTGGGAATTGAACTGGCAACCTTTCAGTTCACAGGCCAATGCTCAGTCTACTGAGCCCTACCAGCCAGGTCAGGAGCTGTTTTTTTTTTTAAGATTTTATTTATTCATTTTTAGAGAGGGGAAGGGAGGGGGAAAGAGAGGTTGACAAACATCACTATGTGGTTGCCTCTCACACCCCTTACTGGGGACTTGGCCCACAACCCAGGCATATGTCCTGATTGGGAATCAAACTGGCAACCCTTGGGTTCACAGGCTGGCACTCAACTCACTGAGCCACACCAGGCAGGGCTGGTTTTTGTTTTTTTTTTTTAATCCTACTTATTCAGGAGTATATGGGAACAATTCTCTATCCTCCTCCTACTCCTAGTTCTTTGTTTTTTATTAAAGTTCCGATCCCAGGTTCTCCCTTAGCTCCTCTGTAAACCTAAACTGTACCCCTTCCCTGGAGGCATTTGTTTTTCCAAGAATATATCCCAACTCACTGCAGTGAGGGACCTTAGGCTGAGAAAGCAAACGTTAAACCCCCCCCCCCTTTCTGAGGAGTTGATGTGCAATGTTGGAAGGATTGGAAGGACTGTCACATCAGGAGGCTCCACCATCTGTCAGCTGTGTGACCTTAGGCAAGTCACCTCACTGCTCTGAGCCTCAGGTTTTCCATCTTCAAGTGAAGATAGTATGTATCCTACATATGTCACTGGGTTTCTGAGACTGTCATGAAGTCATGTATATGAAATAATTGGTAACTGTACAGCCCTGTGCATCATTGCTGGTGTTGTAAGCACCCCCTAAGCACCCTAGGAACCCCAAAGGCAGTTATTCAAATGTCATGCCAGGAGGTAAGTAAGTGTAGGTGTTGGTAGCAGTCTTCAGGTTTCTCTTTAAGTGATTACAACTTAAGTATTCCCAGAGCACTGCAAAGAGACAGCAGACAACACTAACCTCAACTACTCCGAAGGTATTTTCTCAAAACAAAAGGAAAACCCAGCTTAATGCCACTCCACCTGAGGACATCTTTTCATTGCTTTTGGAGAGGAAGGGGGAGAGAAAGAGAGAGAAACATCCGTTGGTTGCCTTCCTTATGTATCCTTACCTGGAATGGAACCCCCAACCTAGGTATGTGCGCTGACTGGGGACTAAACCCACAACCATTCAGTTTACAGAAAGATTCTCCAACCAGCTAAGCCACACCAGCCAGGGCAACCATAGGTGCCCTGACTGGGATCTGAACCCACAACCTAGGTAAGGGACAACACTCCAACCAACTGGGCCACACTGGCCAGGGCTGCCAGTTGTTCTAAGGGAAGGTGGTAAGTGGATGGAATTGAAGCTTGCTACCATACTCGAAAGGAAGCTTTTGAGTAAGGGTGGGGAGTAGGGTAAGAGTTAAGCATCACTTGGTTTTTTAAAGTTTTCATATCACTGTGATACTTCTGTGACCCGAGAACTCCAGTTATCCTATTATACTCTTGTGAGACCTAAGGTACATGGAAAAATTAGAGTTTTTTCTTTCCCAAACATGTCAATACAGATTGTAGACAACTAAAGAGACCAGCACTCAGCATCTTTGTTTGGGCCTGGGTATGCTCGTTTTAATGTTCCGCTCCACCCGGCCACCTCATCCACACCCCCTAAATGTTTCATCTCTGAGGCGTGTACATGCCGCAATATTATTTTGGGATGTGCTCTTCCTTGCTCTCTGGATAAAGCTGCAGCAGACCCTACAGCACACTGAACTAGGGTTGAGAATATTCTTATAACCTTTACATTTTGGTGCATTGTTGATAAAAAAAGGCAAGGGAAGGAAGTGTCTGTGAAAAACTAAATCCAGAGCTATGTTTGCATAATCTTTAACTGCTAAGGATTTCTTTGGTTTATCTGTGTATGCTCTATGTTTGATGCTGTTGGCTGTATTATAACTTCCTTACCCCCCTCCCCAAAGGCACTTTTGCAAAGAAGAGCCAAATCACTGCTTTTGGGATTTCCATAAAACTTGGTTCAGGATTAAGAGACCTCATTGTTCCTTTCAAGCTGTCACTGAGAGAATGGCCTGGTAGATCTTTACTTGTGTAAACCCATGTAACTGCTTTGTTAGCTTGAACACATTTAAAAAACATCTGTTGTTCGGTTTCTTGGCAGGTATGTTCCTCAGCTGCAGAAAACATGGAGAAACCAATCATTACATATGGGCTAGAGAATGGTCAGGTAATCAAGTTTACAAACAAGTATGCAATTTCAATTATGACCCCAAAGAACTATAACTCTTTTGGAGTAGAAAAAAGGTAGGGAGGACAGTGGAAACACTGAGCATTAATGCCCCGACAAAACAAAAGTCTTTCCCAAGTGTTTGAGATTTTCTTGGGTGTACCTTGCCTGTCCCCCTGTGTCCCACCTGCCATACAACTGGGGAGTGTCAGTTTCATTCACCAGATTTTTCCTATGAGACCCAATACCCTTTGTTTCTATAGGCCAGAAAACAGCACAGCGCCCCGAAGCACACTGTGCTCTCTTACCTCGGAGAGCCCTGTCTTTGGGGTGAGGTACCTCAGATCTGTAGGGCAACCCAGGAGTTTTCATCCAGTGCCTGTGAGAGTAGTCCATGTAGTCATGACCGTGGGTCACAACAACAAGGCATCGCCACCGAAAGTCCAGGCATCCAGCAACAGTTCTGCCATAGCACATTTACAAATTAAAAAAGTTATTTATTTATTTATTTATTTATAGAGAGGGGGAAGGGAGGGAAAAAATAGATCAATGTGAGAGAGAAACATTGGTTGGTTGCTTCTCAGAGGCGCCCTGACAGGGGACCAAACCTGCAAAACCCAGGCATGTTCTGCAATCTGAAACTGAACCAGTGACCTTTTTGCTTTGCTGGATGATGCCCAACCAATTGAGCCACACCAGTCAGGGCTGCCATAGTACTTATATTGTAAGCAAGGCACTGTTCAGTGAGGCACCCACCCAGTAGCAGCTCTGCATGCTCAAGGATGGATGGAATGTTCTCAGAGGTCTTTGTGACATCATGACTGTCAGGGGTCTCCCCATCTGGGACTAGCCACAACTGTATTTAGTAGGGTCTGTGGCTTTTACTGTTGGAGGATGGGCCACTTTCTTCCTCTGGTAGCCCTCTACAGTCTGGTAGCCCTTTAGATTTGACGCCAGGTCACTCAGCCACATTTACTTAGAACGTGCCCAAATCCAAGATACCTTGCTACATTTGACTTGCTAGTTATCTGTTCATGTGAGCACACCTTATCTTTCCACCTAGATTGTAAGCACATTGAAGGTTGAAATCTTGTCTTATTCAGCTTCACTTCCCCACAGTGTCTGCTAGCCCTGCGTTTTGCAGGTATTTAGAAGATGTGTCCTGGCTGACTGGGTTCACTTGACAAGAGAATGTCAGCATTTAGCCACAGCTTCATCCCCAACAGCTGACATCATTGCTAGGCAAGGGCAGGGAGAAGGAAGAGGAAGGAGAGGGTAAAAGAATAAGAAGATAAATAAGGGAAGGGGCTGATAGGGTGAGCTTGAAGATATAAAGGGCAGGAACTGAGAGGGAATGAACATGACTGAAGAGAAACAGGTGGGAAAGAATATAAATCAAGGCCCAGGGTGTGGAATCCCTGAAGAGAGAGCCCCACTTTTCTCCCCCTATTTCATTTTTCAGTACCAGTCAAAAAGAAATTCCATATATTGTTTAGCAAATATCATTGTTTTAGGACAAAAGACACGAGTCATAACAACAAAACTCCCCAAGAGTCAAACTCATAACAATGCCAAAATCACAAAAATAGACAACTTCTAATCTTATGCAACATAAATATGAGTTACCCGCTGTGGTGGCTGTGACTCGTCTATCCATTTGGCGGCCATCTGTGAAGGTCTCCCTTACACGGGAGGATGTGCAGGGATGGGCCAGTTCCACGACAGAGCTCAGCTCAGGAGCCAGAGGTTGAAATAGGAAGTGAAAAATTGCACTTGGAGGAGGAAGTCATTGGACCAGGAATATGTGAAAATAATTTCAACCCTTTGCAAGAAGTGGTTATAAAAGAGGAAGGGAAGGGAGGGGTGGAGGAGGAAGACCATGTGTTGATAGTAAATGTGTGTGCAGAAGTAGCTATGGAAGTATGTGCACCTGGCATTTACTTCACACACACTCACTTGGTTCAGGCCAATGCACTTGGCCCCACCTGGCACTTGGGTCTCAAGGACACAGCTTTGCAAGCTTCCATGTGGATCAGCAAGCTGCTTCTGTAGAAAAGTAAGGGGTTTCCCCCACCAGGAACAAAGGTCCAGTGTCTTTTTTCCTTCCAGCTGAGAATCCATGGGTGTCACCACCTTCTCTCAGACTTTTAGGAATAAATTCTGTGACTGGCCTGAGGCAGGCACACTTGATGTGAGACATTTCCTGGTCCCAAGACAGGATTTTCCTGGCACCTGAAGAGCAGAATACCTGGGGTGACAGAACTCACTGATGAGGAAAGGAGTAAATAGGCAGTACTCAGGTGGAAGGCCTGCAGAGTCTCCCTCGCCTGATCCTGGGCCCCAGCAATTGTTCATCTGACAAAAAGGCCAACAGGGACCCAGGTCATGCAGTCTGCCCAGCAGTGCAAAGTGTAGAGCTGTGCAGCAGGGGAGGGCCCCACTTTCTGTGCTCTGCCGTCAACCACCTTCGCCTAGAGGCCTCTTCCCCAACTGTCTGCGAGTCAGGAAGAAGCCAACAGCGTTGAGACCTGTCAAGCTCTCACAAAGTTCTCCCTAGTAAGTACCACATCCATCTTACAAAATTGCACCCCTGCCTCCATCCTGGCACTCAGAGCAAGTGAGGCCCTGCCCTCTACCCCCAGGGTCTGTCTAGCCAGGCAGCCTAGGGGCCCAAGTGGGCAGGCTGGGTTCTCTATCTCCCAGGACCACATATGATACACACACAGCACACTCACCAGGACGGCCAGTACTCTATCTAGAAGGAGACTCCCTGAGCATTGTTCTGAAAGCCTGCAGCATTTGGTAGTGGTTCATCTTTGTGCACAGGCTCCACCGTGCTGCTTGGTGCATAGTAGGCACACTGCTGACCCACATGCGGGGCCTGCATATGTCTCCCCTGGGTCATTAAGAATCCCACTGCCCACCCTCCGAGGCCAGGTCCTCATCCTTGGCCTCTCACCAGTGGCCTCAGGGCTTCTTAGGAAAGATCTTACTGCCCTTGCCCACAAAAGCTTGACACAGGGTCCTAGTGTTTCCAGATTCCCCCCACTCCATCTCGTAGGTGACCTAGAGGAAGGGCAGGGCAGTGGATCTGGGCCTGCTGTGGCACTAGAAGTTTCCCAGCAGTTGCTCTGACGGGCTGTGTGGGAGTCAGACCAGTGAAGAGAACTCAGGCCATCATCCACGGCATTCTGGAACCTGCGTGCTCACCAGTGAAAGTCCTCCTCCTCCTGGTTTGGCTGCTGGGCATTAGGCCTAAACGGCAAGAGCTTAAGACATACCTACTCCGATTGTCACAGGTAAATTTTCCCAGCTTTGGGGAAGTGGTGGACTCTCTCTGACTTCTCTACTTTGATTTTCAATTATAGTTTACTTTCCATATTACTTTGTATTGGTTTCAGGTTCTGTCTGCTATGGTGAGTCTTTTCATCATCATGATCATGATAACTAATGTTTATTGAGCACTGAAGCAGGGGTGTCCAACCTGCAGCCCGTGGGCCACATGCGGCCCAGGATGGCTATGAATGTGGCCCAACACAAAATTGTAAATTAAAACATTATGAGATTTTTGTGTGATTATGTGTCATAATGTCATGTAAAATAAATGTGCATACTCTCTTGCTACTTGTATGCATGTGGGGCTTCAGTTTTATGGCGGTGTGCAGCTTCCAGTGTGTTATTTTCCAAATGCAGACAGTAGAGTTGACACCATCAGACATTACATGTGCTCATGGTGACTTAGTGAGATAGTGATTATAAATAATATTCCAACCTACCTTTGCAACCTACTATTTAAGGTTATTTAGAAGTCACGTGGCCCTGGCTGGCGTAGCTCAGTGGATTGAGCGCGGGCCTGCGAACCAGAGTATCGCGGTTCGATTCCCAGTCAGGGCACATGCCTGGGTTGCAGGCCAGTTCCCGGCAGGGGACGCATGAAAGGCAACCACACATTGATGTTTCTCTCCCACTCTTTCTCCTTCCCTTCCCCTCTCAAAAAATAAATAAAGAAAATATTTTAAAAAAAAAAAAAAAAAGAAGTCACGTAAGCATTCTTATTTGATTGTTAAAGGTACTTCCACACCTCAGCAGTGCCTCACACATGGCCCATCACGCTTTACAGTCAGCCCTCTGCTCTGCCCTGCATTGGATGCTAAGAGGGCTGTGGAAGGGCCCAAACCTTGCTGTCTATTTTCCTGTCAATGAATTTTTAAAAAAGATCTTATTTATTTTTAGAGAAAGGGGAAGGGAGTCCTCGCTTTGGCAGCACATATACTAAAATTGGAACGATACGGAGAAGATTAGCATGGCCCCTGTGCAAGGATGACACGCAAATTCGTGAAGCGTTCCATATTTTTCACCTTTAACAGGAAGCTAAACAACAAAACAAACAAGCAAGCAGGAAAAAAAAAGACACTGAAATAGAGAACAAGGGGACAGTGACCAGAGGGGAGAAGGAAGGGAAGTTAAGGGGAAAAAGGGGGAGGGATTTGGAGGAACAAATAGGAAGGACACAGGGACGAGAACTAAGGGGGTGGAAATGGGAGGGAGGTGGGGAGCAAGGGGCGGGGGAGGCTGGGATGGGAAAAATAGACAAAAAACTGTACTTGAAAAATAACTAAATAAAATTAATTATAAAAAAAAAGAGGGGAAGGGAGAGAGAAAGCGAGTGAGAGAAACATCAGTGTGTGGGTGCCTCTAGCATGCCCCCTACTGGGGACCTGGCCTGCAATCCAAGCATGTGCCCTGACTGGGAATGGAACCAGTGACCCTCTGGTTCACAGGCCCACGCTCAATCCACTGAACTACACCAGCCAGGCTAATTTTTTTTGATATTTTATTTATTTTTAGAGAGAGGGTAAGAGAAGGGGAAAGAGAGGGAAAGGAACTGCAGTGTGTGATTGCCTCTCACATGCCCCTCACTGGGGACCTGGCCTGCAACCCAGGCATGTGCCCTGACTGGGAATCGAACTGCGCCCCTTTGGTTCTCAACCTGCGCACAATCCACTGAGCTACACCAGCCAGGTAATTTTTATAGTAAAAGTAAATAAAGTCTCTATCTATTATTATTTTTTAAACCCCAGCATGGCTTCTACAACATTTCAGAAGATTGTTCAATGAAAAGTGGACAGATGACTACTTTTTTTGTCAAGGCAAATAGTAAGGCACTCTGCTTAATTTGTAGGGGATCTGTGCAAGTTTTCAAAGACTATAACTTGAAAAGGCATTATATACAAAAACAGGCTGCCAAATTCAAGGCATATGAAGGATTATGTTGTAAGGACAAAATAGTGGAAAAGTCTGTCCTCTCAACAAAAATTCTTTCAAAAAGTTATAACTCGTGTAGCTCAGTGGATTGAGCGCGGGCCTGCGAACCAGACAATCGCGGTTCGATCCCAGTCAGGGCACACACTGGGGTTGCAGGCAGGTTCCCTGCAGGCCAGTTCCCAGCAGGGGACGCATGAAAGGCAACCATACATTGATGTTTCTCTCCCTCTCTCCTTCCCTTCCCCTCTAAAGATAAATAAATAAAAATCTTTAAAAAAAATATTAAAAAAAAAAAGTTATAACTCAGGTGGATCTATTGTAAAAACTAATTACATGGTAGCATATTTAATAGCAAAAAAATTAAAACCATTTACTGATGGTGAGTTTATTAAGCAATGCATAAAAAGCATGGCAGATATAACTTGCCCTGAAAAACAGGGGGATTATTTCTAAAATCAGTTTGTCTTGCCAGGAGAACTGAAGAAATTGGAAAATCTATCAAAAGAAATTTGGAGGGTAAAGCTGCTAATTTTGAATTTTATGCTTTGGCAATGGGTGATAACACTAATGCTAGAGATATGGCTCAATCTGCCATTTTTATTAGAGATCTTAATGATGAATATGATGTCACTGAAGAAATGGCATCTTCAGTGGCATTAAAAGACACAACTAAATCAAGAGATTTATAAGAAGCAGTAAAAAAATATGTTAAAATGCTTTTCTTTGTCCGTTGTCAATATATCTGGTATAGTTACTGATGGTGCCCCAGTGATGGCAGGTAAAAGAGAGGGGCTTGTAAAATTAATAGAAGATGATGCAATTGCTGCCCAAAACTAACATTTGATGAAGTATCATTGCATAGTACATCAAGGAAATTTATGCACACGAGCTTTAAAAATGGATAATGTACAAATCATCATCAAGACTGAATTTCCTAAGAGCTAAGGGATTGAATCATCCCCAATTCCAGGAATTCCTTAAAAGTACAGATGCTGACTATGGAGACATCATTTACTTTTTGGAAGTAAGATGGCTAAGTCGAGGCCAAATGTTGAAAAGATTTTCGTTTGTGACATGTTATCAAGTCATTCACGATATCAAAAAATAAATTTGTGCTGGAACTCGATGATGAAAACTGGCTTCCAGATTTAGCATGTTTAGTGGATTTAACTGCTCATTTAAATGAGGTAAATATGCATCTTCAAGGTGAAAACCAACTTATCAATACCCTGTTTCAAACCATAACAGTGTTCCAAATGAAATGGAAATTATGGGAAGTTCAAATTAAGGCAAACAATTTTATGCATTTCGACACTTTCGCTAAACATAGTTCTGTGAATAGCAAAAATATGCAGCTTTGCTTTTTGATTTGATATAAGAATTTGAAAACAGATTTCAAGATTTCTGGGGAAATAATATTTTGCTATATTTGCAACTCCATTTTCGGTTGACATAAAACATTACCTGCCAATTTTCAAATGGAATGCATAGAGCTGCAATCTGACATTCAACTTAAAGAAAAATTTGGTCGTGTCTCCTTACTGGACTTTTATGGGTCCTATCTTCCCAGGGACAACTATCCCTTGCTTCATTCACTATCATGCAGTATTCATGTCATGGCTATTTGGCAGCACCTACAGTGGTGAGCAACTATTTTCAAGAATGAACCACATTAAAAGTAAAATCAGAACCAAAATATCCGATGAGCACCTTGAGAACTGTAACTACTTCTCTCAAACCAGGTATGGATGTACTAGTTTCTCAAATACAATGTCAAACATCCCACTAGTTTTATATAGCCCTCTTTTCTTTTACTTTTATAATAAAAATATTAAAAAAAAACAATGACATTCATTACTTAGACATGTACACGGGAACCTACTCAGTGATTTTAAAAGATTACCAAAAGGGCCCTGGCTGGTGTGGCTCAATGGATTGAGCACTGGCCTGTGAACCAAAGGATCACTGGTTCAATTCCAAGTCAGCGCACATGCTGGGTTTTGGGCCAGGTCCCCAGGTCGGGGCACGTGAGAGACACCACACACTGATGTTTCTCTCCCGCTCCTTCTCTGAAAATAAATATTTTTAAAAAAAGGATTATCAGAAAGGCCACTGCATAATTAGCATTATTATGGAAGGACTTTTTTGCTTATCTGTGGTGGTGGATATCGTGAAAATTATGTACAGATCTTTTTTTTTTTTTTTTTTTGCTCATCAGTTTTCATTCGTGTTTGTGTTTCGTTAGTACTTAATGTGTGGCTCAAGACAACTCTTCTTCCAGTGTGGCCCAGAGATGCCAAAAGGTTGGACACCCCTGAATTAAATCATAATATATCATTGATTATATGATGAATCCCCATTTCAGAGATGCTGAAATGTGGGGGAAACCACACTGCATATACTGTGCCACTGAGTTGTTCACTTTAAAATGGTTAATTTTATGTAATGTTAATTTTACCTCAATAAATTATTTTTTAAATGTGAATCAATAAAAAAGACAATCTTTGAAAATAATCAAACACAGAGGGAGGGCCTAACCTCAGAATTTGGGAATAAATATTAAATAAATAGCTCAGTCAAGAAGTTGGACAGCTCTGTGTTTGAGTTTTTAACAACTGCTTTTTCTTCTTCTTTTTTTTTAAATCCTAACCCGAAGACATGATTATTGATTTTAGAGAGAGCAGAGAAGGGAGGGAGGGAGAGAAATTGAGAGAGAAAGAGAAACATTGATGTGAAAAAGAAACATTGGGCCCTGGCTGGTGTAGCTCAGTGGATTGAGTGCAGGTCTGCAAACCAAAGGATCAGCAGTTCGATTCCCAGTCAGGGCACATGCCTGGGTCCTGGGTTGCTGGCCAGGTCCCAGCAGGGGACGCAAGAGAAGCAACCCCACACTAATGTTTCTCTCCCTAAAAGAATCAAACATTGGTTCTGGCTGCTCAGTGGATTGAGCATGGGCTGCTGCTGCAAAACCACAGGGGTCACCGGTTCGAGTCCCAGTCAGGGCACATGCCTCAACCCCAGGTCCCTAGTGGGGGCCACACAAGAGGCAACCACACATTGATGTTTCTCTTCCTCTCTTTCTCCTCCCTTCCCCCTTCCCCTCTCTCTAAAAATAAGAAAAGATCGGCTGCCTGCCTCATATTGTATGCAGCCCAATGGGGGGACTGACCCCCAGGCATATGTCCTGACTTCAGTTTACAGGATGATGTTCCAAGTGTGCCACGACCAGGGCAGCCAGGGCTTGGGAAGTTCTTGAATACTCTCTGCGCCTCAGGGGCTGCTATGAGGAGTAACTAATTTAGCACATACTGAGTCCTCCACACAGTGACTGCAAGGCTCATTGTTGCATTGCTACCCTCGCTGTGCCAGCCCTGCAAGCTCATCATCTCCTGCGGGGGAGAAGCCGGGAGAAGCTGGGTATGGACACTACAGCTGGGTCCTGCTTTGGAAGTCAGACTGTTGCTTTAACTGACTTTACTAACAGAAGCAGCCAGAGTTCTCATTTGGGCTTTGTTTCCCATTGGTTGAAACGCGGGTTGCCATGGCAACACTTGTAAACATTCCGGCTGGGAATCCTGGGGAAAAGCGAAGGAGAGATTCTTTCTGAGGCTTCCCTGGCTACCGCTACTTTCAACAGGGATCTGGTCACTCAGGTATCGGGGTTGTTAAGGGTGGGAGGACTCCACAAAAAGGAGAGGCCAGTCAGAGGGACGCTTAAGAATGATTTGCGCTCGATGTATGTGGATAAGATCCTGCTATAGCACAGGGCTCCCTGGGGGAAGGTCTTAAAGAGGTGCCTCCATGGATAAAGCCCCAACCTCATTTGCTTGGTTGTTGGGAGACATACCTTTGGCTTCCAGTCAATTCATCCAGAGGGAATTTGCTGAAAGCCAAGTCACCGAATTACCAAGTCATCAAATGGGCCATTTTCTGAAGGATCCAGTTACTGTCTCACTACTGGACTCACTACAGCACCCCAAATTCACCAAAAACCACTATTGTTGTCTTTACCTACGGAGTTTACAGTAAATCCTTTTGGCCAAATCGGGCTGGGGAAAGCCGGTGCTGCTAGGTTAAGCACTCCCTCGCCCTTCACCCTTCATTCAGCCTCTCCTCACTCTGCCTACTCTCGAATGGGCAGCCTGGGAAGATTCCGTTTCCCCCCAGCAGATGGCCCTGTCCACCCCTCAGCTGCAGCAATAGGGAACTGAGGCAGAGGAAAACTGAGCCTAAAATAGTCATAAGAAGACCCAAATGAACGCGAGTCAGCATTGTCACCAGAATGTTTAAGGGCTGTTCCAACCATTCCTGCTCAGAAACAGGGCTGCCTTGTACAGTTACTCACCACACCCTGGGAATAATGATGACATTGAGAAAGGGAG
This sequence comes from Artibeus jamaicensis, assembly GCF_021234435.1. NCBI lineage: Eukaryota > Metazoa > Chordata > Mammalia > Chiroptera > Phyllostomidae > Artibeus > Artibeus jamaicensis. Next base: position 79,126 of record NW_026521327.1, on the reverse strand, counting down.
CAAAGGTTGACCCTTTTTGAAAGAGTCTCACACACAGAATTGAGAACGTTACGGACTCCAGATGGAACAGGTCCCCAACACTCTGTGAATCTTGGAGGGAGGAGAGCAGTGTAGTTAAGAGCATGGGAAATTTTCTTTTATTATTTGTTCAAATAAGTTGAAATAAGTCAGGTGGTGAAAGACAAATACCATATGATCTCACCTATAAGTGGAACCTAATCAACAAAGCAAACAAGTCAGCAAAATATAACCAGTGATAGTGAAATTAAGAACAAACTGACAGTAACCAGAGGGAAGGGGGAAGGTTTGTCAAGGCACATGTATAAAGGATACATGGACAAAGCCAAAGAGGGGTGGGATGGAGGGTGGGAGATGGGGATGGGTGGGGCAATGAAGAATGGAGTTTGGAAAATGGAGTTTTTATTGGAAAACACCAATAAAAAAAGAAAAAAGCATATAAAAAAAAGAGCACGGGCTGTGGAGCTGGACGGTCTGAGTGTGAGCTTCGCTTACTCCTTTTGCATAGGGACAAGAGTCCCTCCCTTTAGGACCCAGGGTCTCAGGAGGAGACTGGTGGTATACTAAAAGTAGGATAGCAGAGAAGGGTTACGGGAATATTTACAAAGGTGTGGGCAGACAGCAGGGAAACAAGGGCAAGAAAGGCAAGCACAGCGCTCCAGAGCTGGTTATAGTGGGGCCATACCAGACTGAGTTGTGAGAGCTGCCCTGGAAGAAGCAGAGGCCTTCTTTCTCCACACGGCCAGCCACAGGTAACCCCGTCGGGGGACAGACCCCTGGGAAATATATACCTCAGCCTCACTCTCCTTCGTTCAGCCTGGTCTCCCCGTTGTGTGGAACCTCCTGGGAGACAGGGCACGGGAGAGCCCATTGATGAGTGCAGCCAGGTGAGCCTTCCAGGGCAGAGAGCAGGGAAGATGGGGGAGAATAGATCTGGAAGGGCCAATGAAAGGTAGTACATGATCTCACAGGGCTGTGGTGAGAGTTGAGGCACACTAAGCACCCCCAAATTGGGAGTTGCTACTTATAGAGAAATACATAGCTGCCTTTGGAGACAGAGACCCACTTTCCTGCAGCACCCCCAAAGCAAGGACTGCCTATAAAGAATTCATAACTATGCTAGAAGTAAGTGACTTCTCCTAAGTGAGGAGACTTAAATATAGCAGGGAAAGAGAAGCCACAACTCCAGAGAAAAGACTGAAAAAATATGAAAAGTGTACAAAGACTCCTAGCTTGGTGATGAGCCCTTCACAACCCTGAGAAGTCTAATTTTCACAATCTCAATAGATGTAAAAGGCAGTTGGAAAATATTAGCTTCATTTATGATGAATACCTTACTAAAACAGGGGCAGACAAATATTTTCTTGATGCGATAAATCTGAAGCCATAACCCAGCTGGTGTAATGCCCATCGAAGTCAGACACAAAGGAAGGATGCTCCTTATCTCCACTTTCATTTAACATTTCCCTGGAAGTATTAACCAAAACTAATATATTTCAGGAAAAGAGATGATAAAAAATGATACTTTCTAGCAGATGACAGAATTGTATACCTGTAAAATTCAAGAGAAAAACCTGAGAAACCATCCCCCCATGTTGCCTCTAATTATTTTAATTCACTTTAAAGAGCCATGTGCTCTCAGTCACATAAAGCAGGGTTTGAGGTTCTATTAAAGACCCAACTAGAAATCAGTATTGTTAGAACTCCAGAGAAGTTAGGAATCATTTTACTATATTTTAAGTCTTCGTAGCAACACGAATCTGAAAATCCTTGGTTTCCAGGAAAAGTAGATCTCAGTGGCCAGGCACAAAGGTGAAACAGTGAGGCCTCATTCCTCCCCAAACTCCTAAACCCTTTTCTAGAGGAAACAACCATTTTCTGTCTCTTGTGATTCTTCAAGAGATAGTCTGTACTTATACAAATGTGTACTTGCTCATGTGCATGCACACACACACACAAGGTAACTTCCTGAGTTTCTTTTTCCAGCAAAAAGAAAATGAAGAAGCGGAGAACTATCAGATTTAACAGAATAGTGTATGTGCAGAACCATCCCCCAATCCTGTTGGTGGATAAAGAAGACAGGAATGTGACTAAACCACCAATGCATAAAGGTAGCAAAGTGACCCTACCAACAAGGCATAAAGACACCAAAGTGACTGAACCAGCAATGCGTAAAGGTGGCAGAGTGACTATATCAGCAAGGTATAGAGACACCAAAGTGACTGAACCAGCAATGCGTAAAGGTGGCAGAGTGACTATATCAGCAAGGCATAAAGACACCAAAGTGACTGAACCAGCAATGCGTAAAGGTGGCAGAGTGACTATATCAGCAAGGCATAAAGACACCAAAGTGACTGAACCAGCAATGCGTAAAGGTGGCAAAGTGACTCTACCAGCAAGGTATAGAGACACCAAAGTGACTGTACCAGCAATGCATAAAGCTAACAAACCGACTCCACCAAAAATGCATGTAACCTTTATCAATGTGACTGGACTACCAAGGTATAAAGTTGGCAAAGTGACTCTACCAGCAATACGTACAAAAGATGGTGGTGTGACTAAACCAGCAGTGCAAACAGAAGACAGCAATGTGACTGGACCAGCCGTGCCCACAGAAGCCAGAGATGTGACTGGACCAGCCATGCCCACAGAAGACAGAGATGTGAGTGGACCAGCAGCGCCCACAGAAGCCAGAGATGTGACTGGACCAGCCATGCCCACAGAAGACAGAGATGTGACTGGACCAGCAGCGCCCACAGAAGACAGAGATGTGACTGGACCAGCAGCGCCCACAGAAGACAGAGATGTGACTGGACCAGCAGCGCCCACAGAAGACAGAGATGTGACTGGACCAGCAGCGCCCACAGAACACAGAGATGTGAGTGGACCAGCAGCGCCCACAGAAGCCAGAGATGTGACTGGACCAGCAGCGCCCACAGAAGCCAGAGATGTGACTGGACCAGCAGCGCCCACAGAAGCCAGAGATGTGAGTGGACCAGCAGCGCCCACAGAAGCCAGAGATGTGAGTGGACCAGCAGCGCCCACAGAAGCCAGAGATGTGAGTGGACCAGCAGCGCCCACAGAAGCCAGAGATGTGAGTGGACCAGCAGCGCCCACAGAAGACAGAGATGTGAGTGGACCAGCAGCGCCCACAGAAGCCAGAGATGTGAGTGGACCAGCAGCGCCCACAGAAGCCAGAGATGTGACTGGACCAGCAGCGCCCACAGAAGCCAGAGATGTGACTGGACCAGCAGCGCCCACAGAAGCCAGAGATGTGACTGGACCAGCAGCGCCCACAGAAGCCAGAGATGTGACTGGACCAGCAGCGCCCACAGAAGCCAGAGATGTGACTGGACCAGCAGCGCCCACAGAAGCCAGAGATGTGAGTGGACCAGCAGCGCCCACAGAAGCCAGAGATGTGACTGGACCAGCAGCGCCCACAGAAGCCAGAGATGTGACTGGACCAGCAGCGCCCACAGAAGCCAGAGATGTGACTGGACCAGCAGTACATACAAAAGATGGTGATGTGACTGAACTAGCTCGACATTTAGTTCAGCGTGCCATCAACACTGCTGTTGAGACTGTGAAAGGTAGTAATTCTGTTTGGGTACCTAAAGGACTGTCTTGTTATATAATGTCACGCTACCAGGAAACTAACAAATTCATACCTTTTTTTTGCAGAAGATGACAACACCATCAACAATATCAAATGGCTCACACATGGTGAATTCACGCCAGAAAAGTGCCGTAAACAAATTGAGGAGTTTGTTAGGGTAAGTTTGTTGACTGCTCCAGCTTGGTGTACAAGGGCAAAGAACAATAAAAAGGTTCTTCTTTGATGGCAAGTTTAAAGTCCAGAATCCCTAGGAGATGATATCAAAGGCGACTGCATAGCTTCACCTGGATTCCAAAATCAAGATGTGCTAGTCTTTGAAGGTTAAAAGCACAATTGTTATTTCCCTGTGTTCGTATTATCCTAACCTTATATTTTCCTAGGAAAATCCAATATTCCCAATTAAGCAATTTTCCCACCTGGTGCTCTGAATGGGGGCCTACTGGCCTAAGGAGGGAGTGGCTTTTCCCAAACAAGAGTTCTCCAACACCGACTTTAGAATTCTCAGTATTAACAGAGGGGATGTACATGGATCAAGTCTTTTGGCTGTACCTTTGGAACACACTGCTTGCACACTCAGATGCACAGGCCAGTGAATTCCTTCTTCTTTTCTACCTGTGCCTGGCTCTGACCCATTCATGTGGCTTAACCTGACAGCTCTGGTGAAAAGGCTCTGGGTTGCTTTGCATAACTGGTGGGTGGATCAAGAAGCATGATCTGAGGTCCCCACTCACTGTATTTCTTCAGAAGGGAGACCAGTTTAAATGGGTGGAGGCAAACTCCCAGCCCTGGGAGAAGTTTCCTGCTGTCTCTGTTCTTCTGGTCAGCCCACCAGAGTGATGGCCCTGAGAGCCCTACGCTCTAGGCAGCCCTGGTCAGGCGAGAATGAGGAAGGGTCAGGGACTTCTGGCTTCACGCCTTTTGTTTATACTCCAGTGGGCACAACTCACCATTCCTGTTAGAAGGGATACCCAGAGCATAGTGAAGATAAATGGTGTAAAATACTACTTACTCTTCGTCCTTCTTGCTCTGAAGCACATTTCCATTTGGGCAAAAGTCCTTGCTTGCTACGCCCAGGGTTTGTGAATCAGATTGGAATGGGACACAAAATAAGCAAGAAAAATTTCCCCTGCAAATCTCACTGGTTACTCTGAATAAAAGGCAAATGTAAGTCCTGACAATGGTCTATAGGACCCAATGTGATCTGAGTCCCCTCCTCCCTCCCAGCTTACTGCTCAGACTCCATCACCTACTACCTTCTCTCTTTAAACCTTCCTTATTCTAGCCACACTTGCCTCCTTGCTGTTCAACTGCTAGGCATGTCTCTATCTCAGGGCCCTTGCACTTGCTGTCCCCTCTGCAGGGAACACTCTCCCTTGAGATCTATTTTCATGGTTCATGCCCTACCTTTCTTCAGATCTTTGTTAAATGCCACTTGCTCATTGAAGCCTTTCCTATCCACCTCATCTAAAATTGCAACCCTCTCTCCTTCTCTGATTTATTTTTAAATGTTTTTATTTATTTTTTAAAAGATTTTATGTATTTATTTTTAGACAGAGGGGAAGGGAGGGAGAAAGAGAGGGAGAAAAACATCAATGTGTGGTTGCCTCTCACATGCCCCCTACTGGAGACCCAGACCACAACCCAGGCATGTGCCCCGGGACACAACCCAGGCATGTGCCCCGGGACACAACCCAGGCATGTTCCCTGACTGGGAATCGAACGGTGACCCTTTGGTTTGCAGGCTGGTGCTCAGGCCACTGAGCCACACCACCTGGAGGTCTGATCTATTTTTTATTTAGTACTTAGCTCTACTTAAGATATTAGATTTTATTTATCCACTCTATTGCTTTTCTTCTACCACCAGATCATATGGTCCATGAGGGCAGAGACTTCTGTTCATTTCTCTATCACCAGCCTCTATAGGTGCTCTATAAATGTTAAATACATGAACAGGTTTATTCTCTCTGTACCATTATTTCTTGAAGATGAAGAGCTTACCTATTGTGTTTTTTTAAAAAGATTTTATTTAGAGAGAGAGGAAGGGAGGGAGAAAGAGATGGAGAGAAACATTGATCATTTGCCTCTTGCACATCCCCACCTGGGGACCTGGGACCTGGCCTACAACCCAGGAGTGTGCCCTGCCTGGAAATTGAACCAGTGACCTTTTGCCTTGTGGGACAATGCCCAACCCACTGAGCCACACGGACCAGGGTGAGCTTACCTACTTCGTAGGGCTCTTGTGAGGATAGAGATAAGTAGAACATGACTGAAAAGCTAAAAGCTCTACATAACTCCTGACATCAAATTACCCTGTTTTCAGCCCCACTAATACAGTGAAGTGAAGTCTACCATCTAAGTGTCAGCTGTTTCTGAGGGAGAGCTTTCTCAAGCTTAGTGCAGATTTCCCAGAGTCTACCACACACCAGGGGGTGGCAAATGAGTTACCATTTACTGAACACTGCTATGTGCCGAGCACTGCTGAGCACTACATGTGCATCATGTCACTTAATCCTCACAACAAAACTGAATGCAGGTACATCATTGTACCCATTTTACAGATGAGGAACCTTGAGGCTCACAGAAGTTGGGCGATATGTCCAAAGTCTTTCTGTTTAAGCAGAAAAATGAAGTTCTGATCATAGGTCTGTCTGATATATTTTTCCTACCATAACAGGAAAAGGAATTTTTGATGACAAAAACCCTGCAGTTTTACTATCAATGCAAAATGCAAATTCAAGAGATTTTAAGGTACTGCAGTGTGAATAAGAATGATTCCACCTGGTGTCAGAAGGCTTGTGTGTCTGTGGGGCGGGAATATGTACACTTACACATTGACAGCAGGCACAAGAATTGGTTTATTCTCTTCAGGAACATAATCTGGCAACAAGAATAGACACATAAGTTCCTTATAGGAGAAAACTGGAAAATCCCCAAGGCCTACCACACTGTTAACGTTATTTTTATAACAAAAATAAAGCATCATTATAAAAATCCCCAGTGAGCAAAAAACGCACAGGTATAAAATGAGTCATCCCCTCACCCCCACGATACCTAATTTTACTCACTCGAAGGTCACTCGCCATTGATAATAGTTTTGTGCATATACTTCCAGTGCCTGCTGATTTTGAGTGTCCAATTTGTAATGGGCTAAGCCATCCATGGTAGAGTAGCATAATGGCACACTGTTTCCTGGAAGCGAGTATATGAAGCAAGGTTATGTAAAAATTGCAAAACGAGGATAACACACACTCATTGGAACTACATAAATCAGCTGCCTGCACAGTGGTAAAAATGGAAAGAGATCGGCCTGATGGAGGTAGTTGAATTTCATGTGCCCTAGGCTACCTTAGTTCACAAAAGGGGGAAAAAACCCCACTAACATACCAAGTTAAGGGGGTGAAAATCTTAGAACTGAGACATCTGGTGGGGTGGAGAGAGAACTGAGCTGGCTGCTGGGGAGCCCAGGGTCCTCATCCTTAGCTATTGTGTTGGACTGTCCTTCCTCATTTCTAGGCCCTGAAAGGGCTTCATTAGATGATTTCTAGGGACCATTCCAATGCTACAAAGTCTGTGATTATGTGACACATTACACATTAGGGCTTCAAAAAATACTATAGAAGGTTTTGGGGAAAAGCCCATGCTTCTATGGGCTTCAAGGGGTTGACTATCAAACTTCATTAAAAGGAATGATGATCTCTATAGGAAGACACAGTCCCTAATCTCAAGGAATCTAGAGTCTGGTGCTCCTCTCTGCTGACCGAAGGAGTCAAGTGGGTAGAAGCTTGAAATAAAGGCAGCTAAGGCAGAAGGCCAGCCTAGTGGTTTAAAAAAAATGTTTTAAGGAGAGCCTGAAATCATTTGAGCATTTCTTCCCACACTTCTTCCACACATCAGTGGGATTGTTAGACGATCCCTCTTCCTTCCTTCTGTGGACCTCCATCGTAATTCAGGATCTTTTTTGCTTTGGAAGTTTCCTGTGCCCTAATAGCCAGCCTAAGGGAGGTCAGTGGAATTGAACTTGTTAATTACCTATAGCATTTGAGGTCCTGTTCTAAGAATCGGGGCTGCACTATGACCTCTGTGGTGGACCCTAGGTGCTGATACGATTTGTACTTTGGAGGGGAAGCTTCTCCAGGAGAGTGGACAGGGATCTGATGGTTTTAGAAGATCCTGTTGCCTGACTCATTTCTCCTCTGACCTTATTTTATATACCACCTGTGGATGCAATGAATCAAATCTGATTTTCAGAAACGGTTTGTGAAATTAGCTTCCAATTACTTTCTAGTCACACCTTTAGGTTTCCCTGAATACAGTGAGCAGACCACATGTTCTAATCACTTTCTAATGATTTTCTAATTAATCAAACTGGTCTCCCAAGTGAGGATCTAGAAGAAAGTGAGTGTGTATGTGTGGTATATATGTACACACCCACATCTCAGTACGAGAATGTAAAGTCCAAAGCCCAATCTCAAGTGATCTTTGCATTAGTCACTCATTCCATTTCAGCTCCACCTCTTCTCTCTTCCACTTGTAGAGATAATGGGGAGTTAACTCTAGTTTGAATCCCAATCAAAAATGTTAGAAATGGACTCCAAAAGCAGGGCTGTAACTCCTACTGTTGTGTGCTACCTTTCTCAGAGGCCTTGAACAGAATTCTGCTGGTTTTCCTCTGTGTACTCTTTCTTTTCTTAAATACAAAACAGACTTGGAAGTATCACGACCGCTTGGTGTGCTACGCAAAGTTGATAGAGACAAGAGACGTGGTCCACAGCTTCCACTACATCTACTATGTGCGCTGGAGTCTCCCAACTGCTCAGAGGCCCATGATACCACAGTCTGCCTATGGCTTCTTCACCGTCAAGTTCAACAAAAACAAACCTCCGGTAAGCTCTACCCTTTCTGCCCCGTTTCCTTTGATGAGAATTCAATGAAAATGGAGACTTCTCTCGTCAAGGCACCTATGGCCCCTTCTTTGTAAAACTTACTAGTCATATCTCTGTGCTCATTCTGCTTGACCCATTGGCATCACTTGCCATAGCTGATCGCTCCCTCCTTCATTAAACATTCAACATGGCCTCTAGACCAGCATATTCTCCTGGTTTTCCTCCTGCCTCACTGGCCATTCCTTCTCACTCTCTACTGGTTTTGCCTCCTCCCATCAACTTCTTCATGTTGGAATGTCCCAAAACTTAGGCTCTGGACTTCTTATTTGTATTCATTGCCTTGATGATCATATCTAGTCTCCTGGCATTAAATGACACCTCTAGCTTTTTTATTTTAAGATTTTATTTTTTTATTTTTAGAGAGGGGAAGGGAGAAAGAGAGGGAGGGACACATCAACGTGTGGTTGCCTCTCATTCGCCCCCCCCAATGGGAACCTGGCCTGCAACCCAGGCATGTGCTCTAATTAGGAGTTGAACCAGTGACTCTTTGGTTCACAGGCTGGCACTCAATCTACTGAGCCACACCAGCCAGGGCCCACCTCTAGTTTTTGATTCTCAAATTTATATCTCCAGCCCAGACTTCTGCCACTAGGATGTTTAAAAAACATCTCACTTATTGTAACCAGAATTGAACTTCCAATTTTCCCTCCCAAACCTGATCTGCAGTTTCCCCCATCTCAGTTGATGACCGAAATCCTTGGTATTATTGGTGACTCTCTCTCATCCCTCATCCGATCCATTAGGAATTCCTGTTGGCCCTACCTTCAAACAGGTCTTGAATCCAACAATTTCTTACCACTCCACTTCTACCACCCTGATCCAAAGCAGCATCATCTCTCATCAAGATGATTTCAATGGCCTTCTGATAGGTTCTCCCGCTTTCACCCTTGCCCTCATCATGTCTCTTTTCAATATAGCAGCCAGCCAGTGACCCTTATAAAACGAATTTATGTCACTCCTCTGTTTAAACACGTTCCAACGTGTTTCTCAGACTTCAAAGTGAATGCAAATATTTGGGGACCTTGTTCTAAGGAAGATTCTGATTCAGCAGGTTGGAGGTGGGGCTTGAGATTCTACACGACTAAGAAGCCCCCAGGTAATGCTGATGCTGCAGGTCCACAGAGTATACTTTGAGTGGTAAGGGCCTACAAGGCCTTGTGTGATCCAGCTCCCTGGTATTTCTGCTTTCCTACTACTCCTTCTCCCCCACTTCTGTCTCCGGCCACTCTGATCTTGCTACTCTCTCTGACTGGAACACTCTCCCCTAGGTAAGTGCCTAGATGGCTCTCTCACCTCCTACACTGTACTTTCAACCCCCCACTCCTCCACCTGCCAATGCTTTTGCTTTTTCTCCATAACATTCTATCACCTTCTGATATAATTTATCTTGTTATTGTCTGCTCTCCCTACCAGAAGGTAGGTTCCATGAAGGCAAGGATTTTTGTCTTGCTGTAAAACAAGGCCTAGAAAATAGTGGGCACCCAATAAATACCTGAAGGAATGCCTGCTTGTAGCTGTTAGGGAGAGCATGAATATGAAATGTGGTGATAGTTGCTGTGAAGAGAGTCAAAATAACATGAATCCAGGCATTGGGTTCTCAGAGGAGCAGGGCTGATACTAAGCATAATGCCTGGAGCACAGCAGACATAAAAATGTTATGTCCCCTTTGCTTTCCATCCTTTTACAAAAGTTATTTGAACCTTTGCCTGACTCTAAGGCTTCATATGTGACTACATACTGAGTTAATTATATCCTGTAATTCATGCTATTCTAGTACAAACATCTTTTCAGAGAGTTTGGAACCTAAAGTAATCTAAATAGGTAAAATATGTGGCACTCTTGCTTCTCCCGGTCCTATATCCCACCACCAGCCGTGTTGGTAACTGGTGAATCCAGAGACTGGAAAGTAAGGTGGGTGGAGGTAAGCAAGACCATTAACCAGTGACCACACAGACACGGCTTGGGAGAAGGGCTTTTGCTCAGAATTCCGAGTATCATTTTGGAGGGGAGAATGGATGGGGACCACTGAGACAATATTATAGCCTACATTGTTATGCTTTAAAAAGGCCTACATTGTTATGCTTTAAAGCATTGTTATGCTTTAAAAAGGTTTTCAAACTCGTTCATCTATATTATTTTACTCTTACGACATTCCTAAGGGGTAAAGCAGGTAGTGTCAGTTGATTAAACAGGAACATGTAAAGGAGGTAAATGACTTACTCAATGAGCCTAAGCCTCTCTTGACTTGTTTCCAATGTCGGAGTGATGCTTAAGATATCTGTTGCCAAAAAGATCTTTTGGAGAACAGAGGTTTGAAGTGACAAAAAATTACCCCCTACAGACCCCCACTCACTAGGAAGATCAATTCTAGAAATTTAAGAGTATACATATGAACAAGTATAGAGATGGAAGGAATCATGAGTTGGTATGATTGGTCTAGGCTGACAACTGTCCTTTTCTTTCTTAGGATGCACCCATTGACGTCTCTTATTCCTTTGAGGGCCAGTCACTGCTTCACAGGTAATGAACATTTGGAGAGTTATTTTAAATGGGTGGTAGATAAAGGCTGTCACACCGCAGGAATCCAGCTGGCCCACAGTCACAGACAATTCATGTAATGATCATCTTTCTCATTTGGACCACTTACCCTATTAGGATGGGCTAAAAGTAGGATACTGCCATTGTTCTAGAAAATGTTTTGTTTTTTTTTTTTTTAGGGGGGATGCTTTTTAGTGTCTTGTTTTTCAGTGATTAGAAACTTGAGGGTTAGTTGCTGGAGTAGGGTGGGGGTAAAGTGGGTCATGTCCATTATTTCTATGGGAAAATTCACAATTACATGGAATTAACTCATGTATAATAATCCCCTTCATTTGTATAGCAGCTCTCTTAAAGAATCTTTACATATAAGCTCATTCATTCTTTTATTGATTGGGCCTAAGGAATAGCTACAGACAGTCTTCACCCCTTCACACTGAAAAGGCTTTTTGCTCACAAGGAATGTAACTGAGTAAACAGGGAACCAGTCTTTGGCTCAATGTTTTCTTTTATTTTAAGAAACTTTTGGTGTATTTGTTTTTTTTCTTCTGCAGACCAGGAGTTGCTCACTTTCCAGAAAACTGCTTGATTTACGTGATTGAGGCCAAAAATAAGTTTGCAAAGCCATTTGTCTCTGAATTCAATTATGTCTGATTCTTAGAGAATGTGTTAGGATTGGATTTCTAATCTAAATGTATTAATAATACAATACTTCACATCAAACCACAAAACATTTATTGAATAATAAACTTGTGGCACACAATCCAGCTGTATTTTTTTTGCATTCATTCATTTTCCATTTGGCAACTTCCGTCATGCTAACAGAGTAAACCACTAAGTTGTTTTCTATTTTCTCAAAGTTTTTCCCCATCACTATCTGCCTCACTCAGAGTCTTACAGATATAGAAGCTGAGTTTGGAGAGCTGCTAAAATTCACCTCCCAGAGCAACAGAGATTGCTACTTGACTGCTCTTCCCCCCATTTGAGCCTGTGTCTTGCCCAGATACACCTCTTTATGAGCACAGATGGGGAACAGAAAAATGGCAACAGTTCTATGGCTCATAACATAACCAGTCAGTCTGACGGGTTTCTCTACTCACAGACCCCTTCATTTACTGTGAGGTAAGCCTCCTTGTTAAACACAGTCTGAAACTCAAACTGGGCATCATCACAATCATGATGGCAGCAGTGTGGTTTCAGGACTGGGGGCAAAAAAAAAAAAGGGGGCCAAAAAAAAAACCCACGGAAGGCTCGGTCTCCACCCTCACTTATTTCTTGTTTTCTTCCCATCCTCACACCAGATTATCAATTGTTCCTACCATCCCAGTGAGGCTGTCTTGCCTGGATGCAAAATTTTAAAATACCAAAGACAAATTACATTAGGAGTGATTACTCATAGGTACATCAGAATACGTATTTACATAGACAAGCACTGGAAGTGAACACAGAACCCTGAAGACAGTTGATGTGGTAAGAATGTGGGTAGTTTTTTTCTTCTTTTTTTAACTGTTATATTTATGCAACAAATAAAAAAAGGAAGGAAAATTTTAGAGCAACAGGTAAGGAGGTGGGAAACTAGAGAAGTCTCCCTGGAGAAGAAAAAAATGTAGTATTTCAAATACAACAGCCCTCCTATTAGAATTATGGCTCCGGTGACTAAGCACACAGTTTGAAGTAGTAACTCTCATGAGCTGAAAATAAAATTCTTTCAGCCCTTTTATTCTTCTTTCCCCTTTCCCCCAAAATATGCCACCAAAGCTATTCTTGGCACATCTTTCCTGAACACTGATGAAAGCAATGGTAAAGCTCTGAAATTAAGTTAATATATTTTCTTCTATTTACTCAACAAGCATTTGTTGGGTATCTGCTCCGTGGAGGAGACAGGAGAATCTCATAAAAATCCATAATATTCATGTATCACAAAATTGCTGCATTTGAACTATCTTGCCTACTAGAAATAAGAGAACAGGCTCATTTAGGTCTAGGAGCCAGTAACAAGAAATAACATTCTTAGATAACAAAATATTTAAATGGGGATTATAAATTTTGGTTTTATTACACAGGGAAGTAGATGGATTACAACTCATAAATTTGGGACCTAGTTAGTTTCCTTTTAACTTTTGGAAAAAACCGAATTTCTCAGCAATAATTATAAATAGAAATCACTTCAAATTCAGGGGCCATACATGTTGCTACATCCCAACTGGCTGTTTAGTTCATTAGTTGTGGGTTAAAGGTAGACATTTTCCCAGAATATATGCTAAAGAGAGTAAAAGTTCTGATTTATGCTTTGAAATCTTACTGCCTTATTTTAAAACTTTGAAAAAATGACTTTAAACTATTCTAAGGAGAGAGAAGAGGGCATTTTATAAGAGCAGAGTCAGAATTTCCTTATCACCCAGGTAAATTTAAATTTATCCTAGGTACAAAATAGTAATGCAGCTCAAAACAACCTTAACAAAAACAACCCGAACTTCCACTGTCCCCTCCCCCTTCACTCTTGTGACCTAATGACTAAAACTGAATGACATAGGGAAGGAAAAAGACTGTAATCTCATAGTTCCAAAATTTTCCACTTCTCCCAAACTTAAAAGTCAATAGTAGACATAAAAAAGTGATAAAGTGCGGGGGTTTTATACAAAGTTAGAGATTAAACTGAATCATGGATGTAAAAACCAATCTGAAAGGTTAAACAACATTTAAAATAAAATCTGCCTATTATATAAAAGACAGGCAAAATGTTTAATATCATTTTAGTTTCATCCTTATAAACCGAGTTAAAATAATGATTCATTAGATTTTTCCCTATTAAGCTACTGACCATAGTTGACTTCCATTAATTTCTAGTATTCAAATTATGACCTACATAAAGCTTAGATGGAAATAATGTACTTATAGTGGCACAACAACAGACTTTCCAATATTTTATATTTGGAAAAAAACTTTTAAGTAACCTACTAAGAATTTTTAAAACTAATGTTCACATTTTCAATTCAACAAGTCTGTGGGTTAGTTTGCTTTTTGGTTTATTTGCTGGTTTGGGGATTGGTCAGGGACTAAAACCAAAGTACATTATTCGCAGGGCGGATGATATATATTGTAAAATAAAAGTCAATCTTCACATTCCAGATTTTCTTTTTCCAGCAATGCGTTCATTGTGTTGACAAAACTGGCCTCCTGTATGTTTCTATCAAGTCTACTCATAATATACTCAATATAGAGGAATGGTAATTTCCCACCAGTTCAGTTGGGGTGGGGGCGGATGTCATGTAGAGCTATGAGTAGCACTGTCCCATGGTGTGAGAGTTAAGTTTCTCATCTCACTGACATTTTTTTTCTTTTAAAACATTTTAAATATATATATTTAAAAAATCAATTATTGTTCAAGTATAGTTTTCTTTTACTCCCACTGACATTTTCTCTCAATGTCACCTCCCCCAATACAGTAGGATTTCATTTGTAATTTGGATTTTTAAACCAGAAAGTTTTATGGTCAATCAAAATAACCCCAAGAACTTGCTAATGTTATATCAATAAACAGCTTTTTATTGAAAGACTGAAAGAATTAAATAGAAGGCACAGTAGCACTGCAAAACTTTTCAGGTTGTAACAATCTTTTTGTAGGTATATATAAAACCCGGACTTTCTGTTAAAAACGTCCACTGAACAAGCCCAAAATCCTTATTTGTCATCTTTCCCTTTAGTTTTTCTGTATACCATCTCTCGAAAACTGGCCAGAATCTTGTTTTCTCTCTTTCGTCTCTCTTCTTGGTTAAAGGATGCAAGAGCTCTCTTCTCATCTGCACTATAGATCTGGTTCTCTTTCCGTAGTCGCACAGCCTCCATTCGGCGATGCCTGGGGATAATTTTATTTTTGGCTTAATTTCTCAGTAATTATTCTCACAGTACTTTTTCACTAACCCTTTCTTAATACAGAGTGGCTCATTTAAAAATCTGACAAATAGAGGCCTGGCTGGTGTAGCTCGGTGGATTGAGTGCAGGCCTGGAGATCAAAGGGTCGCTGGTTTGATCCCCAGTCAGGGCACATGCCTGGGTTGTGGGCCAGGTCTCAGTTGGGGGCACGTGAGAGGTAACCACACACTGATGTTTCTCTCCCTTTCTTTCTCCTTCCATTCCCCTCTAAAGATAGATAAATAAAATCTTTTTAAAAATCTGACAAACAGAAACTGTTTTGTAATGGGTTATATTTTTAAAAGATTCATTTATTTTATCTGCCAACATGTCCTTTGATTCATTTCTAGTATTCAAATAATAATCTCTGAGATTCTGTAAACGTCATGAAAGCCATTAATTTTAAAAACTAAGGGCCTAAGTCTAGTTCTGCTGTCTCCAGTACAACCAGAAATGGCAAATTATTAAACCTCCTAGGTGATACGTGCGATCTGCCTTTGTGAAATTGATAGTAGGATGGATGAAAGACTTAAGCTGTCATCAATTAGGTAGAACTTCTTTAAGGTTCAAATTTCTCATACAACCAAAAGAACCAAGTCTACACCTACAATTGAATTTAACTCCTTAGACTCTAGTAGAAGCTCAAAGAAAATAAAGAAGGGATTTAGCACAAGATCCAAATCGGGAAACTATAGTGGCAGGGGCAGAGGGAAACTATTACATCATCTTCAAAAGGTTGCTTAGTTAGCAGGAAAACTTCATGAAAACCTGCCTCTTTTATGTGTATGTACCCAATCCTATAGAGTCAGTTCAAGATGAAGCATGAGCTGTCTAGAAAAATAGAGAAAACCGAGTGAGAAGAGGGGAGAACCATTTCAGGTTAGTGTGGAAGTTGGGGAGTGGCAGGATGGAGAGTGAAGGAGATGACAATGTGTTTAGGTTGCTCAGGGTACAGTGAATAGTTTATTTGGAACAGGAAGTGCTATGTGAACGATGCTGTAATAAACCTCTATGTAAATATCTCCTAGTACATGGGAAAGATTTTCTCATGGGTATCTCCGTATGCATTTACTGGGTCATAAAAGTATATGAATGCTCAACTTTCCAAGATAATGGCAGAGTGTTTTTCAAGGTAGCTGTACCAATTTACACCATCACTAGTAATACTTAAGAGATCCTGTAGATTCATATCCTCTCCAATGCTTGGTATTGTTAGAACTATGAACTTTTGTCTATCAAATGTATGTAAAAGAGTATTTTAGTATGTTCTTAATTTCCATTTCTGATGATAATGAAGTCGTTTTATGTACATATAGGCCATACATACTTCTTCTGACAAATGCCTGTTTGTGTCATTTTCCCACTTTTGGGTTGTTTATTGGTATTCTTTAATTATTCTCAATGCTAACTGTATAACGGTTGTGTGCATTGCAGGATCTTATCCCAGCTTGGAACTTGTCTTTTTACTCGTTAAAAGATGTCTTTTGATGAACAAAAATTCTTACTTTTAACTTAGACAAATTTAGCAATATTTTGTTTTATGGTTATTGTATTTTTTGTCTTCTTTAAAAAACACTGTTTCCACCCCAAGATCTAACAGATATTTGCTCATATTTTATACTAAGAGTGTTAAAGTGGTTTCTGACATTTAAGTCCTTAATCTAGCTGTACTGATTTTTTAAATGTGGTAATACAGGGATCTACTTTCATCTTTTTCATATAGATAAGATTTTTTTCCTGAAGCATTTACTAAATAGTTTATTCCGTCCCCAGTGATTTGACAGGCCATCTTTTTCATATACCTAGTTTCCATACACGTATGGCTCTGACCCCGGGCTCTGTATTTTATTCCATCACACAATTCATTGGTACCCCCATACTTTCTAATGTACTGTAAGCATTATAATAAGTCTTCACATCTGGTAGAACAAATCTCATCTTCCTCCTCCTCTTCTTCAGAAGTAACCTAGCTATTCTTGGCCATCTAGTCTAACATATACATTTTAAAACTAACTTATTATAAGTATCATGAAAAATCTGTTGTGATTTTGACTGGAACTGCACTGAATCTACAGATCAATTTGGGAAAAACTGACAACTTTACAATATTGCCTTTCATCCACGAATATGCTATCTCTCCATTTATTTCCATCTAAGTGTCTCAATAATTTTATAATTTTCCCTGTAGAGCTCCTGGACATCTTTTATTAAGATTTATTCCTAAGTCCTTCATATTCTCTGATACTGTTATAAATGTTATTTTCTTTTTTATTTAGTTACATTTTCTAGTTGTATGTTGCTGGTACACAGAAATGCAATTGATTTTTGTGTATTAACCTTATATCCAACCATTTGTTAAACCCTCTTCTTATTTATAATTTATCTCTAGATTCTTTAAGATTTTCCATATAAACAATCCATATCATTCACAAAAATGACATTGTTATATCTTCCTTTCCTGTCCTTATGTGTCTAATTTCTTTTTCTTATCTTATTGTGCTGATCCTCAGATATAATGTTTTCAAATGTTGGCCCTCTGAATTCTAAGATTCTGGAAGTGCTTCAGAGGTGCTGTTAATATTTGCCTCCAATCTTATTTTAAGATATTTATCAACTTTTAAAACTTTATGTAAAGTTTTTAAAAAAGATTTTATTTATTTATTTTTAGACAGAGGGGGAGGGAGGGAGAAAGAGAGGGAGAGAAGCATCAATGTGTGGTTGCCTCCTATGCACCCTCTACTGGGGACCTGGCCTGCAGCCCAGGCATGTGCCCTGACTAGGAGTCAAAGCAGAGACCCTCTGGTTCACAGGCTGGTGCTCAACCCACTGAGCCATACCAGCCAGGGAAAACTTTATAGAAAGTTTTTAAAAACCCAAACTTCAGTCTGATTTTGGTACAGATGTCCTATTCATTCTCCTTGTTCTTCTTGGTACTTTGCTTTCTCTCCCCTAATTTTATATTAATTTTCCCATGCTGAACCTGATTTCTGTCATAATTCTTTTCTGTTCTTCATCCTCAGAGTCCACAGAGAACTAGAGGCAAACTTAGAAACTAGGAAATGCTGTCTTATGAAAATTCTTTCTTAACTAGAAAAATGCTACATTCCCGTGGGGCAGTGATAAAGAGCTGAATTTAGATATATCCTCCATAGGGTAAACTATCTGTACCAAAATATGAAATAAGAAAAGACACTGGAAAGACTGATTCTTTGACATAGCTGATTTTGAGGCTGAGCTGCATACACAGAATTTCAGACAACCACATTTATATTAATAAAACCCATATTAAAACAATACTTATACTTTACTTTTGATTAGAAATGGTCACTTAATGAAAATCGATCACCAAATATAATTCTGGTAGTGGGAAAGAAGGAAATGATCTAATACCAAAACTGATTTCAATGCCAAGAGCATACCTGCTACCACTCATTACGTAACCCGAGCATTCAAATGATGCAATTTCTTCACTTGTCAAACCAATTTCACCTCTTCGTGGGATACGTTTTCCAGCTTTTACATATTCAGCCATAGCTGCACCTTCACCAGGTAACAGGGCATGGCCATAGCTACAAAATAATGCAGAATTCAGAAAAGGTCCATTATAAAAAGCCCAACATCTAAAGAGAACACAGAAATTCATTTACTCTCAGCAAACAGTGGGAATAACAGTTGCTGAGTGGCAGCATGTTGGGAAGCCCAACACAAATTATTTTAACTTAATTAGTAAACAGTGCCCTGTGACCTATGTAACCAACCCAGAAGTGCAGAGATACTTTGGAAGAACAAAAGAACTGGTGTTAGCATGTATAGATTCATGTTTTACAGTTATGGATAAATTTATCCCTAAGGCATTGCCATTACTGCTCCTTTCAGTGAATTCCTCTTCCCTTTTTCCATGAAAAAAAAGCAAAGAAATAATATACCTCAAATTTAACATACTATTAAGCCTTATAACAAATAATAACACATGTAGTAACAATTATCTACTACCTTTCATTCAAGGGGACTTTAAAAACTATCATCCCTTCATTCAACTTATTAAATGCTTTTTAAATATCTATTAAACAAAATAATCTCTGTTCTTGTGGAATTTCTAGATTAATAAAGATATAACTGCAATACAATGTAAAATATATAATACATTTCATAAGAGAAATAGAAAATGCTTTGAGGACTAAAGGATGAAAGAGGGTAGGAATCACACCTACTTTGGAGGGAAGGTACTGGGACTCAGCACATACCCCCCACCTTTTGAAAAGGGCTTTGAAGGATAGTGAGGATTTTACCAGGAAGAAATTGGAGGTAGTGAAGAAAACTGGGCTGGGAAAAGAAGGGAAAGCATGTTGGGAGAAGAAATAAGGGAAACAAGGTACAATGTGGGCAACTGCACAGTAACCACTGGGAAACTTCACTAAGCTCAGTTAGAACCTGAGGTATAAAAAAGGGGGCAGAGGGAGATAAGCTTGGAAAGGTTAAGTTAGGGCCATACTTTTGAGGAGGTACTTTAGATATTGTAAATACACTGTTACTTACTTCAGAGGTTTATCATCTTGAGAGGCAAGTGTTTTTGGAGCCTCTGGGCCAATTAAATCCGAGGGTTCCTCAGGCTCTGCATGAAAGATGTTCAGAAATATATTCACATTTTGACTAATTGGTTAGTTAATTTAATGTTTTATCTGTTCTGAGTCAAAGTCTATCAGGGAAACTTGTAACAGTGTTGATAATAAATAAGAAAAAAAAGAAAATCATAAGGAAGAGAAAATATATTTACAGTATTTTTGGAAGAAAATCCTTATATAAGTGGACCCATGCAATTCAAACCCATGTTGTTCAAGGGTGAACTGTAGTAATAAATACGCAAATAATGGGAAAAAAAAGTGTATCATCAGAACCTACTTGATCGATCCTTCCAGGGATTCTCCAGAAACTCTTCTTGGGAATCTTTAGAGCTTGAATCACTGGAATCTTTTCTGTTCTTCTTAGACTTCTTTTTCTTGTGTTTCTTCCTGTAATTATATAATTTGATACAAAGTGACTTAATTTTCCCATGTTAAAGGGCATATTATTTTTCAAGGCAATGAAAAGACTGATTAGATTTGAATTCTCAGCTTATTCAAACTTTTTAGAGAATAATTTTAATTTGAAAATCTAACTTATTTAACCAAATCCTGTTTCCCTATTAAAAAAAGACCCCTGACAGGAACAATGAAATACAGGTCTCATGTTGCAGAAAGATAACAGAAATAAAGAACTTAAAAAACAGCTATACCAATTTGAACATCAATAATTTTAAATGTAATGGATTAAAAAACATCAAACATGTATGAATACTTGGGTTCGCAATGATAGTAAAGTAACCCAGATCATTATTCTGAAAACTCTTAAAACAAAAAAAGTAAGTAATTATCCTGTTCTTCCTATACAAACTACTTCAGAGTACCCCAACAGTTCATGAGGGTGGGTTTATCTTATAAATATAGAGGACAGAACATGTTAAATGGATACCACAGGAATACAATCAGCAAAATCCATACTGCAGGAAACTATATAGGACAAATAATTTGGTTTCTTCAACAAAATGCAAGAACAAAAAGAGAAGAGGATTTAGAGGCTTATGTGACATGTCAACCAATAGCAATTCATGTCATTACTTGGATCCTGATTTGAATAGACTCTACAAAAAAAATGCCAAGAATTGAGAAATTATTGTTAAATATTTTAGATGTGCTAAAAGTACTGTAGTTATGTTTTTTAAAAGAATGTCCATCTTTTAGAGAAACATGCTGGTTTATGGACAAAATAATATCTGGGATTGGTTTCAAAATAATCTGGGGCGGGGCAGTGGAGACTGTCCATGAGTTGGTAATTGTGCAAGCTGGGTGGTGGTTACACGGGAGATCATTTCATTGTTTTATATAATTTTATATGTATGTGAAATTTTCCATAGTAAAAATTGAAGAGCTCTGGCTGGTGTGGCTCAGTGGACTAAGTGCCAGCTTGCAAATCAAACTGGTGACAGTTTGATTCATAGTCAGGACACATGCCTGGGTTGCAGGCCAGCTGTCCAGTAGGGGGCACATGAGAGGCAACCACACACTGATGTTTCTCTCCCTCCCTTTCTTCCTCCCTTCCCCTCTCTCTAAAAATAAATAAATAAAAATCTTTTTTAAAAAGTTGAAGAAAAAAACCAACGATCTGCGTTTCTTCTTCTTTTCCTTTTTCTTGGCTTTCTTTGATCTCCTTTTTGTATCTTCATCTGCAAATTAAACAATTTAGAAATTAAAAAAATTTTAACTCCACCCCCCCCAATACTTTTGAGTAGATAAATACCACATTACTGTTCTATTTGTCGTGACACAGAAATTCATTAATATATTGCTACTTGTCAGAATGTGCGCAAAGCACCAGGGACACGGATACTAAAGTCACTCTAAGTATTTGGTGATATAGGGCATTATTATTTTTATTACATGAAATAATAGTATTGTGATTAAGTAGGAAAATGTCATAAAAGAGATGTATACAGAAATCCTTAGAGTGGCAGTGTGATATTTATCATTTATATCGACTATCTCAACAACAAAAATACCGTATTTTGCTGTGTATAACGCCTACCCACGTTTTTGTGTGCATCATACATGGCATTATTATGCCCATGGCATGTAATCATTATACCCATGTATAATGTACACCCTTAGTTTTCCCTCAAAAATTTGGGCAAAAAAGTGCTCACTATATATGGCAAGATATGGTATTTGAAACAAATATGTGAAACTACTAACAATTGTTAAAATTAAGGTGATATGCATATGGTACTATACTATGCTCTCTACTTCTCTGAACGTTTGGGTATTTTCAAGATGGAAAGAGAAAAACCTTTGTGTGTGTTTAAGAGGATGCTTTCCAGCAGTGCAGTCTAATGCAGGTGACGGAGGTAAAGAGATTGCCAGCATCCCGAGTGACAGAGGAAGCATGGGGTGCTCTAGGCCTGCACAGGAGTCTCACAGTCAGGCTGACTTGGGGAGGGTGGTTGAAGAATGGCTGACCAGGCAAAGGTGACTCTTAAGCTAGCTCTTTTTAAAATCAGTTCTATCGCAAAAGTAATGCCTGCCCATCGTTGAAATGAGTAAGCTAAGCCGCATGCAGGGCGAGACTGGCACTGCAGGCAGATGGACTACCTGCATCAAGTAACAAAATCAAGAGAAGGAACGTGAAACACTGAGGAGACAGAAAGTAGTCCTCAGGCTACAGAGGACACCATGAGAGAAAGTGACAGGGCATGTGTGATTAGAATGGACCAATCAGGGTGTGAACTTCACTGTGAAGCCTATATAGTGCTACTCAAGGGTTTTGAGAAGGGGACTGACATGCTTGGATTTGTGCTTTAAGGAAGATGGGTCTTGCAGCAGTGAGAAAGAAAAGTGACAGTGGGGGCCAGGAAACCCAGGTGACGGCAGAGGAGGGGACACCTTTATGTAATGTGTCCCCAGAGGAGGCAGCCTCTACCGATCATCAGGCAGGACTAGGCGCAAACAGGTGGCTTTTGTGATGTGCCAGCCCACAGGGTGTCCTCCTTAAATGAGCTGCCAGCCTGAAGGGGCTCTTTATGGTGTGGCTGTTTGAAAATTGCACAAAGGTGCCCACTGAGTGTGAGAATTACACAAAAGAGCCGCTCCTCTGGGCTGAGGCAGCCCCATATGGCCTGGTTTGGTACCACGTCTTGCAGCCCAACCCCAACTTGGTTCGGTGCCACGTGCCTTGGACACCTGCACACAACCAGTCTAGTCACCCTAGTTACGTGTGAATCCCAAATGTGTGACAATGATGCTCCATGCCTCTTTTCTCCTTCTCAAAGAACTATCCTGCAGTTGCCGTGTTGATGAAATAGCAAGCACGTAGCTGGGTGCCCATCCCAAAGTCAGTGAGCGTCCAAAAACTCTTGACTATTATTATTGTTTTTAAGAACCTGCTTCTGAAATAAGCTTTAGAATGTAAAAGTAGTTCTGAGCTGAGGCCTGCAGAATCATGTGACTATCTTACCAGAGGAGTCTGTTTCAGAATCAGAGTCACTGTCACTATCGTCAGAATAATTCTTGTGTTTTCTTTTAGTTGACTTTTTCTTTCTTCTTTTCTTGGACCTTTCTTTTGAGTGACTATCCTTCTTCTTCTTCTTCTTTTCTTCTACAGAGAATACAAATAAAAACTAACTTCTAAAGAAGTATGTATGTATGTATATATATCTGAATATCAATTTTATTGTATTTGAAATACTGAAAAAGAATATGTGATAGACAATTTGAACAAAAGCAAAGTCTAATGTTTAACTATTTATAAACTTACTTTTTAACTTCTAAATAAAAAAGTTCTGTATTTAAAACATACCTTCTGAGGCAGTGAGTGGGGCCAGGATTTGGTAGTTGGTGCTGAAAGAAAAACCCTTGGGTGCATCCTTGCCCTGGGACTGTGCCAGTAGCAGCTGTCGTTCAATGACACAGAGGAAAAAAAATAAAACATACCTTCTGAAGTAGAAGCTGAAGTGGTGCTTTTCTTTGGTTCCTCATCCTCTACTGGTGTATGTTCATCAGAGCTGAATTTAAAGAACATGGTTATTGCAGTGATCATGTACTGTAAGTTTGAGAATATGTGAATTATACCTGGAATGGATGATTTCTCTCATCAGCAAGTATTACTTAAATAAAATAGGAGGTACGTAAGATAACATATTGCTCTATAGTTGTTTGCTTTCGAAGGATGGAATGGTAACTATTTTTCCCATAGCTCTTCCTTTTGAAAGAAGAAAGTATGTTAACTGCCCTTATCTTGAAAAGTACATTTCTGATTGCACATTGACTGATATATTTTCTTTGTGCATATAGACTAATGATGTGATTTGTAAAATGATGGTTCAGGACTGGCTCATGCACAGACTTACGTCCTTGAAACAATTCTGCCACTTGATAAAATTCTCAAGGGCTCTGACAGTCTCCTTTAGAAGAACCAAGAACTTACCTAGAATTCATCCTTCATTGGGAAAAATAAGTTACAAAAGCATTTCCCTTCCAATCTCACTCACAAATCTGCGGAATTATTTGTAGTTAGTAGTATAAAGATGGCCAAAAGAAGACTTGTAAGTATCATACAGTGATGTCTCAATGACTAAACAGTGGAAGGTACAAACGGACTCTTTGAAGTCATACCAGCCTAGCTCACAGGCCTGAGGTTAAAAAGGCATCAGTCTCCCCCCACGCTTTACAGTCCAAACCCCTAGGACTCTTGAACATCCAAGCAGTTTGTGCTTTGAGCCACTTTTGGACAAAAATGGCTCCATTTTCCCACTGTGTTTTTCTTAAACTAGTTCGGTGTTTTATAATCTCCTAGTAATAAAGCAGTATTGTTTCCTAAGCTGTAACAGTTGACTTTATTCTTCTACTTTGAAAAATCTTGACTTGTTTGAATGTATATAATGTATATAAAGGGAGCCTTAATGTATTTGTTTTCATAATTTAATATTGTTTGTATTTGTGCTTATATAATAGTTTTTAATATAAAGTATTATAGAATTGAAGGTGGAATGCTTAGAACCAAAGTTATTCTCTTTTATTTTAATCCTCACCCAAGGGTATGTTAATTGATTTTAGAGAGGAAAGGAAAGAGAGAGAGAGACAGAGACAGAAATATTGATGTGAGAAACCTCAATCAGTTGTGCCCTGACCAAGGACAGAACCCACAACCCAGGTATGTGCCCTGACCAGGAATCGAACCCATAACCTATTGGTGTATGGGATGACATCCCAACCAACCGAGCTACCTGGCCAGAGCAAACCAAAGTTATTCTTTAAAAAATTTTCCCCCTAATTTCTATTTATTGATTTTAGAGAGGCAGGAAGAGGGAGAGAGACAGAGAGACATCAATTTGTTGTTCAACTTATTATATGTATTCTTTGGTTGATTCTTGTATGTGTCCTGACTGGGAGCAAACCCCCAACCTTGGTGTACCAGGACCGTACTCTAACCAACTGAGCTCCCAGGTCAGGGGTCAAACTCATTCTTAATAAAAATCACCACATGCTTGGACCATGAAAAAAAATAAAGAGCATAGTTATAAGAATTGGAAATGTCAGGGGCTGGTCAAGATGACGGGAGTAGCTAAATGCGGTACTCAGAACCTCACGTGATCACATCAAAATTACAACGAAACTACACAACAACCATCATTCAAAACCACCTGAAATCTAGCTGAAAAGAAGTCCTATAACTAAAAATATACTGAAGAAGCCACATCAAGACTAGTAGGCGGGACAGAGACACTGAACAGGCTGGTCCCATACCCACATATGGTGGTTAAAAACCCGGAGGGATATTTTGGCTGCAAGGTTCCCTCTCTGAGGAGCAAGTTGTCCCAGCCTCACCCAGGCATCCCAGCTCAGGTTCCAGTGCCAGGAAGAGAAAGTCCTATAACTTCTGGGTGTAAACACCAGCAGGGATTATGGCAGAGTGAGACAGAGGCTTCCAGAGACCCAGACATTCCTCTTAAATGGCCCGTGCATGGACTTACTTGGTCTCACTCCCTCTGAGCTCCAGTACTGGGGCAGCAGGTCGAAAGGCACCAGGGACATATGGGGAGGAACTGAACTGGCTGGCATCAGGGAGAGGGCTGGAGGGGCAGCTTTCTCCCAGACAGAAATGCAGACAAAGGCCATTGTTTCTTTGCTGAGCCCTTTCCACACAGAGCCAGCAGGTGGGTGCCATACCTGAAAAACCATCTATACTTGACGAAACAGATTTTGAAACAAAAGTCATTAACAAGAGACAAAGAAGGATCCCGCACTTCCATTACCGGGTATTAATCCAGAGAAAACCAAAACACTAAATTGAAAAAAACAGATACATCCATATGCTTACTGCAGCATTATTTACAATTGCCAAGATACAGAAGCAGCCTAAGTGTCCATCAATAGATGAATGGATAAAGAAGTGGTGCATACATAAAATGAAATATGATTCAGCCATACAAAAGAATGAAATCTTGCCATCAGCAACAACATGGTTGGACCTAGAGGGTATTATGCTGAATGAAATAAGTCACACAGAAAAAGACAAATGCCAGATAATTCACTTATATGTGGGATTTAATAAAACAAATAAGCAGAACAGAAACATACTCATAGATACAGAAAACACTGACAGCTGCCAGACAGGAGAGGGGTTGATGGGGGTGGGTGAAAAAGATAAAGGGATTTAGAAGTACAAATTGGTAGTTACAAAATAATCACAGGAATATAATGTATAGCATAGGGAATAATGTAATACTATATATGGTACCAGATAGGTACCAGATTTACTAGGGTGATCACTATGTAAGTGATATAAATGTCTAACCATGGGATTGTACACCTGAAACTAATATAATATTGTATGTCAATTGTAATTTAAAAAGAAAAAAAGAATCAGGAAAGTGATAAAATATGAACCACAGAGTATAAAAAGTAACAGCCCTGCCTGGTATAGCTCAGTGGATTGAGTGCCAGCTGCAAAGCAAAGGGTCGCCAGTTTGATTCCCAGTCAGGGCACATGCCTGGGGTGTGGGCCAGGGCCCCAGTGAGGGCCACGTAAGAGGCAACCACACATTGATGTTTCTCTCTCTCTCTCTAAAAAAATGAATAAAAAATCTTTAAAAAAAGTTTCAGTAAGAAATGATTTCCAAGAACTATTAAAAGCAAGATTTGGACTGCTTTTCTAAGAGTACTGTTTAAGGATTTACCATGTTCATGATAATAGAGTAATCACTGACATTTGCATAATGCTTTAGAGTTTACAAAGTGCTATTCAAACTGATATAAGCATGCAAGATTTATATATTCAGAAGAAAGCACAGGACAAAAGTAAGGCAATGGGAGCCATAAGGAAAGATGAAAGAAAGTGGGGATAAGAAGGCTGTGGGAAGATGTCATAATTTTATTCGACGTGTGTAAAGGACATATGGCAGAGCAGCAACTGTTCTGTCTCCCCAAAGCAAGAAGAGCCTCACGCACTACAGTAAAAACAGATCTCATTCTGTTGTAGAAAATTCCGAAAACGAGTGTTATAAAAAAATCCTGTAACAGTTTAAACAAGGAGTTCTTATACAATCTTTTCTCTGCAAATCACATCTGGAATAATTTAGGTGTTGCTTAGAAAAGTAATTTTAGGGTTCTTTCCAACTCTAATTCTTTGAGGTCAGACTCTTCAAGCATTTTCCAAAGGTATTTATAAAAACAAGTTTCAGATAATAATGCTTTATCACCCTGTCACAAACGACAAGTCTACCAGTCAAGTCCACTGTTTCGACTCAACCTAAAGTAGACACAGAAACAGAGGAAAAAGAAGCAGTTTATCAACAGTACCAAAGAGGAAAACAATAAGGAAAAGGAAAAAGGATTAAACCTTCAGATACTACTTGATATAGGAGAACTAAACAAAACCATATCAGTATGTTTATTGAAAAAAATTCCTTGGGAAAAGAATAGAAAGCCCAGAAATAAACCTACACATATGAGGGGGGACTGAGAAAAAAACAACAACCCTGGAATCTATTTCTAGAAAGTTGTGTATTTATTCTTACATGTTTAAACTTCAGACACCTTCAAAGTACTCTCCATTTGATGCAATACACCTATTGAGACATTTTTTCCCCACCGCTCAAAACAGTTTTTGAACTCATCAATTTTGATGCCTTTTAGTGCTTCTGCTGTTTTTTTGTTTCACCTCTTCCACATAAGCAAAACATTTCCCTTTGAGGACTTTTTCATCTGGGGAAACAAACCCCCCCAAAGTTGCTCAGGGACAGATTGAGTGAACAGGGAGGGTGGGACACAGGAGTCATGCCATTTTTGGTCAAAAACTGCTGAACACTCAGCATGGTGTGGGCAGGTGTGCTGGTAAATCACCCATCATGAAATGTGCAAACACACTGAAAGAGCCTTCAAAAAAAATTCACTGAAGCTGAAAGCAGCCTCTCACAACAATGCCAGCTGACAAAACTGATATAGATGGGTTCCTAGAACACTTGCCTAGTGGGAAAAGCCTGTACTACAAGGGTCCCACCCGCCAGAAGATAATTCCGGTTTGTTGGGGGGGGTCTCCCTCATATACGGTCAATTAATTTACAACAAAGGAGCCAAGAATATATAGGGTGAGGCAAAAGTAGGTTTTCAGTTGTGAGTACACAAAACACAGTTTATTCTTGTATTATTATTTGTTATATTACTTTCCATATGAATAACTATAAATCTACTTTTGCCCACCTTGTATAAAAATATCAAATCATTATGCTGTATACCTGAAACCAATAGAATGTTGTATGTCAGTTATGCTGTAAAAAATCCCTTTGTAATGCTAACATCTGACATGCAAACTGCTATTGGATTGAGAAAAAAATGATCAGAAATAGTATAAAAGTACTTGTTTCAACACAGAACCCTTCTATGAGTAAGAAATTAGCATTCTGTGAATAACGATTTAAGAAAACTATTAACATGCTAAAATCTGCTAGCAACAGATATGTTCAATGTCTTTAAAACTTAAGGGGTAGCCCTGGCGGTGTGGCTCTGTGGACTGAGTGTCAGCCTTGGAACTGAAAGGTTACTGGTTCAATTCCCAGTCAGGGCACATGCCTGGGTTGTGGGCTGTGCCCCCAGTTGAGGGCATGTGAGAGGCAACTGACCAATGTTTCTCTCCCTCCCTTCTCCTCTCTAAAAATAAATAAAACAAACTTAAGGGGTAGAATAGCATTAATCACAAGAAAGGAGAAAAATGTGAGCTGTACTGAACAAAAATTTTGACAATAGACTCTGGAGTTAAACAAATGTTACATTTAAAAATAAATTTTTTAATCACTTACTCTGGTTCTGGATTCTTTGGAGAAAGTCCCCATACTTCAGGAGCTCCCAATTCTCCAATCCTCTCTCTCTCGCTTAATCTCCTAGAAGATATAGGCACGTGAATTATAACTCTATGGATAAACTGTTTCCTAAACGTATAAATGAAATTCCAAGGAGTCCAGTTAAGTCCTATTTTCCCTTACATTTTAAACTTTAAATTAATAAAAACTTGGCTTAGCCCTGGCTGGTATTGCTCAGTGGATTGAACTCTGGCCTGAAGACTGGAAGGTCCCAGGTTTGATTCCTGGTCAGGACACATACCTGGGTTTCAGGCCAAGTCCTCAGTTGCAGGTGTGTGAGAGGCAACTGACTGTTTCTCTCCCTCTCTTCCTCCCTCCCTTCCCTTTTCCTAAAAATAAATAAATTTATTAAAAAATAAAAACAAAAATGGCTTAAATGTGAAGTCAAAAATTATGATCTGATGTTTTGATAGTACTATCAACTGGCACTGACTACAGACAGCTTGAGAGGCTGGGCCGGAAATGTAGCCTGGGAGGTTGTCAAGTGCATCCTCTCTGCCTTACATGTGACATAGCTCCCAACTGCTCATTTCATCTTCTGCAATGTGTGAGTGACAGAAACAGTGTTACATTCGTAAATAACTTCTTTTGTTTACGCACATTTATGAAAATAGAAAGGTCAATACTTTTGTTTGGTCAAACCTTCTGTTTGTTGACATTCAAGAATTAATGAAGAAAATAGCCCTGGCTGGTGTGGCTCAATAGGTTGGGCATCATCCCACAAGGTAAAGGATCACTGGTTCAATTCTAGGTCAGAGTCTGGGTTGCAGGTCAGGTACATAGTTGGGAGCATGTGAAAAGCAACTGACTGATGTTCCTCTAGCCCATTAATGTTTCTCTCCTTTTCTCCCTCCCTTCCCCTCTCTCTAAAAATAAATTAAAAAAGAAATAAAATCTCAAAGAAACGATTAATGAAGAAAATAAAAATGAAGCATTAGAAGTAGAAAATAAAAAGATCTCAGAAAAAAAAATTTTATTTGATAAAAAAATTGTCCTCAATGAGATACAGGGTTTTTCTTTTCCCATTTAGTTCCTTTTTAGAAAAAAGGTTATATCTCTATCTACTGTAAGAGGACACACAGAGAAAATCGTTTTATGTTTGTGATTTCTTCTCTTAATTTTCCTATTACTCATAAACAAACAAAAACAAACAAAAATAAAAACCTAAGGCTCCATTCCTCAAAGTTTAGCAGCTTGTGACTCCATTTGTTTAAAAAAAACCTTACAAAATAAATATAATTCTTTATTCAGGGGAAGAGGTATTATAATTGTGCAGAGTCAGGTTTCCCACTCGAAGAAACAGCCTAAAAAGAGACATACTTATAACTGAACTTGGAATACTGTGCATACAGGAGGAAGAATGCTTGACAGGCTGTAAAGAGCAAGCAGTCAGATTCAACCCCTGTTGCCATCTGTCCTTTGAAGATAAATTATTTATCTTCTAAATGTACAAATGCAAATTTCATCCAAAAGTTCCAACATCTTTTGGTGATGACTGTCTAGCAAGAAGCTGGTTGCTTTTTGACTGACACAGCCTGGGGATAACTTTCTGAAAAACTGAAGTTGGAGAGGTAGGTCTCCAACCTAACTCAGGACCATTTTTACTGATTCTGTTCCCAGGCAGGAAAACCTAATAATTAACACTGTAAGAACTATTTATTCGTTTCCAGGCACTAAATCATTACAGCTATAAAAGCAATTGTCCGAATTTCATCCCCTTTTAAATAGTGAAGAAATTAAGTTCAGAGAGGTTAAGTAACTTGCCCAAGGTCACACAACTACTAAGCAGCAAAGCAGGGCTTTGTATTCAGGCAGTCTGATTCTGAAGCTTGTCCTCTCCACTATGATTTACTAGCTTCCCTCTCCTGGAAGAAAACGATTCATGGGGACATCTGCCACTGTTGAAACCTTAACCTCAATGCCTATAATACTTTTAAATGTCTTGTTTTTAACACATAGTGTATGTAAACCACTTAGTGCAGTGCCCAACACATAATTTAACTCCCATTAAGCATTAGACATGAAGACTTAGAAATCATTATAACCTGTTTCCTTTCTACTTTTTAAACTATCTATTTTTCCACTTCAATACTCATTCTTATTAGAGACCTGATCTCACCCTGACCTTACCTTTCATGGTCAAGATTGAGAACACTTTTAACAGGACCCTTCTCAATGTAGCCTAATCTAGAGTTGAGCAGATCACTTTTCCTGCACTCATTCAATTATCTTGTCATTAGAGGTTTTTCTTCTCTCCAGTTTAAACCTTTCATCTCAACCCTTCCCAACCGGCTACAAAATATTACCACTTAACATATCTTGTTTAAACCTGTCTGATCGTTCAACAAGCAATGGTAGCATGCCTACAGAGTGCTAAGCACTGTGAATTTTGTAATCAATACAGTAGGGTCCTTCCTTTCTATTAGAACTCTCTAGTGGGAAATAAAAACATGCTCACGAATGATAACCACGCAACAAAGTAAAATGCTTCCTACAGGATTCCCGTAGGTCTGAGGCGCTCGACCGTGTCCGCCAGAAGCCAGGAGACAGAAGGGTGTAGCGGCAGACCAGGGCACCGGATTAAAGGGGACCGAGGATGAGTGAAAACTTAAGGAAATCAAACAGCAAATAAGGCATTGTAGTGGGTGCACTGATGAAAATGGGCACAAGGCAGGCGGAGAGAGAAATGGAAATAGTCAGTAGGGATGAACTAGGAAATTGGACTTGGAAGGTAGGTGGGTGCAAGAGAGGGTGCGTCCATCTCACTCACTTCTGCCGCAGGCTTTCCTCCCTCTCCTTGTCCAAGAGGCTAGGCCAAGGCTTGTCGTTCCCGTAGGGGCGTGAGTAGCCGCCATAATAGGCGGACGAGGAGGCAGAAGAGAAGGGGGTGCCCCGCATCGCAGAGGGCCGCTCTCGAGAGCGTGACCGCGAGCGGGAGCGGTAGGGCTGGTTTCGGGAGCTCTGGCCCAGGCCACTTGACTGATGGCTGAGGCCATTCCGATCCCCAGACCGAGAACAAGAGTGCGAGCGAGAGCGGTGGCCCCGCGGGGACCGGGCGGATTTGCTAGGCTTAGGGCTCCTCGACGAACTGCGACGCCTCACCCTGGAGCCCGAGGCCTCCCTCTCCGGGCTGCGGGAACCAGACACCGGAGCCATCACTGCCGTTGGGTCCCCGAAGCCGGGGAGAAGGGGGCGCTCTTGCCAGCCTGGGAAGATACCGGTTGCCTACGCTCCCCGTAGGACCAGTCACCGCGCCACAACCCGAACTTGACGAAACCTTGGAAACAGTTCCGGGTACGTCGGCAAATACCTTCCCCTGACGTAGCTCCTCGCGCCGACCGGACGTGATGTATGTAATGGTATAAAGAAGCCGGTGGGGTAACCTGGTCCGTGCGTCCTTCCGGTTCCCAGCGAGGTTGCTGAAGTCTGAACTGGACCGGAGTCCTTGTTCCTTCTTCATCCTGGATTTGAAATACTTGAATAGAAGGACGGGATGACAGGCCACAGGACTTTTCACTGAGCGGCCGTATGAACAACAAAGCCAATATAATTTTACATATCTGTTTGTGTATGTGTGTGCATATGTATGCGCCCCAGCGCGCACACACGCGCACACACACACACGCACACACACGCACACACACACACACACACACACACACAATTTTTATTCCCAGTCCCAAGCAAAATAAGTAAAGTTCATCTTAATTGGTGGTTAGCTATGACGTGTAAACTCCGTGTTGTCCAATTATCTTAGAGGGTACAAATTCTATGTTAATGACTTGAGCCTGATACACTCCACTTAAGTTTGCAGCCTACAGAAAATTGCATGTTTATCCCCCAGAAATCCATCTCCACCAGTGTACTACAGCAAAAGGAATTTGTAACGCCCCCTCCTGTCCAGCCCCTTAAACTAGTCCCATCATATACCAACTCAGCAATATATGGTTAATGATCATTATTTCTATTCATTTTACACTGTTTTCAAGTGAAACAGCATTGGAGCACTAGTTCTACTGACTTTAATTTTTGAAAGCATAGAGAGTTTGCTGTGGAAATTCTGAACCCATTCTACTAGCAGCTAGATGCCCTCTGGACCTTTCCTCCTAAGAAGTAACTTATCAGACAGTGGAAACTAGTGCCATTAATTATTGGAAAACTCCTTTATTTTTTGGAATTTAAAGGGAAGATATATTACATAATATTAAATGGAAAAAGTGGACCACACTATTGAATATCTTTTTTTTTCCCATTTGGTGTATAGAGGTAGAATCTTATTTGGCGATAAAATATACCTTGGATTATTTACATTGGTACTTCAACCCAAGACTACAGAGACTTTATTTAACCTCAATAACCTTATATCTGTATCGACTTTCTCCATGTCAAAATTCAGGCTCTCATTGTCCCCAGTGTAATTAATTACTCATTTACTTTATCCCACAAAATACATATAGCAGTGTCAATGTAAAAATATCAACAGTACCACCAATGAAAGAATTACTGAAAAGAGTTGAAGATTTTATTCTTTAATTATTTTACCCTTAGGGCATACCCGCACTCAGGATGGATGACGAAAATGCTGTATCTTAAACTGACATGAAATTGTTTATCTCTATTTGGTTATGCCACTTGTGTAATTTAATACACAAGTTAATTTAATTTTACTTTCAATATTTAGGGACTAATTTTATTTATTCTTGTTGTATAATTATGTTGAATATTTTTTATGTAAAAACAATTGGTCATGAGCGAGGACCAAGAAATGAAGTAAGAGAAGTTATATTATTAAGGATGGAGATTTGGGGAAATTTCTAATAAAGTTTTGAGTGGAAAACCTACACCTAACTTTTGCAATACCAGGCTGCACACTTTTACATCAATTGCCTCTAAAAGTGAACTTTGCAACAGTGCTTGTTCTACCTGACCCTTATCATGCACTTTAGTTTCAATGATGAAACTCTTACCCCTGCACCTCTGATTGGCACAATACTCTTCTTGCTCAGTTTCCTTGGAGAAGCCTGTGTTTCTCAAATAGGAAGTGTGTGGGGGAAATCAGAGCACATAGGCAGGTACAGGCAGTCACAGAGGTAGGGCAGAGGTTGAGTCATGTGGAAACCCAACACAGCCAAGACAAAAAAATCATTCATACTCACA
The DNA here is from genome assembly GCF_021234435.1 of Artibeus jamaicensis. Lineage (NCBI taxonomy): Eukaryota > Metazoa > Chordata > Mammalia > Chiroptera > Phyllostomidae > Artibeus > Artibeus jamaicensis. The sequence goes on along the minus strand of NW_026521327.1, from coordinate 45,003 downwards.
TGGATCCATTCTTTACAGTAGAGTTAAATAGTTTGTGTGTTATGGGCTATGATGTATTCAGCTTCCATTAACTACTTCTCTTTGAAATCTGAGTTGCTTGAGCAGGTGCATGGCTTCACTCAGAGCACCAAGGGAGGGATCTGGGTTGTGGAAATGGAGGTTGAGGAAGTGGGAATTAGGAAGACTCACTTGTAGTTTGTGTCCGTTTCAATTTGTAGGTGCTTTCCAATTATGCCAACAATTGTTTAAGAAGTTGCGAGACTAAAACAAAGTTTTAAATCACTAATCTGTTTTGAAGGAATTTATGGGCTCAAAACCTGAAGTACATACTTTAAAGCATAATTTTCCTCTCAGATATTTCTCGGTTGATACAAACTTGTGCTCTCTAGTAACTCTACTGGGGTGCTGATTTTGTTGGTTCCTCTAACATCTGAATTGATGATCCATTTATAGGAAGGAGTTGACTTTTGGGTCAGGCAATGTGAATTTCATATTGGAAATACCATGCCATAAATGGACAATTATTTCTAATTCAACCTCATTGGGAGGAGTTGCATCTGTCAACAGGTAGAAATGTGGATGTAGATTGGAGTGTTCTGATGACCAAAAATAACACAAGATGAAATGGAATGATGTCACCCCTCCAGGATATAGTTTAACTAAGGAGCCTCTGTGTGTGTATACATGCATATGCATACAAAAATATAAAGAGAGGAAAGAGTGACTAATGCACCAGGCACCTAGAGAATAGGATGTTGATCAACTATACTGGAGGAGGCTAGTGGTGAGTGTGAGGAGGCTTATCCTCAACATCTGAGAGAGTGGAGAATGTAGAAGTGGCAAAACTTGGCAAATAATCCAGATCCCAAAGCAAGTCAATGGTTGTGGTGTCACAAATTCCAAATAAAATTGAACAACTATCAATTTGCATCTATGTGTGAAGGAGGAGAAAAGGGAAAGGAAGATGAATGAAGCTAAAGAAGAGACAGCCCACTTTTCTGCATTGCTTAACTCCAATTTACTGACGTTCTTTATTTGCGGCACTCTGGTACAAAACTATTGTGATTATGTAAAAGATAAATGTGCCGCACCTTTACATTTTGTTTAAGGGTGGATGTTAATATGGAACTGTGGCATTTCAGTTCCTCAGGTTGTAGCCTTCCTCTCATCTTCCCCTTTCCTCCTTATGCTTTAAAAATGCAAGAAAAGGAGTTCCTCAAAATGCAATTTTGCAAAATGTAACCAACACTATGCAAAGTACTTTTTTATCTATTATCAGATAAAACACACCCATAAACCAAAAACCAAAACAGGCACATTGAAAACATCAGATTCAACTGAGAGGAGATGAGAGCAATGTTTACACTTTGACCTTGTCTTGTGGTGTTTATTTATTTTTTGGTATTAAAAAAAACTGAATAGACTTTATTTTTAGAGCAGTTATAAGTTTACAGAAAAGTTGAGTAGAAAGTACAGAGTTCTTATATACTCCTTCTCTTCCCCTGCTTTCCACTCCTCCCTCACAGTTTCCCCTATTATTAATATTTTATATTAGTATATTTTTGTTACAATCAATGAACCAATATTGATAAATTATAAGTAACTGAAATCTATGGTTTACATGAGGGTTCACTCTTTGTGTTGTGCTTTCTAGGCTTTTGTGAAATGCATGATGTCATGGATCTACTGTTACCATATCATACAGGATAGTTTCACTGCCTTAAAAAAATCCATTGTGCTCCACCTATTAATCCTTTCTTTTTTGCCTTCTTCCCCTTTTACTTCTCTCCAAACTCCTATTAACCACTAATCTTTTTACTGTCCCTACAGTTGTTCCTTTTCCACAATGACATATAGTTGGAACCAAACTGGCTTCTTCCACTTAGCAATATGTATTTAAGGTTCTTCCATGTCTTGTTGTGGCTTGATAGCTCATTTCTTTTTATCACTGAATAATATTCTGTTGTATGGATGCATCATAGTCTATCTCTTCATCTATTGAAGGGCCTCTTAGTTACTTACAGGTTTTGGTGATTATGAGTTACTATAAACATTCATGTGCATGTATTTGTGTAGTTGTTCCAGCACCATTTGTTGAAAGACTGTCCTTTCTCTATTGAATTGCCTTTGCTCATTTGGCAAAGATCAGCTGACTATATTTATGTGAGTCTATTGCTGAGCTCTATTCTGCACCACTTATCTATTTGTTTACTCTTTAGGCAATGCCATAATATTTTGATTACTGTAGCTTTATACTGAGGCTTGAAGTTAGGCAGTGTCAGTCTTCTGGCTTTGTTCTTTTTCACTGTTAATTTGGCTACTTTTGGTCTTTTGCTTTTCCATAGAAACTTTAAGGTCAGTTTCTCAATTTCTACAAAGTAACTGGCTGGAATTTGATTGGGATTGTACTAAATCTATAGATTAAATTGGAATGAACTGACATCTTGACAATATCAAGTTTTCCTATCCACTAACATAGAATTATCTTTCCATTTATTCAGATCTTCATTAATTTCTTATTTTATTTTTAAAAAGATTTTATTTATTTATCTTTAGAGGGGAAGGGAAGGAGAGAGGGAGAGAAACATCAATGTACGGTTGCCTCTCTTGTGTCCCCTGCTGGGAACTGGCCTGCGACCCAGGCATGTGTAGACTGGGAATTGAACTGCGATCCTTTGGTTCCCAAGCCCATGCTCAATCCACTGAGCTACACCAACCAGGGCTTAATTTCTTATATTAGAGTTTTGTAATTTTCCATACGTAGACATTGGGATATTGCACATATTTTGTTTGGTTTTTACCTAAGTATTTCAGTTTTTGGTGCTAACATAAATGGGGTGTTTTAAATTTCAAATTCCAGTTGCTTGTTGCTGGTATATAGGAAAGTGATTGACTTTTGTATATTTACCTATGTCCTGCAATCTTGTCATAGTCATTTATTAGTTCTAGAAGGTTTTTTATCAATTCTTTGAAAATTTCTACCTAGACAATCATGTCACTGTGAACAAAGACAGTTTTATTTCTTCCTTACATGTCTGCATACCTTTTATATTACTTTTTCTTATTGCATTAGCTAGGACTTCTAGTATGATGTTCAATAGGAGTGATTAGAGGGGACATCCTTGTTTTGTTCCCAATCTTATGGTGAAAGCATCTAGTTTCTCATCATCAAGTATGACTATCTTTGTAGGATTTAAATTTTTTTATTTTTAAATTTTATTTAGTTATTTTTCAAGTACAGTTTTTTTTTCTATTTCTCCCTGTAGGCTTTTAAATAAACGTCATTTATCATGTTGAGAAACTTCCCCTCCTAGTTTGCAATAAGTTTTTCACATGAATTAGTGTTGGATTTTGTCAAATTATTTTCTACATCTGTTGATATGCTCGCATGATTTTTCTTCTTAAACTTGTTGATATGATAGATTACATTAATTGACTTTTGAGTGTGAACCAGCCTTGCATACTTGGGATAAATTTCAGCTGGTCATTGTATCTAACTCTTTCATACACTATTGAATTGGATCTGATAGTATTTTCTTGAGGAATTTTGTATCTTTGGTCATGAGAGATACTGGTCTTTAATTTTACTTTCTTGAAAGTATTGTCTGGTTTTGGTATGAGTTTAATGTTGACTTAATAGTATTAGTTAGGAACTGTTCCCTCTGCATTTGTTTTCTAAAAAAGATAGTAAAGAATTAGTGTCATTTCTGCCCTGGCCAGTGTGGCTCAGTGGGTTGAGTGCCAGCCTGAAAACCAAAGGGTGGCTGGTTGGATTTCCAGTCAGAGTGCATGCCTAGGTCGTGGGCCAGGTCCCCAGTTGGGGGTGCACGGAGGCAACCACACGTTAAAGTTTCTCTCCCTCTCTTCCTCCCTCCCTTCTCCTCTGTCTAAAAATAAAGGAATGTATTAATTAGAAAAATAATTGGTGTCATTTCTTTTTTAAGTGTTTGGTAGAATTCTCCAGTGAACCTATCTATGCCTTGTGTCATTTGTTTTAGAAGATTATTAATTATTGACCCAATTTTAAATATAGACATAAGCCTATTCAAATAGTTCATCCCTCTGCATGAGCACTGGTAGATTATGTTTGTCAAGGAATTCCTTAGAAGGAACTGCTTCTAAGTTATCAAAATTGTTGATAGAGTTGTCCATAGAGTTGTTCATGGTATTTTATTTGTCCATAGAGTTGTTCATGGTATTTTATTATCCCTTTAGTATCCATGGGATTAATAGTGATGGTTCCTATTTCATTTCTGATATTAGCAATTTATGTCTTCTCTATTTTTATCTTGGCCAGCCTGGAGAGGGATTTCTCACTTTTACTGATAGTATCAAAGAACCAGCTTTTGGTTTCTTGTAGAAAACATATAGTTGGACCTTACTTTTTTTAATCCACTTTGACCATCTGAGTCTTTTAATTGACATATTTAGACCATTCACATTTTAAATGATTATTGATATGGTTGAATAAATATCTAACATTTTTGTAACTGTTTTCTATTCATTGTCATTTTTCTTGGTTTCTATATTTTCTTCCACTCCTTTTCTGCCTTCCTTGGTTTTAATTGAGCTTTTTATTATGATTCAGTTTTTCTCCTCTCCTAACATATCAGTTGTACTTAAAAGCATTTTAATAGTTGCCCTAGAGTTTGCAATATATATTTACAATAAATCTAAGTCCACTTTCAAATAATACTGTCACTTTATTGGTAATGTGAATACCTTAGGCACAGTATTCCCAATTCCTCTCTTCTGTCCTTTATAATATTTCTGTCATTCATTCCACTTACCCATATGCTGTAATCACTGAATACATTTTTGCTATTATTTTGAACAAACTGCTATCTGCAAGATCAATTAAGAATATTAAAAATAAAATATTTTATTTTACCTTCATTTATTATTTCCCTAATGTCCTTCCCTTCTTTATGTAGATCTAGTTTTCTGATCTATATCATTTTCCTTCTCCCTAAAGCACATATTTTAACATTTCTTGCAAGTCAGGTATACTGGTGATAAATTACCTCACTTTTTGTTTATCTGAGAAGGTCTTTATTTCTTCTCATTTTTGAAGGATTATTGATGGATACAGAATTCTAGGTAGGTGGTATTTTTTTCCCAATACATTAAATATTCCACTCCACTGTTTTCTTGCATATTTTCTAAACAGAATTCTTTTTTTTAAAGATTTTATTTATCTTTAGAGGGGAAGGGAAGGAGAGAGGGAGAGAAATATCAATGTATAGTTGCCTCTTCTGCATCCCCTGCTGGGAACTGGCCTGCAACCCAGGTATGTGCCTTGACTGGGAATTGAACCGTGATCCTTTGGTTCGCAGGCCTGTGCTCAATCCACTGAGCTACACCAGCCAGGGCCAGAATTCTAATGTGATTCTTATTCTTGCTCCTCTATAGGTTTTATTTTTCATATGGCCTCTTTCAAGATTTTCTCTTTGATTTTGATTTTCTACAGTTTGAATATGATATGCCCCAGTGTAGATTTAAAAAAATTATCCTGCTTGATGTTCTTTGAACATCCTAGATTTGTTGTTGGTGTCTGCCATTAATTTGGAAAAATTCTCTACCAGTATTAGTTTAAATATTTCTTCCATTACTTTTTCTCATCCTTATCCCTTTGGTATTCCTATTACATACATATATGTTACACCTTTTGTAATTTTCTATAGTTCTTGGATATTATGTTCCATCTTTTCATTTTGAAAAATTTCTTTTGTCATATTGGGAAGTTTTATTGTCATATCTTCTAGCTCATTAATATCACCTACTTTGTCCAGTCTGTTAACAAGCCCATCAAAAACATTCTTCATTTATATTATAGTGTTTTTGATTTCTAACATTTCCTTTTGATTCTTTCTTAGAGTTTTTATCTCTTGGTTTACATTACTCATCTGTCCTTGCATGTTGTTCACTTTTTCATTAGAGCCCTTAGCATATTGATCATAGTTATTTTAAATTCCAGATCAAATACTATATTTTGCTGTGTATAATGCACATTGTTCTGCCCAAATGTTTGAGGGAAAAATAAGGATGTGCATTATACATGGGTAGTACCAATTCCATATCTATATAAATGTTTTTAATTTTTATTTATGCTAATGCATTAAAGTGTAACTGTAGAAAGCAATAATGATATTTGTATGGAAAACAATCTCTTGGAATATGATCATCGGTTTTGTCAAACTTTTAAAATTGAATTTAAAAAATAAAACAAAATATTTTTTGCTGAAAGTTTGGGTCAAAAACATGGGTGTGCATTATATGTGGCAAAACATGGTTATTCCAAAATGTCTGCCATATTTGAGTCTGGTTCTGATGCTTGCTTTGTCTTTACAGTATATGTTTTTTTTAAATAAATTAAGCATGCTTCATACCTTTTTTGTTGAAAGCCTGACATGATGTATTGGGTAAAAGAACCACAGTAGATTGTTTTTAGTATGTGGTTTTATGTTTACCTGGATAGGATTGGGCTGCGTTTACTGTTTGCCATAGTTGTATGTGTCAGAGGCTAAAATTTCCTTTAGTGTCTTTTTTTTGCCTCTCCTATCATCTTTGAGTGTCTCTAGATAGATGGTTGTTCTTATATAGGATCTGAGGCTTTTGCACTTCTTTTAGCTGTAACCCACTGTTATTACACAGGTCCACTATTGATGTGGTGGTACGGTTGAGGGGAAGAGAAGCATTCTATACTCCTATGATTAGCTGTTACTCTTTTAGTGAGACTGTCTCCCTGGGTTGTGACCTTTACAAGTGCTTCTCAGCTTCCCTACACTTCCTTTTAGCTGAGACTGAAAGCTAGAAGGGGCTAGAGTTGGGTATTTCCCTCCCCTCTGGCCAGCTAGGCTTTGGTAAAACACAAGTCATTTAGGCTCTGGTAAACTGGTTTCCTTCCCTTCAGGACAAGTCTTGGTTGAGGAAAACAGCGCTCTGGACATATTTCAGAAAGGTTGCTTTGCCCCTCCCCCTGCTGTAAGAAGGAAGGTTTTTTTCCCCCTCCAATTGTTAAGGTGACGGTGACGGTGATGGTGATGACTTGGTTGGGCTCTTAGAGGCAAAACTCATGAAAGAGTGGAGTCCCCTTAAAGAAAGCCCCCAGTTTTAACTCTCGAAGTAGTCCATATTCAAGGTAGAGCTTGTAGAAATTTGTCAAATTACAGTTTGTGTTCCTACTCATCCTAGCACCAACTGTGGGTTTCTGCTGTTAGACTTCTGGTACATTGTGTTTTTCTTTATATGTCTGTCTCTCTAGTTTTCAGGGCAACAGTTTGCTCTGTGACTACGTTTCTCTGATGGATCAAAGAAGCTGTTTTTAGTTCATTTTATTTCTTGCTGTGAAGATGAGAATGCCTTCCATACACTTTAAAAAAAGAGTTTATATGTGTGTGTGTAATTAATCATCACCTGAGCATATATTTATGAATGAGAAAGAGAGAAAAAGAGAGAGAAACATGGATGTGAAAGAGAGACATTGATTGGTTGTCTCCCAAATGCACCCCGACTGGGGGTGGAACCTGCAGCCTAGGTATGTGCTCTGACTGGGAATTGAACCCACAACACTTTGGTGCACGGGATGATGTTCCAATCAGCTGAGCCACCCTGCCTGGGTGCCTCCCATACTCTTCACAAATTGGACTGGAAGCTGAAAGTCTTTGCCTTGGTTTTTAAAGTGTGAGGGTTTGATAGTTCCATAATATTGTGTGTTCACACACTGGTTACCATTCACACAGAGAAAAGGATATTGTATGTTTTTTTTTTTAAATAACAGCTTAGTTCTGACTAGTATAGCTTAGTGGATTGAGCATAAGGCTGCGAACCAAAGGGTCACTGGTTTGATTCCCAGTCAGGGCACATACCTGGGTTGCAGACCAGGTCCCTGGTAGGGGCCACATGAGAGGCAACTACACATTGATGTTTCTCTCCCTCTCTTTCTCCCTCCCTTCCCCTCTCTCTAAAAATAAATAAATAAAACCTTTAAAAAATAACAGCTTAATCACACTTTAAATTTGTTATTATTATTTTTGCTTCCACTTAAATTGCATGTTTTATTTCTCCCAACCCCAGCAATAGCACAGAAACCCCATCATACCTTTCCCAAACTAGCTTTTAGTAGTCTAGGATTATGGGAACCCTTGTCAAAGCAACTGATGCTAAGGGCCCCTGAATCCTGGCACAAATGTGCCTGCAGAACAGATGGAAGGAAACTGCACTGACCCAAATGCTTCATGTGACAGCTCGACTTGACAATGCAATTTGCATCCTTAAAACTGACAGTCTGGAGAGGGAAAGGGTAGTGTGAGGGAGAGAGTGAAATTTAAATAGTCTATTATTAGCTCACCCTTTCAACATTAAATAAGAGACCAAGAGAGAAGTGTTTCCAGTGTTTCACCACATATATTTCTTCTTATGCAGTTGAAGCTGAGAATGCCATGTAAATGGGTCACTGCAAAATGCAGCAATTTAATTTTTTCCAATCAAGAAACAGGCCAGTATGATCTCATTTCTATTAACTTTTGAAGGTTTACAATGGTTAACGTATTTTTGCTTCTATGTGAATGTTTAAAAATCAGTTATTTCATAAAATACAATTGCAACCATTTTCACCACTGAGTAAAAGTAAAAACTGGGATTCTTGTTTAAATTAGTCCAAAGTGGCATTCAGGAACTCGGTTGTAGGCTGCTGTGCTGACACCATTATAAACAAAAGTGTATGGTTGGGATAGGTTTTGTTTTGGTTCTCTTTTCAGTATCCACTGCTCATGGATTAATTTCTGGAAATGTTCCGGTTGTAAGGCAGGGATCTGTTTGGATTTCACCATGGGTGAACTCCTTGGGTTGGATACTGGAGGGGAGGCACATTTTGCTAACTACCTAGTAGTCATCAAGTTAAAAAATTTATCATCTCCTCCTTGGTAGTCCATTCCCTGGAAATCTACTAGGTACCACAAGATACCTGAAATACCACCAAATCTTTTTGTTACTGTAAAACAGTCCATTGGAGTGCCAGGGAAGTCTCTACCCATTGGCTAAGATGGAAGCGGGGGAGGGGGGAGAGTCTTATAATAAGCAAAAATCTAGAGATATGAATGAATAGGGCCTGAGCGTGCATGGAAAGCTAAAAAGATAAATGGATAGGGCCTGACTGCACAAAAAGCTAGAAAACTAATTGCATTTTTAAAGAGCCTTCCCCTTCCTAACCCTATAAGAACTGCGAGCTTGAGCAGGAGGATTGTGATGGTCCTTGACACAGGAGTCCACTATTCTCCGAGGTTGTGTGGCACCTGAATAAACCTATTTCCTTTTGCACCAGCACCTGCCTCACAAGTTTGGCTTTTTGTGGCAACAGGCATCTGAACCTTCATTCGTCTGCTTGGTAACACTTTCACATCTTTCGATCCTTGTGACTTACCTGTAACAATTTCTGTGGGGACGACTTTCCTTGCAAGTCCCTCCGAGTGCCGCAGATGAGAGTAAATATGACCGGGACATGATGTGATCTGCTTAGGGAGGAAAAATGGCCATTTTCCCAGAGGAAAAAGACTGTGGGCAGTGGCCAGTTTCTCAGGGGAAAAAGGCCAGCAGCAGCCAGTTTCTCCGAGGAGAAAAAGGCCTCAAACCCCCTCCTCCAGGGCCTTTTATTGGGTTGTAATACACAGGAATACAGGGTGGCAAGGATCAAACAGCAAATAACATTTCAAAGAAATCTGAGGGCTTACTATGAGTCTGAGTCTGTCAGGAACAGAGTTTTAGGGTTCTTGCTTGAACCCTTAACATATGAATGAAAGCACTCTTAGCAGAGCAGATTTCACAGGTTTTTCAGGAATTCTTTGTGGTGCCAGATTTTTCCCCAGGACACGCTCTAGCAAGGCAAGGAGCTGCACCTCTCCCCAGCAGGTATTCAGGCTTAAGGGGATTAGAGCCAGGAAGCACCTCTCCTAGAGAACATGGGGACTCAGGCTATGTCAAAGCGGGGGCGCGGGTGAGAGTCCATTGCTCTTTGTTGCAGCCCCACCCAGTCTTTCCATGAAGGCCTCCCAAGTGATTGAGTCTGACTTAGGTTGCCCCCCACTGTGAGGGGGGTCTTACCCATCATTGACTTCTGACCAAGATTTGGGGGCAGGGAGAGGAAACTGAGGCAGCATTTGCTACCAGAGACAAGCTTTGTCTCCTGTGGCTTGCATTTCAAAGGTCATCTCTCGCCCTTAGCCACAAGGGGCCGAGATACAGTTCCTAGAACCAGGCAGAGCAGTCTGCAACAAATTTCCAATGTGGCTCCAATTTTTAAATAGTTGTTAGCAAACTATTCCAGCAGGGACATTCTCTTAATTATTTTATGTTCTTGTCCTGCCTCTGTCTGTGAAGTGAGATTTATCTTTCTCTTGTTTTGGAGTTAGAGAGTTTTCTCCTCTTCTGTGCCTTGGCAATGAAGAACATATCTCATTATATCTAGATTTTCATAGACTACTAGAATTTCTACAGCTCTGATGTCTAAAACCCTTAGTGTATCTTCAACTCCAAAACAGTGCTTGCCAGTGTCATGACTGACTTCATCAAAGTATCATCCTATTAATTTCTTCTCTTGAATAAATTTCACATTGAAGAGGACTCCAGTAAATAACTTGATAGCTTCCTTGAATCCATTTTTGTCACTATAGGATATATCAACTAATTTTAAAATCTTTGATTGCAATATCTGAGCAAACATATCAGATTGATTTAGTTCAGTTTTAAAATCAGCTGCTCCAGCTAAAATGAGACCAGCCGCATTCACTTTGTCCCTAGAAATAAACAGCTGGACAGCAGTCTCAGCTGCTTTCTGAACATAGGTGTGTCACTTTTCCATTTTAAAAAAATATTTTATTTTTTTATTTTTAGAGAGAGGGGAAGGGAGGGAGAAAGAAAAGGAGAGAAACATCAGTGTGTGGTTGACTCGCACATGGCCCCAATGGGGACCTGGCCCACAACCCAGCCATGTGCCAAGACTGGGAATCGAACTGATGACCCTTTGGTTCACAGCCCACACTCACTTTTCCATTGTTAAACTGGCAAACCACGAGGCTGTCTGACTTCCTTTACCATGTTTTTTTGTTTTGTTTTGTTTTGTTTTTTGAGATCTATGGTGGATTTGTGCAGGACTTCTCTTGTGTCTCCTTGAAGTGTGCCAAAAAGTGCACCACTACCATCTATTACAGTGAAGTCAAACTTGTTATCATCTGAAAGTAGGGCTGTAAGGGCCTCCCTATGGAATTTGTGTTCACATAAATACAACAATATATTAATTGGTCTGAAAGGTTCAAAGTTACTGTTGACTTTCTTTTCTTGTCCTTCTTCTGTTATAATTGTACCATGGTAAACCAGGTCACTTGGAGGTACTTTGTTATAAAGTTTGAGTCTTTATTGTACAGATATAATGGCTCCCAAGACTGAAAGGTGGTTTGCTTGTGACTTAATGTTAGATGCAGTCCCAAACTCATCTGCTAACATTTTTGCCACTTGTGAAATCTAGTCTTTGGGGAAAATGATCAATGATATTATGCTTGTGCCATTGCCATGGGCTGCCTCCAAGCTCTTAATCAGCTTTTTCCCTAGCTGATGTGGCCCATTGGATTGAGTGCCAGTGTGTGAACCAAAGGATCACAGGTTTGATTTCCAGTCAGGGCACATGCCTGGGTTGTGGGCTAGGCCCCCAGTAGGGGGTGTGTGAGAAGCAACCACACATTGATGTTTCTCTCCCTCTCTTTCTTCTTCCCTTCCTCTCTCTCTAAAAATAAAATAAATAAAGCAAAATAAACTTTATACTACTCTGACTTACCATAAAATGAAATTAGAATAAAATGTACTAACAAACTGATAAAAAGAACTCACATACTGACAGTTGCCTTAATAAATGTATTGCAGGCACCAGCAGTTCCTGTTCCTGCTTGTACAAGAAATGACCTTGACCACAACTTCAGGTAATACATATTACCCAAGTACAGGAATTTGGCTGGCACTGACCAGTTCCAGGATTCTGACATTAAACATCCATATCAGGACCAGCAAGGATGCTGCCTGCACGTCCACAGCTTCTCTGCCTGATCTTTTTGTTCTGCTTTTCCTCTCCCTTCATATAAAAACCGCTTCCTGCACTGAGATGTTAAGATGAGCTTTGAGATGAGAGTCCCACATCTGACAGGTTGCTGCACCCGAATAAAACCTCTTTCCTTTTTCATCAGCACCTGTTTCATGATTTTGGCTTTTGTTGCAGGGGGCAGCCAAACCTTGGTTTCAGTTACACTGTGAACACAGGGGTGCATATATTCTTTCCAGTTTATGTTTTGGGATTCTTAGGATATATTTCCAGGAGCAGGATCACTGGATCAAAAGGAAGTTTCATTTTTAATTTTCTGAGGAAATTCCTTACTGTCTTCCACATTGGCTGCACCAGTCTGCATTCCCACCAACAGTGTATGAGGGTTCCCTTTTCTCCACATCCTCCAACACTTGTTGTTTGTTGATTTATTCATGATGGCCTTCTGACAGTTGTGAGGTGATATCTCATTGTTGTTTCAATTTACATCTCTAATAGCTAGAGATGTTGAGCATCTTTTCATATGTCTATGGGTCACTGTATGTCCTCTTTGGAGAAGTGTCTATTCAGATCTTTTGCCAATTGTTTAAATGGATTGTATCCCTAGTGTTGAGTTGTATAAGTTCTTTATATATTTTGAAAATAACCCATTATCAAATTATCACTGGCAAATATCTCCCGGTTCCTGTCAACAGCACTGGGTCATCTGCTATTTTGTTGCCTCCTCCTCCCTAAGGGCCCAGTCCTGGACAACAATGGCTGTTTCTCACCAGTGTTGACTCCTTGGTGCAGCTCTGATGCACCAAATCTTCTGGCAGCTGCATCTGTTGTAATCTACTCACATAGGGCCTGCGACATCACTTAGTCCACATTAAAAAAAGAACAATCACTATTATTTTTTCCTTTGCTTATTGTATTGTATATATCTTATAAGTTTTATGTTGCCTTAAATCCCAAGATAGAGAATAAAAGAATGAATGAATAACAAAAGAGATAGTTTAAAGCAGAGAAAAAAGAATCCATTTAATTGGTACAGGTACAAAAATAAATGAAAAATACTTGGTTCATACCCCAATGGTTTAGTATACTTAATTTTTATCCAGAAATATTGAATGGAGATATGTTAAAGTGGACCCTTAGTTCAATAAAATGTCCAAGATATGGGGTTATTTTGGTTAATGGAATATTATGAACTGCGAATGAACATACAACCTCTGTTTTTGTTTATTTCCACCTTTTCTATTGAAGAGAAATATAAAAACATGCACTAGTATATATTTTCTCTCAAATACAAAGAATTTATTTAAATGATTTGAATATTTGATTCAATAAATTTCATTATGGCCACTTGTCAGCTGTGTGTCTTAGGTATGTTATTTAACCTCTCTTTGTTTGAGTTTCCTCATATGCAAAAAGAACAATGGTAACTTATGCATATTGCTTAGCACAGTACTTGTTACACAGTAAGTCCTCAGAAAATTGTAGCTATTATTATTGTCGTTGTTCATTGTTACAAATGTAGAAGTCCCAGCAGGAAACTGCAGTACTTACTGTGAAGGTAAGGGACACAAAAGTTACATCACAAAACAGTTAGGTTTCATTGGAAGGCCATTGTTTATGACCTTTCTTGACAAATAAGTGATTCATACTTCAAGCATATAGAATTTCAGGATGGAGGTAGACAACTGGGCAGACTAAGTTGAAAAAGGAAAGAGGAGTGAAAGGAGGAAAAGGCAAGAGAGAAAGAGACAAGACTTTAATAAATTGGCTAGGTGAAAAGGGGGGAACAAGAACAGAACAAAGAAAGATGTAGGGTCTGAAGTGAAGATGGAAGGTTTTGGGGATATGCTGTGAAGTTGTAGTGTCTCAGAGTTATCATTCTGAAAAACAAATTTTATTGTCAGAAGACTGTACTTAGAAAAGACAGACAATTGAATGCTTGCTGACCTCTGGAACTTTCTCTAAATGGTTACAATGAAAACACTAGGAAAATAAAGAAGATAAAAAGTCAACAAAAGAAGAATTCTTTACTGGCAATTTGCCCTTTCCTAGAATAAATCTGCAATTCTGTGAGCCAAAATTTCTACATAGTGTGATTATATTTAATTGAGCTGTGATGTATAATATTACAAGACTACCAGTGGTGAGGGAGAATAAGTCATGCTTGTGCAAAGGGTCCTGAAATGTCAAAAGAGTATTAAGAGTTTTTCAAAACCATTTGTCTATTGCCTGTGAATTAAGGTCTTCTCATGGTTCTCAGGGAAAAGAATGGTGAGAAGAAGCAAAGTGAGTCTAATGGACCTCAATTTCTCGCCTTGGATTTGGTTGCTACTCTTGGATAGATACCTAATAACTAGTGAAGCTCTCTTTCCTTACCTCTCCATACTCCCGTCTTGATCAGGATGGTGGTCAGCCTTTTTGTTTCTTGTTTTGAGTGAATGGACAGAACATTCTTTTAAGCTGAAGGTTAAGTGGAATTTTGGAACTATAGAATGTATTCACCTAATGGAAGAAAAGGTTTGGCCACAGAGACCCCTGAAGTCTAAATATCTATGTTAAATAAATAGCAGAAGAACCAATTTAACACCTTGCAGTATTTCTGTATAACTCCCTTTTGGAATTGAGGTTTTGCTGTGTTGAGTGGATTCATAGAATTCATTAGATATTCTTGGAAATTTTTGTGATTAAAACAAAAAAAAAATGGAACTATATGAATGTTTATTGGGGGTCTTGGAATTGGGGATCTAGGCCAGGGCCAATCACATTGTGAGACTCCCCTCCCTGTTTTGACTTTCCCTCCTTTCTTGGAATATTTCAATCCTGTTGCAATACCTTAAGGCGACAAGTTGAGTTAATAGGAGGGTATGCCAGAGAGAAAAAGAGAAAAGACAGCTCTGTTGCTTGACCTTGTGATGGGAAGTGTGGAAGGAGCTATAAGGAACTCATTTGCAAGTGGACCTGAGTTCTGTTTTTCCTTTCTGTTATAAAGCCCAGCTGGCCAAAGCGATCATTTTGTGCCCCATGATTACCACCCAGAGGAAGTGCTGAATAACCAGCCCCAGTTACCACCCAGCTCACTAAACCTGATCCACAGCTCTAGTCCAAGCTGTTGGATTTCTTTCTCCCCGAGGTTTCCACAGCCTTCTTTTCCAATTCCTATTTAAAAACATCCTTTGGTTCCCCATTTTTCTCCCTTGTTCAAGGTAGGAGTGGATGGAGACTCTTCCTTGTTCCCTACCTTGCCTCCATTTCCACCCTCCAAACTATGATCCTTGGGCTTGGAATAGAAGAAAATTGTACTTTAAATCTATAATTCTCACAATTGTACTTCAAACCTACAATTCCCCAATTGTCTGGGGATTATGGTTTAGATGGTTTTAGGTATATCAATTATGTACCCAAGCCTGAATGGCACCACTTTAATCTTGTGTCCTCTGATATTGAAAGTAAAATCACATGTAGGAAACATCTTTTGTATTTCTACAGTCTAAAATATTGGGAATTCAGGCAGTCACCTTAAGACCCACCCTTTGTGTGGCAGGGGTGGAGAGGATACAGCTCATCGCAGGTGAAAATTATATTTATATCATTGTACTCAGGGTCCTTCTCCCATAGTTCTATGCTGATATCTGAGAAGCAGTGAGTGTGGCATTGCTCAAGGCAAACCATAAATTATCAATTTCAAATTGAATATTTATTGTTGAATGGTTTCCAAACAAATAACCTGCTTTCCAAAAAAAGCCAATTCAACACAATCAGAGCTAATTTTTGCTCATGGGTCATACAATTGGTTGGCAGACTTGGCTTCGCAAGGAGAGCAGGAGAAATGAGGGCTATGTTAGTCAAAGCACAATTGACCTTTTGTGAGGAGGGTACAAATTGCATCACTTACTCAAGGCCTGAACTTTTGGACACTAGGAGACTGAATGCCTTCAGGGGAAGTTGTTACTTTTCCTAAAGATAAAATGGCTCAGAAATGAGGCTTTTGTGGGAGCTTTGAGTTTTTCAGCCCTTTGAAGAAAAAAGTTTTAGGCAGGATGCAGGTGTAACTACTGAGGAGCTGAACCTGGGATGATGTGCACTGTCATTAGCTGGAAGAACCAGGGCTCAGGGTAGGCCATAGCTGCCAAGAGGCTCTTTTATCCAGGATGAACTTTATACGCTTTCTTGGGCTGGCTACTCTGTCCTTTAAGCCTTCATGCCAAATCTCTAAAATGAAGGGAGTGGACTACATGACCTCAAAAGCTCCTGCTCCTTTCAGTATGGAGAGACTACTGTGTTTTCTGCCTGTAAGCTTGGTACAGAAGAGAAAGACACTTTGCTTAGAAGAGCCGCATGGCAAAATGGGACTGGTTCTCTGTGGTTGCCAGACTTTTACTGCAGAGCCCATGAACATTTGTATCACTTGCCAAATGTGGATAACTTGTCTGAGGGTTCCACAAAGGAAAATAAGAATATGCCTGTTAAGAAAGATGATCTGCTTGAGGCAAGAATTCACTTCAGATAGAACACCCTAGTATCTTGGTTTAATAAGAGAAGGGCCCTGTCTGGTGTGGCTCAGTGGATTGAGCACCAGACTATGAAGCAGAGGGTCACTGGTTCGATTCCTAGTCAGGGCACCTGCCTGGGTTGCAGGCCAGGCTCCCCAGTGTGGGGAGTGCAAGAGGCAACCACACACTGATGTTTCTCTCCTTCTCTTTCTCTCTCCCTTCCCCTCTGTCTAAAAATAAATAAATAAATAAATAAAAATAAAAAAATGTATGAGGAGGGAGATTAAGGCAAGTCTTAAATGAGAAATAAAAGTTATGGCATGTAGCATTATTAGGTTGTAGGTTATGTTACCACAGTAACTGACTCCAGAGGTGTCCACTAAAATTTTTCAAAACCCGAAGATGGAGGCATAGGTGGATGTGCCATGCCTTCTCACACAACCAAGTTTAGAGACAACTAGATATTAGCAACAGAAAACACAGTCAGAACACGGAAAATTGAACTTTTTGGAAGTCCGTTAACAACAAATTCTTCAGCCTGACCGGTAAGGGGCGAAACCAGCGGCTGGTGAAGCGGGTTTCACCCCTTCACAGGAGGACTCGGTCAGATGGACTCAGGCGCGTGGAACCCAGACGCGCGGAATCCAGGCGCAGGGTTGGACCTAGTGAGCGACCACGGGGGAGACAGCGGAGGGGCGGTGCTGCATGTTGACTGTGGTCGTACATTTGTGCACGGGTGGACAGGCGAGGGAGTGGGCGGTTGGACTGGGGCCCTGCGGATCCCGCGAGTGGCAGTGGAGGGCGCCGCCATTTCCCTGCTCTGACCCCACCTCCACATACAGCGTCATAACCCAGCGACTCTGAGTGGCCTGGCCCAGGGGAACCAACTAAGGCGCTGATCCTCACCCAGCTGTGAAAACAGCAGAGGGGGTTGCCATTTCCCTGCTCTGACCACGCCCCCACATACAGCCTCACAACCCAGCGACCTGGGAGTCCAAGGTACCGCTTCTCACACTTAAAGGGCACGAACAGACCAAAAATGGCGCAGGAAGATCTCAAAGCCCCAGAGCCTATAGATCTAAGCAATGAAGAAATAGCAAAACTCTCAGACGCACAGTTTAAAACACTGGTGATCAGGATCCTCACAGAACTGGTTGATTATACCCACAAATTAGACAAATATATGAAGGCGAAACTAATTGAAATGAATGGAATTGCACAGGGCACCAACAGCAATGAAAAGGAAACTGGGACTCAAATCAATGGAATGGACCAGAAGAAAACAGATAATGGCCAAACAGAAAAGAGTCAAGAAGCAAGAATTCAAAGAAATGAGGAGAGTCTTAGGAACCTCCAGGACATCTTTAAACACTCCAACATCCGAATTATAGGGGTACCAGAAGGGGGAAAGGAACAGCCACCAGTGGAAAACTTATTTGAACAAATAATAAAGGAGAATTTCCCCAATCTGGCAAAGGAAATAGACTTCCAGGAAATCCAGGAAGCTCAGAGTACCAAAGAAGTTGGACCCAAGAAGGAACACACCAAGGCACATCATAATTACATTAGCCAAAATTAAAATGAAGGAGAGAATCCTAGAAGCAGCAAGAGCTAAGGGGACAGTCACCTACAAAGGAGTCCCCATCAGATTGTCAGCGGATTTCTCAAAAGAGACCTTACAGGCAAGAAGGGGCTGGAAAGGGGTATTCCAAGTCATGAAATCCAAAGACCTACAACCAAGATTGCTCTATCCAGCAAAATTTTCATTTAGAATGGAAGGACAGATAAAGTGCTTCTCAGATAAGATTAAATTCAAGGAGTTCATCATCACCAAGCCCTTATTATATGAAATGTTAAAGGAACTTATCGAAGAAAAAGAAGTTAAAGAAACATGAACAGTGAAAGGACAACAAACTCAGTTATTAACAACCACACCTAAAACGAAAGCAAACTAAAAGGACAGCTAGATCAGGAGTGGAAACATAGAAATGAAGATCTCAAGGAGGGTTAGCAACAGGGGAGTGGGAGGAAGAGAAGAGGGGAGAAGGTATAGAAAATAAGTAGCATAGACAGTAGATAGAAAATAGAAGGGGGGGCAAGAATAGCATGGGAAATATAGAATCTAAAGGACTTGAGACACATGGTCATAAACTAAAGGGGGGTAATGGTGGGGATGGGGGTAGGGTGGAGGGGAATGAAAGGGGGAATAGAACAACTGTAACAGCATAATCAATAAAAAAATTTAAAAAAATAAAAATAAAAATAAAAATTTTCAAAACCCCAGTCCATACCCTGGAATATGGGAAGTCAAATGAGACCAAAGGAACATATATCAATCGGTAAGTCCAGTGATAGGCTCTATTTTAATTTTATTTTCATTATATTTTATTGATTATGCTATTACAGTTGTCACAATTTTTCCCCTTTTGTCCCCCTCCATCCAACACCTCCACTCCCTCAAGCCATCCCCATTCTATTGTTCATGTCCATGGGTCACACATATAAGTTCTTTGGCTACTCCATTTTCTATACTATATTTTACATCCCCAGGGCTATTCTGTACCTACCTATTTGTACTTCTTGTTTTTTTAAAGATTTTATTTATTTATCTGTAGAGGAGAAGGGAAGGAGAGAGGGAAAGAAACATCAATGTATGGTTGCCTTTGCGCGTCCCCTGCTGGGAACTGGCCTGCAGGGAACCAGACTGCAACCCAGTATGTGCCCTGACTGGGATTCGAACCGTGATTGGTTCACAGGCCCGAGCTCAATCCACTGAGCTATACCAGCCAGGGCATGTATTTCTTGTTTTTAAAGATTTTTATTTATTTATTGTTAGACAGAGGGGAAGGGAGGGAGAGAGAGAGGGAGAGCAATATTACTGCATGGTCGCCTCTCGCATGCCCCCCACCAGATACCTGGCCCACAACCCAGGCATGTGCCCTGCCCAGGAATTGAGCTGGCGACCCTTTGGTTCTCAGGCTGGCACTCAATCCATTGAACCACACCAACCAGGGCTTTTTAAAAGAGATTTTTATTAATTCATTTTCAATTCTTTTTAAAAAAGAGTTTATTTATTTTTAGAGAGAGGAGAAAAGAGGGAGAAAGAGGGAGAGAAATGTTAGTACGTGGTTGCCTCTCGCGTGCACCACATGGGGACCTGGCTCATGTATGAACAACCCATAGACATGAACAGCAGTGTGGAAATTGACTGTGGGAGCGGAGGGTGGGTTGGGTGGAAGAGGGCAAAGGGCAAAAAATTGGGACAACTGTAATAGAATAACAATAAAAAAAATAAGTATCTGAAAACAAATTATCTAAGGGCAATATTTATGTGATTCTTTTCCCTTTTAGTGTATAAATACTTTGAATATGTATAAATATTTTGAATACTACAAATGAAATAAAGAAAAATAGTGTTTAACAAAAAATTACAACAGTAATTCTTATCTCTTGCGTGAATAAAGATTTAGTACTATGGATAACTACTGGTAATCAAGTAACTAGCTAACTACAGACAAGTGCAGATCAGTAGTTGTAGCCAGAATATAAATACCCCAATCTTCTCAACCCCAAATTCTTATTTCTCATAGAAATGATGCATTAGTAGTATAGATAACTAGTAGAAATCAGGTAACTAGTTTACTAGATATCTAGAGCAGTTTGAATCTAAGATGCTGGAAAACACACTCTTCACATTTTTGAATATTCAATTAATAATGTGGGTAATGATATAGGTAAGATAACCATATAAAAGCAATAAATATTTGAAGCCCAAAGGCTAAAAACATATTCTTCTTAAATGTCAGTCTTAATCGAAACCACAGTACCACTTTACACCCAGTCAGGATGGTTGTTATCAACAGAACAGAAAGTAAGTGTTGGTGAGAATTTGGAAGTAGTTGGAATCCTGTGCATTACTGGTGGGAATGTAAGTGGTACAGCCACTGTGGAAAACAGTATGATGGTTCCTCAAAAAATTAAACATAGAATTATCATATAATACAGCAATTGCACTTCTGGATATATACCCCAAACAACTGAGAGCAGGGACTTGGACAGATATTTGTATGCAGATGCTTATAGCAGCATTATTCACAATAGTCAAAAGCTGGAAGCAACCCAAGTGTCCATCAATGGATGGCTGGATAAACAAAATGTGATATGTCCATAAGTGGAATATTATTCAGCCTCAAAAAGGATGAAATGACAACATGTTTTACAATATAGATGAAACTTGAAGACATTAAGCTAAGTGAAATTAGGCAGACAAAAGGACACGAAAGGACAAATATTGTATTATTCCATTTATACGAGATACCTAGAATAGTCAAATTTATAAACAAAGGAGAATGGTAGTTCCCAGGGGCTGGGAGAAGTGTTATTGAGAAGTTATTGTTCAATGGGCATGGAGTTTCAGTTGGGAAGATGGTGGTGATGATTGCACAAAAATGTGAATGTACTTAATGCCACTAAACTGTATACTTAAAAATGGTTAAGATGG
Source organism: Artibeus jamaicensis (assembly GCF_021234435.1). NCBI lineage: Eukaryota > Metazoa > Chordata > Mammalia > Chiroptera > Phyllostomidae > Artibeus > Artibeus jamaicensis. Next base: position 23,930 of record NW_026521327.1, on the reverse strand, counting down.
TAAATTTTATGTTATGTGTATTTTACCACAATAAAATATTAGTCTTAATTCTTGTTAGAATGATTTTGTACTACAGATACTGGCAGTAGATGTCTAGTTATTTAGAGATAGGTAGAGATATCTAGAATAAGAAGTTGAAGTTAGGAGCTTAAATGTAGGTTCTTCTGGATTCTAAACTCTTTCTCTTGGTGGATTAATGAATTAATAATACAGATGAATAAGGGTACTTAACTAATGGATTGCCTAAAGAGTATTAGTACAAGGAGTTGAAGCCTTGAATTGGAGAACATATCCTTCTTAATCTAACTTTATATTTCATTTTGAAAGAACTCATAAATCTAGAATAGTGGTAACTAGTTAACAGACAATATCTAAAGATAACTACTAATACTCATTGATGTCAGGAAGCTGAAAAAGACATTCTTCTCCAATAAATTTTTGTTTTCTTTCAGAATAATGAATTAGTACCATAGATATGTGGCAGACATAGACAATTAGTTAACTATAGATAACTAGTGATATCTAAAATAACCAGTTCAAACCGGGACGGTGAAGACCACACTCATCTTATGTCTATATTCTTATTCCTTCTTCTGATAATGAGTTAATTGTACAGTTTTCTAGTGGGATCTAGTAATTTTTAAACTAGAACTACCTAGAGTAAACCAGAAAAATGAGGTGTAGATGTTCAAGGGATTTCTGGGCTGACCAAGGGAAAATATATGCTCACAAGGTGGCCGTAGGACACAGCTCTATTTGGGGAAGGGTTTGACAGGTTTGAGGCTGGGAACATCCTTCACAGCATGATCTTTCAAGAGACTAAGGCTTCTGGGAAGCAAGTTAACTCCTGGGGGAGAAGGAAGTCAGCAAAGTGCTTAAGTGTCTGAGTAATGTCATTTAGCACCATGTTGGAGAGTATCCAGGTCAGAGGGCACCAAAGGGCATCAGTGACTTCTCTCTATGGCCCAGGGTTTATCTTATGGTTAGCAGAGATAACATATTGAGCACACTTTCATGGGGGGCTATATAAAATAGCAGAGCTCTAAATGACTAAAAATATGTTTTTTTCAGATATGTGAAAAGAGATCAGATATGTAAACATTTGAGTTTGTCTCTAGCAAGCTTTTGAGGTAATAAGTCTTAGCCTGCAGAAAAGAAAGAAACTATTTAGGAGCCAACAGACAGAGGCCATTTCTGGCTCACTTATATAAGTTGAAGTCACCAAGGTGAAAAACACTATCTTTTCAATACTAAATTCATATTTCCTGTTGGAATAAAATATTAGTACTAGAGATAACTAGCAATACCTAGGCAACTACTTTACCAGAGTTAACTAGAGGTGACTAAGAAAATTGATGAATCCAGAGAGTTGTAAACTCACTCTTCTAAACACTCGCTCCTTATCTCTTGTTTGAATAATGAGTTAATATGATAGCTAATGGTACCTAAGTGACAAGTTGCAGTATAAGATAATCATTACATGAGACCAGGAAGTAGAAAACAAGTTACTGGGTCAGTTTATAAGTCATACTTAGGTAACTGTTTTATCAGAAGTGTCTACAGGAGACTTCTGCCAAGATGGAGGCGTAGGTGGAAACACCTTGCATCCTCGCACAACCTAATCTAAAAATAACAAAGTTTTAACAACAATAAACACAACCAAACTACACAGAAAATCAACAATATGGAGTCTGAAAACAACGGAATGCTCAGCTAAACTGGTGAGAGGGGCAAAGCCAACAGCGGAGCGGGTCGGGCAAAAAAAAAAATCCCCCGATCCAGGTGGCATGCAGGTGGCTGAGGGCGTGGATACCAGGTGCGAGCTAGCTACGGGAGGACACAGGGAAGAGGCGCGGCTGGCTGTCTGTGGTTGGTCAAGCATTTGCGTGCAGATAAACCAGTGAAGAGGCAAGCATTGAGACTGCTCAGTGCAGGGCAGCGGGCTCGCACATTTCTGCACAGATAAACGGGCAGGGGCGAGCAGTGGGATGGACTGGGCCAGCGGAGAGGACCACCATTGCTCCCTCTCTGACCCCGCCCCCACATACGGTGTCACAAACCAGCGACCTAGGTGGCCCCGCCCTGTAAACAACTGAGGCTCCGTTCCTCCTATGTACTTAACAGGCACAAATAGATAAAAATATGGCTCAAGAACAACTCAGAGCCCCACAGCCGATAAATCTAAGCGATGAAGAAATAGCCAAACTTTCAGATGTGCAGTTCAAGACACTGGTGATCAGGATGCTCACAGAACTGGTTGATTTTAGTCACAAATTAGAGGAACATATGAAGGCGAAACTAATTGAAATGAATGGTAATGCACAAGAAACCAATAGTAATGGAAAGGAAACTGGAACTCAAATCAAGGGAGTAGACCAGAAGGAAGGAAAAAATGACCAAACAGAAAAGAATGAAGAAACAAGAATTCGAAAAAATGAGGAGAGACTTAGGAACCTCCAGGACATCTTTAAACATTCCAACATTCGAATTATAAGGGTACCAGAAGGGGAAGAGAAAAGTCACAAGTGGAAACCTTATTTGAACAAATAATAAAAGAGAACTTCCCCATTCTGGCAAAGGAAATAGACTTCCAGGAAATCCAGGAAGCTCAGAGTACCAAAGAAGTTGGACCCAAGAAGGAACACACCAAGGCACATCATAATTATATTAGCCAAGATTAAAATGAAAGAGAGAATCCTAGAAGCAGCAAGAAATAAGGGGACAGTCACCTACAAAGGAGTTCCCATCAGACTATCAGCAGATTCCTCAAAAGAGACCTTCCAGGCAAGAAGGGGCTGGAAAGATGTATTCCAAGTCACGAAATCCAAAGACCTACATCCAAGACTGATCTATCCAGCAAAACTTTCATTTAGAATGGAAGGACAGATAAAGTGCTTCTCAGATAAGATCAAATTCAAGGAGTTCATCATCACCAAGCCCTTATTATATGAAATGTTAAAGGGACTTATTTAAGAAAAAGAAGATAAAAAATATGAACAATGAAAGGACAGCAAACTCACAGTTATTAACAACCACACCTAAAACAAAAGTAAACTAAGAGGACAGCTAGATCAGGAGTGAACCATAGAAATGAAGATCACATGCAGGGTTAGCAACAGGGGAGTGGGAGAAAGAGAAGGGGGGAGAAGGTACAGAAAATAAGTAGCATAGACAGTCGTTAGAAAATAGATGGGGGGAGGATAAGAATAGTATGGGAAATATAGAATCTAAAGAACTTGAGACACGTGTTCATGAACTAAAGGGGGGGAATGGTGGGGGAGGGGTGTGCAGGATGGGGGGCACCTGACTGTATCCTCTCTTTGAATAATCACTGGAAATAGCCACCTGGAAGTTAATTTGAAATTCCAATAGTTATACAAGAATATGAGAAGGAGTTTGTCAGAGCTGGTCCACAAGCTGTCTCTTTCTCTCGCTCTCAGGCCTTGCTGTAATTTAATTTAGAACATCTTGGAATTTTTTTCTTGCCAGAAATATAGGAGAGGAAACAACATCAACATTTATGAAGTATTCTCGTCAAACTGTTTAACCTGAATTGATTTGATATGTTTCTAGATCTGCTCTGCAGTTGATTGGGAATACAAGGGATGCAGGAACAAATTAAATGACACCATAATAAAACAAAGAGTAATCCAGAAGTTGGGGCAATCTACAAGACAACGTTTCAAATAGTCAATGTCATGGGGAAAAAAAGGTGGGAAATAGATGTGTTATGGATTAAAAGAATTTGAAAAGATATAATATCTAAATGCAGCACAAATGTAGTGCATGAGTGACATACCTATTTTTAAAATAGCTGCAAGATGTTTGGGGCAATTGAAAAAATTTGAATGTGGACTAGATATATGATGACAGTGTTACATTATTGTTAATTTTTTAAGATGTGGTAATAGCATTGTGGTTATGTAGGAACATTTCCTTTTTTAAGGAGATGGATAATGAAAGTATTTAGAGATATAAGTGTCATGACAACTGTAACTTATTTTCAGAAGGTTCAGGAGACAGGAACAGTAAATATGTTATTTTAACATGTTTGAAATATAGGTGAAGGTGTGCTGGGGCATTATTTGTAGTATTCTTTCAACTTTCCCATGTCTTTGAATGATTTGACAAAAAGAAAATCAATTGGAGAAGAAAGAATATAGTAAGTATTTCCAGACAGGGTACATGATCCCATCATAAAATCTATTTTCAAGAAAAGTATATAAACTGTCATTTGTAATACATTTAAGAGGATTTTCTAAATAAGTCTGAGTCATTAGTGAAGCACTAGATTCACGTCCTGTAAATTATGCATCAACGAAAGTTAGTGTTGTGCCTAGGGAAGTCTGTATATATACTGGTTAAAACAGGGAAAGGTAGGATCACTAAAATGCCTCTTAAGTGTCTTGTCATGACAGTGAACCCCAGCAAATCCAGAAGAAACATTGCATACAGCTAGCACATGACCTTGAGCAGAGGACCCAGTTAAGCCACACCTAGACTCCAACATAAGGAAACATTGATAAAATAAACTTATGTTAGTTTCAGCAGTGAAGTTTGTGATAATTTGCTACACAGCTACGGAAAACTAACACAGACTTTGCAGAGGGTGGAGCCAACATCCAGATATATGGATGTAAAAGGTATAAATTTCTCTATTGTTATCTAGATCAGAGATGGCAAACAAGTTTCTTCTCTTCTTCCTGTGTCAGGTGATAACCTTCTGGATTATCACGTGGTAGATGGACACCAGAGATGTCCATATCCTAATCCCTGAATCCTGGGATTATGTTACATTATGTGCCAAACAGGACTTCATAGGTATAATTAAGATCACAGACTTTGAAAATGGGCAGATTATCCTGGATTAACTGAGTGGGACCAAACTAATCACATGAGTTTTTAAAAAGAAAATTATTGGTTTTATTTATTTATTTATTAAAAATATTTTATTGATTGTGCTATCACAGTTGTCCCAATTTTTCTCCCCTTGCCCCGCTCCATTCAGTACCCCCAAGTCCTTCCAGCAATACCCCACACCTTAGTTCATGTCCATGGGACACACATACAAGTTCTTTGGCTATTCCATTTCCTATACTGTTCTTAACAATCCCTGTCTATTTAGTACCTACCTATTTGTACTTCGTAATCCCTATGCCTTTCCCCCAGTCTCCCCCTTCCTCTTCCCAACTGATAATCTTCCATGTGATATGCACATCTATGATTCTGTCTCTGTTCTTCTTGTTTACTTAGTTTGTTATTTAGATTCAATTGTTGATAGTTGTGAATTTATTGCCATTTTAATGTTTGCAGTTTTTAGCTTCTTTTTCTTAAATAAGTCCTTTTAACATTTCATATAATAATGGCTGGTGATTATGAACTCCATTAGTTTTACCTTGTCTGGAAAGCACTTTATCTGCCCTTCAATTTTAAATGATAGCGCTGCTAGATACCATTACAGTCTAGAATAATTTAGACTGTAGGTCCTTGCTTTTCATCATTTTAAATAAATCTTGCCAATCCCTTCCAACCTGTAAAGATTCTTTTCAGAAATCAGCTGACAGTCTCATGAGAACTCTTTTGTAGGTAACTACTTTTCCCTTGTTGCTTTTAAGATTATTTCTTTATCTATAACTTTTGGCATTTTAATTGCGATGTGTCTTGATGTGGTCCTGTTTACATCCATCTTCTTTGGATGTAAAGCGCTCTCTGTGCTTCCTGGACTTGTATGTCTATTTCCTTCACCAAATTAGGGAAGTTTTCTTTCATTATTTTTTCAAATAGATTTCCAATTTCTTGCTCTTTTTCTTCTCCTTCTGGATCTTCTGTAACATGAATGTCGGCCCACTTGAAGTTGTTTCAGACACTACTTATACTACCTTCATTTTTTTTGGATTTTTTTCTTAAAGATTTTATTTATTTTTAGAGAGAAGGGAAGGAAGAGAGAAAGAGTGGGAGAGAAACATAGATGTGTGGTTACTTCTTGCATGCCCCTAACTGGGGATCCAGCCTGCAACCCAGGCATGTGCTCTGACTGGGAATTGAACTGGTGATCCTTTGATTCGCAGGCCAGCACTCAATTCACTGAGCCACACCAGCCAGGGCTATTTTCCTGAAATATTTAATTCTGTAAAACTAAAATTTGAAATGTGGTTATCTTGTTTCTTCATGTCATTTCCGGTATCATAAAGGAGTAAATGCATTATTTTATATGTGTATTTATATCTATGTTTGTTCATATTTGCATGTGTAGTGGTGCATATGCATTTAGAGTTGTCATTTGCAATCAATTCACTTTTACATTTTCCACAATTTTATATTACTCATAGAATTGGCACATGATAAACACCTCAGTGTTTCTTTTACAGATACTATACTTTAAATACTGATAGTAATAATTACATTAACAGCATTGGTTATTACTTGTGTGTTGGGGTGGGGGATTTAGCTGATTAATTAAATTAAGGCTATGCAGATGATGACCTGCTGAATGAGGAGAGACAGGCCACCCACAAGGGGTCAGCAGGGAGCTCACATTTTGGGGAAGTAAAAACTCCATGGTTATTTTGAATGATGGTACAGTTTCAATACACTCATACGAAGGCAGTAAAGTCACACAATTTCTTACTTGCTGGTCCCAGAAGTAAGGTAAGAATGAGCTGAGACAAGGGCAGTCCTCTGTCCCAGGTCACCAGCCCGGGAGAGAGCAAAGTAATAAGAACCTATCACTCATAAGGCAGTTGGGACATGGTCACTCATTTTCCTTGGCTTCAACTCTCTAAGTAGTTATTTTTAAAGGTGCTCTGGGAAAAAGCAAGGCAGGAACTTGTGGTAGGAATCCTAAGCTCAGGTTCTTAATTATATGACAAAACTTTGGGTGTGAGCAGGGTTGTCATACTGTTAAGATGCCTAGGCAACAATTCCAAATAGCTCTTTTCTCCTCATGGTACTACTGAGCCCTGCTCTGTACCTCCAGGCTTGGTGTTAGACACTATGAGCATCAAGTCTTTTACTCCTCACAGCAATAGTATGTAGTAGATGTTGGTCCTATCCTCACCTTTCTACCTTTTCCAACCATGAAGTATCATACATCTCAGCTGGGTTAAGGAGTTAAAATAAGGTAAAATCAAATCAAAGTATGAAGTCAACAAATCTTTACAACATAATTATTTGATAAAGTGGAATGCCAAGTATGAAAGAGGGACATTTGAAAGGTTATGAAGCAATAACCAAATCGGAAGAAAATAGGACCACAGAATTAAGAAAAAAAGGAAACCTGGCTGGTGTAGCTCAGTGGATTGAGTGTGGGCCTGCAAACCAAAAGATCAAGGTTCAATTCCCAGTCAGGGCACATGCCTGGGTTGCAGGCCAGTTCCCAGCAGGGGATGCATGAGAGGCAACCACACATTGATATTTCTCTCCCTCTCTCCTTCCCTTCTCCTCTAAAGATAAATAAATAAAATCTTTTAAAAAGGAAAAAAAGAGGAAACAATAGAATAGGGGAAATATTTGCAATGAATGATAGCTAAGTCTTAGCCATTTAAAAATATTTTAGAAATTATTAAACTGTGGCAGAATATCAACAAATGTCCCAGCATCCAAAGGGGAAGAGGATAGACATCACAGGACAAAAGGCACAGAGAAGACAGCACTCAAAAAAGTTGTAAACCTCATTATGTAACAAGAAAGTACAAATCCAACAAATGCTACTTTAAACCTATTTAACAAACAAAAATGAATTTTAAATAATAAAACATAATGTTTGTGAGGCTGTGGGAAAATCTATATGTCGTACATGGCCATAATAATAGTCAACATTTACTGTGCCCACCTTCCTTATAACATTTTTATGCAAGAGAACTATTTTTTCTCCCATTTCATATATCAGATGACTGTGGCTCGGAAAAAGACAGGTATGTAGTCTACCATCACACAGCTAGTATGGACAGAGCCAGCTGAACACAGCTTTGTAGAAATCAAATGCCCATGTTCTTAACCAAAACCAGTCACTGCCCCTCACAGCAATATGTAACAAAATGAAGAGGTTTTACTCCTTCACTTACATATTTCAGGCCTAGAATATTTTCCTAAAAATTTAAAAGAAAAAAGCTATATGTACAAATATGTTCATTCATTCATATGTTATCTGCTGATCCCTCATTTTGTAACAGAAAAACAACATTATACAAATTATAAGATGTAAATGTAGATGTTAAGATGAAAACTGTGGTAAAATGTTTGAAAGCATTTGTGAAATAATGTTAAATGGGAAAACTACACCATGCAATCAGGTATTGAAAACGTTTGCTCACTGAGCAAGGTCCAAGAGCTGAATTGGGTCAAAAAAGTTATGTGATAGGGGAAAATTCATTTAAAAATAGGGCATATTTTATTTAACATAATATATCTAAAGTATTATGTTAACATGTAAATGATATACAAATGGAAATAAAATATCTTACTTTTTTGCACTAAGTTTTTGAAACTGCGTGTGTATTTCACAGTTATGGTGCATCTTCTCAATGTGCCCAAAGTACTGAGTTAGCAAGTGACAGATCTAGAATTTAAATCTAGGCCACTTGGCTCCAAAGCTGTGGCTTTAATCACATGCATGTTGCCTACTAATGAGGCACACTTTAGAGGAGATTTAAGAAACACTTGGATATTATTAGGCAACATATTAAATCTTAATCACTATAAAATTCAGTCAGTGTGACCCTGTAATTCTCTGAGGCCTGGATAGAAGATTTTTTCAAGTTCCTACTTAGAGTCAACTTTCTCTGGGGCTTGCTGCCTAATCCGGGACTCCAGGTCAGCTTTACGTTAAAGCCCTTAGAAGGGAATGCCTCAGGCATGATTTCTCTCTGTGATGGGTACAAATGGTACAGCTGATCTGTTCACTTTACTTAGACTGGTGGAAGAAAAGAAGCATGGCTTTCCTTACCAGACTGGCCTGGTCCTGCTCACCAGAATTTTGCTGGGTTCTCCTTGGCTGCCTGGCTGTTTTCTGTACATTATGATCAGTTTGGAAGGGGAAGAAAACTACACAGTTGCCTGTGAATGGCTTTTCCACCAGAAAGAAGTCTTCTCCTATCACTTTCAATGTGGAGTTCTATTATTTCCATACTTGAGCTGAATAATTCTTTGTCAACTATTACAACTCTGGATATGATACTGTAGTTTGGACAAAGACTGCTTTTGAAAAGGGGGAGTCTTCTTATTTTTTGTTACTAATTAGTGCTTATATTTTATAGATATAAACTCATTACTATTTCTACCTTTTAACACTTGGTCATTTCTTAGCTTTCTCTTGCTGTAAAACCACACCAAAATTTGGGGGTGTAAACAATCATATTATTTAGTTTACAATTTTGTGGGCTTAGGAATTTATACAATATTAGTCCCACTTGGCACATAAAATCAGGACACAGAGAATCCACATATTTATCTGATGTGAATACATAAACTTCTATTTTATGTATTCTGAAAATACCGAATATACAGTATTTATACTCAGAATATACATAAACTTGCCCTAAAAAACAAAATGCACTGACTTTCTTCATTTATTCTATTCATTTGATGGACAGTTGCTAAACGTCTCTTGAAGATATGCTTTGAAAAACTTGAATCTGGCAGAAAAACACTTTAGAAACTGTCATAGAATGCACATAACTTGGAAGGCAGGGAATACAAAATGAATGTTTATGACAGGGACTCATAGGAGGTCAAAGCCAAGCCAGAGGAAAGCACAGGTGGAGGACAAAAGCATGGCATGGGCAACCTGGGTGTTCTGGGCTGCAGTGGCACCAGCGGATCCAACTCCAATGGGCTCCAGAACAAAAATCTCATCGTAGGATCCATCCAAGATTATAACAACGGAGTGACCCGCGGCAACAGGGGACACAAGTGAGAATTTAAGCCCTCTGATGTCTCCAACACATGGCCCTTCTATCCTTTAACCAAATTTTCAATTGGAGGGAAAAAGGGGTTGGTTTAGTGTATCGACCAGTTAGAGCCATAACAGAAAAACACAACATGCAAAAAAAAAAAAAAAAAAGCTATGTGTTACTGATCATTTTTACATTGTATCTTTTCTGTTTTTGTTTTTTAAAGTTTGAAATTTATTTATTTATTTACTTTTAGAGAGAGGAGAAGTGAGGGAGAAAGCCAGAAATATCAGTGTGAGAGAGATACATCAATCGGTTGCTTCTCACATGCCCCCTCCTGGGGACTTGGCCTGCAATCCAGGCATGTGCACTGACTGGAAATCGAACTGGTGACCTTTCAGTTGCAGACCTTTCAGTGTTCAGTCCCCTGAGCCACACCAGCCAGGGCTAAATTTGATCTTTACTGTATTTTTTCATTACCATTTATCCCCCTTATACCGTCTTCCTCCTCCCCCGGCAATCACTACACTGTTGTCCATGTCCATGAGCCCTTTTTCTTTCTTGCTCAATCCCCCACTTCGGAGTGAAATTTTAAATCATAATGGGAAAAGCTATTTCCTTATTGCTAAAATACCTTTAAAAATAAATAAAGTAGAATAAAATATCTTAGGAAAGTTAATACTGTTCCCCCCAACTTCAGTTCACCCTTAAGCGTGAACAATGTGCCAAGCTCTGGACTAGGCTTATTGGTTTGTTTCTATCCTCCCACCTTTACTATTCTTTAACTACTTTCCAGGCCTTGCATGCAAGAGCAACTAGTGAATTGTACTGTGTCTTTGCTGCTAGTGCTTTGCCTGGTAATAGTATCCTGACAGCTGTCCAGCTGCTCTGCTTACTCCTCAGTAGAGGTAGTATCACCCTGGTGAAGGGCAGGGAGCTGAGCATGGTAAAAATGCAACCCCTTTCAAAGTCATACTGAGGGAACTGGCCCCCTATTTCAAAAGCCCATCTTCATCCTGAAGTAGCTAAATCAAGAGGAGCACACTGAATTTTTTGACATATTTCCTTCAAGGATGGCTATGAGGAAATATTCATCCTAGGAAACTTACTGGGAGCTAAAACAGTGGTCCAGCAATGGGGCCAAGTGGGTTTATCACTTGTCTTGCTAGGAAATGAGAGTTGCCAAAGCTCTGGACACTGCTTTAATATTTTATTTAGCATTTATGTATTTACTTACTATTTATTTATTTACTTCCTTATTTAATCCTCACCCAAGGACATTTTTCATTGCTCTTAGAGAGAGAAAGGGGAAAAGAGAGAAACATTGATTAGTTGCCACCTGTATGTGCCCTGACTGGGGATTGAACCCACAACCTAGATATGTGCCCTGACCAGGAATTGAATCTACAACCTTTTGGTGTATGAGACGAGTGTCTGGCCAACTGAGCCATGCTGACCAGGGCGATATTTTAGTCTTTAATGCTAAGGAAAGTTTGGCCAAACCAGGTTCAAATTTATTAAAATTCAATTTCTGCCCCGCCAGTCATTCGGAGGGAAGGATGCAGAGCATTGCCAATTCTGCATGTGTCAACCTTCCCCCACCTGCCAACCATCCTGGATTCAGGGCAAAGTCAGCCAATACTGATCTAGCTACAGCATCAGGATTCCAGGTGGAAGGTGATGTTGCCTGGGGTGGAGAAGCACTCTAAGTCCCTGCCACCCTTACTCCTCAACTAGGAGATCCCAATTCTATCACCAATTCCTAAGGCATGGGAGTGGAACTGGGCATTTTAGAACAAGGTTAGCAAGTGGCATCCCTATATTTACTGCAGCATTATTTGCAATAGCCAAGGTATGGAAACCACCTAAGTGTCCATCAGTGGATGAATGGATAAAGAAAAAATACTTATACCATATATATGCTATATGTGTGTGGTGTGTGTATGTGTGTGTGTATATACACACACCATACATCATATGGTATATATGGTGTGTAACACACATGTACACAAACACACACACATATGTGATGGAATGTTATGCAGCCATAAAAAGGAATGAAATCTTGACATTTGTGACATGACAACATGGATGGACCTCGAGGGCATTATATTAAGTGGAGTAAGTCAGAGAAAGACAAATGCTGTATGATCCAATACGTGGAATCCAAACAAAAAAATCACTGAGCTGATATATACAGAAAACAGATTTGTGGTTGCCAGAATGGGTAGCTTCTGGGAGAAATGGGTGAGGAAAGTCAAAACATACAAATGTTCAGTTACAAAATAAATGTCACAGGGATGTAATGTACAGCATGGTGACTATAGTGAATTATACTGTACTGAATATTTGAAAGTTGCTAAGAGAATAGATAGTATTTTTTAGCTTCATTTTAAAAAATTCTAACTCATCAAAAAATTTTTCAATTGGAGTTGACGTACATTATTAGTTTCAGGTGCACTGGCAGTGTTAGGCATTACGTAACTTGCTAAGTGATCGTCCTGATAAATCTTTCACCCATCTGACACCATACATAGTTATTAGAATATTGTTGACTATATTCACTATGTTGTACTTTACATCCCCATGACTCTTCTGTAACAACCAATTTGTACTTAAATTGCTGATTCGAGTCTCAGCTTCATCTACTCTCCTGTTGATTTCCTGTAAAATTCAGGGGGTGTCCAAGCTTTTGGCATCTCTGGGCCACACTGGAAGAAGAAGAGTTGTCTTGGGCCACACATTAAATGTATTGCAACACGTCATCACAAAAATGTCATAATGCTTGAAGTAAATCTGCCATTTTGTGCTGGGCCGTATTCATAGCCATCCTGGGATGCATGTGGCCTATGGGCCACAGGTTGAACACCCCTGCAAATTACTCTTCATTTCAGTTATTGTATCTGTCATTTCTGACTGGTCCTTTTTTGTGCTGTTGAGGTTCTCACTTAGTTGATTGAGCAGCCTATAACCAGTGTTTTAAACTCTACCTCTATCTAGTAGACTGCTTGCCTCCATTTTGTTTAGTTCTTTTTCTGGCATTTGCTTCTGTCCTTTTCATGTTGGCCATGTTTCCTTGTCTCCTCATTTTGGCAGCCTCTCTCTCTCTCTGTTTGTTTCTCTGAATTAGATAGAGGTGCTATGTCTCCCAGGCTTGGTAGAGTGGCCTAATGTAGCATGTGTCCTGCAGGGTCCAATGGCACAACCTCCCCTATCACCCAAGCTGGGCACTCAAGGTAGCATCTGTCATGCAGGCTGAGTACACCCTCCTCTTGTAGTCGAGCCTTGATTTTTGTTTGCAGGTCAATAGGAGGGATTTACCCTGAGGCTGATAATCTGCAAGGACTGACTGTGCCCATCAACCACTGTGGAGGATCAGCTGTATAGGGGCCCACCCCCGGAGCAGGACTTAGCTTATGTGGGGCTGTGGTGTCCACTGAGTCTGCCCCTTGATTGTGTCATCTGTGGAGGTGGTTGGGTGGTGGTGCTTCAACGTGGTCTGAAGCTGTCCACCAGATGCACTGGTTCTGGAGCCTCCCAGGAGGTACAGGCCAAGGTCAGCTGCCACCTATGTTCTTCTTGAGGCCACCTGGTATGAATTACAGAGCAATCTGCAGATGGCTGCTACTTGTGCTGGGCTTGGAGGTGCCCAGGTGAAGCCAAGCTGCAATCCAAGGCTGACTGCTGTTAGTGCTGGAGCTGGGGCCACTTAGCAAGAGGTTATGAGTGTGCTGAGGTTGGCTGCTGCTTGTTTGAGAGGTTTCAGGAAAATCTGAAGCATGATCCAAGAGAGGCCATTCTTGTGGAAAAGCCACTGGAAACTGCTTGGCTGGGTCTGAAAGTTGGATGAGATGGAACCTCAGGGAAAGACCAGGGTAGGGCAAACATTGTGAGCCAGGTTCATGGATGGAGTCTCAGATATGGTGCCCACCCACAGGTGTTGTGGGGGGAGGGCTCATCAAAGGCACAATGACCTCTGTCGACACTTCTATCTGAGAGAAAGCTTCCTCCTAGCTCTCGTCCCAATGTAGGACAATTCAGTTCTTCCCCATATGTCTCTGGCGCCTTTCAAACTGCTGCTCCAGTGCTGGAGCTCAGAGGGAGTGAGTCCAGGAAAGTTGATGTAGGGTCCCTTTAAGAGGAACTCCCTGGGACTCCAGAACATCCCCGTCTCCCTCAGCCTCAATCCCCACTGTTTTTGTTTTTTTTTTTAATACCCAGAAGTTATGGAGACTTTTCTTCCTGGCTCTGGAGCCCTGGCCTAGGAGACCTGGTGTGGGGCCTGGACAATTTGCTCCTCAGGCAGTCCTCTGAAGCTGATATCCCTCCCAATTAGTATCTGCCGCATGTGGGTGTGGGACCGGCCATTCCATGCTTCCACCCCTCCCACTGGTCTCAATGAGCCTTCTTTAATTCCCTAGTTGTAGGACTTACATTCAGCCAGATTTCAGGTGGTTCTGAGTGATGGTTGTCCTGTAGTTGTAGTTGTAGTTATGATGTGGTGGTGGGAGGAAGTGTGTACCACACTTACCTATGTGGCCATCTTGTAAGAGAATTTTAAAAGTTCTCACTGCAAGAAAAACTTCTGGAACTGTATGGTGACTGTAACTAGACTTACTGTGGTGATCATTTATGTATATATAAATGGTCCGTGCAGAAGGTATCCAGCCAAGTAATATGACAAATAGAGACATTGCCCTGGCTGGTGTAGCTCAGTGGATTGAGCATGGGCTGCAAACCAAAGGGTCGCTGGTTCGATTCCCAGTCAGGGCACATGCCTGGGTTGAGGGCCAGGTCCCCAGTAGGGGGCACACAAAAGACAACCACACATTGATACTTCTCTCCCTCTCCTTCTCCTTCTCTTCCCCCTCTCTAAAAATAAATTAAATCTTACAAAAAAGTGTTCTCTTTATAAAAAATAGGGACATTTATTGAAGAAGATACAAGATACAAGAAACATTGTACATAGGACAGTGAGTGACACCTCACTGGTGCCTTCAACACAGGCACCTTGGGACCCCACACAGTTCTCCCAGTTGCCGTCAGCCGCCCCATTATATTTTCCTGATTCTCACCGATGGTCTGAAATCCCTTTCCTTTCAAAGGTGATTTTAGTTTTGGGAAAAGCCAGAAGTCACAAAGCGCCAAATTGGAGCTGTACAGGGCAGGGTCACCTGGGTGATTTGATGTTTCACCAAAAACTCTGTGCAAGACATGATGCATGAGTGGGCACATTGTTGTGATGAAGCTGCCAATCAACAGTTGCCCATATATGAGGCCTTCTGAATCCTCCGAATAGTTTGTGTGGAGGGATGTTCAAGCTTAATGCAAAATTTGATGCAGATTTGTTGCTCTACTTGCTCCATCATTTTGAATGAGACAGCCACACAGGACACATGCTCAGTCAATGGTGTCTACCACCCCCACTGACTAGTACAGTGAAGTCATGATTGTTCACACATGCACATTCCAGTCCACTTTCCTTGGCTGCCAGATTATATCAGAATCGCGCAAACCATTCTCGTTATATTAACAATGGCTGGACTTTATCTGTACAGACCTCATGCCCCCCCACACACACATACAAATCATGATATTGTGCACCTGAAATTAATATGGTATATGTCAGTTATACCTCAATAAAAGTTAATTAATTTTTTTAAAATGTGGAAAAAATAAAAGAAATAAAAAACAATGTGGAGGTGGGGTCATACAAAAGGCTTTTCTCAAAATGCCTGGGAACTATTAAAAAAAATGTCAATTAAACTTCATTTTCCATTCAGCATCCTAGTCACGGGATTTACATTATATTTAATGTCTTAGAAAGTTTCTAGTCTACAAACTGACAGTGTAGGCTTCCTCTCCCTGCCTGACTCCTCATTTTTCTTTTTTTACTTTTTAAAAATATTTTTTTTATTTATTTTTAGAGAGAGGGGAAGGAAAGAAGAGTGGGAGAGAAACATCAATGTGTGGTTGCCTCTCATGTGTCTCCTACTGAGGACCTGGCCTGCAACCCAGGCATGTGCCCTGACTGGGAATCAAACCAGTGACCCTTTGCTTCACAGGCCTGCACTCAATCCACTGAGCCACACCAGCCAGGGCTATGACTCCTCATTTTTGCTCACAGATTTTAGGATGTAGAATCCTTCTTGTGCGTGAGTATATACATGGTGGAGAAAAATAGGTTTACAGTTGCACTGTGACATGTTTTGAGTTAATAGAGCTATTGTAATCATTGCAACCTGCATGTCTTTGACAGCAACAACTGTAAACCTACTTTTCCTTACCCGGTAGTCTGAAGAAGGCCAGTGTTATAGAGCTCATGGGGGAGATTCAAATGTACCAGTGGTCCAATCTCCCTAAATAGCCAGAACCCACCATGGGTTGTCGTACGGACCAATGTTAGATCCCTCTTCACAATTCTGGTTTATATAAGACAGGTTATTTGCAAAAGAGATCAGGGAAAGCATATATTGAGGCTTTCTTGGTGGAACTCATTCTGTAGAATTTGGAAGTCTATGAGGACATTTTGTTGGCTTCTGTGGCTGCTTTTTCCCTTTAGAACCCAACCAAGGCAGCACTATACAAACCCTTCGAGGCGGGAAAAGTCACCCAAACTGAATTAATTGTTCCTTTTCCTGTGAGCTGCATTTTCCCAAAGTTAGCAGAGCCCCGGTCCTCCCAAGCCCTGGTCAGCCATGCCTGTGATCCCTGCCCTTGGCACTCAGTGGCCTGCCTGGTTGGGCTGCTTTCCAGACAGCTCCCCAGCAGAAGGTCTGCAGCCAGATTCTGTCAGTGCACTCACACGCACGGTCGGCAGCAAAGCTAATAGGCCCATCCTGATTTTTCCTCCTTTACTTTTCTTCTCCCTCTCACCCCAAATTATCCTTCGATGCAACGTAGGTTTATGTATGGTCTCAGAGAATCACCTCTTGATCCACTGACCCCCATATGTCAGTCATCACTGACTGAGGAAATGGAAAAGTATTTCAAATAACCCCAAGTGAGCATCCAGCCTGAATTAAGAGCCACCTTGCACTACCAACAAGTTCCGCACAACACGTCTCTTCACAAAGAGGAGGAAAAGATCTCTTAGGGATTAGAAATTCCTCGACAGTATTCACTAAAGCACTTGGTAGTTTCTGAAATTTCACTGTGTGTGGCATCTCCAGGGCACACAGTTGACCCTATATTAATCTTGTCTAGCACTTAACACCTTTCTTAAGTTGGTGGAACTCTGAAATTGTGTTAGTTTACTTCCTCTTTTAGACACATGTCAAAAGTTGTGCCTCTCCATTGCACCCCACCACAATGCATGACCAAGCATGGTAGCAACGTTTGCAGGTTGACGTACCCGAGCATTCTACAAAATTAACAGTTAGGGCTGTCACTCTACATGGTTTTACCCAACACCTCAAAACAACTGCAGGACAGGGCCTCTCTCTCCTGGGGCTGTAGAGGGTTCCTTTTCTTCTGAGTCAGAGCTGGAGGCCAGGACCAGCTTTAAGGATTCTTATTGGGGCTACCTTGAGCTGGGCAGCCTTGTTTTCCTACCTCAGATATTTGTGGTTGCTGGGCACCCCTGCTGGATGTATGCCAGGCTACGGCTATAAGTGGTCACACTGGGCATAATAACACCTCTGGCTTTCCTTGGGTACTTCCAGGCTCTTGTGAGCTGATATGGTCTAGGTTGCCCCAAAAGTAACTTGGTGCTGTGTCTGCCCCATAGGCAGGAGGTATGCCAATCCAAATATGTGGTCACCTATCACAAAGATGCCTACGCTTCAAGGGGAGTATCCAGAAGTGGGGGCTTCTATCGTAAAAGGTGCATCTGAGGCCAGCAAACTCAGAAGAACCTTGCCATTTTTCCCTGCCTGGGTTAACTTGGGTGCCAACCAGACAGCTCCACCCACCAGCCCACAGCTGTGTCCTGCACAGGGTTCCTTACAGGATTGCGAGGCATTGGGTGGTAAGGAAGAGCCGTGAGTGGGTGCTGGAGGAGTGTCACAGGTGTCAGGCAAGGAAATCAGACCTGACACCCAGTACACCTGCCACAAGTGCAAGCCCAGCTTCTAAGCAGTTAGCTCCACCCAATGGGACAGCTCAGTGTCTACACAATGTGAGTTGTGCCATCTGAACAGGGCACTTTACCTCTGGAAAGTTTTCTATATTGACCTGGCTTCTTCCTCAGCTGATAAAACAGTGTTTTAGAAAGGTTCTAAGAATCTCAGCTCTAAACTCCCTATCTCTGTTGATAAGGATGCCTTCCAGGTACAGGGATAATGCCTTTCACACGGGAGATATATTTTCTGCTTTCAGGGGTCAGAGGAGGGTCCCAGTGCTGTTCTTGTACTGGCTGTTCCTCAAGTAACTTAAATTCAAAATAGTGAATATGCCGGCCCTGGCTGGCATAGCTCAGCAAATTGAGCGCGGGCCTGCAAACCAGAGTATCGCGGTTCGATTCCCAGTCAGGGCACATGC
The DNA here is from genome assembly GCF_021234435.1 of Artibeus jamaicensis. Classification (NCBI taxonomy): domain Eukaryota; kingdom Metazoa; phylum Chordata; class Mammalia; order Chiroptera; family Phyllostomidae; genus Artibeus; species Artibeus jamaicensis. The sequence continues at coordinate 5,559 of NW_026521327.1, read as the reverse complement.
CTGGGTTGCAGGCCAGTTCCCAGCAGGGGGACGCATGAGAGGCAACCATACATTGATATTTCTCTCCCACTCTTTCTCCTTCCCTTCCCCTCTCTCGAAAAATAAATAAATAAAATATTTAAAAAAAATAGTGAATATACCAAAGTAATGTATTTGGGGGTGGCAACTTTTGCTCCCCTTCAGTTAAAAAATCCATCCTCATCCATCCAGGCTGACCCCTCCCACTACTTCTGACAGGCATGACAAGGCATGCTTCAGAGAACACTGCTGCACACTCCTAGTGACTCCAGAAGCTCCACCCCACCCTAGTATGCCTCAGCCTAGAGCGGGTTCCCTCCTACCACTAGAGAACCCTTCTACCACTAGAGAACCCTTCCAGAGTTGGGATCATCATCAAATGTTTACAGCTGAACAAATGTGGGACTTGGAATATACCGAGAGAACATATATATATATATATTTTTTATTTTTTTCCTTAGATTTTATTTATTTATCTTTAGAGGGAAAGGGAAGGAGAGAGGGAGAGAAACATCAATGTATGGTTGCCTTTCCTTTTGTGCATCCCCTGCTGGGAATTGGCCTGCAGGGAACTGGCCTGCAACCCAGGAATGTGCCCTGACTGGGAATCGAACTGCGATTGTCTGGTTCTCAGGCCCGTGCTCAATCCACTGAGCTATACCAGCCAGGGCTATATTTTGTAATTCTTAAGCTTGTATATCATCCTGCCTATGACTAACCACCCGTACACCTTGGCTCATTGCTCTGAAGACTCCTTAGGAGAACACTGCTTCCATATCATTGCCATAGGAGGATAATGCCCAGATCTTTCCGCTTGGGGTAAATAAGGACACCGCAAACATGAATTAAGATCCTTGTTTCCACCCCACCCTACCCTTCCTAAACACCACTATGCCAACATCACCAAAAATCTAAATAGAACTCTATTTCAGTCATTTACGATGATTTTCACCAGAAATGAAAAATAGTTCTATGTGTCCACCCAAGCACATATGATGTCAGTTCCTCAAGAGTAGATTTTAAAAGGTGCATAAGCCTTTTGAATTCATTGTCTGTATGCTACCTTCATATTCATTTGCATCAACATTCATATAATTGTTGCCCAGTGCTTGAGAAACCAGATTACAGAGCTCTCCCTGCTGTGTACCAATAGCTATTGAGCTAAGTGGTGGAGATAGTTACTTCCTGTGAATTTTTTGGTGTTCTAGAAATTCAGCTTCCACCCTTGAGTGCCAAGAGTATTTAGCATTAGTTCAAATTATACAAAGAACAAGCTTCTGTATAATATCTACAGTGCTTATCTCTCCTATAATAGCATCTAGAAGGCCACTGGCTTCCCAAAGTCACCATATCCACGGTCAAAGTTATTCTTTGTGCCCAACACTTGCTCCTTCACACATTCCTCTCAGTAAGTGGTGTTATCTTCTGTTTTAAGCCAGAGCCCCTGGAATCATCCTTGACACTTCTCTCTTCATTAATTCTCATTCACTCCATCACGAGTTAATTCTTGTTGTCACGATGGGGTATCCCACTATTATATAGTGAGCAGAGACCAACGAAGGGCACTAAAAAAACATTCTACAATGTACAGCAGAGTCCCCCACAATAAAGAACGATCATTAGTGCCCAGGTTGAGAAACTCTAAGCTAATAGTATTGTACCAATGCCAAAGTTTTCTGGTTTTGACAATATACTATGGTTACATATGATGTTACCATCGGGGGAAGCTACATGAATGGCATGCAGGGTCCCTATGTACTATTTACCAACTTCTTGTAAGTCATAAACTAGAGTCATACTTTGGTACTCGACAGCTTCAGAACTCGTCAAACCCCGTACTCGTCATGTTTTGACAAGAAAAAAATGTTTCACCACTCAGTGCTTGCTTGGGACTGGTCACACTGGCTACAACTTGTGAGTCATGACACCACCCTGCAACAGAAAATGCTTCATCATTCGGTACTCGTCGGTCTTGACATTCCTCACGAGTTCCAGAACAGATAAACGTCCTGACTACCACTGTACTTCTAAATCCAGAGTTGTAACAACAGTAAGAGTGAATTAAACCTTCTAAGTACTCTCCATCATGCTCAATATGACCCCCCCATTTAAGCATATTACTCAAATCCAATTCCATAACCACTAGCTACTGACTGTGTGTCCTTGGTCATTTAAACTCTGTGATTGACAGTATCCTCATTGGTAAAGTGCAGATGATGCCATTGTAAAAAATTATGTGACAGGTGTGTGCCCTTATGCCAGTACCAGGCTGTTTTGATTACAGTGGCCTTGTAATACAGTTTGATATCAGGTATTGTGATCCCTCCTACTTTGACCCTCTTTCTCAAAATTGCTGTGGCTATTCAGGGTTGTTTATGGTTCCATATAAATTTTTGAAATGTTTGTTCTGTATCTGTGAAATATGTCACTGGTACTTTCATAAGCATTGCATTGAATCTATCAGTTGCTTTGGGTAGCATGGCAATGTTCATAGCAGCACAATTTACAATAGCCAAGTGCTGGAAGCAACCTAAGTGCCCATCAGTACATGAGTGGATCATAAAACTATGGTACATTTACACGGTGGAATACTATGCAGCAGAAAGAAAGAAGGAGCTCCTACCCTTTGTGACAGCATGGATGGAACCAGAGAGCATTTATGCTAAGTGAAATAAGCCAGGCGGTGAAAGACAAATACCATATGATCTCAACTTTAAGTGTAACCTAATTAAAAAAAACGAACAAGCAAGCAAAATATAACCAGAGACACTGAATTTAAGAGCAATCTGACAGCAACCAGAAGGGAGGTGGGAGGGGATAATGAGGGGAAGGGTTTTCAAGAACAACTATACTTGGACACATGGACAAAACCAAGCAGGGGTGGGATCAGGGGAGGGAGGTGGGGATGGCTGGTGTGGGAGGGTAATAGTGGGGGGTAAATGCAGACAACTGTACTTGAACAACAATAAAATAAAAATGAAAAGAATTATGTGACATGGAGTTCATGAAGGTACGCCATGGTTTGTTAACTGGTGTACAAATTTGGGGAACTGTAACTTTCAGCCCTGGCTAAACTTTATATAACTTATCCCCTACCTCATCTCTTGCCAGACTGATGTATTTGCTTTCCCATATTTTTTAGCCCTCTGTGTCATCTTCGTTTTAAGTGATTTGCCTAAAATGTCTCTTCCCCTTCAACTCCATCCAAATTCTTTCCGTCGAGATTCTATGCACAAAGACAAACTGGTTATACAGAGAGCGAAAAAATATTAAATGTTCAGCATTGGAGAAAATGGCCAACTAAATTATGGTACCTGACTAGCAGTGTTGGCCATCAATTAATTCATTCAACAAATAGAATGCTACCCAGATAATGTCAAGTTAAAGGAATTCCTCATCACCAAGCCCTTATTATATGAAATGTTAAAGGGACTTACCTATGAAAAAGAAGCAGATCAAAACTATGGACAGTAAAATGACAACAAATCCACCATCAACAAATGAACCTAAAAAACAAAAACCCAAACAAACTAAGCAAACAAGTAGGACCGAACAGAATCACAGAAATGGAGATCACATGGAGGGCTATCAGTGGGGAGGGGGAAGGGGGAGAATGGGGGGAAAGGTACAGGGAATAAGAAGCACGATTGGTAGGTACAAAATAGATAGGGGGAGGTTAAGAATAGTACAGAAAATGGAGAAGCCAAAGAACTTCTATGTATGACCCACAGAAATGAACTAAGGAGTGAAAGTGCTGGTGGGATGGGAGTAGAGGGCGGAGGGGATAAAAGGGACAAAAAAAATGGGACAACTGCATTAGCATAATGAATAAAATATACTTAAAAAAAGAAAAAATATTTATTGAGTACCTAATAGATGCCAGGCACTGTGCTTGACCCTGAAATACAACAATGGCTATGGTTGCCAATAAATATGGTTTGAATGGTTGAATGAGGGAAAGAATGAAAAAATAAGTTGTGACATAATAAGAAGTAGATTTGTTCTTTGTCCCTGGTTCCTGGCACAAAGCCCTTCAAACCCTTACCGTTTCCTGAGTGATATCGTCACAGTGGAATGAGCGGCCAGAGGGGAAATAAAGGCAGGGCCCTCATTATTACAATCTAACTAAGAACTTAGCACAGGAGGCTAAAAGCACAAGCTCACACATTGACCTAGAAATCCTGAGCCTGGTCCGATAAGGCTGCCAGGTGTCCGGAACAACAAATAAACTATGATAGTGCAGGAGGCGGTGGGGGGGGGGGTCCTTGAAAGTCTGTGTGTATCATCTCCACTAGCTGGGAACAGGAAAACCTTGAGACTGTGTCCTCATCCCAAGGCCTGGAAGGGGGAAGGGGAGGGGTCCACCGTGCCCAAAGAAAAGCCCCTAAAACAACTTTGGTTAACTGCCTGCCTCCTGTCACATCTGCAACACGGACAAATAGAGTCTGGAGCAAGATAAAGATTCGGGCTAGGAGACCCCCACCCATACCTATTTTTGAGTAGTCACGTCTCCCTCAGAAGGCTGGCTCCACCCTTACCTGCCACTCAAAATGTAACTTCTTCACCCCCACCCCACCCCACCAAATAAAGGACTCTCCCTCTCTTGGCCTCTTCTCTTGGCCCCATGGCTCTCTCATCACACAGGGGATCCCTGGCCAGCCAGCCTCAACCCGGGGGGCTCCTGGCCACTTCTCTGCTGGCCACCTGGCTTCTAGCCACCTATTCTTTGACCACCCCTGCTCTAGCCACCCTTGTTTGTGCTTTCCTATTAGAACTTAGCATTAATAAACTTTGCTTGCATGCTAGCAAGCTCGCTGGCCTGTAATTCTTGCCTGCATCAACAAAAAGAACCGAGTTTCTGGGAGTTTGTCCCATAACATATGGTGCTGTGACTTGGACTGTAACTTGGACCTTGCCCTTTGTGTCCAGCCGTTTGGAACTCAATGAGCACAGTCTCTCACCTCTTGGGTAAAGGAGATGCTGCACTGTAGGGGTGGGACATTCAAACATGCTAGACCTGTGTTTGGAGGTAGAAACAATGAAATCTCGAATGAATGTTCAGGTTCTGCCTGGGCTCCGAAGACAAAAGAGACATTTCCTCCCTCTGGCCTCAGTTCTCGGGTGTCCCTACTTGAGTGGGGGCCTTGCCTAGGTGTCTGAGGTCAATCCGAAATACGTGCAGGGGCCTCACAGGGAACTCCCATCACCCACCACCCTTAGCCTTCTCTGCCTCTACACCTGGCCAGAAGACAAGTCAGTTTATTTTTATTAAAAAAAATTTTTTTATTGTTGTTGAACTAGAGTTTTCTGCCTTTTCCCCCCACCCCTCCCTATCACCCCACCATTCCCCTCCTCCCTCACCATTTCCACCCCACCTTGTTATTGTCCATATGTCCTTTATAATTGTTCCTGTAAACCCTTCCCCCTTTTCCCCCATTATCCCCTCCCCTCTCCCTTCTGATCACCATCAGCCTGTTCTCAATTTCAATGTCTTTGGCTATACTTTGCTTGCTTGTTTTGTTGATTAGGTTCCTGGTAACG